>NC_092774.1:61035708-61776333 GCF_047496795.1 Chiloscyllium punctatum | reverse complement strand
CAACACAAGGGGATTGAAGGAGCGATGGCCAAGTGCTCTGATCAACCCAACACTGGGGCGTCCCAGGTTCGAATCGCACTGCGGTAGATTGCAGAATTGGAGTTCCGTCAGTAATCTGGACTTCAGAATCTAAGGATGAAACCACTTTTAGGTGGAAAAAAACACCATCTGATTCACTCATGTCCTTTTTAGTGAAGGAAACTGCCGTTGCGAGAAAGGGTTCACTCAGTCATCCCAGTTGCATGTTTTCCCCGGCTGTACCAGGGATCCAGTTACAAACGGACAACTCAGCTGACCAACAAAGAAACTGGGGAGGGGAGAGTTAGTGCATTTTGAGCTGGAGGTGTTTTCTTAAAAAACTACTTTTTGTATGTCTTTTTCCTGGGAAATCTGAAGCTGTAACAAAATAGGGTCGTAGTAAAGGTTACCTAAACTTTCCGCCCGGCTGAGACTCTGTGAGGTCCGACAGGTTTTTGTTTTAAAGCTGCTCATTTCTTTCAGCCTGCAGCACTAATGTCATGTCTCAGAAGGACCAGTGAATGAGTAGCTAATATTGTGACAAATTGTATATTTTTTCAGGACTCTAGGTTCATTGTTTCATTGGAATTGCAAAGTTTACTGGCAACAGTGGGAGGTGTGGGCTGTATTCACTGGAAACAAAGTTTTAAAATCTCACAAACACCAGGGTATATTCTGACAGGTTTATTTGGAAGCACTAGGTTTGGAGGTGCTGCTCCTTCTTCAGGTAGCTGTGGTGTAGAATCACAAGACACAGAATATATTGCAAAAACATTAGGGTGTCGTGCAACATAAGTGACGTATTGAAGAAACCTAGATTGTTGTTAAATATTTCATCTTTTAAAATGGGCTGCAGATTTCGGTTCATGAATATGTACATTCCAGAACTTCTTTTAAGTCACGTTCTCCAGGAAACTTAATGTTTTATAAAAGGAGGTAACACCTCATATCAAAAAACGCATGAAAGCTGTGAGGTGAGAGTCTGTCTGTATCCCAATCTTGAGTCAGACTGGTTCTATTTCCAAATATATAATCCTGCAAATGTAAATTCACCCCAAATGTGTGAGTGCATGCATGAGAGAGAGAGTGTGTATGTGCGTGTGCATGCTGGGTCAAGTGTGTGTGTGATGGAGTATAATCATGTGCGAAGATATATGCGTGGGTGTGAGTGGGGGGGGGGGCGTCTGAGTGTGTGTCTGAGAGAGAGTATGTCTATCGGAAAGGCTCTGCACGAGCGTGTGAGTATGTAAGAGTATGTGTGAGAGTGAGAGAGTGAGAGAGAGAGAGAGCGTAACAGTGAAGTGGGGTTACCTGTCATGTGACATGAACCCAAGGTCGCGATTGAGGCCATCCTCCTGGTTTCCGAACTTGGCTATCAACCTTTCCTGGGCCACTAAAAATGATTAAGCAGTTACACAACACACATTGGAGAGGGCAGGGTGGGACTTGTCTTTCGATTTGCAGAAGGTGGGACGTTCTGGGTGCTGGAAACGAAGGAATGCACATACTGGAGGAGCTTCGGCACAGAGAGATGGAGCTGGAAGCCAGGCTGCAGACACGTTGGGGGATTCACTGTGGAAACAGGCCGTTTGGCCCACCAAGTCCACACTGACCCTCCGAAGAACATACCCCCATCCCCGACCCAACCGATAACCCCACAGCTAATCCCTGAATTTAGAACGCCCAATTTCAAGCCCCTCACTCTTCTAGTCTCATTTCCAAACACTTTGCTCATAGCCTCAAAAGAAGCTCTGCGGGTATCGGCTTGTTCCACCCGAACAGGCAGTGGGTTGTAGATTCCCACCAGTCCCAATTTGAGTGAAATATTTTTCCCTCTCCACTGATTTGAATCTTAAAGAAGAAGCCGGGGAGCAAACTCCCTTTCTTTTCGACGACATTTCTCATTTTGTACTCGGCAGGCTTCACACCTGCGTGGGGAAGCCGCAATGGATTTCAAGTCCATCGCATTAACCACTCGGCCCACGAATACAGAACCACACCGACAGCTTGACTTCCCAGGTATGTCTGCCTGTGGAGCTGAGAAAGAGTGAATTATCGCAGAGTTTGTTTGAATCCAATCACTTCACAGTGATTCGAAAGGGTTAAATATCGGCACATGGTGTTTGCAGATATTTAGGTGTTTCACCCCAAAAGATGAAATGAACTTTCAGTTAGAAATTGCAGGAAGAACTCAGCAGGTCAGGCAACATCTGTGGAAAGAGAATCAGAGGCAACATTTCAAAATTCTGTTTTCTCCGACAGGTACTGTCAAACCTGCCGAGTTTCTCATTTGGTCTCGTCTTCTCAGCATACGCAGTCCCTTACGTTAGACATTAATTCAATTCCGAAATCCCTTTGTGGAGAAAATTTCCGTTTGGGGAACATTTTCCTGACCCCATTAAAAGCGCACAGCTTCGAAGCCAAAGAAGGGCAGCCAACACCCCGCCCCTGGGTGGGCTCGAAACACCAACCTTTCGGTTAATAGCCGAACGCGCTGACATGGGCTGCACCATCGCTTAGTGATTTTATAATTCAGCCTCCCCACCCAGAATTACAATTGTCGTCTATCAGTTTTACTTTTCCATCATCAACCTGGAATCTAATCAAAGCACCTTGATGCCACACTGGGTCGAATGCAGCCTTGAGGTCCAGGGCTGTCAATCTCATCTCACCTCTAGGATTAAGCTTTTTTGTCCATGTTTTCACAAAAGGCTAGAATGAGGTCAGTACCTGAGGGAGCCTGGTGGTACCCAAACTGGTCACTCAGCAGCTCATAGCTGAGAGGATGTTTTTCGATATGTAACATAGCTTTATCGATAATCGAGAGTATACTGATAGGACGATTAATCCTGAGTTGGATGTGCACTGCTACTTGTGCACAGGCAATCTGGCAAATTTCCAGATTGTTGGGTAGATGCCAATGTTGTAACTGCACTGACGAGCTGAGAAAACTGAATGCAGTTTGTATTACACTCGGAGCAAGTGAATGATCTCTCCCTAGTGTGAACTCATTGATGTGTCGGCAGAAGTGAATTCTTTTATACACTCTCACCAGAATGAATGTGTTGATGTCTCAGCGGGTTGTGGGACTATCCGAATCCCTTTGCAAACTCTGAGCAAGTAAATAATTTATCTCCAGTGTCAACTCGCTGATGTCGCAACAAGTTTGATGTCCGGCAAATTCCTTCCCACATACAGGGCACATAAACAGCCTGTCTCCAGTGTGAACTCGTTGGTGCACAGTGAGGTTGGCTGATTGTGTGAAACACTTTCCACAGGAAGTTCAGCTAAACGGTATCTCCTCAGTGTGATAAGCAAATTTTTCTGGAAGCTGGAATACACTGTGAATCCCTTTCCACATGTAGAGCAGGCAAAAGCTTATTTCCAGTGTGACTGTATCAATCAATTTCCAGCTCGACAGGGTAGCTCCAATCTCTTCCCATAGTCTCCACATTTACATGGTTGCATCATGGTGTTGGAGTCTTCGTGTTCGTCCAGGACAAATGATCAATGCAATGTGATGAGTTCGAAAGCATGTATTGTCTGTTTAAGATAGAGAGTGCTTTTCTCAACTTAAAGTACAGCCACAGCTGCGAGCAAAAGGTCGGGCTGTTTCAAATGTAGCAATTGGCTGTTAAATGGATACCTGTGTTCGGTTTGATGTTTTGACAACAATTCAAATTTAATTAATTTCAGCTATGCCCAGGATACCAGAAGACAATGAGATTTGAATTTTATTGTTTTGATCCCTGGAAATCAATCAAATACGAATTTAACGAGTCCTATGGGGGATATAAACCCGGCATTTTGAAAATTAGTGGGACAGCAACTGCCGATCTAATACCTTGCTCTCAGAGAAATTGAAAACACTCTCCATCAAAGGTACCTGTTCACGTGAAACATACAGTAAAAAGAAGAGCACCCAGGAAGATCAGCAGCTAGAAAAGTGAAAACAGCAATGAAGAGGAGACCGTGTGGCCTTGAGATTAAGTTAATGTAACGTTTAATAAATATGTTTTTAGAATAGCATATTAAGTTGTGTCGAGTTGGGGTCAGATAGTAAGTAGTTAAAGAAAGGGGTGTTGGAATTGCGAATAGGTTTTGTTTAGCGTTCACTATTAGAGTTAGAAAAATATTTTCTTTAAATACTGGAATTTAGGAATTCTGTCACTCACATTTTAACAGATTATGAGGCAAGATGAGCTTTTCTGGGCGGTTAGTTTAATTAACAGAGTTTGATCTCCATGACTTACATGTGACTCCATTGTGGTTGAGTCCTCACCGCCCTCCAGACAACGAGGGGTGGACAATAAGCAAACACACGCCGGTTGAGAGATGAACACACATCTCTTTTATGCTTCAGCTCTTGTGTGACTGACCGCATGCCCTGCCCAATAGAAAGTGGGCAGCTCGGGACGACATTCTGGAATTGGCGGGACCCCGAGCCAATCAGAGTGAACAAAAGGCAGCGCCAAGTTTTTTGTGGAGCATGCGCAGTGCGGGTGTCTGAGCTGATGGAGATGAAAAGTGAGAGACAGAGCTGGAGGGAGGGTCTGGATGGGTTTCGGAACAACCTGCTGGGAAGTGTTTGTATTCGAGTTTGTACTGAACTCTGGGAAATTCTTTTACACGAGGTTAGAGTGGAAGAATGTCCCCACAGCAATCTCAAACCAAGAGGAACGTTTGTCTCTCCTGCACTGAGAACGAGAGGCTTCGGAGCGGCTGGTTCATGAAGGTCAGTGAGCTGCAAGTCTCTCTCTCTGTCTCTCCCGCTCTCTCAAGAAACAAAAACATGTATCTAAGGAGAACCGTATGTGTCTGAGAGTGGAGTTTATCGGTGATGATTCTTCATGCACTCTGATCTTGATCTTTTTGAACTGAGGATCTGTCAGTTATTCCTGTGATGGAGATGGAGGAAACTGTCTGTAAGTATCCCACTGCTCTCACTATCTCTACTCTCATTGAGGGCTGAGGCTTGTGTACGGCCAGAACGCGCCCTTTCCCTGAAGGACATTTGTCAGCTAGTTGAGTTTTTCATGACAGTCCGGTAATGTTTCACGGTCAGTATTTGAGTGACTTTCACGCAAATTGCTAGATTCAAAGAACTCCATGGTGACCCAATGGTTAGCACTGCTGCCTCTCAGCTCAGGGGACCTGAGTTTGATTCCAGACTCGGGTGACTGCGTGGAGTTTGCAATTTCTTCATATGTCTGTGTGGTTTCCTCTCGCTGCTCCCGTTTCCTCCCACAATTCAACGATATATTGGTGAGGTGGGTTGGCCATGCTAAATTGCCCATAATGTGCAGGGATGTGCAGGCTGGGTGGGTAAGCCATGGGGAATGCGGGGATATGGGGTGGGTCTGTGTGGGATGCTCTTCAGAGGATGGGTGTGGATTCAAACGGCCTGCTTCTACACTATAAGGATTTTATGATTCTTAACTCCCTTTCGTATCTTAAACAGCACGATTTTTCAATCTCTATTTTTGCTGATTTAAGTTTGTTTTACAGAGAATGACAGAGACACATTTATCAGCGAGAATTCCAAGCAAATATTTTATCAGGATCTTAGAGTGAGTCATTTCATCAGGATTTGAAAACCATTGGATGTTCAATGTTTGACTGTGGGAAAAGTTTGCAAACATCTGTGTACCCAGTGACAAACGGACAAGTCCTGCACCAGTTCCACAGATTGAATCGCATCCCACCATTCACAGCAGGGAGAGATTGTATCGCCACAGTGGCTCAATCCCAGCCTCAGTCGACTGTATCTGTGGAGTTTGCACATTCTCCCTGGGTCTGCGTCAGCTCCATCTGGGTACTCCGGTTTCTTCTCCCAATTCAAAGATGGGCAGGTTAGGTGAATGGACCATGTCAAATTGCACATTGTTTTCAGGGATGTGTAGGTTAGGTGCATTAGTCAAGGGTAAATGTTCAATAATGGGGTAGGAGAATCGGTCTGGATGTCTTTATCCCCAGAGGGTTGGTGTGGACTTGTGGACTGTAGGGAGTCTTTCAGTCTATGAACCCTGTCCTGTGTCTGAGTGAGGAATCAGCTGATCATCAAATATGGAGAGACATGATCTACACCACAGAAACCATGGAAATGTGCAAACTGTGGGCAGGGATACAAATGTCTATACATGCTGGAAATTCATTGATGCAGTCACACTGGAGATAAGTCATTCATCTACTGTTTGTGGGAAGGGATTCAATCAATCACCCGTCCTTGAGAAACAAGAATGCACTCAGTGGGGAGAGGCCATTCATCTGCCCTGAGTGTGGGAAGAGATTCAGTGGCTCATCCTACCTGCTGATGCACCAGTGAGATCACACTGGGGAGAGGCCATTCCCCTGCCCTGAGTGTAACAAGGCATTCTCTGTTATCAGCCTCTAGACACACCAACTGGTTAACACTGAGAGACCTTTGAAATGCTCACATTGAGAGAAAAGCTTTAAACACAGACATGACATGCTGATACATGAGTCCGTTCACACTGGGGAGAGACCATTCCCCTCTCTGTGTGTGGGGAACGATTTGTCCATTCAAAAAAACCTTCTGAAACCCCAACGAATGCACACTGGTAAGAAGCTGTTACCTGCTGCTTTTCTGGGAAAGGATTTACTCAGTCATCCCACCTTCTGAGTTCACACCTGACTCAGGCAGCTGTGTGCTGCTGCTGATGCTGTTCTCAGTAAAATTCTGATGGATCTCCACCCCCTCTCCCCCGCCGCAGGAGGACCAGGAAACAGATGCAGTGGAACAGAGAAATGTGGCGCATGTGAGGTCACATGGTTCGGCCAGCAGAAGGCGGCATTGTGTTACTGCACTTCTCAGAAAGAGAGAAAAACTCTGACTTTGAAAGACTGAATTATAAACGTGCTGAATCAAAGTTTGTCCCATTGCAGGCAGAACTGGGCACACACCAACACTCACAGGCACAAAATCAGATTCACAGACAGCTATAAAGAAACTTTCAGACACACGCTTCCAGGACAATGTGTGCCACTGCAGACAGTTTGTCATTCATACACAGACAGACACACTCAAACTTCCCTCCGACATAATCTGTGTCCCATTGCTTGCAGAGATAGTCATATCAACACAGAAAGACAGACATTAACACAGAGATGGAAGCGCAATACAGTCAGAGTGAGACACAGAATCACTGACTTGTACAAACATGTCCAGAGATATACTCAGACAATGTTGTGTTCAGCTGTGTGAAAATCCTTATTTCCTAGTGAAATAAATTTGAGTCCTTTGGGTGCAGAAGCCTGTGTTTTGTTGTCTAAATGGAAGTGTGTTGTCGCTGCTGCTGGTTTGAAATTGCAGCTTTGTCTCTGTGGATTTTAAGTCTGTAATCTGTGTGTGAGATGAGGAGGTGGGAGAAGGAGGAGAGGGACAGACAGACAGATAGTTTGGACTAAACTATTGAGCTGCTGCTTTCTCTCACACCATCCCCGCTTCCTCTCAACTCACAACTTGTAATGCTCCATCCCTGGGGGAGGTATACTCTCGGTAGAAGAGCTGGGTTTGGGCACAGAAGGGTCTTTAAGTCATAGACCTGAAGGTATTTAAAGCAAGTCCTGTCAGCCATACTTCCCTTTGCCATGTGGATGGAGCAGGAGGTGAGTATCAAAGGGTTTGTGTGTGTGTGTGTGTGTGTGTGTGTGTGTGTGAGAGAGAGAGAGAGAGAGAGAGAGAGAGAGAGAGAGAGAGAGAGAGAGAGAGAGAGAGTGGTTACTGTTAGAGTCTCAGTGTCAGTTTTGACCGATTAACCACCGTCCATCACCCCCACACCGTCCCTGAACCATCCAGACTGACGTAGATTCTAGGAGCAGGGCCTGTCTCTCATGGATGAGAGGGAGTGTATGAAACCACAGAGAAAGCTGGGACCCACTGGAATTGTATCCCTTCCTCAGTCTCTCTATGTTTTTCCTTAACTTCTGTTTTTCTGACTTTTCTCCCTTTTCTCGCTCACTCTGTGTCTCTCTTTCTTCTTGTCTTCCACTCCCATCCGTCTGTCCTATGGGTTCAGGACCATAATTGTTTGAAGTTTGCGTCACCTACTGACCCTGATCACTCCCTGTACGAGACCGTTCTTCCTAATGTCACTTTTACTTCTTTTCCTCGTGATTTTAAAACTCTGCTGAATGGTTGTCGATCCTTTCATGCATGGGAGCATTTGCACTCCATTATTCCTGTGTCTTGATCCTCATGACTTGAAAAACGTCAATCAGGCCACCTTCCAACCTACTGTTCTCCAAGGAGAACTGTCCCAACTTTCCAATCTACCTTCATTGCTGACAATCCTCATACACGGCACCATTATCGTCAACCTGTTCAGCGCTGTCTGCAATCACTTCACTTCCCCGCTTCCTGAAATTTCACTCTCACAATTGAGCAATAATGCAGCTGGAGGATTCATTCAGATTCGGAGTGCGCGGGCGAACTACGTGCAATACTTGTTCTCACTTTGAGCAAGTGTTTCCTTTCACCTTGAGCAAGTGTTTCCTTTCACCATGTTTGCTGTTCTGGGAGCTCGACCCCATCCCTCCTTCAGGCAGTCCGACCTCGTTGAATCAATGTGCTTTTTGAGAAAATTGCGCCGGCATTTCTGCATAAGGCAACTTAAGAAATGAGGGCTCGTCCGGGAGTGGAACCCGGGATCTCTCGCAAACACACCCCACTGAAGGCCCGAGGCGAGAATCATTCCGCTAGACCAACGAGCCACAGGCTCGAGCTGCCCTGACCCCGGACACTTCAAGCACCTTCCCCTTGAATCAGCTGAGACTTGCTCAATGTGAAATACGTTTGAGTTGCTCCAAGAATCGCAAATAGCAAAGAGATTCCACAACATTTGCTTCTCATTCCGTCTCCCTGCGCCCAGGACGCTGCTGTTTGTCCCGTTCCCAGTAACTGGACTCTCTCCATTGGCGGATAATTAACCCATTTTGTTTCTACTTGCAAACTGTTCTGGGGGAGGGCAGAGCCCATTCGCTCTTCTGCTCTCTCGCAATCACTTGGGATGGGAGACGTCAGTTACACTAATGCGTAGGAAATTGGCAAGTTTTAACTACATTACAAAGGTCTGTAATCAAAGAGACAGAAAGATGCTGTGCTGGTGGGACAGAGAGAAATGAACACCGGAAACTGTTCCCTCTGGTAAATTCATATGAGTGTATTTGTGTTCAGCCTGCTCGGTGTTCAGAATTCGTCTTCACACAGCAATCCTGCAGAAAGACTTTTCTTACACAGGCGTCTGTTTCTTTGCTGCGAACGGGCAGCAGTGAACATCTGAGCCCCAACTGTCCCAGATGAAGTTGAAAATGAGCCATTGTTTCTCCCTCAGCCGCTCTGTCCCAGAGACAGGGAGAGGGACGGCATCAACGTGTGACGTCATTCCGCCGCAGCCTGAAGCCGTTCAGTCTATCATTTCCATGTGACTCTCTGTCACTTGTATCTCTCCGAGATGATTCCCAATCGGTGATATGTGTCCTCATCATGGGAACTGTGTCTGTGTGGTGATGCTGCTTTCGAAATGCTGATCGTCCTGTCATTCACGTCTGAACCGGAGTGGGGAATTATTGCAGGGAATGAATACGACCGCAAATAATGTGGCTTTGTGGTTCAGTGGTTAACCCTGCTGTCTCATAACGGGACCTGAATTCGATCCTACCCTTGTGCGGCTTGTTTGTGTGGAGTTGTTCAATCTCCCAGTGTCTGCGTGGGTTTCCTGCGGTGCTCCGGTTTCCTTCCACAGTCGAAAGCTGTGCAGGTTAGGTGGACTGACCATGCTCAACTGCCCCATAGTGCCCAGAGGTCGGGAGGTTGGGCGCATCAGTCAGAAGTAAATGTCGGGTCTGGGTGGGTTACTCTTCGGAGGGTTGATAAGGACTTGTTGAGCAGGAGGGCCTGTTTCCACACGGTAGGGATTCGAATTCGAATTGTTCCAACTTCACAAGCTCATTCCCATTTCAGAGAAGAGGTGTTTGGGTTCAGTTCAGAGCAGACCGTTGGGAAACAACTCAAATCTCGACAAGCACTTCCCCTCAATTGTGTAAATTGGGCCAGTGTTTAGTGACATATTCAGCTCAGATGCTCGAAGATTTGGGAAGCAGAGGCAAAGGCAAGACACAGAACAGAGTCCCGTTACAAAGGGAAGCAATAGCAGACGATAGTTTCGATCGAGGGACATGAACCCAGCAGCCTCCCGCTGCGCCACTCTACTTTCCCGCACGGAGTGTTTTCCACAGGTCCCTTCACCCTTTCGTCTGGCGCGTGGCATGCACCTTCGAGACTGATGTCAAAGATCTCCACTGCTGTCGTGTTATATGGTGTTCCGCAGACGTATGGAGGCTGTGTAAATATAAACTGTTTTCTAAATTCCCACATTCTGTTGGTCGAACTGTGATTTAACTCTGAATCATAACATGCGTAGACGGAGGCCACGCGGCCCACCTTCGCTCTGCTGGTTGTACACCGTAAGTAAACGCGTGTCTCAATTCGTATCATTCTCTTTCCTTTTCCGTGTAAATCTGCGCATCTGAACATGACCACAAGCATTGCCCTCCACAACAAAGAATAGGAGAAGACCACGCAGACCTCCACGAGTGTGTCACCTCAACTGTGCACATGGGGCCAGTATATCAATGAGAAATATTTATGTTGAGTTTTTTGGGAAGCAGATGAGAAGGCGAGGTGTAGAACAGAGCACCCTTAGACGGGTAAGCTGCTAAAGACGACATTACGTGAATAGGAGAGAATAGGACATGGCGGATTTCAGGCCCTAAAGTCATGGAACTCGATATTGAAGACTGGGGGCATGTAGAGTCTTCAAGTGGAAAATGAGACGTCGTTCTTCCATCTGGAGCTGAGCTTTGTATGTCTGAGACAGAGAAGTTGGCCAGGGAACAGGGTGGCGTGTTAAAGTGGCGGCAACCAGAAGCTCAGGGCCTTTTTTGCAGGCAGAATTGAGATGTTCTGCGAAACAGTCACCCAGTTTATGCTTCATGCTACTTTGGGGAAACCACACTGTGAGCAGCGAATGCAGGAGACTAGGTTGTGGCAAATGTGCAGGTAAAGTGCTGCTTCACCTGGAAGGTATGTTCGAGCCCTTGGATATTCAGGAGGGAGCAGGTAAATGGGCAGGTGTTACACATTCGGCGGTTACAGGGGAAATTGCCTTGGGACAATGGGAGGTGGGTGTGGGGTGTTGCGAGTGAAGGAAGAGTTGACCCGATGTGTAACCCTGCCCACTTACCTCCTCTCACATATAAATCCGTGAAGTTGGAAGAACATTCCATCCAATGATTCAGTACCACGTGACTCACGAACTAATTTGTATTCATGTTCCGGGGCCCGCATCATTATTGTGTCACAGCAGCTGCAGGCCATCATCGGGGGCTCGCCCTATGACGTCACGGTACGGCTGGAAGCCCCGGGACAGATTATCAAAGAAACTTCCCTGTGGGTCAGGGCAACCCTGCATCAGGAAGCACTGGGATGGTCAACCACTATCAGTTAACATGGGGAACACATCGCCACATTCCGCAGCCTCGAGGCAAATTTCCCGTCCTTCTGCTTAAAGTTCAAGAGCCCTCAGACCGAAATTCCCCAGGTACGTTTGGAAGAACTTTTTCCAGGTGTTCGCAAAGTACATCTATGAGCAATTTGTTAAAGTTTGAATTTTGCGAGTGTTGAAATTATGTGCTTTTCAGTGAAATCGCAGTTCGAAAAAACAGAATGTGGGAATTTAGACAGAGTTTATATCTGCGCGTCGGCGATATGTCTGCGGGTGCGTGATGGGAGCATTCCCCAGAAGGGAAACCATCTCTCCTATTCACTCAATCTCCTGTTTAGCAGCTTTCCCGTATAACGGCGCACTGTTCTGCACCTCGCCTACTCATCTGCTTCCCAAAACACTTCGACATAAATATTTCACATTGATATACTGGCCCAATGTGCACATTTGAGATTACACACTCGTGGAGGTCTGCGTGGTCTTCTCCTGTTCTCTGTTGAGGAGGGCAATGCTTGTCACTGGTCACTCAGGTGTCAGAGAAAAGTTTCGAACGAAAAGGGTTTAATTTTCTGCCAGTTGAAAGGGCCCGGTTCCTGGAGACGGGACAAACGGAAGCAGGGAGACGGAATGAGAAGCAGCTGCTCTGGAAATTGTTTGTCTGACCCCATTAAAAGCACATAACCCAAGCCAAGCAGGAGCATCTAACACACCGCCACTGGGTGGGCTCGAAGCACCAACTTTTCAGTTAACAGCCGAATGCGCTGGCCAATCGCGCCACAGAGACAGGCAAGGACAAAAGACCATCGTTTAGGGGAGGCTATTAGTGAATTCAAAGTTGAAGCCTGCCCCGCCTAGAACTACAATTGTGGTCTATCAGTCTTAATTTTCATAAATAAAGCCTGGGACATTAATTGTGGAGACACTGGGGACAGTCTGATCCCACTCTCTGCAGACACATCCATGTCACGAGAAACTAGCTTTCTTACTCCGGGGCCGGCGCCCTTCCAGGCTTTCAGTGTTATGCCTGTTCCCGAGTTCTCTCATTGGCTCGCAGGGGAGAAGGGGTTTGAATTCCTGATGTGCAGGAACGACAATTCTTTCAATGTCTCAGATCAGTTCATGTGCCGAGAACATCAGAGTCAGTCTCCCAGCCTCTTCAACAAGGGGACGGTGTCTGGACTGTCTCTGCTCAATCGGACAGGTCATCTTTCATTTTCCTCTACTTCCAAAAGTGTTTCTAAAGGTTCACAAAGCTGGAGACTGGAATTTCTGTTTTGCTTCATGAACATTTTTCCATTTCCGAACTGACAATATTTTGCCAAAATCTAGTCCCAATTGTACGCCTTGCCTCATGTCCAGGGATGAGGAATTTCCATTCTGGGGAGACATTCCCAAGGTTGAGAATGTTCGCTTTGGAGCAAACAAGGATAACTGGAGATTTCCTGGGGCTGTTGGTAATGATGGGAGAAGAAGCGGTGGGAATGGGCAGATTAATGATCAGAAGAACCAATTGCCACTGACCAGAGTCAGTTACCAGAGGACAGGGATTGAAGTTCTTGAATGAAAAGCAGCACTTGTGCCTAATAAACACAGAGAATACTGCAGAAAGCCAACAGGTCGAGCAGCATCTGTGGAAAGGTAAACAGAGCTGACGTTGTGAGTCTGATACGTTGTTTGTTCAGAACCCGAGTTTCCTGCATGGCAATCAATTCCCAGACATGAGAAAACGGGTCTTTATTGAGACAGGTTTTGTGAAGTTTGAGCGATAATGCAATCAACAGGAAGTCATTTAAAATCGCCAGCGAAGAAAGCATAGTCAGCAGGTTAGCACCCTGGGCGGGGAGCCCCAAATGATCTCTACGCCAACACCTTAAGTGTTCGGCCACAACTACACGCCCAAAGTTGTGCTCGAAACTTTCTCATGGAATACTTCGAACAGGAATGGTGATTATTGGGCTTGTCCTGTCCGCACCATAGCCCCAACGTTTCTTGTTCCCCTGGATTTGATCAGGACAGAGGAGGCTGATGGGAGATCGAATTGAACTACACACATTGATGAGAGATAGAGCGGGTGGAAAGGATCCATTCCCATGCGTCGTGAGATTAATAATCAGGGCCGAAAATAAGGAGCCACTTCAAGAAATTTGGGGTTCATTCAGCAAAGCTAATGTAGAACTGTTCACAGAAAATTGTGATGAAAGTCTCTCGAGTTATTTTGATGAGAAGTGTTGATGATGCGAATACAATCGACAGGATGAACGTAGATTGGTCAATGTATTTGGTGACAGTTCTGTTCTAGTCCTGTGAGTGAAACCTGGATCTGAAGGAGTATAAGGGACATTAACAACATCGATCTACAATTTGACACGTGACAAGAAACAGAGCCATCATGAACAGTTGGCTTTTGAACTGGAGAAGCTTTCTCGTGAAATTAGCTTGAGGCTTGAGGTATGCAAGGTCAAGATCATTTAGGTAAAACACGGAAACGCTATCCTCATTAGCAGACAGTGAAAGGATTACAAGACGCAAATTAAACATTTTCGACAAGTGATACAGGGGACTGGGAAGATAAGTATTATAAACTGTGAACAGCAAAGTTCTGGAGCACAACACTTACATTCAAAGACCGAAAACATCCAGGTCCTGATTAATCAGATTGCATTGTGGTGCTTTTTTTGCAAAACATCCACTTGCGATGTCCTACAAAAGAGTGACAAAACCCATCCCTGTCAGCCTAGGATAGAAAATCCGAAGGGATGAACGTTTGCTGATTTTCTGAAGATTCACAGAGCTTAGACTGGGTTTTGGTGATTGTTTCTTTTCCACTCCCAGGAGCCGCAGTGGTTGAGGCGTTGAGTTGGGGAGAATCAAATGTGCCCGTGAGCAGCATGTGGGGCTATTTCAGCATCTCCTCATATGACTGCGCTGTGAGTTGACTCCGATGTTCTCAGGGACATGTACTGACGCGAGACAGTGAAAGGATTCTCATTCCCGCAGATCGGGAATTCAAACCGTATGCCGGCTTCAGGACAATGAGAAGATTAATTGGGGTGTGTGAAGAAGCTGTGAGCTGCATTTCAAACAGGTCAGTGGAGTCAGATGCATCAACCATTGTGCCCCGGCCCTGTGCGTATCTAACGCCACCATGCTGCAGAGTTCTGACGTTAACACGGACATGCGCAGCAATGGGAACATTCACAATGTGAACAACCAAAGATAATCACCGTCACTGATTCCCTTCCACAGGCCCAACTTTGTGAAGCAGTATCTTTCACTGGCAAAGGAAACACCCTTGTCCTCAGGTGCCTGCTTCATTTCGATCACGATTTCAAGCCCCTCACTGTTCTAGTCTCATTTCCAAACACTTTGCTCATAGCCTCCAAAGAAGCTTGTTCCACTCGAACAGGCAGTGGGTTGCAGATTCCCACCAGTCCCAATTTGAGTGAAATATTTTTTCCCCTCCACTGATTTGAATCTTAAAGAAGAAGCTGGGGAGCAAACTCAATTTCTTTTCGACGACATTTCTCATTTTGTACTCGGCAGGGTTCACACCTGCGTGGGGAACCGCAATGGATTTCAAGTCCATCGCATTAACCACTCGGCCCACGAATACAGAACCACACTGACAGCTTGACTTCCCAGGTCCGTCTGCCTGTGGAGCTGAGAAAGAGTGAATCATCGCAGAGTTTGTTTGAATCCAATCACTTCACAGTGATTCGAAAGGGTTAAATATCTTCACATGGTGTTTGCAGATATTTCGGTGTTTCACCCCAAAAGATGAAATGAACTTTCAGTTTAAAATTGCAGGAGGAACTCAGCAGGTCAGGCAACATCTGTGGAAAGAGAATCAGAGGCAACATTTCAAAATTCTGTTTTCTCCGACAGGTACTGTCAAACCTGCCGAGTTTCTCTTTTGTTCTCGTCTTCTCAGCATACGCAGTCCCTTACGTTTGACATTAATTCAATTCGGAAACCCCTTTGCGGAGAAGATTTCCGTTTGGGGAACATTTTCCTGACCCCATTAAAAGCGCAAACCTTCGAAGCCAAAGAAGGGCAGCGGACCCGCCGCCCTTGGGTGGGCTCGAACCACCAACCTTTCTTTTAACAGCCAAACACGCTGACCATTTGCGCCACAGAGACAGGCGCTGACACGGGCAGCACCATCGCCGAGTGATTTTATAATTCAGCCTCCCCGCCAGGAATTACAATTGTCGTCTATCTGTTTTACTTTTCCATAATCAAGCCTGGGAGATCTCTTGTGGAGATACCGGGGACAGTCTGCAGACACATCTATGTCATGAGGAACTAGCTTTCTTACTCCGGGGCCGGCGCCCTTCCAGCCTTTCAGTGTTTTGCCTGTTCCTGAGTTCTCTCATTGGCTCGGAGACGAGAAGGGGTTTGAATTCCTGATGTGCAGGAACGACAACTCTTTCAATGTCTCAGATCAGTTCATGTGCCGAGAACATCAGAGTCAACCTCCCGGCCTCTTCAATAAGGGGACGGTGTCTGGACTGTCTCTGCTCAATCGGACCGGTCATCTTTCATTCTCCTCTAAATCCGCTTCCCAAAGTGTTTCTAAAGTTTCACAAAGCTGGAGACTGGGATTTCTGTTTTGCTTCATGAACATTTGCACATTTTTTCCATTTCCTAACTGACAATATTTTGCCAAATTCTCTTCCCTTGCCTCATGTCCAGGGATGAGGAATTTCCATTCTGGGGAGACATTCCCAAGGTGGAGAATGTTCGCTTTGGCGCAAAGAAGGATAACTGGAGATTTCCTGGGGCTGTTGGTCATGATGGGAGAAGAAGCGGTGGGAATGGGCAGATTAATGATCAGAAGAATCAATTGCCACTGACCAGAGTCAGTTACCTGTGGACAGGGATTGAAGTTCTTGAATGAAAAGCAGCACTTGTGCCTAATAAACACAGAGAATACTGCAGAAAGCCAACAGGTCGAGCAGCATCTGTGGAAAGGGGAACAGAGCTGACGTTGTGAGTCTGGTACGTTGTTTGTTCAGAACTCGAGTTTCCTGCATGGCAATCAATTCCCAGACATGAGAAAACGGGTCTTTATTGAGACGGGTTTTGTGAAGTTTGAGCGATAATGCAACCAACAGGAAGTCATTTAAAATCGCCAGTGAAGAAATCATAGCCAGCAGGTTACCACCCTGGGCGGGGAGCCCCAAATGATCTCTACGCCAACACCTTAAGTGTTCGGCCACAACTACACGCCCAAAGTTGTGCTCTAAACTTTCTCATGGAATACCTCTAACAGGAAAGGTGAGTATTGGGCTTATCCTGTCCGCACCATAGCCCCAACGTTTCCTGTTCCCCTGGATTTGATCAGGACAGAGGAGGCTGACGGGAGATCGAATTGAACTAAACACATTGATGAGAGATAGAGCGGCTGGGAAGGATCCATTCCCATGCGTAGAGAGCTTAATAATCAGGGCCGAAAATAAGGAGCCACTTCAAGAAATTTGGGGTTCATTCTTCAAAGCTAATGTAGAACTGTTCACAGAAAATTGTGATGAAAGTCTCTCGAGTTATTTTGATGAGAAGCGTTGATGATGCGAATACAATCGATAGGATGAACATAGATTGGTAAATGTATTTGGTGACAGTTCTGTTCTGGCCCTGTGAGCGAAACCTGGATCTGAAGGAGTAGAAGGGACATTAACAACATCGATCTGAAATTGGACACGTGACAAGAAACAGAGCCATCATTAACAGTTGGCTTTTGAACTGGAGAAGGTTTCTCGTGAAATTCGCTTGAGGCTTGAGGTATGCAAGGTCAAGATAATTTAGGTAAAACACGGAAACGCTATCCTCATTAGCAGACAGTGAAAGGATTACAAGACACAAATTAAACATTTTCGACAAGTGATACAGGTGACTGGGAAGATAAGTATTATAAACTGTGAACCGCAAAGTTCTGGAGCACAACACTTACATTCAAAGACCGAAAACATCCAGGTCCTGATTAATCAGATTGCATTCTGGTGCTTTTTTTGCAAAACATCCACTTGCGATGTCCTACAAAAGAGTGGCAAAACCCATCCCTGTCAGCCCAGGATAGAAAATCCGAAGGGATGAACGTTTGCGGATTTTCTGAAGATTCACAGAGCTTAGACTGGGTTTTGGTGATTGTTTCTTTTCCACTCCCAGGAGCCGCAGTGGTTGAGGCGTTGAGTTGGGGAGAATCAAATGTGCCCGTGAGCAGCATGTGGGGCTATTTCAGCTTCCCCTCATCTGACAGCGCTGTGAGTTCACTCCGATGTTCTCAGGGACATTTACTGACGCGAGACAGTGAAAGGATTCTCATTCCCGCAGATCGGGAATTCAAACCGTATGCCGGCTTCAGGACAATGAGAAGATTAATTGGGGTGTGTGAAGAAGCTGTGAGCTGCATTTCAAACAGATCGGTGGAGTCAGATGCATCAACCATTGTGCCCCGGCCCTGTGCGTATCTAACGCCACCATGCTGCAGAGTTCTGACGTTAACACGGACATGCGCAGCAATGGGTTCATTCACAAGGTGAACAACCAAAGATAATCACCGTCACTGATTCCCTTCCACAGGCCCAACTTTGTGAAGCAGTATCTTTCACTGGCAAAGGAAACACCCTTGTCCTCAGGTGCCTGCTTCATTTCGATCACGATTTCAAGCACCTCACTGTTCTAGTCTCATTTCCAAACACTTTGCTCATAGCCTCAAAAGAAGCTCTGCGGGTATCGGCTTGCTCCACCCGAACAGTCAGTAGGTTGCAGATTCCCACCAGTCCCAATTTGAGTGAAATATCTTTCCCCCTCCACTGATTTGAATCTTAAAGAAGAAGCCGGGGAGCAAGCTCCCTTTCTTTTCGACGACATTTCTCATTTTGTACTCGGAAGGGTTCACACCTGCGTGGGGAAACCGCAATGGATTTCATGTGCATCGCATTAACCACTCGGCCCACGAATACAGAACCACACTGACAGCTTGACTTCCCAGGTTTGTCTGCCTATGGAGCTGAGAAAGAGTGAATCATCGCAGAGTTTGTTTGAATCCAATCACTTCACAGTGATTCGAAAGGGTTAAATATTGGCACATGGTGTTTGCAGATATTTCGGTGTTTCACCCGAAATGATGAAATGAACTTTCAGTTAGAAATTGCAGGAGGAACTCAGCAGGTCAGGCAACATCTGTGGAAAGAGAATCAGAGGCAACATTTCAAAATTCTGTTTTCACCGACAGGTCCTGTCAAAACTGCCGAGTTTCTCTTTTGGTCTGGTCTTCTCGGCATACGCAGTCCCTTACGTGAGACATTAATTCAATTCCGAAACCCCTTTATGGAGAAGAATTCCGCTTGGGGAACATTTTCCTGACCCCATTAAAAGCGCAAACCTTCGAAGCCAAAGAAGGGCAACAAACACACCGCCCGTGGGTGGGCTCGAACCACCAACCTTTCGGTTAACAGCCGAACGCGCTGACCAATTGCACCACAGAGGCAGGCGCGGCCGGGGGCTGTACCATCGCTGAGTGATTTTATAATTCAGCCTCCCCGCCGAGAATTACAATTGTCGTCTATCAGTTTTACTTTTCCATAATCAAGCCTGGGAGATGTGTTGTGGAGATACCGGGGACGGTCTGCAGACACATCCATGTCACGAGGAACTAGCTTTCTTACTCCGGGGCCGGCGCCCTTCCAGCCTTTCAGTGTTTTGCCTGTTCCCGAGTTCACTCCTTGGCTCGCAGGGGAGAAGGGGTTTGAATTCCTGATGTGCAGGAAGGACGATTCTTTCAATGTCTCAGATCAGTTCATGTGCCAAGAACATCAGAGTCAACCTCCCGGCCTCGTCAACAAGGGGACGGTGTCTGGACTGTCTCTGCTCAATCGGACCGGTCATCTTTCATTCTCCTCTAAATCCGCTTCCCAAAGTGTTTCCAAAGGTTCACAAAGCTGGAGACTGGGATTTCTGTTTTGCTTCATGAACATTTGAACATTTTTCCATTTCCTAACTGACAATATTTTGCCAAAATCTCTTCCAATTGTACGCCTTGCCTCATGTCCAGGGATGAGGAATTTCCATTTTGGGGAGACATTCCCAAGGTGGAGAATGTTCGCTTTGGAGCAAAGAAGGATAACTGGAGATTTCCTGGGGCTGTTGGTCATGATGGGAGAAGAAGCGGTGGGAATGGGCAGTTTAATGATCAGAAGAACCAATTGCCACTGACCAGAGTCAGTTACCAGAGGACAGGGATTGAAGTTCTTGAATGAAGAGCAGCACTTATGCCTAATAAACACAGAGAATACTGCAGAAAGCCAACGGGTCGAGCAGCATCTGTGGAAAGGGAAACAGAGCTGACGTTGTGAGTCTGGTACGTTGTTTGTTCAGAACCCGAGTTTCCTGCATGGCAATCAATTCCCAGACATGAGAAAACGGGTCTTTATTGAGACGGGTTTTGTGAAGTTTGAGCGATAATGCAACCAACAGGAAGTCATTTAAAATCGCCAGTGAAGAAATCATAGCCAGCAGGTTACCACCCTGGGCGGGGAGCCCCAAAAGATCTCTACGCCAACACCTTAAGTGTGCGGCCACAACTATACGCCCAAAGTTGTGGTCTAAACTTTCTCATGGAACAGTTCTAACAGGAAAGGTGAGTATTGGGATTGTCCTGTCCGTGTCATAGTCCCAACGGTTCCTGTTCCCCTGGATTTGATCAGGACAGAGGAGGCTGACGGGAGATCGAATTGAACTAAACACATTGATGAGAGACAGAGTGGCTGGGAAGGATCCATTCCCACGCGTAGAGAGATTAATAATCAGGGCCGAAAATAAGGAGCCACTTCAAGAAATTTGGGGTTCATTCAGCAAAGCTAATGTAGAAGTATTCACAGAAAATTGTGATGAATATCTCTCGAGTTATTTTGATGAGAAGTGTTGATGATGCTCATACAATCGATAGGATGAACGTAGACTGGTAAATGTATTTGGTGACAGTTCTGTTCTAGCCCTGTGAGCGAAACCTGGATCTGAAGGAGTAGAAGGGACATTAACAACATCGATCTGAAATTGGACACGTGACAAGAAACAGAGTCATCATGAACAGTTGGCTTTTGAACTGGAGAAGGTTTCTCGTGAAATTCGCTTGAGGCTTGAGCTATGCAAGGTCAAGATAATATAGGTAAAACACGGAAACGCTATCCTCATTAGCAGACAGTGAAAGGATTACAAGACACAAATTAAACATTTTCGACAAGTGATACAGGGGACTGGGAAGATAAGTATTATAAACTGTGAACAGCAAAGTTCTGGAGCACAACACTTACATTCAAAGACCGAAAACATCCAGGTCCTGATTAATCAGATTGCATTGTGGTGCTTTTTTGCAAAACATCCACTTGCAAAGTCCTACAAAAGAGTAACAAAACCCATCCGTGTCAGCCCAGGATAGAAAATTCGAAGGGATGAACGTTTGCTGATTTTCTGAAGATTCACAGAGCTTGGACTGGGTTTTGGTGATTGTTTCTTTTCCACTCCCAGGAGCCGCAGTGGTTGAGGCGTTGAGTTGGGGAGAATCAAATGTGCCCGTGAGCAGCATGTGGGGCTCTTTCAGCTTCCCCTCATCTGACTGCGCTGTGAGTTGACTCCGATGTTCTCAGGGACATGTACTGACGCGAGACAGTGAAAGGATTCTCATTCCCGCAGATCGGGAATTCAAACCGTATGCCGGCTTCAGGACAATGAGAAGATTAATTGGGGTGTGTGAAGAAGCTGTGAGCTGCATTTCAAACAGGTCAGTGGAGTCAGATGCATCAACCATTGTGCCCCGGCCCTGTGCGTATCTAACGCCACCATGCAGCAGAGTTCTGACGTTAACACGGACATGCGCAGCAATGGGTTCATTCACAAGGTGAACAACCAAAGATAATCACCGTCACTGATTCCCTTCCACAGGCCCAACTTTGTGAAGCAGTATCTTTCACTGGCAAAGAAACACCCTTGTCCTCAGGTGCCTGCTTCATTTCGATCACGATTTCAAGCCCCTCACTCTTCTAGTCTCATTTCCAAACACTTTGCTCATAGCCTCAAAAGAAGCTCTGCGGGTATCGGCTTGCTCCACCCGAACAGGCAGTGGGTTGCAGATTCCCACCAGTCCCAATTTGAGTGAAATATTTTTCCCCCTCCACTGATTTGAATCTTAAAGAAGAAGCCGGGGAGCAAGCTCCCTTTCTTTTCGACGACATTTCTCATTTTGTACTCGGCAGGGTTCACACCTGCGTGGGGAAACCGCAATGGATTTCATGTACATCGCATTAACCACTCGGCCCACGAATACAGAACCACACTGACAGCTTGACTTCCCAGGTCTGTCTGCCTATGGAGCTGAGAAAGAGTGAATCATCGCAGAGTTTGTTTGAATCCAATCACTTCACAGTGATTCGAAAGGGTTAAATATCTGCACATGGTGTTTGCAGATATTTAGGTGTTTCACCCCAAAAGATGAAATGAACTTTCAGTTAGAAATTGCAGGAGGAACTCAGCAGGTCAGGCAACATCTGTGGAAAGAGAATCAGAGGCAAAATTTCAAAATTCTGTTTTCACCGACAGGTACTGTCAAACCTGTCGAGTTTCTCTTTTGGTCTGGTCTTCTTAGCATACGCAGTCCCTTACGTGAGACATTATTTCAATTACGAAACCCCTTTATGGAGAAGAATTCCGCTTGGGGAACATTTTCCTGACCCCATTAAAAGCGCACAGCTTCGAAGCCAAAGAAGGGCAACGAACACACCGCCCCGGGGTGGGTTCGAACCACCTACCTTTCGGTTAACAGCCCAACGCGCTGATCAATGGCGCCACAGAGACCGGCGCTGTCGAGGGCTGCACCATCGCTTCGTGATTTTATAATTCAGCCTCCCCGCCGAGAATTACAATTGTCGTCTATCAGTTTTACTTTTCCATAATCAAGCCTGGGAGATGTGTTGTGGAGATACCGGGGACAGTCTGCAGACACATCCATGTCACGAGGAACTAGCTTTCTTACTCCGGGGCCGGCGCCCTTGCAGTCTTTCAGTGTTTTGCCTGTTCCCGAGTTCTCTCATTGGCTCGGAGACGAGAAGGGGTTTGAATTCCTGATGTGCAGGAACGACAATTCTTTCAATGTCTCAGATCAGTTCATGTGCCGAGAACATCAGAGTCAACCTCCCGGCCTCTTCAACAAGGGGACGGTGTCTGGACTGTCTCTGCTCAATCGGACAGGTCATCTTTCATTCTCCTCTAAATCCGCTTCCCAAAGCGTTTCTAAAGGTTCACAAAGCTGGAGACTGGGATTTCTGTTTTGCTTCATGAACATTTGAACATTTTTCCATTTCCTAACTGACAATATTTTGCCCAAATGTCTTCCAATTGTACGCCTTGCCTCATGTCCAGGGATGAGGAATTTCCATTCTGGGGAGACATTCCCAAGGTGGGGCATGTTCGCTTTGGAGCAAAGAAGGATAACTGGAGATTTCCTGGGGCTGTTGGTCATGATGGGAGAAGAAGGGGTGGGAATGGGCAGTTTAATGATCAGAAGAATCAATTGCCACTGACCAGAGTCAGTTACCAGAGGACAGGGATTGAAGTTCTTGAATGAAAAGCAGCACTTGTGCCTAATAAACACAGAGAATACTGCAGAAAGCCAACGGGTCGAGCAGCATCTGTGGAAAGGGAAACAGAGCTGACGTTGTGAGTCTGGTACGTTGTTTGTTCAGAACCCGAGTTTCCTGCATGGCAATCAATTCCCAGAGATGAGAAAACGGGTCTTTATTGAGACGGGTTTTGTGAAGTTTGAGCGATAATGCAACCATCAGGAAGTCATTTAAAATCGCCAGCGAAGAAAGCATAGCCAGCAGGTTACCACCCTGGGCGGGGAGCTCCAAAGGATCTCTACGCCAACACCTTAAGTGTTCGGCCACAACTATACGCCCAACGTTGTGCTCTAAACTTTCTCATGGAATAGTTCTAACAGGAAAGGTGAGTATTGGGATTGTCCTGTCCGCGCCATAGCCCCAACGTTTCCTGTTCCCCTGGATTTGAAATGGACAGAACGCGCTGAACAATTGCGCCACAGAGGCAGGGTATGGGCTGCGCTGCACCATCGCTTAGGGTGGGCTATTAGTGAATTCATAATTCAGCCTCCCCGCCGAGAATTGTAATTGTCGTCCACCGCGCAGTCTTGCGAGTGATCCCCGCTCTCTTAACTTGATTGTGCAAAAAATGCCCGATTAGTCTTCTCAAAAAGCACCTTCGTTCAACGAGGCTGGGCTCCCTGGATTACCAATGGGATTGGAAGCGTCGAAGTGATATCATTGGTGATAACATTGAACAGCTTGACGTGTTTACTTCTCTAATTTTCTTATCCGTATGCCAGTTAGCACGTTGGTTGGTCAGTAATGTTATTACACACACTGGAGTAGTGGGATTTGAACCTGAGCCTCAGGGCTCTGTGGGAGACGACACCTGCACCATAAAAAAAACTCTCGTAAATAGGTCCTCTTCTGTTACATGAGAGGAAACAGCTTCCTCCTCAATATGAGACACGACCACTGTACCCTCCGTGCCCATTACAATAAATTGAGCCGTCTCCTGTTGAATGAATGAGTGGGAACCCCTCTACGAGCTCCAAGAAGCGGGGGGCCAGGCTGGAGGCTGGATTTGCTCAAGGCTTGTATCTATTAACTTATTTAAATAGTACCTACTGTATGGGGCTATGGTTTACATTAAAACCGGAGGATCATGTCAGAGTGTTTGTTTATATTCAGCAGTTGTAGTTTGTAAAATACACTCCCTGAAGGAGCACCTTCTATGATGCTGCATTTCTTGCCTTCTGCCCTTCCCATTTGTTATCTCTCATCTCGATTTTACATTTTCGGTCAAATTTAATTTCACATTAATCAGCCTTGGTATTCACTGTGTATTATTAATTAATCTGTTGGATTGTTGAAAAACAAAATTAATGCTGTAATTTCAGTTATGTTGTCTGAGTTTGACATTAAATGTGCAGGTGTGAATGCCAGTAAGTTGTAAAAATAAATTAAGAACTCGTGCTTTTTAAACAAAAAGACGAGTTCAATGGTATTACTGGCATTGTTTCCTTTGAGGATGATGAATATAGTCTGACCAAAAAAACCATTTCATGCAGTCACCCAGTTTAATTAAAGTCTTTTGGAAAATAATTCTGGCAGGCAAAGATTTATACAACCCAAGATACGGTTGGAAATCATGTGTATTCTTATCTTTTAAGCCGTACCAGATGGTATTGCGTGGCGGTTTGAGACTGAAACTTCGTTGGAAAGAATGTAGATTGATGAGGGAAGTCAAAATGGCAGAGTCTGGGGCCACAATCTATCAGTCTGGCTTGATTGCATGAGTGGTTCTTCAAAAGCACCTTCCAAGCCATGACCTCAACCACCAAGAACAGACAAGTGTGAACACAGGATTCCGACTGCAAGATATATCGCATTGTTTCTTTGTTATTTACCAAAATGCTGGATCTCACTCCTGAACATTGTTGCAGTCCACATCACATTTGTGAAGCAATTTAAGAGGCAGCTTAGCACCACCTTTTCAAGGTCAGTTTGGGAAGAGTTGTTGGCACAGTCAATGATATTCACATCTCATGAAATAGTAAGCAAAGAGCCCAGGGTGTTGGAGACTGTATGTTAGCATGGATAGAGGATTGGCTAACTACCACAGTTGTGGTAAGGGGCATGTTCAGGAAGGCAGGAGCCAAATTAAGGTGATTCACCCACAACCACACCATGAGGCTGGGATTAATATTGACTCCATTGCATTCAAGAGAATGTCATCAATACTGTTATAAAGCGAAGACTGATCACCCCGGACCTCCCCCCACCCCCCCCCCCCCCCGAACAACCACCCCGACCACCCCCACTCTCCAAGATCTCAAACCGAAACGTCCAAAGAGTGGCACATTGCCCTTTAATGTGTAAAGTCAGTGTGATAAGTGGTGTAACCTGCTGTCGTGCTAAAAGTAAATCCCTGACACTTTAAAATTAACAATTTCTTTAACCAACTCTCACTGTGAACAAACCAACAAACTAAATAAATCCGTCCTAACTCATGAGTATTCTGGAATAAGTCAAGATTCTTCTCATATGCTGTTCCAATCAATACATGTCCCACTCAGATAACACAAAATAGAATTTAATCTCTCAGATTACAACCAGGTTATGTGTCTTCCGGAATATTCTGAGCCATCTTCTGTCGGGGATGCCTCCTCCGATTCCTCTGTCAGGAATGCCCTTCTCTATTTTTCTAAATGATGCTTTCTCTAATACACAGATAACTGAAAGCACCATTTCTTTATGATAGGATTGGTCCTGTTGTCAAAACTTTAGGATTTAAATTTAATAAGTTTTTGGTAGCCAATGGGGCTGATTTAAATTGATTGGTGAAATTGAAATATTGTTGTCTTGGCCTGCGAACTGTACAGCCCTTTGATAAAAATGTTTCAGTTCAGGTGCTTTCTGTTGTGATGATGCTGCTCCTTTAAGAAGATTATGTTGTTCTTGGTTTATTTTCAGGAGGTGTTGTAAAAGGCAGAGCTTCTCATTCGTCTAGGAGTAAGGATTTCGCTAATGGTTAACAGATACTGGCTAAGGCAACAATCTGGGAAAAGGGTTTGCCGTTTTATTTTCTAAAACACTTCTACAATGAAAGGGCAGTTGTCCCATTCTTTTCCCCTGGTTTGGGTTTTATCAAGCAGTCTGTCTGAAGCTGCTGCAGGAAGAGATGTTTCCTGATTCAACAGATGTTTCTGGCTGACTCTGAAGCTTCAGGGAAGATAGTACAGGCGTATTCAGCCTCGACCTGTAGCTCAAACCTTGCAGCCCTGGCAACATCCTTCCAAATCTTTTCTGAACCCTTTCAAGTTTCACAATGTCTTAAAAAGACGTCAACTTTGCTCGACTAATGTGGGAGAATGTTCTGCATGATGCGTTCTGTCTGAAAGAGCCCTCCCCTGTGCTATGACAGAGCTGCAGTGAATTTCAAAAGCCTGACAAATGCTGTTATCAGTCAAAGATTCATTGGGAGAAGCTTCTCAATCACATCTGTAAATGGAGGAAGTGTTTTTAAGAATGAGACATGAATAAAGGCTGCATTAAAGTTTTGTTCTGAGGATTTACTCAGACATCTCAGAACAGAGCATATGAACCTGGTCACAAGAAGTCTACGGGAATATAAGACACCACTGCCTATTTCCTGACCAGGACCGACTTTACACAGAAAATATGGACATTTTAAATGAATGGGGTGCCATTCGTTTTAAGATCAGGTGAACGTAAGAGGCACAGCATTGGCTTAGAAATGAGAGATCCTTGACACACATACAGCCAAAATCATCACTGCCATTATTATCAAATTAGAATTTAGGCTGGATAGGCTGGGATGTTTTTCCACTGGAGCAGAGGAAATTGAGAGGCACTATTTTCAAACCATGAGGGGTAGATTTGGCTTAATGGTGGCTGTGTCTTCCCTAGGGGGAGGATTTCAAGAGCAAGGATGCGTTTTTATGGTGAGAGGAGAAAGATGGAAGAAAAGATGTGGGGCAAAATATTTACAGAGTGTAGTTCGCCTGGGGAAACAGCTGCCAGTGGAAGTGGTTGAAGCAGGTACATTAACAACATTGAAAAGGCGTTTCAACAAACAGATGGATAGGAAAGCTTTAGAAGGATATGGGCCAAATGCAGGGAAATGAGGTTAGTGTTGACAAACATTTTGGTCAGCATGGACTGGTTTGGGCTGAAGGGCCTGTATCTGTGCTATAGTATTCTATGAATGGCGTCTCTTTGTAACTCTGACAGTGTTGAGTTTCCACATGAACAAGGAAAAAGTGAGGACTGCAAATGCTGGATATCAGAGTTGAGAGTGTGGTGCTGGAAAAGCAGCAGGTCAGGAAGCACCCGAGGCACAGGAGAATCGATGTTTCAGGCATAAGGACATCCAGATGAATATCTCACTAAATCATGCTGAATAAAATCTGATCTCATTCGTCAACTCTGATGCAGAGGTGCTGGGGGTGGACAGGTCAGAAGTCACACAACACCAGGTGACAATCCCAATAGATTGATTTGATCTCATGAGCTTTCGAAGCACTGTTCCTTCATCAGGTGAAGTGATGAAGGAGCAGCACTGATGAAGGAGCAATGCTCCCAAAGCTTGGGATTTCAAATAAACCAGTTGGACTGTAACCTGGGGTTGTGTGAGTTCTGACATTTTCAACTGCGCATTCATGTTGAAATTGATGGGATACTTTATCCAACTCGGCGGAGTTAAATCATATCGCTTGGAGGGGTTCATTTGAAACCTTCCCGGAGGTGAATTCAGCAAGATTGAATTATTCAAAGTTACTCAATTCTAAACTTACATCAGAACTGATAGTCATAGAGAGGTACAGCGCGGAAACAGATCCTTCAGTCCAACTCGTCCACGCTGAACAGATATTCTAAATTAACCTAGTCCCATTTACCAGCACTTGGCCCAAATCCCTCTAACCCTTTCTATTCATGTCCCCAACCAAATGTCTTTTAAATTCTGTAATTCTACCAGCCTCCTCCACTTCCTCTGGCAGCTTATTCCATACACGCACCACACTCTGCATGAAAAGTTTTCCCTTTAGGTCCCTTTTAAATCTTTCCCCTCTCACTCTAAACCTATGCCCTCTAGTTCTAACAACATTCTGATAAATCATTTCTGATGGAGATGTCAACGTTTCGGGTAGAACCCTTCTTCAGTCCTGAGGGATAATACCTGAAATGCTGACTTCTCTACCTCCTGGTGCTGCCTGCCTTGTTGTGCCCAGCCTCCTGTTTGTCTATTTTAGATTCCAGCATTTGAAGTTTTTAATTTTGTCTCTAACAAATGGTGGAGCTGATTCGATGGGTCAAAATGGCCTAACTTCTGCTCCAATGGTCTTGTGATCTTAGGTTTGTCTGGGTCCTGGGCTCAATGAGCAGCAGCGTCCACTGGAAGCAATGTTCACAGAATCATAGAATCCCTGCAGTGTGGAAACGGGCCCTTCTGCCCAACAAGTTCAGAGCGACCCTTTGAACAGTAACTCACCCAGACACATTCTCCTACCCTATCACTCTGCACTTACCCCTAACTAATGCACCACACCTACACATTCCTGAACACTACGGGACTAAGCAGCATGGCCAATTCGCCCAAACATGCGCACGTTTGGACTTTGGGAAGACACTGCAACAGGCAGAGGAAACGCACGCAGACAGGGGGGAATGACATGGAAACTCCACACAGACAGTCACCCTGAGGATGGAATCAAATCTGGGTCCCTGGCACTATGAGGCAGCAGTGCTAACCACTGAGCCACCACCTCCCCTTCCCCCCCGAATCCCCCAGTAGAAAACAAAAAAGTCTACCAACTCTCCCACTACCCCCACTGTCAGAAAAGGCAGGAGGTTCAGTCCTGGGGATGACCCTCAGCAGCGTTACGGGAAAATCTGATTGTTGGGAGCACTGGTGCCTCCGCTGGTGCTTGTTCAAGCTGTAGGACATTGTGAACCTCTGCCCACACTCGGGGCAGGCAAACGGCCTCTCCCCAGTGTGGACCGGCTGGTGCGTCAGTAGAATGGAGGAGACAGCAAAGCCCTTCCCGCACTCGAGGCAGGTGAACGACCTTTCCCCAAAGTGGACCCACCGGTGTGGCAGCAGGTGGGAGGCCTGGGTAAAACCCTTCCCGCACACAGAGCAGCTGAAGGGCCTTTCCCTAGTGTGGATCTGCTGGTGCTTCAGCAGGTCGGAAGAGCGTGTAAAGCACTTCCCGCAGACAGAGCAGGTGAATGGCCTCTCGCCAGTGTGGACCCGCCAGTGGGCCAGCAGGTCAGAGGAATCGCTGAAGGCCTTCCCACATTTGGGGCAGAGGAAGGGGTTCTCACCGGTGTGGACCCGCTGGTGAATCACGAGGTGGGAGGAGCGAGTGAACACATTCCCCCAATTGGGGCAGCGGAAGGGCCTCTCCCCTGTGTGCACCCGCTGGTGCCTCATCAGGGCAGAGGAATCATTGAAGGCCTTCCCACACCTGAGGCAGCTGAAGGGCCTTTCCCCTGTGTGAACCCGCAAGTGCCTCAGTCGGGCGGTGGAATTGCTGAAGCTCTTCCTGCACTCAGGGCAGCTGAAGGGCCTCTCCCCTGTGTGCATCACTGAAGGCCTTCCCGCACTCAGGACAGGAGAATGGCTTCTCCCTGGTGTGACTGCGCCGATGTGTCTCCAGAGCAGACGGGACACGAAAGCCTTTCCCGCATTCACCACACTTCCATGGTTTCTCCATGGCCGAAGCTACAGTTGCACACAAACGCGTGTATGTCCCCTCCCTGCCTTGAATTCCTCTATCCAGCCAGATAGCTTTTTCAGGCTCCACACTCAGTGCGTTGCTACAACAGTAGGGTCTCTCTCCCAGTCCCACTGATGCTGAAAACGTACTGAAACAGGAACCAAGTGGATCACAGTTGAAAATTGTTGCAGTCCTGATGGATTGAGTGACTCACAAATGCTGGAGAATCAGAGTCGAAAACTGCGGGTTAGGCAGCATCTGAGGAGCAGGAGAGTCAATGGTTCAGGCATAAGTCTTTCATCTGTTGATTTTGAAACTTCATCTTCAGATCAAATACTCTGAAAAGAGATTACAAAAGTCATCACTGTCAATCCAGGGTAGAAATTCAGAACAAGCAATTCTACTTTCTGCAGAACATTGTTTTCTTTTGTTATTCCACAAAACTGAAAGCACCATCCCACTCTCTCTCTCCCTCTCCCTCTGTTCTCACTCCATTCTAATTCTCCTGAAAGTGCTGATTCAGGATCTGACAGGGACAGAAGAGCAAAACAGTTACAACTGACACCTCTCTGAATTTTGGATACCTCCAACTGAAAATTAATATCTTCCACGACATTGGGATACTGTTGAGAGTGAGCATGTCTGATTTATGGAAGCAAAGATATAATGTGTAAATTCAGGATGAACCTGCAATGCAGCTTCTTGACAACCAATCAGACACAAAATGGTTAACGTGCCCCCAGGGGGGTGGGGGAGCTTTAGAATGAGACATCGACGCTATGAAACCAGAGAGAAATTGAACAGACTGGCTTGGCAAACCAGAGTCATCTAGATATACAGCACAGAAACAGGTCCTTTGGTCCAACTGGAATATGCTGACCAGTTTCCTCCGGGTGCTCCGGTTTCCTCCCACAGTCCAAAGATGTGCAGGTCAGGTGAATTGGCCATCCTAAATTGCCAGTAGTGTTAGGTAAGGGGGGTCGATGTAGAGGTAGGGGTATGGGTGGGTACGCTTCGGCGGGGCGGTGTGGACTTGTTGGGCCGAAGGGCCTGTTTCCACACTGTAAGTAATCTAATCTAATCTAATATCCTCAACAAATCTCGTCTCATTTGCCAGCATTTGGCCCATATTCCTCTAAACCCTTCCTATTCATAAACCTATCCAGATGCCTTTTCAATATGTCATAATTATACCAGCATCTACTACTTCCTCTGGCAGCTCTTTCCTTACACGCGCCATCTTCTGCAGGAATTGCCCCTTAGGTTCCTTTTAAATACCTCGCACCCTCGTCGGGCCACCTCACCCTAAACCTATTACTCTATATTTCTACACTCGCAGAGAAAAGACCTTGTCTATTTACCCTTTACATTCCTCTGTTGATTTTATAAACAATGGAAGCATCAACGGCTCAGGGCGGGGATGGGGAGGGGGTGTGTGGGGGAAGGAAGCCGAATGTGCTGGAGCCAACGCGGAAGAAGAGGACACAAAACCTTGAAGGTGCAATGAGGAATACTGCATGTGCTGTACTTGTACCTGTTAATTTTATTTGTGGGAATCAAGTGCATTTTAAAAATAAAAACAAACAAGATATCTATCCCTCCCCTTTCCCAATTTCCCAATGCTGTCCTGGACACAGAGTCAGAGAACTGGGAGCAGGAGTTGGCCATTTGAGCCTGCACCAGCATTGAACAGATCATAAGTGGATATGAATATACCTACAGCCAGGTGGATAGATTGGGATTTCTTTAACTGGAGCAGAGGAGATTGAGAGGTGACCTTATAGAGGATTATAATATCATGAGGGATACAGATGAGGTGAAAGGCAGGTGTCCTTTCCCTAGGGTGGGGCTTTCAAGATTAGGGAGCAAAGTTTGAAGGGGAGAAGAGAAAGATTTTAAAACGACATGAAGAGCTCCATTTCTTTCACACAGAGAGTGGTTTGTGTGTGGAATGGGTATCCAGAGGATGTAGTGGATGCATGTACAGTGACAATGTTTAAAAGACATTTGGAAAAGTACATGATTAGGAAAGGTTCAGAGGTATCTGGGCCAATCACTGGAAGATGGGACTAGCTGGGTTTGAGAACATAGTCAGCATAGACGAGTTGGACCGAAGGGTCTGTTCCTGTGCTGTCTGTCCATGTCGCTGTTCTGTACTGGTCTTAAAATCATTTTCTTGGAAATCCAAGATGGCAGTGGTTTAAGTGGTCTGCTGTGGTGAGCTCGGTGCAATACCCCCGGCAAGGTGGACTTTTACCCCTACCCCCACCTCATTAACCATCCATAGGAGAAAACAAATTGCTAATATAAACTTACTGAACGTCTGGAGCTGTTATAATTGTGGTTTGACAGCTTTAGGACCAGAATGAAAGCAAATGAAGGAAAGGGGCCGACAGGGGTGCAGCAGGCAGCACACTCCCCTACTGCATCAGGGGAGCCTGGAGCCATTGCTCAAACTCCCAGGGCAGTCCCTTTGGATTTAACGGGACAGCAGCAGTTACTCTTGGAGTTTGCCAAACTCTGAGAAAAGATTGAAGCAGCGGTGGAACCACTATCTGCCATGCTAAAAAAGCATGAGCAGTAAATTCAAATGTTGGCCCAAAGAGAATAGGCAGCGGAGGAGAGGACCGTGGCATCGGAGACCGTGGTGGAGGTCTCAGGAGGAAGGATCCAAACGCTGGAAGGCCAGGTTCGGGTCCTTCAGGAGCATGTGGACGACCTGGAAAACTAAAGTAGAAGAAAAATCTTACATCTCGCGGGTCTTCCGGAATGCGACGAAGGTAAAGACCTTATTGGATTCTTGGGGCTGGAGTTGGAATCGGGCCTGTTGAGTGTGGAGTGGACCCACTGGATCGCAATGTGCAGGTCCAGGTCGGACCAGCAGCCCCACATGGTCCTAATGCACCTCTTGCATTATAAAGAAAAACTGTTAGTGATTGAAACAGCAAGAAGACTGGGAAGAGATCCACAGGCTTTAATGCACAAAGGCTCAAGAATAATATATTTTCAGGACTTCTCAGGAGCCTGGATTAAGAAAAGGGCATTTGATGAAATTCAGAGAAAATTAAGGGATCTGAACATATAATATTCCTTGAGGTCCCTGACCGTATTGTGTTTCACTCATGGAGGGACGGTATATAATTTTGATTCAGCAGAAAAGGCGAAGGACTTTGCGAATTCTCTGAATTAAAGAAATCAAGTCGGGGTGAAGGCGGGAGGGACATCATTACAGACAACGCTACTTTTTCGCCCCTTTTTTTGGTTATCGGTTTTATACGTACAGCTTTGAGGTAAAACTGGAATATTTCGTATATCGGTCAGTTAAAAGTATTGTCTGGGGCCTTTTTTTACTGCTGTCCTTTTGTTTTTGGATTGGGGGTGGCTATACCTGTGATTAGGATGTATGGAGAAGGGGTGTGTGGAGATGGGCAACCATTGTTAACTCTCAGAATGTAAATAACATGTTTTTTTCAATCTGTGGATTGCCTGGCGTTTGGGGCACAGCCTCAGTGGGAAGGAGCCAGGATGGTGGCAATGGTGGGGCTTGGGGTGAGGGTGGGGGCGGGGAGACATCTCTCCATAATTGGCGGTTATTTGAGTATTTGCTTAAGTTATATGTGGTAGTTAGATTTTTATTTATTGTAGTTTTTACACTTTATAGAGTTAATGTCTTTGTTGCTCACCGCACCTCAGATAAGCTTCCACCTCTTGGGAAACCACGGGCTGCCCTGGATGGCCATGTCTAATGATTCGTTCAGGTGGTGCACCTGGAATGTAAAAGGGAGCCATTTCCCCATTAAAAAGAAAGAAGGTGCTGTCAAGCCTCAGGAAGGAAAAGGTGGACACATTTAACTGATAAGGAACATCTGAAACTGCAGCAAGGAGGTTATGATAGGGTATTCTTCTCCTCCTTTAGCTCCAAGTGTAGAGGAGTGGCTATACTGGTAAGAAGGAACCTCTCTTTCCAGGTAATTGAGCAAATTAAGGACAAACATGGACTGTCCGTCATTCGTAAAGCTCTAATACATGGAGAAGAGTATGGCGTCCTGAATGTGTATTGGCCCCCCGATGCACCCTCTTAAATTTCTCACTGATGCAGTTGCTAAATTAATGAGTCTTGGGGTACTCCGCACAGGCATTGGAGAGGATTTTAATCACCTAATAGATCCCGGGGTAGAGAGGGTGCCAAAGGGCCAGGCAGGTACACCCACGCAACCTAAGCAGTTGGTGGACATGTGCGAGGAGTTGGGATTCGTGGATGTGTGGAGGCATCTCCACCCTAATGGAAGAGACTTTACTTTCTCATCCAACCCACACAAGTACCACATGGGAACTGACACTTTTTAATGCCATTGGATTGCTTGGACAGAACATTGGCTTGTGAAATTGGCAATATAGCTGTCGGAGCATGTGCCAGTGTATTTAGATGGTAAAATCAAAAGTGGTGGAATAGATACACAGCACTGGTGCATGGACCCATTCCTGCTAAGGGATAGCAAATTTGTTGAGTACATCACAAGAGTTCAGAGCCTTCTGGGATATCAACTCGGGTACGGCCAGTAATCCGGAAATACTGTAGGAGGCCACTCAGGCATATTTATGAGGCCTGATTATTTTTTATTCAACGACTAGAAAGACACAGAGGAAGGAACGACAACAGATGTTGGAGACCTGTCTGCAGATAGCTGAGGAAGTATATTATAATAGGCCTTCACTGGTCAAGCTGCAGCTCTCTGGGCTGCTCCCAACTCATTGCACACACTGGGAAATAAAGGTCTGCTTTGTTCAACAAAGATTGTTTGAATTTGGAGATAAGCCAGGTAGATATCTGGCCAGAAAGAAAAATGCTTCCCAATCTATTATGTCTGTTAGAGAGAAGGCTGGCACAGTTACCTGTGAGTTAAAGAAGATTAATGTTAGATTTAGGGAATACTTTGCAGTGTTATATCAGTCGGAGGGAGATGAACACGGTGCAGCGAGAATGCAGGCCTTTTTTGAGATCCTGCACCTCCCTAATATAAACGCGGAACAGGTTTCCTGTTGAATACGCCTATGACGATACAGGAGGTGCAGGATACAATAAAACACCACGATCAGATGGATTCCCAAGTGAATTCGATAAGGAATTCACTTGGTGGAGCCATCTCTGGGAATGTATAGGGATTCATATGGACAGGATTATCTTCTGCTATCTCTTAGGGAGGCTAATATCTCCCTCATTTTAAAGACGGGGAAAGAGCCCGAAGAATGTGCTTCATACAGACCTATTTCACTGTTGAATGCCTATTTTAAAATTCTACCCAAGACGCTGGCCCTGAGGTTGGAAAAGGTGTTGTCCTGTATTGTGAAAGAAGACCAGATGAGTTTTGTTAAGGGCCGTAGCTCCTCCAACAATATCAGGAGGGTACTGAACATGGTGTAGGTATGCCAGCAAAGGTTGATCCTGGGTTCAGTGGCCTCCCTAGATGCAGAAAAGGTATTTGACCAGATAGAATGGCTGTAACTGTTTGGGGTCCTCAAGCGCTTTGTTCTGGGGACAACCTTTGCTAGGTGGGTGGTGGTGTTGTATAATGATCCTAAGGCAGCAGTCATCACAAATGGCACTAAGTCAGTTAACTTTAATACTGGGAGAGGTAATCGACAGGGTGTCCTCTTTCACCGCTGCTATTTACCTTGGCAACTGAGCCATTAGCTGAGGCTATCAGGAGGGATCCTGAAATAGTGGCGCCAGGAGTGGGAATGGGGGAACATAAGATTACCCTATGTGCTGATGACGTCCTTTTGATCTTGGCCACTCTGGAGGAGTCCGTTCCTCGATTGATTCAAACAATTAAATTTTTTGGCAGTTTTTTTGGGCTGCAGGATCAGCTTTACAAAATCAACCCCCCACCCCCACAATCGCCCTTTCTCGTGCCTCAGCCCTCTTTGATCGCTGTATGAAGTCTTTCTCAGGGTAGAGAGAGAATAGATGGTGATGACTTTACCTGGGAAACACGGCATGTGAGAAATAGCTGAGTTTTAAAATTGAGAATAACTAAAACCATATATTCAGAGACTTCGTTAAAGTCGGGAAGAATGTAATTTTTTTCAAAAAAAAGCTGCAGAAATCATTCTGAAACTTGCATTGATGTATGTGCAGTTAGCCCATACCAAAGGACAGACTGTAACGAGTGAATGAGTGAATAAAAGACAGGTCCAAACTTGCCCTCGAGGAGAAAGTGAAAACTGCAGACGCTGGAGATCAGAGTCGAGAGTGTGGTGTTGGAAAAGCACAGCAGGTCAGGCAGCATCCAAGGGGCAGGAGAATCGATGTTTCGTGCATAAGCACTTGGCACTCGGCCATCGCTCCTTCCATCCCCCCTGTGAACTCGCTGGTGCCTCCGCAGGTGGGAGGAGCAGGTGAATCCCTTCCTGCACGTACAGCAGGTGAACGGCCTCTCTACAGTGTGGACCCACTGGTGGGTCAGCAGTGCAGCTGACTGAGTGAACCCCTCCCGCACATGGGGCACGTGAATGGCTTCTCTCACTTGTGGACTCATTTGTGCATCTGCAGATTGCTGATCCGACTGAAGCCCTTCCTACAAACTGAGCAGGTGAATGGCCTCTCCCGGTGTGAATGCGTCTGCGGGTTTCCAGCTGGAATGGGGAAGTGAATCCTTTCCCACAGTCCCCACATTTCCACGGTTTCCCCGTTGGAGGGAGCTTTCCTTGTGTTGCTCTGGGATTGAAATTACAAACAGAACGGGGAGGTAGTCTTTCCCACCGTGAGGGGTGAGACTTTGATTCCCCCAATCTGAGTAAATGGTTTGCACCTCTTTTCACAGTTAGCACACTGAATCTCCCTCACTCCGGTGTTCTCCCTGCCACACCAGTGTCCAGAATCTCTCAAGCAAACAAAAGCAACCATGTCTTCTTGATTGAATGGCTGCTGATATTCAAGTCCCAATGAATCAAGTAGCTCTGTCAGAACATGATGTATTATTTGCTTGCAGATTTCTTTCTGCACGTCTTCCTACAAAGAAAAATCACAAAATAAGTGATCACTGTCAGTACAGTTAAAGAACATAACATAGGTGGCAATTCCTGAAGATTGCCAGATGTCTGCTGATCACATATTATTCAGGCCACAGAAACCTGAAAACCCTCATGCAGCCAGATAGCCTTAGGTATGTATGGAGGAAAACTTCATTTCAGTGACAATAACATGGAACAAACTGCCTACAAAGATGCTGGAAATGGAGCTGAATCAAGGATATGAAAATGAAATGTTAAAGCTGCTTGAGAAAAGAAAGGCACGAAAGTCGCTGAATGACTTCCTGCTGACCTATTAAAGAAAAACTTATTCCAAAAAATGGACGTAACTCCATTACTACATTAGAAGGTGAATAATAATTGCAAAAATCTTTTACAACAGCCAACAATATCAGATATACACCTTATAGAACAAAGAACAAAGAACATTTACAGCCCAGGAACAGGCCCTTCAAGCCTGAGCCGAACCAAATGTACTGTCTTAACCTGTCGGTCAATTCCGAAGCATCTGTATCCCTCTACTCCACACCCACTCATGCGTTTATCCAGACGCATCTTAAATGAATCTACCGTGCCTGCCACTACCACCTCTGTTGGCAACGCGTTCCAAACGCCCACCACCCTCTGTGTGAAGGAAAACTTGTTTTCGCTTTGAATAAGTGCTGCCCTTGCCGCGTTTATTTTAATGGTAGCTCTGCCCCATCCCTAATTCAGGCAGTCGGATCTCGTTTAATGACGCTGCTTTTTTAAGAGTATTGATTGGCCGTTTTTGCACAAGGCAATGTAAGAAACGAGGGTTCGTCCGCGATTTGAAGGCGGAATTTCTCGCGTACCCAGGCACCGGGAGGCCCGAAGCGAGAATCACAGCCCGAGGCCAACGAGCCACATGACCCAGGGGGCCGACAGTTTTTTAACAATGTGCCAATCCCTTAAATGCTGCTCAGTTCCTTGAGAATCTAACGTTTTAGTTGTGAACATGAAGAAAGGAGCAATCCTTTTCTAGGGTGCAAACTGAATACGTGCCAAACTGAGGGAATACACAAGGAAAATAGCTTTAAGAGATATAGAAAATATTTGAGCACCTTTGGAGTGTCTGCTCCCTCCCTGGATTCACTCCAGTTGCTACAAGTGAACAATGTTTCACCCACCCCTACCTCCCCTCCCCTGCAGTTGAGTCTAGGGTGCAAACTGGAGGATGGGAATGGAAAGGGGTGACATTGCCTAGCTCACTGATGTTGCCCAGAGGGAGGGAGATTCACTCTGAAGCTGACAGGTCTGCATCTGCGTTGTGACGTCAACAATGGAGGGCGGGCCGGGCAGCTGCCCTGCAGTTGAGTTTCGTGTGGAGGGGAGGACACTTTGCAAATCCCACTCTCCTCCAAGTCAATGCAGTTTGAGTTCAAGCAAAGCAAGGGGTTTAAAATTATTTCAGAAACCCTCCTTTGTGCCGAGGAAGTGGTTTTGCGATTCAGTTCACAGGAAACCGATGAAGAACAGGAGAAGACCATCAGACCTCCAAAAGCACGTTACTTGAACGGTGTGATTTTCGCGACAGTATCGGTATGAAAGGCAAGATGCTGAACAGAGTACCATCACAAAGAAAAGGGTGACTTTATGGTGGTTTACAAAATTATGAGGGGCATGGATAGGATAAATAGGCAAAGTCTTTTCCCTGGGCTCGGGGAGTCAGGAACTCGAGGTCATAGATTTAGGGTGAGAGGGGAATGATATAAAAGAGACCTAAGGGGCAACTTTTTCACGCAGAGGGTGGTGCGTGTATGGAATGAGCTGCCAGAGAAAGTGGCGGAGACTGGTAAAATTGCAACATTTAAGAGGCGTTTGGGTGGATATATGAATAGGAAGGGTTTGGATGTATATGGGCCGGATGCTGGCAGATGGGACAAGATTGGGGTGGGATATCTGGTCGGCATGGCATTGACGGGTTGGACCGAAGGGTCTGTTTCCATGCTGTACACCTCTATGACTGTATGAACAGCTGCTTCTCATTCTGTCTCTCTGCTGCCGTTTGCCCGTCCCCAGGAACCGGGCCCTCTCTACTGGCAGAAAATTAAACCGTTTTCTTTCTCAACTTTTGTCTGACACCGGAGTAACCAGTGACAAATATTGCCCTCCTCAACATAGGGCACAGAGAACAGGAGAAGACCCCGCAGACCTCCACGAGTGTGTCATCTCAACTCTACATACTGGGCCTGTGTATCAATGTGAAATATTTACGTCGAAGTTTTTTGGGAAGCAGATGAGAAGGCGAGGTGCACAACAGTGCGCCGTTATACGGGAAAGCTGCTAAACTCGACATTGAGTGAAGAGGGAAGATGGTTTCCCTTCTGGGTTATGCTCCCATCGCGCACCAGCAGACATATCGCCGACAAGCAAATATTACCTCTGTCTAAATTGCCACATTCTGTTTTTACGAACAGTGATTTCACTCAGAAGCACAATTTACCTGCTCCCTCCTGAATATCCTTCCAGGCTCGGACATACCTTCCAGGTGAAGCAGCACTTTACCTGCACATTTGCCGCAACCTAGTCTACTGCATTCGCTGCTCACAGTGTCGTTTCCCCAACGGAGCACGAAGTATAAACTGGATGACTGCTTCGCAGAACATCTCGGTTCTACCCGCAAAAAAAGGCCCTGAGCTTCTGCTTTCCTGCCACTTTAACACGCCACCATGTTACCCAGCCAACATCTCTGTCTCAGGCTTATAGCAGTGTTCCAGCAAAGCTCAGCTCCAGACGGAAGAACAACGCCTCATGTTCCACTTCAAAACCCTACAGCCCTCCGGTCTTCAAGATCGAGGTCCATGACGTTAGGGCCTGAAATCCCTCATGTCCTTGACCCCTACCACACATATACGAGCCCTTGTTATCACATAGTCTGCTACGACATACTACTTATTGTTCGCCACTAACGGTCTCCATGAACAGTTATTCACACTCCCACACGGATCGTTATCCACTCCTTTGTCCCTCCTATTGTTCACTCTCTGAGCTGGCGGGAAAGAGAGCAATGTACACTGGAGACTCGGAGCCAGCTGAAACTTGCTCAGTGTGAAATACATTCCACTTGCTCCATGAATTGCAAGCAGCAAAGAGTTTCCAGAACATCTGCTTGTCATTCTGTCCCCGGGATGTGGTTTCTGACATGCGGATCGTCTTGTCATTCACTTCGGAAAGGACTTGGCGAACTACTGCAGGGAAGGCACGAAACCACAAGGTTTGCGTTTCCATTTTATCAGCTCATTGGCATCTCAGAGAAGTGGTTTTGCGGTTCAGTTCATAGGAAACCGATGAAGAACAGGAGAAGACCACTCAGACCTCCAAAAGTACGTTACTTGAACGGTGTGAGCTTCACGACAGTATCGGTATGATCCGGAACATGTTTGGAAAAAAGGCTAGAACAGTGAGGGGCTTGAAATCGTGATCGAATTGAAGCAGGCACCTGAGGACAAGGGTGTTACCTTTTCCCGTGAAAGATACTGCTTCACAAAGTTGGGCCTGTGGAGGGGAATCAGTGACGGTGATTATCTTTGGTTGTTCACATTGTGAATGTTCCCATTGCTGCGCATGTCCGTGTTAACGTCAGAGCATGGTGGCGTTCGGTACTCTCAGGACCATGGGGGCAATGGATAACGTATCTGACTCCACCTACTTGTTTGAAATGCAGTTCACAGCTTCTTCACACATCCCAATTAATCTTTCTCATTGTCCTGAAATCAGCGTTGGGTACAATTCCTAATCTGCAGGAATGAGAATCTTTTCACTGTCTCGTGTCAGGAAATGTCCCTGAGAACATCAGAGTCAAGTCACAGCGCTGTCGGAGGAGGGGAAGCTGAAAGACCGCACACACTGCTCACGGGCACATTTCACTTTCCCAACTCACCGCCTCAACCGTTGCGGCTCTTGGGAGTGGAAAGGGAACAAACACCAAAACCCAGTCTCAGCTTTGTAAGTCTTCAGGAAATAAGAAAACTTACATCCCTTCGGATCTTACATCCTGGGCTGACAGCGTTGATTTTAAATGGCTGTCCAGTCAGTGCCGATTCGTTTTGGCTGAAAAAAAATTTCCTTATCTCATCCCAGCATTTCTTGACACAGAGACCTGTGTGGCAGAGTTCATGTATATATTTCCTTGTATGGTATTTTGGAAATAACAAACTTTTCCAGTTGTTTGTATACGGTATTTCAGGTTCATTAGCCGCTGTTTAAGTGTGTTGGTAAATTTGTGGGCTACCATGATGCTGAGAGAGTTTAGTTGTCTGGACATGATTTCCCAGATGTCTTTAATGTAAAGTAATGTGGCTAGGGTTTCTGCAGACGTTGTGTCTGCTTGTGTCAGTTTGTTGATGTGAAATCGGCTCACTGGGTTTATTGAGTAGGCAAAAGTGAGGACTGCAGATGCTGGAAACCAGAGTTTAGATCAGAGTGGTGAGGGAAAAGCACAGCAGGTCAGACAGCTTCCGAGGAGCAGGAAAATCGACGTTTCGGGCAAAAGCCCTTCATCAAGAATAGAGACAGGACCCCTCCAGGGTGGAGCGATAAATTGGGGGTGGGGTGTGCTGGGCCGAAGGTAGCAAAAAGTACAATAGGTGAATGGGGGTGGGGATGGAGGTGATAGGTCAGAGAGGAGGGTGGAGCGGATAGGTGGGGAGGGAGATTGGCAGGTAGGACAGGTCATGAGGATAACGCTGAGCTGGAAGGTTGGAACTGAGGTAAGGTGGGGGGAGGGGAAATGAGGAAACTGATGAAGTCCACATTGATGTCCTGGGGTTGAATGTATCCGAGGCAGAAGTTGGGACGTTCTTCCTCCAGGCATCGGGTGGGGAGGGAGCGGCGATGGAGGAGGCCCAGGACCTGCATGTCCTCGGCAGAGTGGGAGGGGTTTGAAATGTTGGGCCAGAGGGCGATGGGTTTGATTGGTGCGGGTGTCCTGTAGATGTTCCCTCAAGCGCTGTGACTTGACTCTGCGAGGAGTCTCCAGTCTCCCCAATATAGAGGAGACCGCATCGGGAGCAATGGATGCAAGAAATGACATTGTTGGATACACAGGTGAAAGCCTTCGACCAACCACGGCCTGGATTCGATTTCCGGGCAGGGAAGAAAATTTCAGTAGAGCTATCAAGCTAAGTGTGCAACTCCCTGGTGGTCTAGTGGTTAGGATTCGGCGCTCTCACTGCCGCGGCCCGGGTTCGATTCCCGGTCAGGGAAGCTATTTTCCGGGGCTTTATCGGCTACCCTTTCTTCTCAAATGCTCTGGACAGCTTTTTCATTGATCTTCGTACTTACTGGGTGCTGCAATGTGTACTGGCTCATCTCCTGATGCAGATTTGTTTGTGTGTGTAGGGATGATTGCTTCTGCAGCTGAGGTCTTGGCTCGCGTGTGTTGTTTTCCTGTAGACGCTGTTTTGAAATTACCATTGACTGTTCGCTCTACTGTGACATCTAGAAATGGCACTTTGTTGTTGTTCTCCTCTTTTGTGAATTTTATGCCAGAAAGGATATTGTTGATGGTGTTGTAGGTTTCCTCTAATTCGTTTCATTTTTTGATGACAAAAGTGTCATCGCTGTGCCAGACTCAAAGTTTGGGTTGGATCGTTGGAAGGGCTATTTGTTCGAGTCTCTGCATTATTGCTTCTGCTAGGAATCCTGATGCTGCTGGTGGTATCATGGGTATTTCGTTGATTTGTTTGTAGAGCTTGTTACTGAATATGAAGTGGGTAGTAAAGCACAGCTCCACGAGGTTGACAGTTTTATCTTTGCTGATGAAGTTGGCGCTGTGTTTGTGTCTTTGGTTCTTCGAGTAGTGTCTTCAGTTTTCTTTGGCCACGTTGATGTTAATGGATGTGATCAGGGTTGTTATGTCAAAGGACAGCATTATTCCATCCTCTTCTATCTTAGTGTCTTTGGTGTTCAGGAAATCTTGGATGGGGTAAATGGAGTGGAGTGAATCTTCGACTTGGTGTTTTAGTCCTCAGTGGAGGCCTTTGACAAGTCTGTATAATGGTGTTCCAAGTCGTGAGACGATGGTCTAAGGGGGGGCTCCTGTTTTGAAGGGGAGGAGAACAACAAAAAAGTGCCATTCCTCGATGTCACAGTAGAGCGAACAGTCAATGGGGAACTTCAAACTGGCATCTACAGAAAAACAACACATACAAACCAAATACTAAACTACAGAAGCAATCATCCCAACACCCACAAACGAAGCTTCATCGGGACAGTATTTCAACGAGCCACTGAACACTGCAGCACAAAGAAACTACGAAGAGCACAAGAGGAATACGTATATAGTGTATTTAAGGAGAACGGCTACCCAATAAACGCATGACTGGATTTGTGGTGCTGAAAGAGCACAGCAGTTCAGGCAACATCCAACGAGCAGCGAAATCGACATTTCGGGCAAAAGCCCTTCATCAGGAATAAAGGCAGTGAGCCTGAAGCGTGGAGAGATAAGCTAGAGGAGGGTGGGGGTGGGGAGAATGTAGCATAGAGTACAATAGGTGAGTGGGGGAGGGGATGAAGGTGATAGGTCAAGGAGGAGAGGGTGGAGTGGAGAGATGGAAAAGAAGATAGGCAGGTCGGACAAGTCCGGACAAGTCAAGGAGAGAGTTACTTCGCTGGAAGTTTGAAACTCGGATGAGGTGGGGGAAGGGGAAATGAGGAAGCTGTTGAAGTCCACATTGATGCCCTGGGGTTGAAGTGTTCCGAGGCGGAAAATGAGGCGTTCTTCCTCCAGGCGTCTGGTGGTGAGGGAGCGGCGGTGAAGGAGGCCCCAGGACCTCCATGTCCTCGGCAGAGTGGGAGGGGGAGTTGAAATGTTGGGCCACGGGGCGGTTTGGTTGATTGGTGCGGGTGTCTCGGAGATGTTCCCTAAAGCGCTCTGCTAGGAGGCGCCCAGTCTCCCCAATGTAGAGGAGACCACATCGAGAGCAATGGATACAATAAATGATATTAGTGGATGTGCAGGTTAAACTTTGATGGATGTGGAAGGCTCCTTTAGGGCCTTGGATAGAGGTGAGGGAGGAGGTGTGGGCACAGGTTTTACAGTTCCTGCAGTCGCAGGGGAAAGTGCCAGAATGGGAGGTTGGGTCGTAGGGGGGTGTGGACCTGACCAGGTAATCACGGAGTGAACGGTCTTTGCGGAAGGCGGAAAGGGGTGGGGAGGGAAATATATCCCTGGTGGTGGGGTCTTTTTGGAGGTGGCGGAATTGTCGGCGGATGATTTTGTTGATGCGAAGGTTGGTAGGGTGGAAGGTGAGCACCAGGGGCGTTCTGTCCTTGTTACGGTTGGAGGGCGGAGTGCGGGATGTGGACGAGATGCGTTGGAGGGCATCTTTAACCACGTGGGAAGGGAAATTGCGGTCTCTAAAGAAGGAGGCCATCTGGTGTGTTCTATGGTGGAACTGGTCCTCCTGGGAGCAGATACGGTGGAGGCGGAGAAATTGGGAAGACGGGATGGCATTTTTGCAAGAGATAGGGTGGGAAGAGGTGTAATCCAGGTAGCTATGGGAGTCGGTGGGTTTGTAAAAAATGTCAGTGTCAAGTCGGTCGTCACTAATGTAGATGGAGAGGTCCAGGAAGGGGAGCGAGGTGTCAGAGGTAGTCCAGGTAAATTTAAGGTCAGGGTGGAATGTGTTGGTGAAGTTGATGAATTGCTCAACCTCCTCACGGGAGCACGAGGTGGCGCCAATGCAGTCATCAATGTAGCGGAGGCAGAGGTGGGGAGTGGTGCCGGTGTAATTCCGGAAGATCAACTGTTCTACATAGCCAACAAAGGGACAGGCATAGCTGTGGCCCATACGTGTGTCCATGGCTACGCCTTTGGTCTGGAGGAAGTGGGAAGATTCAAAGGAGAAATTGTTAAGGGTGAGGACCAGTTCGGCCAAACGAATGAGTGTGTCAGTGGAAGGGTACTGTTGGGTACGTCCGGAGAGGAAAAAACGGAGGGCTTGAAGGCCCTGGTCATGGCGACTGGAGGTGTAGAGGGATTGGATATCCATGGTGAAGATAAGGCGTTGGGGGCCAGGGAAACGGAAGTCTTGGAGGAGGTGGAGGGCGTGGGTGGTGTCTCCAACGTATGTGGCGATTTCCTGGACTAGGGTGGTTAGGACAGTGTCAAGGTAGGTAGAGAGGAGTTCAGTGGGGCAGGAGCATGCTGAGACAATGGGTCGGCCAGGGTGGTCAGGCTTGAGGATCTTGGGAAGGAGGTAGAACCGGGCAGTGCGGGGTTACTGGACTATGAGGTTGGAAGCTGTGGGTGGGAGATCTCCTGAGGTGATGAGGTTCTGTATGGTCTGGGAGATGATGGTTTGGTGATGGGGGGGTGGGGTCATGGTCGAGGGAGCAGTAGGAAGAGGTGTCCTCGAGTTGGCGTTTGGTTTCAGCGGTGTAGAGGTCAGTGCACCAGACTACCACTGTGCCCCCTTTATCCGCTGGCTTAATGGTGAGGTTGGGATTGGAGCAGAGGGATTGGAGGGCTGCGCGTTGTGAGGGTGAGAGGTTGGAGTGGGGGAGGGGGGACGACAGGTTGAGGCGGTTAATGTCCCGGCGGCAGTTGGAAATGAAGAGGTCGAGGACAGGTAATAGGCCAGCGCGGGGTGTCCAGGTGGATGCAGTGTGTTGGAGGTGGGCGAAGGGGTCCTCGGAAGGTGGGCGGGAGTCCTGATTGTGAAAGTAAGCTCGGAGGCGGAGGCGACGGAAGAATTGTTCCAATAAACGCAGTCCACCGATTTCTCATTGATGCTTTCAAGCTGACTCTCAAAAATTCGGTTTGTCCCTCCATTCTTTCCTGTTTGTTTTATGTGGGTTTTGAAAGCTTTCGCAATCCTCTGACTGAGTATTGGAGTTGGGAAGTTATGTTGTGGCTGTACAGGACATTTGTTAGACCACTTTTGGAATATTGTGTGCAATTCTGGTCTCCCTCCTATTGTGAGATTTGAGAGGGCACTGAAGCACCAATGGGTCCACAGAGGGGAAGAGGCCGTTCTGCTGCCCTGAGTGTGGGAAGGCCTTCAGTGATTCCTCTGCCCTGCTGACGCACCAGTTGGTCCACACCGGGGAAGGCTGTTCTCCGGCCCCAAGTGCGAGATGGCCTTCAGCAGTTCTTCCCCCGCTGAGACAACAGTGGGTCCATATTGAGGAGAAGCCGTTCTTCTGCCCCGAGTGCAGGAAGGGCTTTGCTCTTTCTTCCGACCTGGTGGCCCATTGGTGTGTCCGCATGGGGGAGAGGTCGTTCAGTTGCCTAAGTGCAGGAAGGCCTTCATCAATTCCTCAGCCCTGCTGTCCGTCCAGTCCGTCCACACCGGGGAGAAGCTGTTCTCCTGCCCGAGTGCGGAAGGGCTTTACCCGCTCCTCCACACTGCTGAAGTACCAGCTGGTCCACACGGGGGGATGGGGGCGGAGTGGGGGAGGCCTTTCGGCTGCCCTGAGTGCGGAATGTCCTTCAGCAATTCCTCCTCCCTGCTGAAGCACCAGTGTGTCCACACCGGGGAGAGGCCCTGCAGCAGGCCCGAGTGTGGGAAGAGGTTCATGTTTTCCTGTAACTTGCGGAAGCACCAGCGGGGGCACCAGCGCTCCCAGCAATCAGATCCTACCAGTGATGATGCCTTCAGTCACCCTCAAGGACTGCAACTCCTGCCAGTTCTGACAGTGAGTGCAGTGGGAGAGTAGGTGGGCTGGTTTTGTTTTCTGCTGGACTGCAATTGCCTCCCCCACCCCCCAGAACCACAACTCCATGGTGGCTCAGGGTTAGCACTGCTGCCTCATAGTACCAGGAACCGAGGAATACTTCTACCCTTGGGGGTCTGTGTGCAATTTATGGAGTGTAGGAAAATGGATCTGAGTAGGTTACCCTTCGGTGAATCAGTGCAGATGTGTTGGGCTGAAGGACCTGTTTCCACTCTGGAGGAGTTCAACCAACATATGAGCTTTGTTTTCATTGGAAGCTGCTGCTCATTGAGCCAGGGACTGCACATTGCCAAATGAAATGATCCAGAGAAACCTAAGACCGCAAGACCATCGGAGCAGAAGTTAGGCCACTCGGCCCAACGAGTCGAATCTGCCATTCGTTAGTGACAAAAGTAGTGCAGGTGAGATTAGCTACAGTGTGGAAACAGGCCATTTGTCCCAACAAGTCCACATCGACCCTCCGAAGAGTAACCCATCCAGACCCATTTCCCTCTGACTAATATACCTAGTTCTATGGGCAATTAAGCATGTCCAATCCACATGACCTGAACATTTTTGGACTATGGAAGAAAACAGGACCACCCAGAGAAAACCCACGCAGACACTGCGAGAATGTGCAACCTCCTCACAGACAGTCAGCCAAGGCTGGAATCAAACCTGGGTCCCCGGCACTGTGAGGCTGCAGTGGGAAACACTGAGCCACTACATATTGCAACCCGAAGTTGGCAAGCCGGGGGTTGGGAGAATACAGCAAGCCAGGCAGCACCAGGATGTGGAGTAGTCAGCGTTTTGGGCATTAACCCTTCTTCAGGACTGACTTCTCTGTGAGAAACGATTTACGGGAATGTTGCTGAGGGTTGGAGGGTTTGAGTTACAGGGAGAGGCTGAATAGGCTGGGACTGTTTTCACTGGACCATCAGAGGCAGAGGAGTGACTTAATAGAGGTTACAAAAGCATGAGGGGCATGGACAGGGTAATAGACAAGGTCTTTTCCCTGGGATGGGGGAGTCCAGAACTAGAGGGCAGAGGTTTAGGGTGAGAGGCGAAATATATTAAAGGGTGGTACTTGTATGAAATGAGGTGCCACAGGATATGAGCCAGGTGTTGTCAAATGGGACTAGATTAGTTTATGATATCAGGTCAGCATGGACAAGTTGAACCAAAGGGTCTGTTTCCATGCTGTATGTGTCTCTGACTACTAGTCCTGATGTAAGTTTAAAATAGAGTCCAAGTAACTTTGAATAGTTCAATCTTGTTGAGCTCAACTCCTGAAAAGTTTCAAATGAATCCCTGTTTAAACATGCTGAGTTGGACAAAGTATCCCATCAAGTTCAACACAAACCCAGAGTTGAAGAAGTCAGAAGTCAGAACACCAAGGGGACCAAAACTGATCACAATATTCCAGGTGCAGCCTCATCAACGTCCTGTATACCTACAACATAACTTGCCAACACCTCTGCTCAATTCCCGAACTGATGAAGGCCAGTGTGCTGAAACCTTTCTTCACTGCCTTGTGTACCGATGTTGTCAGAGATATAGGACCTACTTTAAACTGATCCACAATCCTGCTTCTGGGAGCACAGTGACTAATAGGGAAGACAAAAGGGAGATTGGCCTTGAAATGGAGTATAAAAGTAGGGAGGTTATAGTGGAGGTTTTGATTGAAAGGGCAGTGAAGATTCAACCAGCTGACAGTGGATCTGAATCACATGTCGATCAGGTCAGGTTCGGACAGTAGGAAACGAGATAAGTTTTTACAACAAACCACAACGATTTCGTCATTAGACTCTTAATTCCAGATTTATATTGAATTCAGATTCCACCATCTGCCGTGGCAGGTTGTGAATCCAAGTCCCTAGAACATTACCTGGGTGAATAGTCTGGTGACAATAAAGTCGGCCATCGCCTCCCCTGAACACATTGCCTTATTGTGTTTAGAGGGAACAAAGGAGCAAGAGGTTTTCGCAGCTGCTAAGTTGTTGATATTACACAAGGGAACATCGGCACTCTCAGTAATGGCACACACTGAAGTCAGTGTCCTGTCTCAGAGGGAAGGGCTCGGGAACCAGAAGAAGAAGGAACAGGAATATGCCATTCAGCCCCTTGAGCCTGCTTCTCCATTCAGTAGGATTCTGGCTGATCTGGCATTCCCCACATTCACTTTCCTGCACTTTTCCTGTAACTGTTCATCCCCCGACTCTTCACGAATCTATTGATCCTAGTTTTAAAGTGACATGAAGGCTGTCAACAGAGTTACTGGGGTGGGGTGGGGGCGACGGGGGCTCAGGTCGAACTTGGGGACGAAAACAATGGCTTCACACTTCACAATATTTAACTAAGGGAACGTTTATGGTTATCCAATGCTGGAAATTGGGCAGGCATTCAGATGAAATTATTGGTAAATTATGAATGACAGAGGAGTCGGGAGAGAAGTGGTGTTCAGGCACAGTTGGATATCATTAGTATAGATGCCAACACCAGCAGCTACGGTTAAACAAATCAGAAAGGAAGACGCTAAAAGCAGAACCTCCCAGAGGATAGAGAAATGCTGGAGAGGGTCAGTACTGTCATTAACTCTGATCAAGGATGTCCGCAGGTCGACGAGGGAATGTTTATCCCTATCACCGTTACAAAGGATGTCAAATATGACCTTGATCAGAACTGTTTCAGGTGTAGAAACCAGATTCCAGGGCTTTAAACACAGAATTCTGGAAAAGATGGGAATAGCTAATTCAACAATGATACATCCAAACCAACACTTCCATTGGTGCGATAATAATCGAAGTGTTTTGGTTTTTATTTCGAAGATTCTCAGCAACACTGAGTAAGAAGCAACAAAATTAACACAAGAAATACTGCAATTGCTACAATGTGCCTGCTCCCAATAGGGGGCCATCGTTGTGAAATTAACTGTCTACAAGGGGCAATATTGGAAAGGAATTATCCAGTTCATAGCTATAAGAGGGGAGACACAGACTGCTTGATACAAACATATAATGGGCGGGAGGAGGCCACTCGGCACTTCGAGCCTGCTGCAACAGTCAATAAGATCATTGCTGATCTGAATTCAACCTCAACTCTACATTCCAACACATCCCCGACAATCTTTCATCCACTTGGTTATCAAGAACCTATCTACCTCTGCCTTAAAGATTTTGAATCCAATGCCTTTAGAAGAAGACCCACAACCCTCAGGGAGAAAAGAAATCATCCTCATTTTTGTCTTCTACGTTTAAAATATGACTCTGTACTTTCAGATATTAAGATAAGGACACAAGCTGCATTCAAATAATACCTGTGGTACAGTTAACTATGTCAAAGTGCTTCACATGAACACAATGAGAATTCCTTTAAAAATCACAAGACCGGAGCACAGATTAGGACAGGTGATCAAAGACTTGGTCAAAGGGGCAAGTTTAGGGCAATCTTTTAAACAGGTTCAATTTCCTAAACATCAGAGGACAAAGACGTGAACAGCAAACACAAAATAGCAAGGAATGGGAAACAACAGTGTAGTCATAATGTCATACGATGAGTAATCCAGGGAACGTGGGTTCAAATCCCACCACAGCAAGAGGTGAGATGTGAATAATTCAAATCATAAATCATAAATGGAGAACACAAAGTTAGTCTCAGTATGGTATCGATGGCACTGACGTCAATTGTCATAAAAAACCATGTTCACCAATGTCCTTTCAGGAGGGAAACTGCCATCCTTGCATGGTCTGACTTACATGTGACTCCAGACCCACAGCAATGTGGTTGACTCATAAACTGCCCTCTGAATTGGCACAAGCAAGACACCTTGCACTTAGGGATGGATAACAAACATCAACCTTATGAAAGTGTCATAACAGAAATTGCTGGAGAAACTCAGCCAGTCTGGCAATACCGGTGGAGAGAGAGAAAAAGAAACAGAGTCAATATCCTGGCCTGAGTCCAGAACAGTTATGAAGAAGGGTCACAGCACTTGAAATGCTAACTCTGCTTCTCTCTCCACATGTGCTGCCAGTCCTATTGAGTTTCTCCAGCATTTGATGCATATTTGTGTTTCAGATCTCCAGCATCTGCAGTTCTTCATTACACTGACTTAGGGAAGCTCAAATCCCATAAAAAGGTAGAGCAGAAGGGCTGGAATTACTCAGCACATCTGGCACTAGCTATGGAGATAAAAACAGTTCGTACTTCGGGTCATTGAATGATCTTACATCAGGGACAAACTTTTGGGGAAGCTGCAAGAGTAAAAGGCACTGGTGTAACTTCAACATCTGGGAGAACTCTCTCAGCCTTGGGGGTCAGGCTGATGCAGCATTCTGGTCCTGCTCATTACCTGTTAAATTCTCCATTTGTTGTTCTTGTTATATTTCTACATGGTTGACACATTCCTATGTTTTAAAATGAAATTCCAGCAGACAGGAATTTTCCATATAAGTAATCATACTTTAGAGGGTTTAAAACGTGAATGTAACTTTTAAACATAAAGTATTTATTCATGCATGGGGTGTGGGCATCGCTGGCAATGCCAGCATTTATACCCATCCTTAACCACCCTGTGGTTGGTTGGAAACGTGCATGAAGGTGTCTGAGATTGTCTTGATTAGCACAGCAATCTCAAAGATGGGTGTGCTCAGGTAGAAGTACCCTCCAATCCCACAGCCAAGTCTGCATTCACTTCAATTATAGATGCCATCTCAACCTCCCAGGAGAAGGACTGCATGGGATGACAATCAGAACAAAGCTTCCTCTCCTCTTCAATTGCAAGTGAAGCTACCTCAACACTGTCCCCAACAAACACTGCCAAGACAGAAACAACATTGCGTTAGATACAGAGTAAAACTTCCTCTACACTTCCCCATTCATACAGTACCAGGACAATGACAGCAGAGGGTTAAATAAACAGTAGAGCTTCTTCCATTCTGACTGACACTTAGTACGTCCTATACCAATCCTCAAGGAAAATTCAGAACTGAAGTATTATCTGGTACTGAATTCACACATCCTAATGGGAATGACAGCAACAGAAAATCATACAGTGAAACACGGATAAAACACACACAATGTACAACAAAACTAGACTTTTCTTGGGATCAAAGACATTTAAATGACAGGAGACATAGTCCCTGCAATGATCCGAATGTGAGCTGAACAACATTCTCACGTGAACAATATTCTCTGGGAATGCAATGTCCACCTCACTGCTGTCTGGTCAGTTCCTCTGCTCTCGTTCAGGGCTGAGTTGCGGCTGAGCACATTGTGGCGTGGGGGTCAAGAGGTTAGACAGTTAAGGCCAACTTGGATTGAGGGCATCCTTTGTCATGCTAGTGAGGTCGAGGGTCGCTCATTTACTCAACTTATAATCGGGGACAAGGGGATGTCAGTCTGGGCTTGTATCAATTTGAGTTTAGAAGAAACAGATGATCCGATGGAGCTGTATAACATTTGGAGAGGATTTAATGTAAATGTAATGTCCACTCAATTCTAGCCAGAGACTAGTCTCTCATTTAAGATAGGAGAGTTTTGTTTTTCTCTCAAGTGTTCTCGAGTCTTTGAACTTCACTTTTTAAGATAGCAGCATGTGGTGGTGGCAGGGTGGTTAGCACTGCTGCCTCACGGCATCAGTGACCTGGGTTTGATCCCACCTTCGGGTCGAATGTCTGTGTAGAGGTTGCACCTTCTCCCCTTGTGTCTGCGTGGGTTTCCTCTGGTGCTCTGGCCTCCTCCCACAGTCCAAAGGATGTGCAGGTGAGGGTGGATTGACCATGGGAGATGCAAGGTTACAGGGATCGTGTAACGATCTGGGTCTGGGTGGGACGGTCAGTCAATGTTGACTCGATGGCCTGAACGACCTACTTGCATGCAATTGGCCTATATCAATCAATAGTATGCACTTGCTTTATTGTTACAGACATCAAATTACATGAGTGGTTTTGGTCATTTCATCTCTTATTATCGTATTCAACCAACTACAGCATCTAGAAACTTGCTTAATTACTATATCCAATATCTGCAGAGTACTTTTTCTTTTTGTCACGACCATTATCTTGAACTCTGACGTGTGACCTTTTCATTGCTGTCAAAGTTCCTTATTTTTCCCGACATTGTCATGGTTTTACTTTGTCGAATGTCTTCCTGGCTTTTGCAGTTAAGACCCTATATTCTGCCCTCGTCAAAATTTCCCCTTACAATTCTCTACTAAGGATTTCATGAAAAACCTCAGAGTGTGGTGAGACTGTGGAACTCACTACCATAGTTGGGTTGGAAGACACTACAACTAAGGGTAAGCAACCCAATACAAATGAATGTCACTGTCACCAGATTCACAACACAGTGAAATTAAAACGTGCAATGTCCCTCAATTTCTGAAATGTTCCGAACCAGACTTGATGAAGAACAGATCTTGCACATCAACATTATAATTTAAACAACAACCAACAATTATAAATATCGCAAATTTTCTAGGGCAAAGTTAAAGAAGATAATCTAATTAATAGCAAATATTTAAAACCTTTGATCAAGTCCCCCACCACCTCAGAGAGAGAAACTTAAGCGGCAAATTGAGAAAGAATTTTTTTTTAAACTTACCAATTCAAGCAAACAGTTTCCAACAATGGGTTGCCAAGCCTTTGTGCAATCCTTAGACTATGACTGTTTCACAGACACGCAACTGTAAATCTAATTTAAAAGTCACTGCTGAATGTGAATAGACACCCCAAAGTATTCAGCCATTTTTTACAGGCGGGGACTCATTCCCAGAATGAGCCAACAATTCTTTAACTGGACAGTAGAATCTAGAGAGAACAGCTCGTGGGCTCAACAAGCAGCAACGCCCAATGGAAGCAAAGTTGGCGGCGGGGCTGGGCGGGGCATGAGCATAAAACAAAACAGCCCACTGACTCTCCCACTGCACACAAACTGTCAGAATACACAGGGTCTCAATCCTGGGAGTGACCCACAGCAGTTTCGTGAAGTGAACCACACTTGATGAACAGGTCTTGCACACCAGAATTATAACTTAAACAAAAACAAACAATTATGAATACCGCAAATTTACTCGTGCAAAGTTAAACAAGATGATCCAGTTAATAGCAATAATTTAGTCCCTTTGATCAAGTCCTCCACCATCTCAGAGACAGAAACTTAAGGGGTAAATTAAGGAAGAGAATTTTTAAAATTATCAATTCAAGCAAACCGTTTCCAACAATGGATTGCCAAGCCGTTGGGCAATCCTTCGATGATGAGTTGTTCACAGGCACATAACCGTAAATTTAATTTCTAAGTCACTGCTGAATGCGAATGGACACCCTGAAGTATTCAGCTATTTCTTACAGACTGGAGGTCGTTCCCAGACAGAGTCAAGACGAGCAGCAGCACCCACTGGAAGCAAAGTTGCAGGGGTGGGGGAGCACGACGGCATAAAACAAAAAAATTCGACCGACTCTCCCATAATAAGCACTGTCAGAATGTGCAGGGGTTCAGTCCTTGCAGAGGCCCACAACAGCTTCACCAGCAGAATCAGATTGTTGGGAGCACTGTTGCGCCCGCTGGCGCTTCTGCAAGGTGCAGAATGATGAGAACCTCCGCTTCCATTCGGGGCAGGTGAACGGCCTTTCCCCAGTATGGCCCCGCCTGTGCCTCAGCAGGTGGGAGGAATTGCTGAAGGCCTTCCCGCACTCTGGCTGGAGAAGGGCCTCTCCCCCGTATGGACCCGAAGGTGGGATGCCTGGGTAAAGCCCTTCCCGCACTTGAGGCAGGAGAACGGGCTCTCCCCGGTGTGGACCCGCTGGTGCCTCAGCAGGGCAGAGGTATCATTGAAGGCCTTCCCGTACTTGGAGCAGCTGAAGGGCTTCTCTAATATGTGGACCCAGCGGTGGGTCAGTAGGTCGGAGGAATAGCTGAAGGCCTTCCCGCATTCGGGGCAGGAGAATGACCTCTCGCCTGTGTGGACCCCCTGGTGCCTCTGCAGTACAGAGGAATTGCTGAAGGTCTTCCCGCACTCAGAGCAGGAGAACAGTCTCACCCCGGTGTGACGGCGCCCATGAGTCTCCAGGTCAGATGGGAAACGGAAGCCTTTCCCACAGTTGCCACATTTTCATGGTTTCTCGACGGGACGGGATTCCTTGGGTTTCTCCATGACCGAAGCATCAGCTGCACAAAAACGCGTGTCCAGCACCTCCCTGCCGTGAATTCCTCTTCCCAGTCTGTATAACTTTTACTGGCTCCACAATCAGAGTGCTGCAACAGTAGGGTCTCTCTTCCAGTCTCACTGATGCTGAAAACGTAATGAAAGAGGAACCAAAAAGCTTGGTTCCTTCCCACAGAATAATAGTCGAAAATTGTTATACTCCCGATGGATTCAGTTGCTGTCAGACATTGACGTGAAATTGAGGACTGCAAATGCTCGAGAGTCAGAGTCAAAGGACAGCAGATCAGGCAACATCTGAGAAGCAGCAGAGTCAATGTTTCAGACAAAACTCTTCATCTATTGATATTGAAACGTACGTCTTCAGATCATCAAATAATCTGTACAAAGAGAATACAAAGTCATTACTGTCAGTCCAGGTTAGAAATTCCAAACAAGCAATTCTACTTTCTGCAGAACATTCTTTTCTTTTTCTACAAAATTGAAAGCACCATCGCCCGCCCCCCGCCCTCCCCACCCATCTATTCTCATTCCGCTCAAACTAATCCTCCCGACGGTACTGATACAGGATCTTACAGAGACTGAAAAGTGAAAACATCAAGAGAGACACCTCTGAATTTTGGATACCTCCACCTGAAAGTTAGTATCTTTCACGATATGTAGGAGTGAGTAAGTCTGATTTTGGGAAGCAAATAAAAAGTGTCAATTCAGGATGAATCTTCAATGCAGCTTCTTGAGAAACAACCAAACACAAAATGGTTAACATCTGGGGAGGTGGAAGTGGGGAGATGGAGGAAATGAGATATCAAGGCATTGTCACCGACACCAGACAGAAACTAAACATACAGACATGGCAAACATTACGGGCAAGCCACAGTCACAGAGATGCACAGCACAGAAACAGGTCCTTCAGTCCAACTCATCCGTGCCGACCAGATAGCCTAAATTAATCTCGTCTCATTTTCCAGCACTTGGCCCATATCCCTCTGAACTCTTCCTATTCATATACCTATCCAGATGCCTTTTAAATGTTATAGTTGGACCTACATCCATCACTTCCTCCGGCAGATCATTCCTTACACTTGCCTCCTCACCTCAAACATATTAACCTCCTGTTCTGGACTTCTCCCATCCCAGGGAAATGACCTTATCTATTTATTCTATCCATGCCTCGCATGACTCTGGAAACGTCTGTAAGATTACCCCTCAGCCTCTGGTATACCGGGGAAAACAGCTCAAGCAATGCACTGCGTTTACTTTTCGCTTCACACTCGCCGAACCCTACACCCGTGTAAATCATTGTTTCCCTCCCCCACACTGTCCATGGGAAAAACAAAGAGTGCTGAGACTCTGGAGTTGGGGGAATACCACGTAGAATTCCTGCAATATGGAAACACGCCATTCAGCCCAACAAGTCCACACCGACCATCCAAAGCGTAACCCATGTGGACACATTCCCCTATCCCATTCCACCAAACTTACTGCACACACGATGGGCCCATTTCGTATGGCCACTTCTCCCGAAACTGAGCACCTTTAGATTTTGGAAGGAAACCAGAGCACTAGGAGGAAACCCAGCAGACACGGCAGGGAGAATGTGCAAACTCCACACAGACAGTCGCCCCAAGGCTGGAATCGAAAGTGGATCCCTGGCGCTGGAAGGCAGCAGTGCGAACCACTGATTCCATCGTGCTGCCCATGTGTGCAGAAAGAGGTGGGGGCTGGGAACTTTGTTAATTGTACCACACAGTGGTACAATTGAGTAAGGTTAAATCTCACGGGATCCAGGGACAGCTAACCAACTGGGCACAAAATTTAGAAGCGCGTTGTTGTGGATGCTGGAATCCTTCCTGAAAACAACAAATGCTGGAGATCACAGTGGGTCAGGCAGCGCTGTGCTACTCTACGCCTGGACAGAGTGGACGTGGAGATGATGATTCCAATCGTAGAAGGGTTGAGGATTCCAAGTCATTGAGGGCATTTAAGACAGAGATAGGTTCTTGCTTAATAAAGGGTCAGGGGTTATGAGGAGAGGGCAGCAGAATGGGATAGAGAAACATATCAGCCATGATCGACTGGTGGAGCAGACTCGATGGGCCAAATGGCTTCATCCTGCTCCTGTGTATTATGGTCTTAAAGCTGGGCAGCTGACTTAAGGGGTTCTCACAAACTATTTCAGAATCCTGAAGAGGACTTGTTGGACTCGAAACTTTAACTCTGCTTTCTCTCCACAGATGCTTCCAGTCCTGCTGAGATTTTCCAGTGTTCTCAGTTTTTGTTTCAGATTTCCAGCATCCACAGTTCTTTGTCTTATTTATCAAATTCATTTCTTGCCCTTCCCAAGTGTCTGGAACTTCATCTCCCTGATCTATAAACTGTTCACTTACCCTAGAAATGACCACTACCTTCTTATCAAAGTAGACCCCTTTGTTGCAAAATGATTGTTCAGTTCTGTGACCAAAATTATTGCATTCGTAATTACTTACACCAGGGACTCATAATATCTCAGGCCAGAACACAGCTAGATTGTTTCAGACAGTACATTTATGTGATTTAAAACAATTCCCTATTCCCGACTTTACCAGCGTGTTGCTGGGAATAGAGGGTTTGAATTAAGAAGAAGCTGGGACATTTTTCCAACGCAGCATAGCAAGTTGACAAATAACCTTATACAGATTTTTAAAATCAGGAGGGGTATATATAAGGTGTCTTTTCCAGCAGGCTCAGAATATTTTATTGCTCCAGAAGGTGTAAAAGGGGGTCAAAGCTTCAGCAGAAATCAAGCAGAGCTGAGAACAGACAACATTTAACTCTGTGGGAACAGGGAGATCAGAGGACAGGAAAATCAGGACCTGAAATCCGAGCTGACACCAGACTACCATGTTATCAGTGCTTTGATTAGCAGTGCCCACCCTCTACCTTTACTGAGCCTCTCACTCGACTTGAATGCCACGTATCCCCTCGATATTCCGGATCCAATCCTTGTCATTCTGAAGCCATATCTCTGTAAGGAGTCTCAGATTATAATTATTCTCTACAATGTGTGTCGTCAATTAATTCGCTTTTGTTACAATGCAGCACACATTCGCATACTGAGCTTTTAGTTTTATTTTTTTGTGATGGTAAGAATCCAGTTTTGATTGCTCGTACATTTATTCTCCTTGTCCCTTTCTATCATTCTCTGGTGTTTGGTTTCCACATCACTAATGTTGCTCACTGGCCTTGATTTGGATTGGCTATGCAAAATTGCCCAGTGTCCAGGGATGTGCAGGTTCGGTGGGTTGACCATGGGAAACGCAGGGTTATCGTTTCAAAGTAATCGAAAGAGTAGGCCATTTGGCCCATCGACCCTGCTCCGCCATTCATTAAAATAATGGCGGATCGATCAATCGTCTCAGCTCCTCCTAATTGCATTATCCCAACTTCCCTTAATTCCCTTACCACGCAAAAAACCCATCCAACAGTGTCTTAATGAAGCTGCCTCCACTGCTTCCTTGAGCACAGAATTCCATTAATTTACCTTTAACCACATTGGCCCTGCCCTGAGTTGCCTCATCAAAATGCAACAGCTCATATTTGTCTAAATTAAACTCCATCCAATACTCCTTGGCCCATCGGCTCATCTGATCAATTATAATTTATATTAAACTTTCTTTCCTACCTTATTCCCTAAAAGCTGAAAATCTCCATCCCACACTCTCACCCTCCATTCTCACTTTGTTGAATCTAATCACGGATGTCCTCATCCTGAAGGGTTTGGTTCATGCTGATTAACAGGCCCACATTCAAGGGGGATCTAACTGAAACGTACAGAACATTGAACGGCCTGGACAGAGTGGACATTGGGAAGATGTTTTCCTTGGGAGGAGAGACTAATACCCATGGGCATAGCCTAGGCATAAAGGGAGAATGGAGATTAGGAGAAATTTCTTTCGCCAGAGAGTGGTGAATCTATGGAACTCATTGTCACAGAAAACTGTGGAGGTCAGGTCACTGAGTATGTTTAACACAGAGATAGAGATGTACAGCAAGAAACAGACTGTTTGGTACAACTTGTCCATGCCGACCAACTATCCCAACCCAATCGAGTCCCACCTGACATCACACGGCCCCATATCCCTCCAAACCCTTCCTATTCCTAAACCTACCCAAATGCCTTTTAAATGTTGCAATTATACTAGCCTTCACCACTTCCTCTGGAAGATCATTCAATAAACGTACCATCCTCTGCGTGAAAAAGTTGCCCCTAAGATCTCTTTTGTATCTTTCCTCTCCAACGCGAAACCCATGCCCTCTCGTTCTGGACACCCCCACCACAGTAAAACACTTTGTCTATTAATCCTATCTATGCCCCTCATGATTTTATACATGTACAGTTACGACGTTTAAAAGACATTTGGATAAGTGCATGAATACGAAAGGTTGGAAGGGTTATGGGCCAAATACTGGTAGGTGCGACGAGTTTAGTTTGAGAACATGCTCAGCATGGACTAGTTGGATGAAGGGTCTGTTCAGTGCTGTCAGACTCTGTGACTGACCTGTACTGGTCTTAAAACCATTTTCTTACCTCCCCCCATAAGCATCCACTTCTTTGTTGTTCAAAACTCAGATTAACCTAGCCTTGGATATGTTCAATGACCACACTTCTGAATTCAATTCCACTTGCCTTGCTCATTGCCTGCTGCATCTGCCCGACAACTGGCATTGACGTGTAGAGGGACACTGAGACCCCTTAGTACATCCATACATCATTCCTGATGAAGGGCTTGTGCCCGAAACTTTCCCTGTCCTTCTCCTCAGATGCTACCTGACCAGTGCCACATTTCAGTGCTTTTCCTGTGCCACATCATTCGACTTTCACCTCTAGTCCTCACTTTCTCCCATTCCAATGTATCACCATTTAAACAATGCACTGTTTTTTTTTAGAAACAGCAAAGGCTATAACTTCACATTGCTGCACTGCACTTGCCATGTGTTTGTCAATTGAGACACAGACCTGGACCATCTTCGGAAAGATGCAAAAGACTGAGTTGTGAACAGAAACCGTAGCACACTCAAAACGTCAGCTCTGTTTACCTTTCCACAGATGCTGCTCGACCTTTCTGCATTATTCGCTGTGTTTGTTCGACACAAATGCTGCTTTCCATTAAAGAACTTCAATCCCTGTCCTCTGGTAACTGACCCGAGTCAGTGTCAAATGGTTCTTCTGATCATTAACCTGCCCATTCACACCAGGTCTTCTCCCATCATTGCCAACAGCCCCTGGAAATCTCCAGTTCACCCTCTTTGCTCCAAAGAGAACATTCCCAAACTTGGGAATGTCTCCACAAAATGGAAATTGCTCATCCCTGGACATGATGCATGTGTTACAATGGGGAAGAGGTTTTGGCAAAATATTGTCAATACCAGGCGGAAAAATGTTCAGGAAGTAAAACACAAATCCCAGACTCCAGCTTTGTGAATCTTTAGAAACTCTTTGGGAAGTGCAATTAAAGGAGAAAGAAGGATGAACTGACGGACTGAGCAGAGACAGTCCAGACACCGTCCCCTTGTTTAAGAGGCTGATTGACTCTGATATTCTCGGGACATGAACTGACCCGAGACATTGAAAGAATTCTCTGCACATCAGGAATTCAAACCCCTTCTCGGCTCGGGGCCAATGAGAAAATTCGGGAAGAGGCAAAACACTGAAAGGCTCGGAGGGCGATGGCCCCGGTGTAGGAGAGCTCGTTCCTCGTGACATGGATGTGCCTGCAGATGGTGGGATCAGGCTGTCCCCATGTCACCATAATGAATGTCCAAGGCTTTATTATGGAAAAGTAAAACTGATAGAAGACAATGGTAATTTTGGGCGGGGCGGGTTGAATTATGAATTGAATAGTACGTTCCTCAAAGACACTGTGCGGGTATCGCTGTGACCTGTCTCTGTGGCGCAATTGGTCAGCGTGTTCGGCTATTATCCGAAAAGTTAGTGGTTCGTGATCACCCAGGGACGGAGTGATTCTTGTTCTCGCTCCTACCGCTTTCTTGGCTGCGAAAGTGCACGTTTTTACTGGTTTCAGGAAAATGTTTCCCAAACGGAAATCTTTTCCACTGAGGCAGTACAAAGGGGTTTCTGAATTGATTGAATTTCTAACGTAAAGGATACAGAGAATCCGAGACAGAAAGAGAAACTGCTGGAGAAACTCAGGAGGTTTTGATGTACCTGAATGAGGACAAAAACGAGTTCTGAAATGTTGTCTCTGATTCTCTTTCCACAGATGCTGCCTGACCTGCTGAGTTGTTCCTGCAATTTCTGTTTTTGTTTTTAACTGAACGTCCATTTCATCTTTCGGGATGAAACACCCAGACTCGCCATTTGCAGATATTTAACCCTTTCAAAACCTGTGAAGTGATTGGATTCAAACAAACTCAGCAATGATTTACACTTTCGCAGCTGCACAGGCAGACAGACCTCGGGAAATGAAGCTGTCAGTGTGGTTCTGTATTGATGGGCCAAGTGGTGAATGCGATGGACTTGAAATCCATTGCGGTTCCCCCACGCAGGTGTGATCCCTGCCGACTACAGTTGAGAAACGACATCAAAAGAAAAGGGAGATTGCTCCACGGTTTTTAAAAAAATGCAAATCAGTGGACTGGTTGAAATATTTCAATCATATTGGGACTGGTCGGGAATCTGCAACCCACTGCCTGTCAGGGTGGAACAAGCAGACACCCACAGAGCTGCTATTGAGGCGATGAGCCAAGAGTTTGTAAATGAGACTAGAACAGTCAGGGGCTTGAAGTCGTGATCGAAGTTAAGCAGGCAAAGAGGACAAAAGTGTTTTATTTGCCAGTGAAAGATACTTCTTCACAAAGTTGGGCCTGTGGAAGGGAAGCAGTGACGGTGATTATCTTTGGCTGTTCCTCTTGTGAATGTTCCCATTGCTGCCCATGCCCGTGTTAACGTCAGAACTCTGCAGCATTGCGGCGCCAGATCCGCACAGGGCCGGGGCGCAATGGATGATGCACCTGACTCCACCCACCTGTTTGAAATGCAGCTCACAGCTTCTTCACAAACCCCAAATAATCTTTCTCATTGTCCTGAAGCCGGCATGCGGTTTGAATTCTTGATCTGCAGGAACGAGACTCTTTTCACTGTCTCGCGTCAGGAAATGTCCCTGAGAACATCAGAGTCAAGTCACAGCGCTGTCAGAGGAGAGGAAGCTGAAATTGCCCCACACGCTGCTCACGGGCACATTTCACTTTCCCCAACTCACCGCCCCAACAACTGCGGCTCTTCGGAGTGGAAAGGGAACAAACACCAAAACCCAGTCTCAGCTTTGTAAGTCTTCAGGAAATAAGAAAACTGTCCATCCCTTCGGATCTTCCATCCTGGGCTGACAGCCTTGATTTTAAATGGCTGTCCAGTCAGTGCCGATTCGTTTTGGCTGAAAAAAATCTTCCTTATCTCATCCCAGCATTTCTTGCCACAGAGACCTGTGTGGCAGAGTTCATGTATATATTTCCTTGTATGGTATTTTGTAAATAACATTCGTTTGCTGGTTGTTTGTATCGGGAATTTCAGGTTCATTAGGGGCTGTTTAAGTGTGTTGGTAGGTTTGTGGGCTACCATGATGCTGAGAGGTTTGTTTTGTCTGGACATCATTTCCCAGATGTCTTTAATGTAAAGTAATGTGCTCGGGTTTCTGTAGACGTTGTGACTACTTGTGTCAGTTTGTTGATGTGAAATCGGCACACTGGGTTTATTGGGGAGGCAAAAGTGAGGACTGTAGATGCTGGAAACCAGAGTTTAGATCAGAGTGGGCTTGAAAAGCACAGCAGGTCAGACAGCTTCCGAGGAGCAGGAAAATCGACGTTTCGGGCAAAAGCCCTTCATCAGGAAGAGAGGCAGGACGCTTCCAGGGGTGGCGAGATAAATTGGGGGGGTGCTGGGACAAAGGTAGCAAAGAGTACAATAGGTGAATGTGGTTGGGGACGTAGGTGACAGGTCAGAGAGGAGGGTGGAGCGGATAGGTGGGAAGGGAGATTGACGGGTAGGACAGGTCCTGAGGACAGCGCTCAGCTGGAAGGTTGGAACTGAGGTAAGGTGGGGGGAGGGGAAATGAGGAAACTGGTGCAGACCACATTGATGTCCTGGGGATGAATGTATCCGAGGCAGAAGTTGTGGCGTTCTTCCCCCAGACATCGGGTGGGGAGTGAGCGGCGATGGAGGAGGCCCAGGACATGCATGTCCCTGGCAGAGTGGGAAGGGGAGGTTGAAATGTTGGGTCACAGGGCGATGGGGTTGATTATTGCGGGTGTCCTGGAGATGCTCCCTCAAAGTCACGCTGTGACTTGACTCTGCGACAGGGCTCCAGTCTCCCCAATGTAGAGGAGACCGCATCGGGAGCAATGGATACAAGAAACAACTTAGGTGGAAGCCTTCTTAATACCGTGACCTGGTTTCGATTTCCGGGCAGGGAAGCAATTTTCAGTAGAGCTGTCAAACTTTGCTGCTGTCTCCCTGGTGGTCTAGTGGTTAGGATTCGGCGCTTTCACCGCTGCGGCCCGTGTTCGATTCCCTATCAGGGAAGCAATTTGCGATGTGTTTATTTGGCTGCCCATGCTCCTTTAATGCGCTGTAGTGTGACTTATTGGTCTTCGTAGTCACTGGGTGCTGCAGTGTGTTGTGGTTCGTTGAAATCGTGCCGTCGTTCAGATTTGTTTGTATGTGTCGGGATGATTACTTCTGTAGCTAAGTACTTGGTTCGCGTGTGGTGTTTTGCTGCAGAGGCTCTTTTGAATTTATCATTGACTGTTCGGTCTACTGTGACATCCAGAAATGGCACATTGTTGTTGTTTTTCTCCTCTTTTGTGAATTTTATGCCAGGAAGGAGATTGTTGATGGTGTTGTACGTTTCCTCTAATTTGTTTCATTTTTTGATGACAGAAGTGTTTCATGGGTGTTTCGTTGATTTGTTTGTAGGGCTTGTTACTGAATATGAAGTGGGTGGTAAGGCACAGTTCCACGAGGTTGACAGTGTTATCTTTGCAGGCTGAAGTTGGTTCTGTGTTTTTGTCTTTAGTTCTTCGAGTACTGTCTTCAGTTTTCTTTGGCCACGTTGATGTTAATGGATGTGAACAGGGCTGTTATGTCAAAGAACATTATTCCATCCTCTTCTATCTTCGTGTCTTTGGTGTTCAGGAATTCTTGGATGGAGTAAATGGAGTGGCATGAATCTTCGACTTGGTGTTTTAGTCCTCAGTGGAGGCCTTTGACTAGTCTGTATATTGGTGTTCCAAGTAGTGAGACTATGGCCTGAGGGGGGCTCCTAGTTTGAAAAAGAAGAGAACAACAATAAACTGCCATTCTTCGATGTCACAGTAGAGCGAACAGTCAATGGGGAACTTCAAACTAGCATCTACAGAAAAACAACACACACAAACCAAATACTTAACCACAGAAGCAATCACCCCAACACCCACAAACGAAGCTGCATCAGGACATTATTTCAACGATCCACTACACACTGCAGCACAGAGAAACTACGAAGACCACAAGAGAAATATGTATATAGTATATTTAACGAGAACGCGTCCCCAATAAACCCATTCCGCTGATTTCTCAGTGATGCTTCCAAGCTCACTCTCAAAAATTCGGTTTGTCCCTCCATTCTTTCCTGTTTGTTTTTTGTGGGTTTTGAAAGCGTTCCCAATCCTCTGACTGAGTATTGGAGTTGGGAATTTAAAAACAATGACTGCAGATGCTGGAAACCAGTATCAGGATTAGTGGTGCTGGAAGAGAACAGCAGTTCAGGCAGCATCCAAGTAGCTTCGAAATCGACGTTTCGGGCAAAAGCCCTTCATCAGGAATAAAGGCAGTGAGCCTGAAGCATGGAGAGATGAGCTTATCTCTCCATGCTTCAGGCTCACTGCCTTTATTCCTGATGAAGGGCTTTAGCCCGAAACGTCGATTTCGAAGCTTCTTGGATGCTGCCTGAATTGGAGTTGGGAAGTTATGTTGTGGCTGTACAGGACATTGGTGACACCACTTTTAGAATATTGTGTGCAATTCTGGTGTCCCTCCAATCAGAAGGATATTGTGAAATTTGAAAGGGTTCTGAAGCACCAATGGGTCCAGAGAGGGGAAGAGGCCCTTCTGCTTCCCTGAGTGTGGGAAGGCCTTCAGTGATTCATCTGCCCTGCTGACGGACCAGTTGGTCCACACCGGGGAAGGCTGTTCTCCGGCCCCAAGTGCGAAATGGCCTTCAGCAGTTCTTCCCACCTGCTGAGACACCAGTGGGTCCACACTGAGAGGCCGTTCTTCTGCCCCAACTGCAGGAGGGGCATTGCTCTTTCCTCCGACCTACTGGCCCATTGGTGTGTCCAAATGGTACAGAGGCCGTTCAGTTGCCCTATGTGCAGGAAGGCCTTCAGCAATTCCTCGGCCCTGCAGTGTGGAAACAGGCCATTCGTCCCAACAAGTCCACACCGACCCTCCGAAGAGTAACCCATCCAGACCCATTTCCCTCTGACTAATGTACCTACCTCTATGGGCAATTAAGCATGGCCCATCCACATGACCTGCACATCTTTGGTTTATGGAAGAAAGCAGGACCACCCAGAGAAAACTCACTCAGACATTGGGGGAAAGTGCAAATTCCTCACAGACAGCCACCCAAGGTTGGAATCAAACCTGGGCCCCTGGCGCTGTGAGGCTGCAGTGGTAATCACTGAGACACTACATATTGCAACCCGAAGTTGGCAAGCCGGGGGTTGGGAGAATACAGCAAGCCAGGCAGCACCAGGCTGTGGAGTAGTCAGCGTTTTGGGTATTAACCCTTCTTCATGACTGAAAGAGTGACTTCTCTATGAGAAAAGATTTACATGAATGTTGCTGGGGGTTGGAGGGTTTGAGCTCCAGGGACAGGCTGAAAAGGCTGGGACTGTTTTCACAGGAGCATCGGAGGCAGAGAAGTGACCTAATAGCGGTTATACAATCATGAGGGGCATGGACAGTGTAATAGACAATGTCCTTTCCTTGGGGTGGGGGAGTCCAGAACTAGAGGGCATATGTTTAGGGTGAGAGGCGAAATATATTAAAGGAACAACGTCTTCATTCAGAGTGTGGTACATATATGAAATGAGCTGCCAGAGTATATGGGTCAGGTGCTGTCAAATGGGAGTAGATTAATATAGGATATTAGCTCAGCATGGACAAGTTGGACCGAAGGGTCTGTTTCCATGCTGTACGTGTCTCTGACTACTGGTCCTGATGTAAGTTTAAAATAGAGTCCAAGTAACTTTGAATAGTTCAATCTTGTTGAGCTCAACTCCTGAAAAGTTTCAGATGAATCCCTCTGAGAGATACTGTTTAAACATGCTGAGTTGGACAAAGTGTCCCATCAAGTTCAACACAAACACAGAGTTGAAAAAGTCAGAAGTCAGAACACCAAGGGGACCAAAACTGATCACAATATTCCAGGTGCAGCCTCATCAACGTCCTGTATAACTACAACATAACTTGCCAACATCTGTAATCAATTCCCGAACTGATGAAAGCCAGTGTGCTGAAACAGTTCTTCACTGCCTTGTGTACCAATGTAATCAGAGATACAGGACCTACTTTAAATTGATCCACAATCCAGCTTCTGGGAGCACAGAAGTAGAGTCGTGCTGCGTGAGTGTGCTGGGTCGATAACTCAGAGGTCGATGGGTAAAAACCATGTGATGCTATTGCTCAATGTCTGTGTAAGCTGCTTTCATATACAAAGGTTCTCTGTTCTATATCTTGCCTTTGCATCTGCTTCCCAAAGCTTCTTCAGTGGAGGCGTGGCCGCTGGAGCCCAGGAGTTCAACAACCCCCCGGAGTTGGAGGAAGGTCCAAGCTCCAAGAAGCAGGGGGTAAGGCTGGAAGCTGGATTTGCTCAAGGCTTGTATTTTTAACTCATTTAAATGGTACCTACTGTATGGGGCTATGGTTTACATTAAAACCGGAGGATCATATCAGAGTGTTTATATTTAGCAGTGGTAGCTGGTAAAATGCACTCTCTGGATGAGCACTTTCTATGATGCTGCATTTCTTGCCTTCTGCCCTTCCCGCATTTCTTTCAACTTCACGGTTTATATATGAGAGGAGGTAAATGGGCAGGGCTTGCACCTCGGGTCCACTCTTCCTTCACTCTCAACACCCTACACCCACCTCCCATTGTCCCAAGGCGCTTTCCCCGGCAACCGCCGAATGTGTAACACCTGCCCATTTACCTGCTCTATCCTGAATATCCAAGGGCTCGAACATATCTTCCAGGTGACGCAGCACTTTACCTGCACATTTGCCACAACCTAGTCTACTCCATTCGTTGCTCACAGTGTGGTTTCCCCAACATAGCATGAAGCAGAAACTGGGTGACTGCTTCGCAGAATATCTCGGTTCTGCCCGCAAAAAAGGCCCTGAGCTTCTGGTTGCCCGCCAATTTAACACACCATCCTGTTCCCTGGCCAACATCTCTGTGTCAGGTATGCAGCAGTGTTCCAGGAAAGCTCAGCTCCAGATGGAAGAACAAAGCCTCATTTTCCACTTGAAGACCCTACAGCGCCCCTGGTCTTCAATATCGAGTTCCATGTCTTTAGGGCCTGAAATCCGCCATGTCCAATTCTCTCCTGTTCACGTAATGTCGTCTTTTGCAGCCTTCCCGTCTAAGGGTGCACTGTTCTGCACCTCGCCTTCTCATTTGCTACCCAAAAAACTCAACATAAATATTTCACATTGATATACTGGCCAATGTGCACAGTTAAGATGACACACTCGTGGAGGTCTGCGTGGTCTTCTCCTGTTCTCTGTTGAGGAGGGCAATGCTTGTCACTGGTCACCCAGATGTCAGAGAAAAGTTTCGAAACAAAAAGGTTAAATTTTCTGCCATTGGAGAGGGCCCGGTTCCTGGACACGGGACAAACGACAGCAGCGAAACAGAATGAGAAGCACCTATTCTGGAAAATGTTTGCCTGACCCCATGAAAAGCAGACAACTTCGCAGTTGGAGGGAGAGCAGCAAATAGACCACCCCTGTGCGGGGTTGAATCACCAACCTCCCGGTAAACTGCTGAACGCACAGCACAACGGTGCGATCGAGAAATGTGACTGCGCCGGCTGCACCATCGCTTAGGGGAGGCTATAAGTGAATTCATAATTCAGCCTCACCGCCGAGAATTACATTGGTCGTCTATAAGTCTTACTTTTCCATAATAAAGCCTGGGACATTCATTGTGGAGAGATGAGATCGAATTGAACTACACACATTGATGAGAGATAGAGCGGCTGGGAAGGATCCATTCCCATGCGTAGAGAGATTAATAATCAGGGCCGAAAATAAGGAGCCACTTCAAGAAATTTGGGGTTCATTCAGCAAAGCTAATGTAGAACTGTTCACAGAAAATTGTGATGAAAGTCCCTCGAGTTATTTTGATGAGAAGTGTAGGTGATGCTAATACAATCGATAGGATGAACGTAGATTGGTAAATGTATTTGGTGACAGTTCTGTTCTAGCCCTGTGAGCGAAACCTGGATCTGAAGGAGTATAAGGGACATTGACAAGATCGATCTGAAATTGGACACGTGACAAGAAACAGAGCCATCATTAACAGTTGGCTTTTGAACTGGAGAAGGTTTCTTGCGAAATTAGCTTGAGGCTTGAGGCATGCAAGGTCAAGATAATTTAGGTAAAACACGAAAACGCTATCCTCATTAGCAGACAGTGAAAGGAAAACAAGATACAAATTGAACATTTTCGAGAAGTGATACAGGGGACTGGGAAGATAAGTATTATAAACTGTGAACAGCAAAGTTCTGGAGCACAACACTTACATTCAAAGACCGAAAACATCCAGGTCCTGATTAATCAGATTGCATTGTGGTGCTTTTTTGCAAAACATCCACTTGCAATGTCCTACAAAAGAGTGACAAAACCCATCCCTGTCAGCCCAGGATAGAAAATCCGAAGAGATGAACGTTTGCTGATTTTCTGAAGATTCACAGAGCTTAGACTGGGTTTTGGTGATTGTTTCTTTTCCACTCCCAGGAGCCGCACTGGTTGAGGCGTTGAGTTGGGGAGAATAAAATGTGCCCGTGAGCAGCATGTGGGGCGATTTCAGCTTCCCCTCATCTGACTGCGCTGTCAGTTGACTCAGATGTTCTCAGGGACATTTACTGACGCGAGACAGTGAAAGGATTCTCATTCCCGCAGATCGGGAATTCAAACCGTATGCCGGCTTCAGGACAATGAGAAAGATTAATTGGGGTGTGTGAAGAAGCTGTGAGCTGCATTTCAAACAGGTAGGTGGAGTCAGATGCATCATCCATTGCGCCCCAGGCCTGTGCGTATCTAATGCCACCATGCTGCAGAGTTCTGACGTTAACACGGACATGCTCAGCAATGGGAACATTCACAATGTGAACAACCAAAGATAATCACCGTCACTGATTCCCTTCCACAGGCCCAACTTTGTGAAGCAGTATCTTTCACTGGCAAAGGAAACACCCTTGTCCTCAGGTGCCTGCTTCATTTCGATCACGATTTGAAGCACCTCACTGTTCTAGTCTCATTTCCAAACACTTTGCTCATAGCCTCAAAAGAAGCTCTGCGGGTATCTGCGTGTTCCACCCGAACAGGCAGTGGGTTACAGATTCCCACCAGTCCCAATTTGAGTGAAATATTTTTTTCCCTCCACTGATTTGAATCTGAAAGAAGAAGCCGGGGAGCAAGCTCCCTTTCTTTTCGACGACATTTCTCATTTTGTACTCGGCAGGATTCACACCTGCTTGGGGAAACCGCAATGGATTTCAAGTCCATCGCATTAACCACTCGGCCCACGAACACAGAACCACACTGACATGGATGAACGTAGACTGGTAAATGTATTTGGTGACAGTCCTCGTTATAGCATCGCCCTCTTGTTTCATTGATTCCACCCTCCTCATCTCTATGTACAGGAATTGCTCCCCAACCTATGTCGCAACTCTGTAACAAAATGCATCAAAATCACTTAGTAAAGCTAGAGTACCAGATCAGGTCACAATCTAGTGGTTCCATGAGCTTTGAAAGTAACATAAAAGGTACCATACGCAACGATTGCTCTGAGATAATCTGGGTGACGAAGTTTCTTAATTTCTTTCCTCGAAATGAATCACATCTTACTCATTTCAGTGTTCTTTAATATGGACTGGTATTAATTCCCATAGCACTTGACCGTTCTAATTCTGTGATTGAGCCATTTATTGGCCTCGATGCATGAGTAGAATCTGTCAATTTTCAAGTGCCACCGTTAAGCCACACCTACAAACTTGTCTCCCGTTCACTCTCAGCTTTCCCTCATAACCGAGCAACGGGGACAGGAAGAAAAGGAACGGGAGTAAATCTCAGTTTGAATATGATTAGATTGCCAGTTGAAGAAAGAGCGAATGCTCCGCACAAAAAGCAAAGTTTCGCGGGAACATTGCACAATATGGATATCAAACTCATGACCTCAGAATAAAAATCTTTTGTTCTACTCCTGAGGTATTCGAACATATAGTCAGGGTGTGACCAGTTCTTTTATCAAGGCAAAATAACTTCTTAAAATTTACGAAAATAAATACATTTATCAGCAGAAGTCCACAGCTCCAATGCTTTCTGCTCAAAACTCAGGAAAATCATTAAGATTCCACTTCCTTTTTGCTTCTTTCTCAACGCTAACATCCAGTTTCTTCAGTTTCTCTTATTGAATGTAAAGTTGTTTGTCTTTTTTTTTGCCTTTTTTTGAAAGCAAATTCGCTTCAATATCAACAAAACTGACAGGCAAACCTGACACACAAACAGCCACTCGCTGCCACATATCCCCAATTCTCACTTTCAGATTTGCAAAGGTGTATAAAATAAAGTAAGCAGTTGAGCACGTTTAGAAAGTAGATGACTGACTTTTATGGGTGACTCGCTTGGGCCTTTGCCAACGCTGCTCGCAGGTTTCGTGATCAGGACATAATCTCCCTCAGTTTTGCTGAGCCTGTGCTCGGTTCATTGGGAGATTAGGACCGGGTTGCAGTCCACCCCGATTTACGTTACATTGTTGTTTTTCACTGGCAGCAGAAGATTAGAGATTATAGGACCAGAACATTGCTGCTTTTCTATTTTTTCCTGTGTCGTTCCATCTGGGACTGAGGAAAGCGAATCATTATCGGGAAACCAAGAACATTACGTTTCTAAAGATTCAAGTGCAGGAATTCAATCAGTTATCTGTTCTGTGACTGTGTTTGTCCGAATATTGGTATAAGATGCCTGGGTGTGTCTGTATTCGATATTTCAAGAACAAATAACTGGAGAATATTTTCTTGCAGATTGTGTCCGGAAATGTGCAACAAGGAAACGGTTAAGATTATAGGAATATGAGTAGGCCATTTAGCCCCTCAAGTGTGTTCCAACGTTCAAAGAAATCATGGCTGATTAGAGGCCTAACTCCATTTATCTGTCTTTGGCCCATGTCCCTTAATACCTTTCCTGAACAAAAAAAAATCTGTTTCGGATTTAAAGCTGACAAATTATCCTGTACCCACTGCCGTTTATGTAGGATATTTCCAAACATCTGACAAACTCATTGTGCAGAAGTGCTGCTGAACATGTACTCTGAAAAGTCTGGCCCTAATTCTATAATTTTGCTCCATTTCGACTTACAACTATTTTGGTGAACAGCTGGACTTGCTGACTAAATGCACCAAAGAGTCTGAGATGTAAAAAAACTGTAAGATCACGAAACCGGAGTGTTAGCGTATTCCAGCTTCAGACTACAATTACTGAAATAGCAATTGTCCTTTATCAGTGTGACTTTACCAAAATAAAGGCTGGGACATTCATTGTAAAAAGTCTGACCACAGACACTGCAGACACACTCATGTCACAAAAACCACCCCTGTGTGGGATACAAACAGAGTGGTATGGCAGCCTGTCTGCAATTTCGTTCGTTTCACTTGCATTGTCACTTTTGTCTCGCTTTAGAAACACGAACTAACTGAGCGGAATATAGTCTTTCTCGGCCGTAATCATACGGTGCTTTTATAGCACTATCACTGCTTTAAGGATTGGTCGAGTAATTCGGGAACGTGGTAAGAAGCCGATGGCTCTCACCGTGTTCAAACTTTACCAAATGTCTGCAGAAATCATTAGCCAACATCGGGAAAAAGTGCTTCCAGACATACCTGTGGAATTTCGGGGTTTGATAGGCCTTGAACTTCAGTGGAAGGAAGGGAAGCCCCGATGCAGGGCTGCCTGACCCTCTTTAAAAAACTGTCACCAGAAATTCCAGCCGCAAGACGACGTCATAGGACATGCCCAGTGATGGCCTGCAGCTATTGTGACGCAATAATGATACTGGCCCTGCGAACATGAATATGTATTCGGCATGGGTCACGTGGTACTGAATCCAAAAAAATAGAAGGTCAGCAAACCAAACATGAGCAAAACCAACGTAATGTACAAAATCCCATGCAAGGACTGCACAAAACACCACATAGGACAAACAGGAAGACAGCTAACGATCCGCATCCATGAACAACAACTCGTCACGAAATGACACGACCAGCTATCCTTAGTAGCCACACACACAGACGACAAGCAACATTGTTCGACTGGGACAACACTACTATTATAGGACAAGCCAAACAGAGAACAGCCAGGGAATGCCTGGATGCATGGCAGTCATCCACAGATTCAATCAACAAACATACCGGCCACTGCAGCGGACAGCTGGAACTGACAACCGGAAGCGGCAGGTACAAACCACTATAAATGCCGGAGGAAACGTCACAGAAGCGCTTCACAGGAGGCTCCCAAGCACTGAGGATGTCACCGAGACAGGGGACGAAACGTCTGCAACACAAGTTCCCAGTTCGGCGAACAGAACCACAACAAAGTTTTTGTTTGCAGGAACTGAGTGACATAAACAGGATGCTCTCAAATTTCGACAGGAATTACACTTCCGTTCAAGATTTGCGGAAAGCTTTGTAGTTCGGTTGCCGATTGTCGTAGCTCGCCGAGCTGGGACGTTGATTTGCAGGCGTTACATCCTCTGTCTCGATGACATCTTCAGTGCGTTGGAGCCACCTGTGAAGCGCTGCTGTACTGTGTCTTCTGGAATTTATTTGGTTCTGTTTCTGCTGCTTTTGTTTGACGGTTCTAGTTGTTCTTTGCAGTGATTGGCATATGTCAATGTGTTTATTGGTGGAGTCCGTGGGTGAGTGCCGTGTTTGTTGATTTCTCTGGCTGTCCTCTGTTTAGTTGTGCTATGACCGTTGTGCTGTCCTCGTCGATTTTATCGTCCTTGTCATCTGTGTTTGTGTGGGTACCAGAGACAGTGTTTAATGGGTAGATGGTGTTTATGGTTACTGATTGCTAGTTGTCTGCCTGTTTGTCCTGTACTGTATAGTTTTCGTGCAGCCTTTGCATGGAATCTTGTAAACTATATTTGTTTTCCTCATGATGTGGTTGGGTCTTTTATTCTGGTGAGTTGTTGTCTCTGCGTCGCTGTCAGTTTATTGGCTGTCATGAATCCGCGTGGTCGGAGATGTCTGGCTATAAGTTCTGTGAGGTTTATTATATAAGGTAAAGTGGTGAGTGTGTTGGGTCGTGGCAGATCCTCGTCCCGTTGTTTGTCTGCTTGGCAATTGTGGATGAACTTGCGGTGATATCCGTTCTTGGTGAAGCCTCTGTAGACGTGTTCTTCTTCCCTTCACAGGTCGGCAGTGCTGCAGTGTGTTGTCGCCCTTTTGAACAGCGTCCTAATGCAGCTTCTCTTGTCTGTGTTTTGCTGTTGTAGTTCAGGGTCTGGTCTTGGGATGTGGCTTTTCTATACACTTTTGTAGCACATCCCCCGTTCTGTGTCCTTTCTCCCATAAACCGTCAGCTTCCAGTTTCCTGTCACTTCAACCTCCCACTGTGCTCCCATGACACCATTTCAGTCTCTGATCTGCTGCAGTGCTCCCACAAGGCACAGCGCAACCTGGAAGAGCGAAACCTCATTTTCTCCGGAGAGACCGTGCTGCCTTCAGGACCCAACACCGAGTTCAATCATTTTAGAACCTATCCACCTTCTTCCACGGTCTTTACCCAACCACACATCCCATCAGTTCCGAAGACGGATCGTTGGGCTCAAAACATTATCTCTCCTTCGTCTCCACAGATGGACTAGACCTGCTGGTTTTGTTCATTTGAAAATGAACAAAATGAGCAGGGAGACAGAATGAGAAGCACTGTTCTGGAAACTCTTTTGCTGCTTGCAATTCTGAGAACAATGGCGAATGTATTTCACACTGTGCAAGCCTCAGCTGGTTCAGGAGGTGCTGGAGCCAGCGGCCTGTGGCTCGTTGGTCTAGGGGTATGATTCTTGCATTGGGTCTTCTACCGCGCAGTCTTGCGAGAGATCCCGGCTTTCTTAACTTGACTTGTGCAAAAATGCCCGATTAAACTTCTCAAAAAGCACCTTCGTTAAACGAGGCTGCGCTCCCTGGAGTACGAATGGGACAGGAAGCGGGGAAATGAAATGATCGGAGATAACGTTGAACAGGTTGACGTGAGTGGTCCCATGTTTGAGGAAGGTCAGCAATGAAGGTAGTTTGGAAAATTGGGACAGCTCTCCTCGGAGAACAGAAGTTTGAAATCCGGCGTGGCAAGTTTTCCGAGTCATGAGGGGTCTAGAGATTGGAAATAATGTCGTGAAATTGTTCCCACGTCTGAAAGGATCAGGAACGATTCGGCAGCGTTTTAAAGTCACGAGGAAAAGAAGTAAAAGTGACATTCGGAAGAACGTTTTCATACAGGGAATGGTTAGGGTCAGTAAATCCCTGTCTGACTGTGACAAAGGGGCAGATTCAATGGACACACAATTGAATTCGGTGGTCTTGTTCGACCAACAGAATGTTCATATCAACACAGCCTCCACACCTCTGGACAGCAGTATATCACATAACAGCCGTGACGATCTTTGATACGAGTCTGGAACGTGCATGCCAGACGCCTGTCGAAAAGCTGAAGGGTTCTGAAGAAAGCACTGGGCAAACGCAGAGTGGCGCAGCGAAAGTGTATGGGCCGCACAACCCAGAGGCCCATAGATCGACGCCACCCTCTGTTGCTATGGCTCAAACTCTCCTTGAGTAGCTTTCCTTTGTCGTGAGGCCCTGTTCGATATCTTGCCTTTGCATCTGCTCCCCAAAAGTTCGAGTGTCTGAGTGACATGTATCATACTGATACACTCGCCAAATTCACGCAAGTGAAGTGACTCGCTTCTGGACGTCTGAATGGTCTTCTCCTGTTCTCCGTCGAGTTCCTCTGAATTGAACCGTAAAACCACTTTTCTGAGATGTCAATCAGCTGATAAAGTTGAAACCCATGCCTTACGTTTTTGCCCATTCCCTGCAGTAATTCACCACGCCTCTTCGGACGTGAGTGATAAGACGGTCGGCATGTCAGAAACCGCATTACGACTCAGACACATTCCCCCACGATTAGGACAGATCACCGATTATGAATAACTTCAGAGAGAGGCAAGTGACAGAGAATCGCCGTGGACTCGATGGGCTGAATGGCTTCTGTCTGCGCGAGAATGATGCTACGTGTTTATGCCGTCCCACTGCCTGTCTCTTGGACACACAGGCTGAGGGAGCAAAAATGGTTCATTTTTAACCGTCCCTTCCGTGTTGGACCGCCTGCAGTCCCTCAGCTCAGGGCGGTGGGGATGACTCTCAGTGAGTGAAGGTTTCACACGGATTCTCTTCATCTGGGACACTTGGGGCTCAGATGTTAACTGCTGCGCGGTCGCAGCAAAGAAAGCGATGCCCACTTTGCAATAGACTTTCCGTAAGATTGCTGCGTGAAGACGATTTCTGAACACCAAGCAGGCTGCACAACAATGTGAATTTACCTGGGCGAAGAGTCCTCGGTGTTAATTTCTCTCTGTCCTGCCAGCACAGCACCTTTCTGTCTCTCCGATAACAGACCTTTGGAGAAAGTTCACAATCAAAGTTGTTCATGTTCCCCGCATTAATGTAACTGACACCTCTCACCCCAAGAGTTTCAGAGAGAGAGAGAGAGAGAAAGAGGGAGAGAGAGCAGAAGAGCGAATGGACTCTTACCCTCCCTCAACCCTACATTCCCCCACCCCCCTCCCCCCAGAACAACGTGCAAGTAGAAATAAAATGGTTTAATTATCCGCCAGTGGAGATAGTCCAGTTCCTGGGGATGAGACAAACATCAGCCCCCCCGGGGACAGAATGACCAGCAGATGTTCTGGAAAGGCTTTGCTGCTTGCAATTCTTGCAGCAATGTGGAATGTACTTCACACTGAGCAAGTTTCAGCTGGCTCAGAGTCTCCAATGTTCATTGCTGTGTTTGCCGCCAGCTCAGAGAAAGAACAATATGAAGGAGGTAGGAGTGAATAACGATCCTCGTGAGAGGGCGAATAACTGTTAATGGAGACTGTTAGTGGCTAACAATACGTCGTGTGTCATAGCAGACGAGGTGATAAACAGGAGTCTTTTGTGTGGTAGGGGTCAAGGACATGGGGGAGTTCAGGCCCTATAGTTATAGAACTCGATATTGAAGACCGGAGGGCTGGAAGGGCTCCAAGTGGAAAATGAGATGTTGTTCTTTCATTTGGAGCTAGAACACTGCTGCAAGCCTGAGACAGGGATGTTGGCCAGGGAACAGGGTGATGTGTTAAAGTGGCAGGCGACCGCAAGGTCAGGGCCTTTAGTTTCTGCGGGCAGAAGCGGGATGTTCTGCGAAGCAGTCACCCAGTTTATGCTTCATGCTACGTTGGGGAAACGACACTGTGAGCAGAGAATGCGGTGGAATGAAATAGCAGCAGGGAGACTGGATGAGAAGCAGCTGTTCGGGAGAGTCTTTGCCGCTTGCAATTCTGAGAGCAATCTCAACTGTATTTCATACTGAGCATGTCTCAGGTCGCTCAAGAGGTCTGGGGCATTACCTGCGTGCGTGCTTTCTGGCTCGTTGGTCTAGGCGTATAATTCTCGCTTTGGGTCTGTTACTGCGCTGATTTGCGAGAGGTCCCGGGTTCAAATCCCGGACGAGCCCGCGTTTTTTAACTTGACTTGTGCAAAACTGCCTGATTAACTTTCTCAAAAAGCACCTTCGTGAAACCAGCGTGGGCTGCCTGGAGTACGAATGAGGCAGAAAACAGAGAAATGAAATGGTTGGAGATCGTGTTCAACAAGCTACTTGGATGCTGCCTGAACTGCTGTGCTCTTCCAGCACCACTAATCCACAATCTGGTTTCCAGCATCTGCAGTCATTGTTTTTACCATAGTGCTCAACAGGTTGACGTGAGTGGTGCGGTGTTTGAGGAATGTCAGCAATCAAGGTAGATTGGAAAATTGAGACAGCTCTCCTCGGAGAACCGAACTTTTCCAAGTTATGAGGGACCTAGAAACAGGAAATAATGTTGTGAAAATGCTCCCACGCCTGGAAGGATCCATAACGATTCGGCAGAATTTTAAGTCACGAGGAAAAGAAGTAAAAGTGACATTAGGAAGAACGTTTTCGTACAGGGAGTGGTGAGGGTCAGTAAGTCCCTGTCTGACATTGACAAAGAGGAAGATTCAATGGACCCAAAAGGGAATTCGGTGGTCACGTTCAGATGTACAGATTTACGCTGAGAAGGCCAGAGAATGAAACGAATAGAAACACACGTTTACTTAAGTGCAGAACCAGCAGAGGGAAGGTGGGCCGCATGGCCGCCGTCTGCGCTGTGACACATGTTGCGATTCAGTGTGAAATCACAGTTCGACCGACAGAATGTGGGAATTTAGAAAAAAGTTTATATTGACACAGCCTCCATACGTCTGCGAAACAGCATATCACACGACACCAGTGGAGGTCTTTGACATCAGGCTCGAAGGTGCCTGCCGCGTGCCAGACAAAAACCTGAAGTGTTCTGTGCAACCGGCTCCCCAAACGGCAGCAGAGTGGCGCAGCGGGAGCGTGCTGGGCCCATAACCCAGAGGTCGATGGATCGAAACCATCCTCTGCTATCGTTCACTGTCACCTTGATCTGCTTTTCTTCAGCAAGCTGCCTTTGCATCTACTTGCCGATGTTCATATCGATCCACTCCATTCAAACGGCATGGGTTTTTAGAGGTCTCAGTGGTATTATGTTCTTGGTCGGTTTCCTCTAAACTGAATCGCAAAACCGATTCTCTACGATGCTAATGAGCTGGTAAAGTTGAAACTCAGACATCGTCCCCCACTATTAGGACGGATACCACCGATTGTGAATAACCTCAGAGAGAGAGAGAGAGAGACAAGTGACAGACAGTCGCCGTGGAATCCATGGGCTGAATGGCTTCTGTCTGCGCGAGAATGATGCTACGTGTTGCTGAGGGAGCAAAAATGGTTCATTTTTAACCGTCCCTTCCGTGTTGGACTGCCTGCAGTCCCTCAGCTCAGGGCCGTGGGGATGACTCTCAGTGAGTGAAGGTTTCACGCGGATTCTCTTCATCTGGGACACTTGGGGCTCAGATGTTAACTGCTGCGCGGTCGCAGCAAAGAAAGCGATGCCCACTTTGCAATAGACTTTCCATAAGATTGCTGCGTGAAGACGATTTCTGAACACCATGCAGGCTGCACAACAATGTGAATTTACCTGGGCGAAGAGTCCTCGGTGTTCATTGCTCTCTGTCCTGCCAGCACAGCATCTTTCTGTCTCTCCGATAACAGACCTTTGGAGAAAGTTCACAATCAAAGTTGTTCATGTTCCCCGCATTAATGTAACTGACACCTCTCACCCCAAGAGTTTCAGAGAGAGAGAGAGAGAGAAAGAGGGAGAGAGAGCAGAAGAGCGAATGGACTCTTACCCTCCCCCAACCCTACATTCCCCCACCCCCCTCCCCCCAGAACAACGTGCAAGTAGAAATAAAATGGTTTAATTATCCGCCAGTGGAGATAGTCCAGTTCCTGGGGATGAGACAAACATCAGCCCCCCCGGGGACAGAATGACCAGCAGATGTTCTGGAAAGGCTTTGCTGCTTGCAATTCTTGCAGCAATGTGGAATGTACTTCACACTGAGCAAGTTTCAGCTGGCTCAGAGTCTCCAATGTTCATTGCTGTGTTTACCGCCAGCTCAGAGAAAGAACAATATGAAGGAAGTAGGAGTGAATAACGATCCTCGTGAGAGGGCGAATAACTGTTAATGGAGACTGTTAGTGGCTAACAATACGTCGTGTGTCATAGCAGACGAGGTGATAAACAGGAGTCTTTTGTGTGGTAGGGGTGAAGGACATGGGGGAGGTCAGGCCCTATAGTTATATAACTCGATATTGAAGACCGGAGGGCTGGAAGGGCTCCAAGTGGAAAATGAGATGTTGTTCTTTCATCTGGAGCTAGAACACTGCTGCAAGCCTGAGACAGGGATGTTGGCCAGGGAACAGGGTGATGTATTAAAGTGGCAGGCAACCGCAAGGTCAGGGCCTTTAGTTTCTGCGGGCAGAAGCGGGATGTTCTGCGAAGCAGTCACCCAGTTTATGCTTCATGCTACGTTGGGGAAACGACACTGTGAGCAGAGAATGCGGTGGAATGAAATAGCAGCAGGGAGACTGGATGAGAAGCAGCTGTTCGGGAGAGTCTTTGCCGCTTGCAATTCTGAGAGCAATCTCAAATGTATTTCATACTGAGCTTGTCTCAGGTCGCTCAAGAGGTGTGGGACATTACCTGTGCAGGAAGTCCTTCATCAATTCCTCAGCCCTGCTGAGGCACCAGTCCGTCCACACCGGGGAGATGCCATTCTCCTGCCCGAGTGTGGGAAGGGCTTTACCCGCTCCTCCACACTGCTGAAGCACCTGCTGGTCCACATGGGGGGATGGTGGGCGGAAGGGGCAGGCCTTTCTGCTGCCCTGAATGCGGGAGGTCCTTCAGCAATTCCTCCGCCCTGCTGAAGCACCAGTGTGTCCACACCGGGGAGAGGACCTTCAGCTGGCCCGAGTGTGGGAAGAGGTTCATGTTTTCCTGCAACTTGCGGAAGCACCAGCGGGGGCACCAGCGCTCCCAGCAATCAGATCCCACCAGTGACGCTGCCTTTAGTCACCCCCAAGGACTGAACCTCCTGCCAGTTCTGACAGTGGGTGCACTGGGAGAGTAGGTGGGCTGTTTTTGTTTTCTGCTGGACTGCAATTGCCTCCCCCACCCCCCACAACCACAACCTCATGGTGGCTCACGGTTAGCACTGCTGCCTCATGGCACCAGGAATCCAGGAATACTTCCACCCTTGGGGGTCTGCGTGCAATTTAAGGAGGGTAGGAAAATGGATCTGAGTGGGTTACTCTTTGGAGAATCAGTGCAGATGTGTTGTGCTAAAGGACCTGTTTCCACACTGTAGGAGTTCAACCATCGTATGAGCTTTGCTTTCATTGGATACTGCTGCTCATTGAGCCAGGGACTGCACATTGCCAAATGAAATGATCCAAAGAAACGTTAGACCGCAAAACCATCTGAGCAGAAGTTAGGCTAATCGGCCCATGAAGTATACTCAGCCATTCGTTAGTGACAAAAGTGGTGCAGATGAGATTAGCTACAGTGTGGAAACAGGCCATTTGCCCCAAAAAGTCCACATTGACCCTCCGAAGAGTAACCCATCCAGACCCATTTCCCTCTGACTAATGTACCTAACTCTATGGACAATTAAGCATGGCCAATCGACATGACCTGAACATCTTTGGACTATGGAAGAAAGCAGGACCACCCAGAGAAAACGCACTCAGACACTGGGAGAATATAAAAACTTCTCACAGACAGCCACCCAAGGCTGGAATCAAACCTGGGTCCCTGGCATGGTGAGCCTGCAGTGGTAAACACTGAGCCACTAAATGTTGCAACCCGAAGTAGGCAAGCAGGAGGTGGCGAGAATACAGCAAGCCAGGCAGCACCAGGATGTGGAGTAGTCAGCGTTTTGGGTATTAACCCTTCTTCATGACTGAAACGTTGACTTCTCTGTGAGAAACGATTTACGGGAATGTTGCTGTGGTTTGGAGGGTTTGAGCTACAGGGAGAGGCTGAATAGGCTGGGACTGTTTTCACTGGAGCATCAGAGGCAGAGGAGTGACCTAATAGAGGTTAAAAATCATGAGGGGCATGGACAGATTAATAGACAAGGTCTTTTCCCTGGGATGGGGAGTCCAGAATGAGAGGTCAAAGGTTTTGGGTGAGAGGCGAAATATATTAAAGGGACAAATTCTTCACGCAGTGGGTGGTACTTATATGAAATGAGGTGCCACAGGATTTGGGTCAGGTGTTATCAAATGGGACTAGATTAGTTTATGATATCAGGTCATCATGGACAAGTTGGACCAAAGGGTCTGTTTCCATGCTTTATGTGTCTCTGACTACTAGTCCTGATGTAAGTTTCAAATCGAGTCCAAGTAACTTTGAATAGTTCAATCTTGTTGTGCACACCTCCTGAAAAGTTTCAAATGAATCCCTGTTTAAACATGCTGAGTTGGACAAAGTATCCCATCAAGTTCAACACAAACCCAGAGTTGAGGAAGTCAGAAGTCAGAACACCAAGAGGGCCAATACTGATCACAATATTCCAGGTGCAGCCTCATCAACGTCCTGTATACCTACAACATAACTTGCCAACATCAATACTCAATTCCCTAATTGATGAAGGCCAGTGTGCTGAAACCTTTCTTCACTGCCTTGTGTACCGTTGTAATCAGAAATATACGACCTACTTTAAACTGATCTACAATCCTGCTTCTGGGAACACAGTGACTAATAGGGAAGGCAAAAGGGAGATTGGCCTTTAAATGGAGTATAAAAGTAGGGAGGTTATAGAGGAGGTTTTGATTGAAAGGGCAGTGAAGATTCAACCAGCTGACAGTGGATCTGAATCACATGGAGATCAGGTCAGGTTCGGACAGCAGGAAATCAGATAAATTTTTACAACAAACCACAACGATTTCATCATTAGACTCTTAATTCCAGATTTATATTGAATTCAGATTCCACCATCTGCCGTGGCAGGTTGTGCATCCAAGTCCCCGGAACATTACCTGGGTAAATAGTCTGGTGACAATAAAGTCGGCCATCGCCTCCCCTGAACACATTGGCTGATTGTGTTTGGAGGTAATAAAGGAGCAAGAGGTTTCAGCAGCTGCTAAGTTGTTGATATTACACAAGGGAACATCAGCACTCTCAGTAATGGCACACACTGAAGTCAGTGTCCTGTATCAGAGGTAAGGGCTCGGAAACGATAAGAAATAGGAACAGGAATATGCCATTCAGCCCCTTGAGCCTTCTTCTCCATTCAGTAGGATTCTGGGTAATCTGGCATTCCCCACATTCACTTTCCTGCACTTTTCCTGTAACTTTTCATCCCCCGACTCTTCACGAATCTATCGATCCTAGTTTTAAATGTGACATGAAGGCTGTCAACAGAGTTACTGGGGAGGGGGTGGGGGGTGGGGAGGGGGCGGGGGCTCAGGTCGAACTTGGGGACGAAAACAATGGCTTCACACTTCACAATATTTAACGAAGGGAATGTTTATGGTTATCCAATGCTGGAAATTGGGCATACATTCAGGTGAAATTATTGATAAATTATGAATGATAGAGGAGTCGGGAGAGAAGTGGTGTTCAGGCACAGTTGGATATCATCAGTATAGATGCCAACACCAGCAGCTACGGTTAAACAAATCAGAATGGAAGACGCGAAAAGCAGACCCTCCCAGAGGATAGAGTGATGCTGGAGAGGGACAGTACTGTCATTAACTCTGATCAAGGCTGTCCGCAGGTCGACGAGGGAATGTTTATCCCTGTCATCGTTACAAAGGATGTCAAACATGACCTTGATAAGAACAGTTTCAGGGGTGGAAACCAGACTCGAGGGCTTTAAACACAAAATTGTGGAAGAGATGGGAATGGTTAATTCAACAATGTTACATCCAAACTAACACTTCCATTGGTGCGATAATAATAGAAGTGTTTTGGTTTTTATTTCGAAGATTCTCAGCAACACTGAGTAAGAATCAACAAAATTAACACAAGAAATACTGCAATTGCTACAATGTACCTGCTCCCAATAGGGGGCCATCGGTGTGAAATTAACTGTCTACAAGGGGCAATATTGGAAAGGAATTACCCAGTTCATAGCTGTAAGAGGGGAGACACAGACTGCTTGATACAAACATATAATGGGCGGGAGTAGGCCAATCGGCACTTTGAGCTTGCTGCAACATTCAATAAGATCATCCCTGATCTGAATTTAACCTCAACCCTACATTCCAACACATCCCCGACAATCTTTCATCCACTTGGTTATCAAGAACCTATCTACCTCTGCCTTAAAGATTTTGAATCCACTGCCTTTTGAAGAAGACACACAACCCTCAGAAAGAAAAGAAATCATCCTCAATTTTGTCTTCTACATTTGAAATATGACCCTGTACTTTCAGATATTAAGATAGGGACACAAACTGCATTCAAATAGTACCTGTGGTACAGTTAACTGTGTCAAAGTGCTTCACATGAACATAATGAGAATTCCTTTAAAAATCACAACTGCGGAGCACAGATTAGGACAGGTGACCAAAGACTTGGTCAAAGGAACAAGTTTAGGGCAATCTTTTAAACAGGTTCAATTTCCCAAATATCAGAGGACAAAGACGTGAACAGCAAACACAAAATAGCAAAGAATGGGAAACAACAGTGGAGTCATAAAGTCACAGGATGGGTAATCCAGGGAACATGAGTTCAAATCCCACCACAGCAAGAGGTGAGATGTGAATAATTCAAATCATAAATGGGGAACACAAAGTTAGTCTCTGTATGGTATCGATGGCACTCGTCAATTGTCATAAGAACCCATGCTCACCAATGTCCTTTCAGGAGGGAAACTTCCATCCATGTATGGTCTGACTTACATGTGACTCCAGACCCACAGCAATGTGGTTGACTCTTAAACTGCCCTCTGAATTGGCACAAGCAAGACACCTTGCACTTAGGGATGGATAAAAAACATCAACCTTGCGAAAGTGTCATAACATAAACTGCTGGAGAAATTCAGCCAGTCTGGCAACACCGGTGGAGAGAGAGAGAGAAAGAAACAGAGACAATATTCTGGCTTGAGTCCAGAACAGTTGTGAAGAAGGGTCACAGCTTTGGAAATGCTAACTCTGCTTCGCTCTCCACATGTGCTGCCAGTCCTATTGCCTTTCTCCAGCATTTGATGAATTTTGGGGTTTCAGATCTCCAGCATCTGCAGTTCTTCATTACACTGATTTAGGGACGCTCAAATCCCATAAAAGGGTAGCGCAGAAAGGCTGGAATTACTCAGCAAGTTTGGCACCAGCTATGGAGATAAAAACAGTTCGTACTTCGGGTCATTGAATGATCTTACATCTGGGACAAACTTTTGGGGAAGCTGCAAGAATAAAAGGCACTGGTGTAACTTCAACATCTGGGAGAACTCTCTCAGCCATGGGGGTCAGGCTGACTCAGCATTCTGGTCCTGCTCATTACCTGTTAAATTCTCCATTTGTTGTTCTTGTTACAGTTCGACATAGTTGACACATTCCTATGTTTTAAAATGAAATTCCAAACAGACAGGAATTTTCCATGTAAGTAATCATATATTAGAGGGTTTGGAACGTGAATGTAACTTTTAAACAGAAAGTATTTATTCATGCATGGGGTGTGGGCATCGCTGGCAATGCCAGCATTTATACCCATCCTTAACCACCCTGAGGTTGGTTGGAAAAGTGCATGAAGGTGTCTGAGATTGTCTTGATCAGCACAACAATCTCAAAAATGGGTGTGCTCAGGTAGAAGTACCCTCCACTCCCACAGCCAAGTCTGCATTCACTTCAATTATAGATGCCATCTAAACCTCCCAGGACAAAGACAGCATGGAATGACAATCAGAATAAAGCTTCCTCTACTCTTAAATTTCAAGTGAAGCTACTTCAACACTGTCCCCAACAAACACTGCCAAGACAGAAACCGCATTGGGTTAGATACAGAGTAAAACCTCCTCTACAGTTCCCCATTCATACAGTCCCAGGACAATGACAGCAGAGGGTTAAATCATCAGTAGAGCTTCTTCCATTCTGACTGACACTTAGTACGTCTTACACCAATCATCAAGGAAAATTCAGAACTGAGTCCATTATCTGGGACTGAATTCACACATCCTAATGGGAATGGCAGAAACAGAAAATCATGTCGTGAAACACAGATAAAACACACACAATGTACAACAAATCTAGACTGTTATTGGGATCAAAGACATTGAAATGACAGGAGACATAGTCCCTGCAGTGATCCGAATGTGAGCTGAACAACATTCTCATGTGAATAATATTCTCTGGGAATGCAATGTCCACCTCACTGATGTCTGGTCAGTTCCTCTGCTCTCGTTCAGGGCTGAGTTGCGGCTGACCACATTGTGGCGTGGGGGTCAAGAGGTTAGACAGTTAAGGTCAACTTGGATTGAGGGCATCCTTTGTCATGCCAGTGAGGTCGAGGGTCGCTCATTTACTCAACTTATAATCGGGGAGAAGGGGATGTCAGGCTGGGCTTGTATCAGTTTGAGTTTAGAAGAAACAGATGATCCGATGGAGCTGTATAACATCTGGAGAGGACTTAATGCAAATGTAATGTCAACTCAATTTTAGCCAGAGATTAGTCTCTCATTTAAGATAGGAGAGTTTTGTTTTTCTCACAAGTGTTCTCGAGTCTTTGAAATTCACTTCTTTAGAGAGCAGCATGTGGTGGTGTCACGGTGGTTAGCACTGCTGCCTCACGGCATCAGTGACCTGGGTTTGATCCCACCTTCGGGCCGACCGTCTGTGTGGAGTTTGCACATTCTCCCCTTGTGTCTGCGTGGGTTTCCTCTGGTGCTCTGGCCTCCTCCCACAGTCCAAAGGATGTGCAGGTGAGGGTGGATTGACCATGGGAGATGCAGGGTTACAGGGATAGTGTAACGAACTGTGTCTGGGTGGGACGGTCAGTCAATGTTGACTCGATGGGCTGAATGACCAACTTGCACGCAGTTGGTCTATATCAATCAATAGTATGCACTTGCTTTATGGTTACCGACATCAAATTACATGAATGGTTTTGGTTATTTCATCTCTTATTATCGTATTCAACCAACTACAGCATCTAGCAAATTGCTTAATTACTATATCCAATATCTGCTGAGTACTTTTTCTTTTTGTCACGACCATTATCTTGAACTCTGACGTGTGACCTTTTCATTGCTGTCAAAGTTCCTTATTTATCCCGACATTGTCATGGTTTTACTTTGTCGAATGTCTTCCTGGCTTTTGCAGTTAAGACCCTATATTCTGCCCTTGTCAACATTTCCCCTTACAATTCTCTACTCAGGATTTCATGAAAAACCTCAGAGTGTGGTGAGACTGCGGAACTCACTACCATAGTGAATAGTTGGGGTGGAAGACACGACAACTAAGGGTAAGCAACCCAATACAAATGAATGTCACTCTCACCAGATTCACAACAGAGTGAAATTAAAATATGCAATGTCCCTCAATTTCTCAACGGTTCCGAACCAGACTTTTTGAAGAACAGATCTTGCACATCAACATTATAATTTAAATAACAAACAACAATGATAAATATGGCAAATTTTCTGGGGCAAAGTTAAAGAAGATAATCTAATTAATAGCAATTATTTAGACCCTTTTATCAAGTCCCCCACCTTCTCAGAGACTGAAACTTTCGCGGCAAATTAAGAAAGAATTTTTTTTTAAACTTACCAATTCAAGCAAACACTTTACAACAATGGATTGCCAAGACTTTGTGCAATCCTTGGACAATGACTGTTTCACAGACACGTAACTGTAAATCTGATTTAAAAGTCAATGCTGAATGTGAATAGACACCCCAAAGTATTCAGCCATTTTTTACACCCTGGGACTCATTCCCAGAAAGAGTCAAAAATTCTTGAACTGGACAGTAGAATCTAGAGAGAACAGCTCCTGGGCTCAACAAGCAGCAACGCCCAATCGAAGCAGTTGGCGGCGGGGCAGGGCGGGGCAAGGGCAAAATCAAAAAAGCCCACTGACTCTCCCACTTCACACACGCTGTCAGAATACACAGGGGCTCAGTCCTGGGAGTGACCCACAGCAGTTTCGTGAAGTGAACCACACTTGATGAACAGATCTTGCACACCAGAATTATAATTTAAACAAAAACAAACAATTATGAATACTGCAAATTTACTAGGGCAAAGTTAAACAAGATAATCCAGTTAATAGCAATGATTTAATCCCTTTGATCAACTCCTCCACCATCTCCGAGACAGAAACTTAAGGGGTAAATTAAGGAAGAGAATTTTTAAAATTATCAATTCAAGCAAACAGTTTCCAACAATGGATTGCCAAGCCGTTGGGCAATCCTTCGATGATGAGTTGTTCACAGGCACATAACCGTAAATTTAATTTCTAAGTCACTGCTGAATGCGAATAGACACCCTGAAGTATTCAGCTATTTCTTACAGACTCGAACTCGTTCCCAGACAGAGTCAATAATTGTTTAACTGGACAAAAAAAATCTAAAGAGAACAGCTCCTGGTCTCAACGAGCAGCAGCGCCCACTGGAAGCAAAATTGCAGGGGTGGGGGAGCACGACTGCATAAAACAAAAAAATCCAACCGACTCTCCCACTATAAGCACTGTCAGAATGGGCAGGGGTTCAGTCCTCTCAGTGACCCACAGCAGCTTCACCAGCAGAATCAGATTGTTGGGAGCACTGGTGCGCCCGCTGGCGCTTCTGCAAGGTGCAAATGATAAGAACCTCCAGTTCCACTCGGGGCAGGTGAACGGCCTCTCCCCGGTATGGCCCCACCTGTGCCTCAGCAGGTGGGAGGAATTGCTGAAGGCCTTCCCGCACTCTGGGCAGGAGAAGGGCCTCTCCCCCGTATGGACCCGAAGGTGGGATGCCTGGCTAAAGCCCTTCCTGCACTTGAGGCAGGAGAACGGGGTCTCCCCGGTGTGGACCCGCTGTTGCCTCAGCAGGGCAGAGGTATCATTGAAGGCCTTCCCGTGCTTGGAGCAGCTGAAGGACTTCTCCAATATGTGGACCCGGTGGTGGGTCAGTAGGATGGAGGAAATAGCTGAAGGCCTTCCCGCATTCGGGGCAGGAGAATGGCCTCTCGGCTGTGTGGACCCGCTGGTGCCTCTGCAGTACAGAGGAATTGCTGTAGGTCTTCCCGCACTCAGGGCAGGAGAACAGTCTCACCCAGGTGTTACTGCGCCCATGAGTCTCCAGGTCAGATGGGAAACGGAAGCCTTTCCCACAGTCGCCACATTTTCATGGTTTCTCCACGGGACGGGATTCCTTAGGTTTCTCCATGACCGAAGCTTCAGCTGCACACAAACGCGTGTACAGCACCTCTCTGCCGTGAATTCCTCTTCCCAGTCTGTATAACCTTTACTGCCTCCATAATCAGAGTGTTGCAACAGTCGGGTCTCTCTTCCAGTCTCACTGATGCTGAAAACGTACTGAAAGAGGAACCAAAAAGCTTGGTTCCTTCTCACAGAATCATAGCCGAAAAATGTTATACTCCCGATGGATTCAGTGACTGCCAGTCATTGACGTGAAATTGAGGACTGCAAATGCTGGAGAGTCAGAGTCAAAGCACAGCAGATCAGGCAGCATCTGAGGAGCAGCAGAGTCAATGTTTCAGGCAAAGCTCTTCATCTATTGATATTGAAATGTCCGTCTTCAGATCTTCAAATAATCTGTAAAAAGAGATTACAAAAGTCATCACTGTAAGCCCAGGTTATAAATTCCAAACAAGCAATTCTACTTTCTGCAGAACATTCTTTTCTTTTTCTACAAAATTGAAAGAACCATCCCACCCCCTCTCACCCCTCTATTCTCACTCCGCTCAAACTAATCCTCCCGATGGTACTGATTCAGGATTTTGCAGAGACCGAAAAGTGAAATCATCAAGACAGACACCTCTGAACTTTGGATACCTCCACCTGAGAGTTATTAACTTTCACGACATCTAGGAGTGAGTAAGTCTGATTTTGGGAAGCAAACAAAAGTGTCAATTCAGGATGAACCTTCAATGCAGCTTCTTGAGAAACAACCAGATACGAAATGGTTAACATCTGGGGAGTGGAAGTGGGGAGATGGAGGAAATGAGATATCAAGGCATTGTCACCGACAACGGATAGATACTGAATATACAGACATGGCAAACATTACGGGCAAACCAGAGTCATGGAGATAACACCTCACAGAAACAGGTCCTTCAGTCCAACTCATCCGTGCCGACCAGATAGCTTAAATTAATCTCGTCTCTTTTACCAGCACTTGGCCATATCCCTCTGAACTCTTCCTATTCATATACCCATCCAGATGCCTTTTTAAAATGTTATAATTGGAGCTACATCCACCACTTCCTCCGACAGATAATTCACACTTGCTTCCCTCATCCCAAACATAATATCGTCCTGTTCTGTAATTCTCCCATCCCAGGGAAATGACTTTGTCTATTTGCCCTATCCATACCTGTCATGATTCTATAAACGTCTGTAAGATTACCCCTCAGCCTCTGGTATACGGGGGAAAACAGTTCAAGCAATTCACTGCGTTTACTTCTAGCTTCACACGCACGGATCCTTACTCCCGTGTAAAACATTGTTTTCCTCCCGCACACTGTCCATGGGAAAAGCCAAGAGTGCTGAGACTCTGGAGTTGGGGGAATACCACGTAGAATTCCTGCAATGTGGAAACACGCCATTCAGCCCAACAAGTCCGCACCGACCATCCAAAGCGTAACCCATGCAGACACTTTCCCCTATCCCATGCCACGGCACTTACTGCACACTATGGGCCCATTTAGTATGGCCTATTCTCCCGAAACTGCACATCATTAGATTTTGGGAGGAAATCAGAGCACCCGGAGGAAACACGGTAGGGAGAATGTGCAAACTCCACACAAACAGTCGCCCCAAGGCTGGAATCGAAAGCGAATCCCTGGCGCTGTAAGGCAGCAGTGCTAACCACTGATCCATCGCGCAGCGTATGTGTGCAGAAAGAGGTGGGGGCTGGGAACTTTGTTAATTGTACCGCACAGTGGATTGTTGAGTAAGGTTAAATCTCACGGGATCAAGGGAGAGCTAAACAACTGGGTACAAAATTTAGAAGCACGTTGTTGTAGATGCTGGAATCCTTGCTGAAATTAACAAATGCTGGAGATCACAGTGGGTCAAGCAGCGCTGTGCTACTCTATGACTGGATAGTGTGGACGTGGAGATGATGTTTCCACTAGGAGAAGGGTTGAGGATGCCAAGTCATTGAGGGCATTTCAGACAGAGACAGGTTCTTGATTAGTAAGGGGTCAAGGGTGATGAGGAGAAGGCAGCAGAATGGGATGGAGAAACGTATCAGCCATGATAGACTGGTGGAGCAGACTCGATGGGCCAAATGGCCTCATCCTGCTCCTGTGTATTATGGTCTTAAAGCTGGGCAGATGACTTAAGGGGTTCTCACAAACTATTTCAGAATCATGAAGAGGAGTTGTGGACTCGAAATTTTAACTCTTCTTTCTCTCCACAGATGCTTCCAGTCCTGCTGAGTTTTTCTAGTGTTCTCAGTTTTTGTTTCAGATTTCCAGCATCCACAGTTCTTTGTCGTATTTATCAAATTCGTTTCTTGCCCTTCCCAAGTGTCTGGAACTTCATCTCCCTGATCTACAAACTGTTCACTTACCCTAGAAATGACCAAACCTCCTTATCAAAGTAGACCCCTTTGATGCAAAATGATTGTCCAATTCTGTGACCAAAATAATTGCATTCGTAATTACTTACACCAGGGACTCTCAATATCTCAGGCCAGAACACAGCTAGATTGTTTCAGACAGTACATTTATGTGATTTGATGTAATTCCCTATTCCCTACTTTACCAGCGTGTTGCTGGGAATGGAGCGTTTGAATTAAGAAGCTGGTACATTTCTTCCAACGGAGCCGAGCAAGTTGACAGATAACTTTGTAGAGATTTTTAAAATCAGGAGGGGTATAGATAAGGTGTCATTTCCAGGAGGCTCAGAATATTTTATTGCTCCAGAAGGTGTAAAAGGGGGTCAAAGCTTCAACAGAAATCGAGCAGAGCTGAGAACAGACAACATTTAATCAGAGGAGAGAGAAATCAGGACCAGAAATCCGAGCTGACACCAGACTACCATGTTATCAGTGCTTTGATTAGCAGTGCCCACCCTCTACCTTTACTGAGCCTCTCACTCGACTTGAATGCCACGTATCCCCTCAAAGTTCTGGATCCAATCCTTGTCATTCTGAAGCCATATCTCTGTAAGGAGTCTCAGATCATAATTATTCTCTTCAATATGTGCAGTCAATTAATTCGCTTTTTTTACAATGCAGCTTTTAGTTTTATTTTTTGTTACAATGCAGCATACATTCACATACTGAGCTTTTAGTTTTATTTATTGTGATGATTAGAATCCAGTTTTGATTGCTAGTACATTTATTCTCCTTGTCCCTTTCTCTCATTCTCTGGTGTTTGGTTTCCACATCACTACATTGCTCAAAGGCCTTGATTTGGATTGGCCATGCTAAATTGCCCAGTGTCCAGGGACGTGCAGGTTAGGTGGGGAGGCCATGTGAAACGCAGGGTTATCGTTTCAAAGTAATAGAAGGAGTAGCCCATTTGGCCCATCGACCTTGCTCCGCCATTCATTAAAATCATGGTGGATCGATCAATCGTCTCAGCTCCTTCTAATTGCATTATCCCAACTTCCCTTAATTCCCTTACCACGCAAAAAAACCCATCCAACAGTGTCAAAATGAAGCTGCCTCTACTGCTTCCTTGAGCACAATATTCCATTAATTTACCATTAACCACATAGGCCCTGCCCTGAGTTGCCTCATCAAAATGCAACAGCTCATATTTGTCGAAATTAATCTCCATCCACTACTCCTTGGCCCATCGGCTCATCTGATCAATTATAATGTATATTAAACTTTCTTTCCAACCTTATTCCCTAAAAGCTGAAAATCTCCATCCCACACACTCACCCTCCATTCTCACTTTGTTGAATCTAATCACGGATGTCCTCATCCTGAAGTGTTTGGTTCATGCTGATTAACAGGCCCACATTCAAGGGGGATCTAACTGAAACGTACAGAACATTGAACGGCCTGGACAGAATGGACATTGGGAAGATGTTTTCATTGGGAGGAGAGACTAATACGCATGGGCATAGCCTCAGCATAAAGGGAGAATGGAGATTAGGAGAAATTTCTTTCGCCAAAGAGTGGTGAATCTATGGAATTCATTGTCACAGAAAACTGTGGAGGCCAGGTCACTGAGTATGTTTAACAATGAGATAGAGATGTACAGCACAGAAACAGACTGTTTGGTCCAACTTGTCCATGCCGACCAACTATCCCAACCCAATCTAGTCCCACCTGACAGCACACGGCCCCATATCCCTCCAAACCCTTCCTATTCATACACCTACCCAAATGCCTTTTAAATGTTGCAATCGTACTAGCCTTCACCACTTCCTCTGGCAGATCATTCAATAAATGTACCATCCTCTGCGTGAAAAAGTGGCCCCGTGGATCTCTTTTGCATCTTTTCCCTCTAACGCGAAACCCATGTCCTCTCGTTCTGCACTCACCCACCCCAGGAAAAGACTTTCTTTATTAATCCTATCCATGCCCCTCATGATTTTATACACGTACAGTTACGACGTTCAAAAGACATTTGGATAAGTACATGAATACGAAAGGTTCGAAGGTTATGGGCCAAACACTGGTAGGTGGGACGAGTTTAGTTTCAGAACATACTCAGCATGGACCAGTTGGATGAAGGGTCTGTTCAGTGCTGTCAGACTCTGTGACTGACATGTACTGGTCTTAAAACCATTTTCTTACCTCCCCCCATAAGCATCCACTTCTTTGTTGTTCAAAACTCAGATGGACTTAGCCTTCAATATGTTCAATGACCCCACTTCTGAACTTAATTCCTTTTCGTAATATACCACTTGCCTTGCTCATTGCCTGCTGCATCTGCCCGACAACTGGCATTGACTGGTGTGGAGGGACTCTGAGACCCCTTAGTACATCCATACATCATTCCTGATGAAGGGCTTGTGCCCGAAACGTTCCCTGTCCTGCTCCTCAGAAGCTGCCTGACCTGTTGTGCTTTTCCAGTGCCACATTTTTCGACTTTCACCTCTCGTCCTCACTTTCTCCACATTCCAATATATCACCATTTAAACAATGCACTGCTTTTTTTTTAAACAGCAAAGGCTATAACTTCACATTGCGGCACTGCACTTGCCATGTGTTTGCCAATTGAGACACAGACCTGGACCAACTTCGGGAAGAGGCAAAAGACTGAGTTCTGAACAAAAACCGTAGCACACTCAAAACGCCGGCTGTTTACCTTTCCACAGATGCTGCTCGACCCGTTGGCTTTCTGCAGTATTCGCTGTGTTTGTTCTACACAAGTGCTGCTTTCCATTAAAGAACTTCAATCCCTGTCCTCTGGTAACTGACCCTAGTCAGTGGCAAGAGGTTCTTCTGATCATTAATCTGCCCATTCACACCACGTCTTCTCCCATCATTGCCAACAGCCCCTGGCAATCTCCAGTGAACCTTCTTTGCTCCAAAGAGAACATTCCCAAACTTGGGAATGTCTCCACAAAATGGAAATTGCTCATCCCTGGACATGATGGAAATGTTACAATGGGGAAGAGGTTTTGGCAAAATATCATCAGTTAGCAGGTGGAAAAATGTTCTGGAAGTAAAACAGAAATCCCAGTCTCCAGCTTTGTGAATCTTTCGAAACTCTTTGGGAAGTGGAATTAGAGGAGAATGAAGGATGAACTGACGGACTGAGCAGAGACAGTCCAGACACCGTCCCCTTGTTTAAGAGACCGGGGGATTGACTCTGATATTCTCGGGACATGAACTGACCCGAGACATTGAAAGAATTCTCTGCACATCAGGAATTCAAATCCATTCTCGGCTCGGGGCCAATGAGAAAATGCGGGAAGAAGCAAAACACTGAAAGGCTCGGAGGGCGATGGCCCCGGTGTAGGACAGCTCGTTCCTCGTGACATGGATGTGCCTGCAGATGGTGGGATCAGTATGTCCCCATGTCTCCACAATGAATGTCCAAGGCTTTATTATGGAAAAGTAAAACTGATAGAAGACAATGGTAATTTTTGGGCGGGGCGGGTTGAATTATGTATTGATTAGTAGGTTCCTCAAAGACACTGTGCAGCTGGTGTTTGGCCCGGTCTCTGTGGCGCAATTGGTCAGCGCGTTCGGTTGTTAACCGAAAGGTTGGTGGTTCGAGACCACCCAGGGACGCAGTGTTTCCTGTTCCTGCTCCTATCGCTTTTTAATGGTTTCAGGAAAATGTTTCCCAAACGGAAATCTTCTCCACTGAGGCAGCACAAAGGGGTTTCTGAATTGATTGAAATTCTAATGTCAAGGGCTGCGGATGCTGAGAATCCGAGAGAGAAAGCGAAACTGCTGGAGAAACTCAGCAGGTTTAGCTGTACTTGGATGAGAAGAAAAACGAGTTCTGAAATGTTGTCTCTGATTCTCTTTCCACTGATGCTGCCTGACCTGCTGAGTTGCTCCTGCAATTTCTGTTTTTGTTTTTAACTGAACGTCCATTTCATCTTTCGGGATGAAACACCCAGACTCGCCATTTGCAGATATTTACCCCTTTCAAAACCTGAGAAGTGATTGGATTCAAACAAACTCTGCAATGATTCACTCTTTCGCAGCTCCACAGGCAGAGAGACCTGGGAAATGAAGCTGTCAGTGTGGTTCTGTATTGATGGGCCGAGTGGTGAATGCGATGGAGATGAAATCCATTTCGGTTTCCCCACGCAGGTGTGAACCCTGCCGACTACAGTTGAGAAACGTCGTCAAAAAGAAAGGGAGATTGCTCCACGGTATTTGTTAAAGATGCAAATCAGTGGAGGAGTTGAAATATTTCAATCACATTGGGACGAGTCGGGAATTTGTAGCCCACTGCCTGTCAGGGTGGAACAAGCAGATACCCACAGAGCTGCTATTGAGGCGATGAGCCAAGAGTTTGGAAATGAGATAGAACAGTGTGGGGTGTGAAGTCGTGATCGAAGTTAAGCAGGCACCTGAGGACAAAGGTGTTTTATTTGCCAGTGAAAGATACTGCTTCACAAAGTTGGGACTATGGAAGGGAAGCAGTGACGGTGATTATCTTTGGCTGTTCCTCTTGTGAATGTTCCCATTGCTGCGCATGTCCGTGTTAAAGTCAGAACTCTGCAGCATGGCGGTGTCAGGTCCGCACATTGCCAGGGGCGCAATGGATGACGCATCTGACTCCACCTACCTGTTTGAAATGCAGCTCACAGCTTCTTCACACACCCCAATTAATCTTTCTCATTGTCCTGAAGCTGGCATACGGTTTGAATTCCTGATCTGCAGGAATGAGACTCTTTTCACTGTGTCGCGTCAGTAAGTGTCCCTGAGAACATCAGAGTCCCGTCATAGCGCTGCCGGAGGAGGGGAAGCTGAAATAGTCCCACACGCTGCTCACGGGCACATTTCACTTTTCCAAACTCACCGCCCCAACACTACGGCTCTTGGGAGTGGAAAGGGAACAAACGACAAAACCCAGTCTCAGCTTTGTAAATCTTCAGGAAATAAGAAAACTGTTCATCCCTTCGGGTCTTCCATCCTGGACAGACAGCGTTGATTTTAAATGGCTGTCCAGTCAGTGCCGATTCGTTTTGGCTAAAAAAAACTTCCTTATCTCATCCCAGCATTTCTTGCCACAGAGAACTGTGCGGCAGAGTTCATGTATATATTTCTTGTATGGTATTTTGTAAATTACATTCGTTTGCTGGTTGTTTGTATCGGGTATTTCAGGTTCATTAGGGGCTGTTTAAGTGTGTTGGGCGGTTTGTGGGCTACCATGATGCTGAGAGGGTTGAGTTGTCCCGACATCATTTCCCAGATGTCTTTAATGTAAAGTAATGTGGCTAAGGTTTCTGCAGACGTTGTGTCTGCTTGTGTCAGTTTGTTGATGTGAAATCGGCACACTGGGTTTATTGGGTAGGTAAAAGTGAGGACTGGAGATGCTGGAAACCAGAGTTTAGATCAGAGTGGTGCTGGAAAAGCACAGAAGGTCAGACAGCTTCCGAGGAGCAGGAAAATCGATGTTTCGGGCAAAAGCCCTTCATCAGGAATAGAGGCAGGACCCCTCCAGGGTGGAGAGATAAATTGGGGGTGGGGTGTGCTGGGCCAAAGGTAGCAAAAAGTACAATAGGTGAATGGGGGTGGGGATGGAGGTGACAGATCAGAGAGGAGGGTGGAGCGGATAGGTGGGGAGGGAGATTGGCAGGTAGGACAGGTCATGAGGACAGCGCTGAGCTGGAAGGTTGGAACTGAGGTAAGGTGGGGGGAGGGGAAATGAGGAAACTGGTGCAGACCACATTGATGCTCTGGGGATGAATGTATCCGAGGCAGAAGTTGGGACGTTCTTCCTCCAGGCATCGGGTGGGGAGGGAGCGGCGATGGAGGAGGCCCAGGACATGCATGTCCCTGGCAGAGTGGGAAGGGGAGGTTGAAATGTTGGGCCACAGGGCGCTGGGGTTGATTGTTGCGGGTGTCCTGGAGATGTTCCCTCAAACGCTGTGACTTGACTCTGCAGCGGGGCTCCAGTCTCCCCAATGAAGAAGAGACCGCATCGGGAGCAATGGATACACGAAATGACATTGGTGTTAGCCTTCTAACTTCGTGACCCGGGTTCGACTTCCGGGCAGGGAAGCAATTTTCAGGAGAGCTGTCAAACTTGGCCTGTGTCTCTCTGGTGGTCTAGTGGTTAGGATTCGGCGCTTTCACCACTGCGGCCCGGGTTCAATTTCCGATCAGGGAATCATTTTTCAGTGTGTTGCTTGGCTATCCATTCTCCTTAAAAGCGCTGTGCAGTTACTATTTGGTCTTCGTAGTCACTGGGTGCTGCACTGTGTCGTGTTTCGTTGAAATAGTGCCCTCGTTCAGATTTGTTTGTATGTGTCGGGATGATTACTTCTGTCGCTAAGTACTTGGTTCGCGTGTGCTGTTTTCCTGTAGAGGCTGTTTTGAATTTATCATTGATTGTTCGGTCGACTGTGACATCTAGAAATGGCACTTTGTTGTTGTTCTCCTCTTTTGTGAATTTTATGCCAGGAAGGAGATTGTTGATGGTGTTGTACGTTTCCTCTAATTTGTTTCATTTTTTGATGACAGAAGTGTTTCATGGGCGTTTCGTTGATTTGTTTGTAGGGCTTGTTACTGAATATGAAGTGGGTGGTAAGGCACAGTTCCACGAGGTTGACAGTGTTATCTTTGCTGCTGAAGTTGGTTCTGTGTTTTCGTCTTTAGTTCTTCGAGTAGTGTCTTCAGTTTTCTTTGGCCACGTTGATGTTAATGGATGTGAACAGGGCTGTTATGTCAAAGGACAACATTATTCCATCCTCTTCTATCTTCGTGTCTTTGGTGTTCAGGAATTCTTGGATGGAGTAAATGGAGTGGAATGAATCTTCGACTTGGTGTTTTAGTCCTCAGTGGAGGCCTTTGACTAGTCTGTATATTGGTGTTCCAAGTCGTGAGACTATGGCCTGAGGGGGGCTCCTAGTTTGAAAAAGAGGAGAACAACAATAAACTGCATTCTTAGATGTCACAGTAGAGCGAACAGTCAATGGGGAACTTCAAACTAGCATCTACATAAAAACAACACACACAAACCAAATACTTAACCACAGAAGCAATCATCCCAACACCCACAAACGAAGCTGCATCAGGACATTATTTCAACGAGCCACTACACACTGCAGCACAGAGAAACTACGAAGACCACAAGAGAAATACGTATATAGTGTATTTAAGGAGAACGCGTCCCCAATAAACCCATTCCGCCGATTTCTCAGTGATGCTTCCAAGCTCACTCTCAAAAATTCGGTTTGTCCCTCCTTTCTTTCCTGTTTGTTCTTTGTGGGTTTTGAAAGCGTTCCCAATCCTCTGACTGGGTATTGGAGTTGGGAAGGTTAAAACAATGACTGCAGATGCTGGAAACCAGATTCTGGATTAGTGGTGCTGGAAGAGCACAGCAGTTCAGGCAGCATCCAAGTAGCTTCGAAATCGACGTTTCAGGCAAAAGCCCTTCGTCAGGAATAAAGGCAGTGAGCCTGAAGCATGGAGAGATAAGCTTATGTCTCCATGCTTCAGGCTCACTGCCTTTATTCCTGACGAAGGGCTTTTGCCCGAAACGTCGATTTCGAAGCTGCTTGGATGCTGCCTGAATTGGAGTTGGGAAGTTATGTTGTGGCTGTACAGGACATTGGTGAGACCACTTTTAGAATATTGTGTGCAATTCTGGTGTACCTCCAATCATAAGGATATTGTGAAATTTGAGAAGGTTCTGAAGCACCAATGGGCCCACAGAGGGGAAGAGGCCCTTCTGCTGCCCTGAGTGTGGGAAGGCCTTCAGTGATTCCTCTGCCCTGCTGACGCACCAGTTGGTCCACACCGGGGAAGGCTGTTCTCCGGCCCCAAGTGCGAGATGGCCTTCAGCAGTTCTTCCCACCTGTTGAGACACCAGTGGGTCCACACTGAGAGGCCGTTCTTCTGCCCCAACTGCAGGAGGGGCATTGCTCTTTCCTCCGACGTACTGGCCCATTGGTGTGTCCAAATGGTAGAGAGGTCGTTCAGTTGCCCTATGTGCAGGAAGGCCTTCAGCAATTCCTCGGCCCTGCTGAGGCACCAGTCTATCCACACCGGGGAGAAGCCGTTCTCCTGCCCCGAATGTGGGAAGGTCTTTACCCGCTCCTCCACACTGCTGAATCACCAGCTGGACCACACGGGGGTTTGGGGGGGGGGAGAGTGGCGGAGGAGGGGAGGCCATTCTGCTGCCCTAAGTGTGGGAAAGCCTTCAGCAATTCCTTTGCCCTACTGAAGCACCAATGTGCCCACACCTGGGAGATGCCCTCCAGCTGAACCGAGTGTGGGAAGAGGTTCATGTTTTCCTACAACTTGCGGAAGCACCAGCGGGGGCACCAGCGCTCCCAGCAATCGGATCCTACTAGTGATGATGCCTTCAGTCACCTCCCAGGTCTGAACCTCCTGCCAGTTCTGACAGTGGGTGGAGTGGGAGAGTAGGTGGGCTGATTTAGTCTTCTGCTGGACTGCAATTGCCTTCCTGACACCCCACAATCACAACTCCATGATGGCTCAGGATTAGCACTGCTGCCTCATGGCACCAGGAACCCAGGAATAATTCCACCCTTGGGAGTCTGTGTGCAAGTTATGGAGGGTAGGAAAATGAATCTGAGTGGGTTAGTTTTCGGAAGATCAGTGCAGATGTGTTCGAGTGAAGGACCTGTTTCCACATTGTGGGGGTTCTATGATTCTATGAGCTTTGCCTTCAGTGGACACTGTTGCTCATTGAGCCCGGGACTGCACATTGCCAATGAAATGAACCAGAGAAACCGAAGACCGCAAGACCATCGGAGAAGAAGTTTGGCCTACTCTGCCATTCGTTAGTAACAAAAGTATTGGATGAGATTAGCTACAGTGTGGAAACAGGCCATTCATTCCAACAAGTCCACATCGACCCTCCGAAGTGTAAACCATCCAGACACATTTCCCTCTGACTAATGTACCTAACTCTATGGGCAATTCAGCATGGCCCATCCACATGACCTGCACATCTTTGGTTTATCGAAGAAAACAGGACCACCCAGAGAAAACTCACTCAGACATTGGGGGAAAGTGCAAATTCCTCACAGACAGCCACCCAAGGCTGGAATCAAATCTGGGTCCCCGGCACTGTGAGGCTGCAGTGGTAATCACTGAGCCACTACATATTGCAACCCGAAGTTGGCAAGCCGGGGGTTGGGAGAATACAGCAAGCCAGGCAGCACCAGGATGTGGAGTAGTCAGCGTTTTGGGTATTAACCCTTCTTCATGACTGAAAGAGTGACTTATCTATGAGAAAAGATTTACATGAATGTTGCTGGGGGTTGGAGGGTTTAGGCTGCAGGGAGCGGCTGAATAGCATGGGGTTGTTTTCACTGGAGCATCGGAGGCAGAGAAGTGACCTAATAGCGGTTATAAAATCATGAGGGGCATGGACAGTGTAATAGACAATGTCCTTTCCTTGGGTAGGGGAGTCCAGAACTAGAGGGCGTAAGTTTAGGGTAAGAGGCGAAACAAATTAAAAGGACAACTTCTTCATGCAGAGGGTGGTATATATATGAAATGAGCTGCCAGAGTATATGGGTTAGGTGCTGTCAAATGGGACTAGATTAATATAGGATATCAGGTCAGCATGGACAAGTTGGACCGAAGGGTCTGTTTCCATGCTGTACGTGTCTCTGACTACTGGGCCTGATGTAACTTTAAAATAGAGTCCAAGTAACTTTGAATAGTTCAATCTTGTTGAACTCACCTCCTGAAAAGTTTCAGATGAATCCATCTGAGAGATACTCTTTAAACATGCTCAGTTGGACAAAGTATCCCATCAAGTTAAACACAAACCCAGAGTTGAAGAAGTCAGAAGTCAGAACACCAAGGGGACCAAAACTGATCACAATATTCCAGGTGCGGCCTCATCAACGTCCTGTATAACTACAACATAACTTGCCAACATCTATACTCAATTCCCTAACTGATGAAGGCCAGTGTGCTGAAACCTTTCTTCACTGCCTTGTGTACCGATGTAATCAGAGATATAGGACCTACTTTAAACTGATCCACGATCCAGCTGCTGGGAGCACAGAAGTAGAGTAGTGCTGCGTGAGTGTGCTGGGTAAATAACCCAGAGGTCGATGGGTAAAAACCATGTGATTCTATTGCTCAATTTCTCTGTAAGCTGCTTTCATATACAAAGGTTCTCTGTTCTGCATCTTGCCTTTGCATCTGTTTCCCAAAGTTTCTTCAGTGGAGGCGTGGCCGCTGGAGCCCAGGAGTTCAACAACCCCCCGGCGCTGGAGGATGGTCCAAGCTCCAAGAAGCGAGAGGGGGCGGGGGGGGTGGGGAGGCGGGGGTAAGGCTGGAAGCTGGATTTGCTCAATGCTTGTATTTTTAACTCATTTAAATGGTACCTACTGTATGGGGCTATGGTTTACATTAAAACCGAAGGATCATATCAGAGTGTTTATATTTAGCAGTGGTAGTTGGTAAAATGCACACTCTGGGGGAGCACTTTCTATGATGCTGCATTACTCGCCTTCTGCCCTTCCCCCATTTCTTATCTCCCATCTTGATTTTATATTTTTTTGGTCAAATTTAATTTCAGATTAATCAGACTTGCAATTCACTGTGTGCTATTAATTTGTTTGTTCGAATATTTCAAGTCAAAATTAATGCTGTAATTTAATTTCTGATGTCAGAGTTTGACAATGAATGTGCAGGTGTGAATACCAGTAAGTTGTGAAAATAAATCAAGAACTTGTGGTTTTTAACAAAAAGAGCAGTTCACTGATATTCATGGCATCGTCTCATTTGGGAGTGATGATTCAAATCTGACCAACAAACCGTTTCATGCAGTCATCCAATTGAATAAAAATTTTCTTTAATTTAATAAAAGAAAATAATGCTGGCAGGCTAAGACTTATGCAATCTATTTATAAGATCATGTCCATTGCTCGCAATATGGTCTCAACCACGCTGGGGAAACTGGATGCCAACTAACCGAATATTTCAGGGAACAACTCTTGGACTCCAATTCTAACCGACACACCGCCCTGTGGCTGAACACTTTATCCCACCCTCCTCTTGCTTATCTCTCCACGCTTCAGGCTCACTGCCTTATTCCTGATGAAGGGCTTTTGCCCGAAACGTCGATTTCGCTGCTCGTTGGATGCTGTCTGAACTGCTGTGCTCTTCCAGCACCACTATTCCAGTATTTGGTTTTCAGCATCTGCAGTCATTGTTTTTACCACTTTAACTCCCCCTCCCATTCCACCAAGGACATGCAAGTCCTGGGCCTCCTCCACTGCCAACCTCTTGCTACCCGACACTTGTAGGAAAAACACCTCAACTTCTGCTTTAGGACCCTCCAACCACATGGTATCAATGCAGTTTTCATCAGTTTCCTTATTTCCTCTCCCCCACCTTGTCCCAGATCCAACCTTCCAATTAGACACCAACCTCTTGACCTGTCATACCTGTCCACCTTGCTTCTCACCTATTTACTCCACCCTCATCTCTGACCTATCACCATCAATCACTACCTCCATCTACCTATTGCACTCCCAGCTGCCTTCCCTCCAGCCCCACTTCCTTCCTATTTATCTCTCAGCCCCCTTGGGCCACCCTTTATTCCTGATGAAGAGCTTATGCTCTAAACCAAGACTGTGATGAAGCAACATCCTCAACAAATAGGAAATAGCTCCCAAGTCAGATTTCATCCCCTCTTCTGTTTCCCAGTTCTTTCAGAAATAAGGAATGTCTTTTTCTTCCACTAGAAAGTGGTCTTCCACTTTGCCTGAAGTGTTATGCTACACCACTACTTCAGACACCTTTTAAGAATCCTTTCAACCTGTTTTTCTAACAATTGTGGAGGTGACTAAAGCAAACATTTCACCTCTCCTCAATGTCCCATTTCTCCTCCTGTGAGCCATTTTGTCATGTTGTCTATGTTACAAGCAGCCGAGTGCACTTGGTTTCTGAATTGAAATTTGGCCATTGAAGTGAACAGAATTAATATTTATCGATGGCTAGCTGTGTTTGCACTAACTGTAATTATCTACCAATACGATGTCTTTTGTTCCACCAAAACTGGAAACACTGATCTGTGTTTATATTGCAGTCGGATGTAGAACATCATCCCAGCGATCTTCACGTTATTATTGTTTACTGAGGTCATAACATCATTGTGTGGCAGTTTGATATGACTAAAACCTAGATGGCAATCTCTAGATTATGTTGTAAAAATATCAGTATGATGTTATTCACACCCCACGGTCACCAACTTTGTTTAAATCCCGTGATGAACAGTTTGTGTTTTACTTCTCACATTGCGGGGAGCTGAGCATTTACCCAAACAGTGGGCACACCACCTCTCTGACTCAGTGTTCACAAATCAAACTGACAGCAAAGATTCACGGGTGATCGAAAATTTCCGCAAAGAAGATTTGGCTTAACAGATATACGGAGTGAACGTGCTCCTTTCTTGATGTGAAATGTAAGAAGTTGATTGCAGTGAGCTTGACGCGATTTGAACACGCAACCTTCTAATCTGGAATCAGACGCGCTACCGTTGCGCCACAAGCTCACGAGCAACTAATAGCCTCTATTCATGCTTAAGGGAAGTGATCGCATTACAATGATTTTACGTTTATGTCTGTTCTGTCTCTCCCCCCTCTCTTTCTGTCTCTCTAAACAATTTCCAACTCTCTCTCAATAAAAATCTGGAAGAATTGCGGATGCTGTATATCAGGAACAAAAAACAGGAGTTGCCGGTGACCCTTCCACAGAACTGATGGTGATTGGGAACATGTCGGTTGAAATGCAGGAGATATTGTGGGAGGAAGGCGGAGATCAGGACAGAGCCCAAAGCGAAGGAAGATCTGTTGGACAGAAAAAGGTGTTGATAACGATCTGTGTGGGAGGGTGAATAACTGTTAATGGAGACTGTTCGTGGCTAAGTAGTGTGGAACGACAGACTATGTGATAACAAGGCTTGGTGTGTGTGGAAGGGATGGGGATACTATGGAGTTCAGGCCCTAGAAGTACTGAGTTCAGTATTGGTACCGGAGGGATGTATGGTCCCCAAGTGTAATATTCGGTGCTCTTCGTTCTGCTAGTGCTGAGCTTCGCTGGGACAATACAGCAAACCTGAGACAGAGATGTTGGCCAGGGAATAGGGTGGGGTGTGGAATTGGCAGGCAACTGGAAACTCAGGGTCTTTTTTGCCGGCAGAACGTAGATGTTCTGTGCAGCAGTCACCCAGTTTATGCTTCGTTTTCCCCAATGTAGATGAGGCCACATTGTGAGCAGCAAATGCAGTCGACCGGGTTGTGGGTAGTTCAGGTAAAGTGCCGCTTCACCTGGAAGGTAAGTTTGGCCCCTTGGATAGCGAGGAGGGAGCAGGTAAATGGGCTGGTGTCACACATTCAGCAGTTGCAGGGGAAAGTTTACTTTGAGAAAATCCTAGACTTGAACTCTCAAATCTCTTTGCATTTCGGATTTCTGAATTTTCTTCCCAAATCCTTCTGTTCCATCAGTGACTGTCTGGTGTCAGGGCAGCACCAGTGATTTCCTGACATATGGATTGTACTTGGGGATACCAAGTAATGTCAGGAATTGCGAGTATCTCAGGAGCAATCGTTATTCCTGGGGGAGGCAGAGAGGAATGTGGTGTTGTCCTGTAAACTCCAGAACTTTGATAACTTCATGAGGCAGCAATAAATCTTTCTGAACCAAGAAACGAAAGGGCCAATGAGAAACTGCTACAAAGGAGTTAACAAATAACATACATTAACTATCGCTGGGAAGGAAGAGGCAAAACAATGAGCTGTTTCTTTGGACAGATGAGATAATGGTGTTTAATAACTGTGTGGCAAAAGGACAATTAATTCTGCCTGTAGAAGGAAGGCCTTGTCGTAAACGGGTTAATCGCAGGACAGGCTGTTTCAAACAGGTGGAAACCCCTCAAGGATAAGAAGGTAAGCTACAGACCTGAGGTCTCCAGAATTGTGGGGAGGTGGTGTCAGAATCTAAAGAAACGTGACACCACAAATTTGAAAGTGAGGGAACTCCACCAGAAACCAACTCCAGAATGGTTTAGCAGCAGTACTTGGAAGAACAACACTGCATCAAACCCCTGTAAAGTTCCAGAGATGGGCACTGTTGGTGGAAACAATGTTAAATTCCACCATCACTTGGGTGATAGCCAAGATGGCGGGGTGGGGTTGGCGGGGGGTGGGGAGGGGGGTGGGGGAGGTTCGTGGGGAGAGAGAGGCTGAACTTGCTCACTTGAGGGATTTTATTTTTCGGTTGCTACCTACAATAAAGTGTAAATCATTGTTTCAACAGTTGGTTGTCTGTGCAGTTTGAGTCAGTATTCAAATTAAAGCGATTCACCCACAACCAGAGTGAGAGGCTCGGATTAATAATGACTCCTTTGCATTCAGCAGGACGGCACATCAATACTGTTATAAAGCGAATGCTGAATCCCCTTCCCTCTCTGAGATCTCAAACCGAAACACCAAAAGAGGAGTGCATTGCCCTATAATCTATAAAATTAGTGTGGAAAGTGGTGTCATCTGCTCTAGTCTTAAAAACAAAAATAAATCCCTGTCACTTTAAAATCAAGGAAAAGTAATTTACGTATCCAATTTGAATGGAGAACAACTGAACTAAACTATTAACAAACCAAATAAATCCCTTCGAACTACTGACAATTCTGGCATAAAACAGGATTCTTGCTGTTCCAATAAATACAAGACCCACTAATATAACAAGAAATGGAATTTAGTTTCTCAGATTACAGCCAGGTTACATGTCTTCCAGGATATTCTATTCATCCTTCTATTGAATCTTTTGTCAGGAATGTCTCCTCCAATTCCTGCCCTTCTGGTTTTTTTGTAAATGATGCTGACTCATTCACAGATGACTGTCAGGGCGGATTTCGCTGTCGAGTGCTGAGGACTAGACACGGTGGGCAGCACGGTGGCACGCTGCCTCACAGCGCCAGAGATCTGGGTTCAATTCCCGTCTCAGGCGACTCTCTGTGTGGAGTTTGCACGTTCTCCCCGTGTCTGCGTGGGTTTCCTCCGGGTGCTCCGGTTTCCTCCCACACTCCAAAGATGTGCAGGTCAGGTGAATTGGCCATGCTAAATTGCCCGTAGTGTTAGGTAAGGGGTAAGTGTAGGGATATGGGTGGGTTGCGCTTCGGTGGGTGCGGTGTGGACTTGTTGGGCCGAAGGGCCTGTTTCCACACTGTAAGTAATCTAATCTAAAGACTCTTAGCTCTAGCAATGGGGAGTTAGCTCTGGGGCTCTGTCCTTGATGCGATATTGAGTTTTTACAATAGGATTGGTCCTCTGTTGTCAGGTTTAGATTTAATAGGTTCTGGTAGTCAAAGGACCTGATTTAAATTAATTGTCGAAATTGAAATGTCATTATCTTGGCCCGCTAACTGTACGAACTTTTGATAGAAATGTTTCAGCTTGTGTGCTTTCTGTTGTGATGATGTTACTCCTTTCAGAAGATTATGTCGTTCTTGATTTTCTTTCCCAACAGGGGTTGTAAAAGGCAGAGGGTCTGATTCGTTTGGGCTAAGGGACTTCACTAATGGCCAACAGGTATTGGCAAAGGCAACAAAGGTTTGAGATCTTTTTTTTCTCGATTGCTTCGACCGGAAAACCGTCTGTAACGTCACCCCTCAGCCTCTGACCCTCCAGGGAAAATAGCCCCAGTCTATTTCAGCCTTTTGCAGTAGCTCAAACCCACCAACCCTGGTAGTATATTTGTAAGTCTTTTCAGAACGCTTTCATGTTTCACAACTTGTTACAAACATGTCGACTAATTCAGAGAAGCTTCTCAATTACAGCTGTAAATGGAGAAAGTGTGTTTAATAATGAGTCATGAATAAAGGCTGCATTAATCTTTTCCAGTGAAGTTTTACTCCTACATCTCAAAACAGAGCATACACACCTGGTCAGAAGCAGCCTATGGGATTTAAGACACAATTGGCTGTTTTCCAATGAGGACTGACTTTGCACAGAATCCATAGCTATTTTAAAGGAATGGGGTACCATTCGTTTTAAGGTCAGGTAAACTTAAGAGGCACTGCATTGGCTTAGAAATGAGAGATCCTTGACACACACACTGCGGAAATCATCACTGCGCCATTATTAACAAATTAGAATTAAGGCTGGGATGTTTTCCCCCTGGAGCAGAGGAGGATGAGAGGCGAAGTTTATAAAACCGAGAGGGTTATAGATAGGGTTAAGGATTGTTGTCTCTTCCCAAGTATGGGGGAATTTCACGACTGGGGACACATTTGTATGATGAGTGGGGGCACATTTGTACGGGGAGAGGGGAGAGATTGTAAAATGTTTGGCCCACATATTTTTTCAGAGTGTGGTTTGTGTGTGGAATGAGCTGCCAGTGGAAGTGGTTGAGGTAGGTACATTAAGAACATTTAAAATACATTTGGTCAAATACACGGAGAGGAAAGACTTAGAAGGATAGTGGCCAAGTGCAAGGAAATGGGGTTACTGTGGATGGACATTTTGGTCGGCATGGAGCAGTTTGGGCCAATGGGCCTGTTTCCATACTGTAGCACTGACTCGTGTTTGTCTGTCGCTCCAACAGTTTTGAGTTTTCAGATGAGCATCTCACTTAATCACACTGAATAAAATCTGATCTCATGAGTCAACTCTGATGTGGAAGTGCTGGTGTTGGATTGGGCTGGACAAGGGCAGAAGTCAATTGGCACCAGGTTAGAGTCCAACAGGTTTATCTGAACTCACGAGATTTCAGAGCACTGCTCCTTTGTCGGTGAAGTGATGAAGCAGCAGCATTGAAGAAGGAGCAATGCTCCTAAAGCTTGTGATTTCAAATAAACCTGTTGGTCTGTAACCTGGTGTTGTGTGACTTCTAATGTCTTCAGCTGTGGGTTTGTGTCGAACTTAATGGGATATTTTGTCCAACACGGCATTTTTAAACAGTATCACTTGGAGGGATTCATTTGAAACCTTTCAAGAGGTGAGTTCAACAAGACTGAGCTATTCAAAGTTACTTGGGCTCCATTTTAAAACTTACATAAGGACAGGAAGACATTGAGATATACAGCACGGAAACAGACCCTTTGGTCCAACTCATCGATGCTGACAAGACCTCCTAAATTAATTTGGTCCCATTTGTCAGTATTTGGCCCATATCCTTCTAAACCCTTCCTATTCATGTCCGAAACCAGATGCCTTCTCAGTGGTATAATTGTACCAGCCTCCACTTTCTCTAGAAACTCATTCCATACACGCACTACCCTCTGAGGGAAAACATTGCCCCTTACATCCCTTTTAAATCTCTCACCCAGCCAAATAGCCTCTCCCTGCAGCTCAAACCCTCCAACCCCCGGCAACATCCTGGTAAATTGCTTCTGATACAGAAGTCAGTGTTTTGGGAAGAACCCTTCTTCAGTCCTGAAGGAGGGTTAATACCTGAAATGCTAACTTCACCTCTCAATGCTACCTGGCTTGCTGCGTTCTCCCAGCCTCCTGCTTGCCTACTTTGGATTCCAGCAACCGCAATTTTTGTTTTGTTTCTAACAAATGGCGGAGCAGACTCAATGGGCTGAATGGCCTAATGGCTGCTCCAGTGGTCTTAGCTTTCTGCGGATTGTTTCAATGGGAACGTGCAGTCCCGGACTCAGAGTAGTGTCGCCCACTGGAAGCAAAGTTTATGGAATCACAGAATCCCTACAGACTGTAAACAGGCCCTTTGGCCCAACAAGGCAACACCAACCCTCCGTCGAGTTACCCACCCAGACCCATTCTCTTAACCCAATTACTTTACATTTACTTGGAGAAAGTGAGGACTGCAGATGCTGGAGATCACAGTCGAGAGTGTGGTGCTGGAAAAGCCCAGCAGATCACGCAGCAGCAAGAGCAGGAGAATCAATGTTTCAGGCATCATTCCTGAGGAAGGACTTATGCCCAAAACGTCGATTGCCCTGCGCCTCAGATACTGCCTGACCTGCTGTGCTTTTCCAGCACCACACTCTTGACTAGTCTACATTTACCCCTGACTAATGCACCACACTTACACATCCCTGAACACTATGGACAATTTAGCGAGGCTAACTCACCCTAACTTGTATATCTTTGTATTGTTGGAACAAACCGGAGCACCTTGAGGAAACCCATGCAGACACGGCAGGAGAACGTACAAACTCCACACAGACAGTCACACCAAGAGTAGAATCAAACCCGGGTCCATGGCTCTATGAGGCAGCTATTCCAACCACTGAGCCACCATGCCGCCCTGAGCCACTGTGGGGTTGCAGTTGGGGGTGCGAGGCGGTGTGCAGTCCAGAAATTTAAAAAGCCCACCAACTTTCCCACTGCACCCATTGTCAGAACTGGGCAGAAGTTTTAGTCCACAGTAGCGTCACTGGCGGTATCCGATTATTGGGAGCACTGGTGCCCCCGCTGGTGCCTTCGCAATTTGCTGGAAAATGTGAACCTCTTGCCACACTCAGGGCAGCTGATGGGCCGCTCCACTGTGTGGACCCGGCGGTGGGTCAGCAGAGCAGAAGAATTGCTGAAGCCCTTCCTGCACTAAGGGCAATAGAACGGCTACACTCCCGTGTGGACCCGCCAGTGGGTCAGTAGGAGCGATTAAAGTGTTTCTCGCTCTCTGGGCAGGAGAACGCCTCCTCCCCGGTGTGGACCCGCTGGTGTATCAGCAGGGGGGAGGAACTGCTGTAGCCCTTTCTGCATACGGGGCAGTGGAAGGGCTTCTTGCCTGTGTGGACCCACTGGTGCCTCAGTAGGTCAGAGGATTTGCTGAAGGCCTTCCCACAATCATAGCGTGGAAGGGCCTCTCCCCGGTGTGGACATACTGGTGCGCACGTTAGTGGGAGGAGTGGGTGAAGCTGTTTCCGCAATCTGGGCAGGAGAATGGTCTCTCCCTGGTGTGACTGCGCTGATGAATTTCCAGGGCAGATGGGACACTGAAGCCTTTCCCGCAGTCACCACACTTCCACGGTTTCTCCATGGGGCGAGATCCCTCTGGTTTCTCCATGGCCAAAGCTTCAGCTGCACACAAACGCATGCACAACCCCTCCCTGCCGTGAATCCCTCTTTCCAGGCTGTATAATTGTTACAGGCTGCATACTCAATGCGCTGCCACAGGAGCGTCTCTCATCCAGCTCCACTGATGCTGAAAATGTACTGAAACAGAAACCAAAGAGTTTTGCTCCTTCGCACAGAAAATCATTACAGTCCCAATGGATTGATTGACTGTCTGTCATTGATGTGAAAATGAGGACTGCCGACACTGGAGAGTCAGTCAAAATATGTGGTGCTGGAAATACACAGCAGGTCAGGCAGCATCCAAGGAGCAGGAGAGTTGCTGTTTCGGGCATAAGCCCTTCGTCTGTTGAATTTGAAACTTCAGTCTTCAGATCTTCAAATGCACTTGAAAAAAAGATTATGAAAGCCATCACTGTCAATCAGGGTAGAAATTCAGAACAAGCAATTCTACTTTATGCGGAACATTCTTTTCTTTTGTAATTCCATGAAGTTGAAAGCACCATTACCCTGCTCCGATTGCTCTACATTGACACCTGATTAATGCATCTAACCTACACATCCTGGACACTATGGACACTTTAACATGGCTAATTCACCCAAACCTGCACATCTTTGAATAGTGAGAAGAAACAGGTGAACTGGAAGAAATCCGCCACAAATACCAGTTGGAGAATGTGCAATAACCACACAGACAACGGCCCCGAGGCTGGAATTGTACCTGGGGCCCTGGTGCCGTGTGGCAGCAGCACTAACCACTGAGATACCATACCTTCCTTTTCCAGTCCCGCCACCAAGTCACTCAGCTTGAGCTCAAGCAAAGCACTACGTTTAATTTTCGCTTCACGCTCACTGAGCTTTCAGCCGGTCCCCACTTCCCCTCTGGGAAATGCAAAGAGCTGGGGTATTGCCACTTAGACTCCCTACAGTGCGGAAAGAGGCCATTTGGCTCAACAAATACATACCAACACTCCGAAGAGTAACCCACCCACACCGATTTCCCTACTCCTATCACTCTCCATTTAGTTCCGACTAATATACCTAACCCACACATCCCTGAACACTATGGGGCAATTTAGCATGGCCATTTTCACTCTAACCTGAAAATCTTTGGACTGTGGGAGGAAACCGGAGCACCTGGATGAAACCCACACAGCTACAGGGGGGGACAATGTGTAAACTCCACACAGACAGTCACCTGAAGCTGGAATCAAATCCTTGTCCTTGGTGCTGTGAGGCAGCAGTGCTAACTACTGAGCCACCGTGCCGCCCATGTGTGCTGAAAGAGATGCAATGTGGAACTGTATTGACTGTACCGCAGAGTGGATTGTTGAGTAAGGTCGAGTCTCGAAGGATCTGGGAAGAGGTAGCCAACATTTAGGAGCGCATTGCAACAGATGCTGGAATCCGTCCTGAAAATGACAAATGCTGGAGATCACAGCTGGTCAGGCAGCGTCCACATAGAGAGAGCAAGCTAACATTTCAGGTTCGGATGACTCTTCATAAAGATTTATAAAATCCTGATGGATACAGAGAAGATGAATGTCAGGAGTCGTTTCCCTGGAATGAGGGATTTCAAGACTAGCGGACATATTTTTCAGGTGAGAACAGAAAGATTTAAAAACAAAATAAGGGCAACATTTTTACACAGAGTGCTTCACGTGTGGAATGAATTTTCAGAGGAAGTGGTAGATGCGCTTAGTCACAGCATTTAAATGACGTTTGGATAAGTACATGAATAAGAAATGTTTCGCGGGATATTGGGACAAGCACAGGTAGGTGGGAATAGTTTAGTTTAGGATTTTGGTCGACATAGACTGTTTGGACTGAAGGATCTGTTTCCGTGCTGTGTGACTCTGACTGGATACAGTGGATGTGGGGGAAGATGTTTCCACCAGTAGGTGAAACGAGGACCAGAGGACACAGGCTCAGGGTGAAGGAATGTTCTTCAGAACTGAGAGGAGGAATTTCTTCATCCAGAGGATGGTGAATCTGTGGATCTCATTGCTGCAGAGCGCTGTGGAGGTCAAGTCATTGAGGGCATTTAAGACAGGGATAGATAGGTCTTTGATTAGTAAGGGGATCAAGGATTACGAGGGAAGGCAACAGAATGGGGTTGAGAAACATATCGGCCATGATTGACTGGTGGAGCAGGCTCAATGGGCCAAATGGCCTCATTCTGCTCCTGAGTATTGTAGTGTTAAAACTGGGAAAATCGTGGAGGTGGTTTTCACGAACCATTTCAGAGTCCTGAAGTAAAATCGTAGAGATGTGCAGCACAGAAACAGACGCTTTTGTCCAACCCATCCATGCCGACCAGTTATCCTAACCTAATCTCCTCCCATTTACCAGGACTTGGCCAATATCCCACGAAAACCTTCCTAATCATATACTCATCCAGATGCCTTTTAAATGCTGTAATTGTACCATCCTTCATCACTTACTCTGACATTCATTCCTTTCTGCACCACCCTCTGCATGAAACATTTGCCCCGGAGATCCCTTTTAAAGTCTTTCCCCTCTCACTCTAAACCTATGCCCTCTAGTTCTGGACACTACAAACCAGGGAGAAGACCTTGTATGTTTATAAAATCATGAGGATTATGGATAGAATAAACATCTGGAAGATCACCCCCCCCTCCCACACACACACCCCCCAAGCCTCTAATGCTTCTGGAAAACAGCCCCAGTCTATTCTGACTCTCCAGATAGCTGAAATCCTCCAAACCCGGCAAAACCCTTTTTAATCTTTTCTTAACCCTTTCAAGTTTCACAGCATCCTCCTGTTAGGAAGCAGACCAGAATTGCACACAATATTCCAAAAATGGCCTAACCAGTGTTCTGTACAGCTGCAACATGACCTCTCAATTTCTGTACTCTATGCTCTGACCGATAAAGGAAGGCATACCAAATGCCTTCCTCTCTGTTCTATCTACCTGCGACTCTACTGTTAAGGAGCTATGAACATGCACTCCAAGGTTTCTTTGTTCAGCAATATTCCCTCGGACCTGACCTGAGTGGCTTTTCCAAAAATGCAGCACCTCATATTCATCTAAATTAAACTCCATCTGCCACTCCTTAGCCCATTGGCCCATCGGATCAAGATCCCGTTGTGATCTGAGGTAACCTTATTTGCTCTTCACACCTCCAATTTTGCTGTCATCTGCAATCTTACTAACTCTTCCTCTGATGCTCACAGCCAAATCATTCATATAAAAGATGAAAAGTAGTGGAACCAGCACCAATCTTTGTGGTACAACACTGGTCACAGGCCTCCAGTCTGAAAATCAACCCTCCACCACCACCCTCTGTCTTCTACCTTCAAGCCAGATTGTATCCAAATGGCTAGGTCTCCCTGTATTTCTCGAGATCTAACCTTGCTAACCAGTCTCTCATGAGGAACCTTGTTGAACGCTTTTCTGAAGTCCATGGAGATCATGTCTACTGCTCTGCCCTCGTCAATCCCTTGTTACTTCTTCAAAAACCTCAATAAAGTTCGAGAGACATGATTTCTCACGCACAAAGCCATGCTGACTATTCCTAATCAGTCCTTACATGTAAATCCTGTCCGTCAGGATTACCTCCAACAGTTTGCCCACCGGCAATGTCAGGCTCATTGGTTGATAGTTCCCTGGCTTTTCCTTACCACCTTTCTTAAATACTGGTACCACAAGTCTTTCGCCACCTCACGTGTGACTATCGATGATACAAATACCTCAGCAAGGGACCCAACAATCACTTCTCTAGCTTCTCACAGAGTTCTTGGGTACACCTGATCAGATCCTGGGGATTTATCCACTTGCATGCGTTTCAAGACATCCAGCACCACCTCCTTTGTAGTATGGACATTTTTACATTTTTCAAGATATCATAATCTTTTTCCCCAAATTCCAAATCTTCCATGTCCCTCTCCACAGTAAACACTGATGCAAAATACTTGTTTATTATCTCCCCCATTCTTCTGTGGCTCAACACATCGGCTGTCTTGCTAATCTTTGAGGGGCCCTATTCTCTTCCTAGTTATCCTTTTCTCCTATTTATAAAAACCCTTTCGATTCTCCTTAACTCTACTTGTCGAAGCTATCTCATGTTCCCTTTTTGCCCTCTTGAGTTTACTCTTAGGTATACTCCAACTGCCTATATACTGTCAGTATTCACTCGATCTTTCCTGTCTATACTTGTCATATGCTTCCTTCTTTTTCTGAGCTAAAAGTTCAATTTCTCTCGTCATTCAGCATTCACTACACCTACCAGCCTCCCCTTTCACTCTAACAGGAATATACTGTCTTTGGTCTCTCAGTTTCTTATTTTAGAAGGCTTCCCATTTTCTAGCCATCCCTTTACCTGCGAACATCTGCCCCCAGTTAGCTTTTGAAGGATCTTGCCTAATACCATCAAAGTTAGCCATCCTCCCATTTAGATCTGGTCTACAATTTATTATCACTCTTTTATAGCCCATAGAATTATGGTCACTGGCCCCAAAGTGCTCCTCCACTGACAGCTCAGTCACCAACCTGCCTTAATTCCCAGGAGGTCACGTTTTGTTCCTTCACTAGTCAGAACATCCACTTACTGAATCAGAAAATTTTCTTGTCGACATTTAAATTCTTCTCCATCAAAATCTTAACACTATGGCAGTACCAGTCTATGTTTGGAAAGTTAAAATCCTTGACCATAACCACCCTATTATTATTACAGATAACTGAAATCTCCTTACAAATTTGTTTCTCAATTTCCCTCTGACTATTGGGGGGTCTATAATAAAATTCCAATAAGGTGATCATCCCTTTCTTATTTCTCACTTCCACACAAATAAGCTTCCTGCATGTATTCCCAGGAATATCCTCACTAAGCACAGTAATATATCCCTTCTCAAAAAAGCCACTCTCCCTTCTGTCCTGCCCCCCTTTCTATCCTTCCAATACCATGTGTGTTTTGGAACATTAAGCTGCCAGTCCTGCCCATCCTTGAGCCATGTTTCTGCAGCTGCCATGATATCTTAGCCCCAAGTTCCTAACCATCATCTACCTTTCCTGTTTAGCATCTTGCAATTGAAATAAATGCAGTTTAATTTACCAGTCCTACCTTGTTCTCTGCTTTGTTCCTTCCTGCTCTGATTGTTTGACTCAGTCCCTTTCCCAACTGGACCAGAAACAGATTGATCTCTTTCCTCACTGTTTCTCTGGGTCCCAGCAACCCCAGCCCACCCACCCACCGCCACCTTACTAGATGTTGCCGGGTTTGGAGGATTTTAGCTATCTGTAATGTGACCTTACAGAGGATTATAAAATTACGCACGATAGCGAAGTCCTTTCCTTCAGATGTGAGTTTCAAGATTAGGGAGCAAAATTTTCAAGGAGAGAGGAGAAAGATTTTTAAAAGACATCAGAAGCACCCTTTTTTAAGAGAGTAGTTTGTGTGTGGAATGAATGTCCAGAGAAATCCCAGAGTCAGATCAGTTTTCCTTCGTGTGAATCCAAGGAAAGCGGTGGAACCAGACGTCGGACCAGGCCGTGCATCAGAGCATGTGCAGATCAACTGGCAGAGGTCTTCTCGCACATCTTCAACCTCTCCCTGCAGCAGGCCATTGTCCCTGCCTGTTTCAAGAAGGCCAACATCATCCCTGTGCCTCAGAAGACTCATGCAGCACGTTTCAATGACTACCGCCCAGTTGCCCTAACTTTAGTGATCATGAATTGCTTTGAAAGGCTGGTCATGACATTAATCAACTCCAGCCCCCCAGTGCTCTTGCCCCACTCCAACTTGCCTATTGGCAAATTGGGATCCACGTCAGATGCCATTTCATTTGCCCTTCCTTCCTCCCTAGAACATCTTGACACCAAGAGCAGATACGTAAGAATCCTACTTATTGACTACAGTTCAGCCTTTAATACTATTAACCCCTCGAGACTCATTACTAAACTTAGTGATCTCGGACTAAGCCCCACTCTCTGCAACTGGATCCTCAGTTTCCTGGCCCACAGGCCACAATCAGTGAAGACTGGGGACAACATTTGATCCTCCCTAACACTTAACACTGGAGCCCTCCAGGGGTGCGTACTCAGCCCCCTACTGTACTCACTATATACCATGACTGTGTCACTAAAAACCAGACTAATGCCATTTCCAAGTTCATTGGCACCACCATAGTCGGTCGAATCTCAGATGGCATCAAAACAGACTGCAGACGGGAGATGGAAGACCTGGGAAAATGATGCACTGAAAAAAAACTAGATCTCAATGCTAGCAAAACCAAGAAACTCGTTATTGACTTTTGACGGGATGTTACTCATGCACCCACACACATTAACAGTACAGAGGTGGAATAAGAGGAGAGTGTCAAGCTCCTGGGAGTGGTCATCCACAACAAGTGTCTTGGATGTATCACTACCTGGTATGGCAACTGTACCATTCAAGATTGGAGACGGTTACAGAGAGTGGTGAACTCAGCCCAGACAATCACAAAGGCCAACCTGCCATCTATAGAATCCATCTACCAGGCCTGCTGTCAACGGAAGGCCGCCAGCATTCTTAAAGATCCATCCCACTCTGGCAATGTTTGTCGACAACCTCTACCATCGGGGAGAAGGTACGGAAGCCTGAACACACGCACCAGTCAGTTTTGTAACAGTTTGTACCCTACTATTGTTAGAACACTGAATGGACTCTCAAACTCTCAGCATTTGCCTGAACCTTTGTTTTTGTTTTTGCCACTGTTTATGTATTATTTATTATCTATGCTACACAACTTTGTGATCTGCCTTTTTGATCACAAGACAATGCTTTTCACTGTGGTTCAGTACATGTGAAAATAAATACATTCCATTCAGTTCAAGTGGTTGATGTATGTCCAGTTAAAAAGGGTTAAAAAGCATTTGGATCAGCACATGAATAGGAATGGTTCAGAGGGATATGGGCTAAACACTGGCAGGTGCAACTAGTTTAGTTTGAGAACATAGTCAGCATGGACAAATTGGACAGAACAGTCTGTCTGACTGTCTAACTGTTCTATACTGGTATTAAACCCAATTTCTTGCCTCCCCTATAACCATCCACTTCCTTGTTCTGTGCAACGAGCTCCCCAAGTGGCAGCAGGGTGGCGCAGCGGGAGCGTGCTGGGCCCATAACCCAGAGGTCGATGGATCGAAACCATCCTCTGCTATCGTTCACTGACACCTTGATCTGCTTCCTTCAGCAAACTGCCTTTGCATCTACTTGCCGAGATGTTCATATCGATCCACTCCATTCAAATGGCATGGGTTTTAGAGGTCTCAGTGGCATTCTGTTCTTGGTCGGTTTCCTCTGAACTGAATCGCAAAACCGGTTCTCGACGATGCTAATGTGCTGGTCAAGTACAAACCCATGCCTTGCGGTTTCGGCCATTCTCTGCAGTAATTCGCCACCCTGGTTCAGACGTGAATGACAAGCATGTCAGAAACCGCATCACGACTCAGACATCGTCCCCCACTATGAGGACAAATGCCACCGATTGTGAATAACCTCAGAGAGAGACAAGTGACAGACAGTCGCCGTGGAATCCATGGGCTGAATGGCTTCTGTCTGCGCGAGAATGATGCGATGTGTTGCTGAGGGAGCAAAAATGGTTCATTTTTAACCGTCCCTTCCGTGTTGGACTGCCTGCAGTCCCTCAGCTCAGGGCCGTGGGGATGACTCTCAGTGAGTGAAGGTTTCACGCGGATTCTCTTCATCTGGGACACTTGGGGCTCAGATGTTAACTGCTGCGCGGTCGCAGCAAAGAAAGCGTTGCCCGCTTTGCAATAGACTTTCCGTAAGATTGCTGCGTGAAGACGATTTCTGAACACCATGCAGGCTGCACAACAATGTGAAATTACCTGGGCGAAGAGTCCTCGGTGTTCATTTCTCTCTGTCCTGCCAGCACAGCATCTTTCTGTCTCTCCGATAACAGACCTTTGGAGAAAGTTCACAATCAAAGTTGTTCATGTTCCCCGCATTAATGTAACTGACACCTCTCACCCCAAGAGTTTCAGAGAGAGAGAGAGAGAGAGAAAGAGGGAGAGAGAGCAGAAGAGCGAATGGACTCTTACCCTCCCCCAACCCTACATTCCCCCACCCCCCTCCCCCCAGAACAACGTGCAAGTAGAAATAAAATGGGTTAATTATCCGCCAGTGGAGATAGTCCAGTTCCTGGGGATGAGACAAACATCAGCCCCCCCCCCCCCCCCCCCCCCCGGGGACAGAATGACAAGCAGATGTTCTGGAAAGGCTTTGCTGCTTGCAATTCTTGCAGCAATGTGGAATGTACTTCACACTGAGCAAGTTTCAGCTGGCTCAGAGTCTCCAATGTTCATTGCTGTGTTTGCCGCCAGCTCAGAGAAAGAACAATATGAAGGACGTAGGAGTGAATAACGATCCTCGTGAGAGGGCGAATAACTGTTAATGGAGACTGTTAGTGGCTAACAATACGTCGTGTGTCATAGCAGACGAGGTGATAAACAGGAGTCTTTCGTGTGGTAGGGGTCATGGACGTGGGGGAGTTCAGGCCCTATAGTTATAGAACTCGATATTGAAGACCGGAGGGCTGGACCGGCTCCAAGTGGAAAATGAGATGTTGTTCTTTCATCTGGAGCTAGAACACTGCTGCAAGCCTGAGACAGGGATGTTGGCCAGGGAGCAGGGTGATGTGTTAAAGTGGCAGGCAACCGCAAGGTCAGGGCCTTTAGTTTCTGCGGGCAGAAGCGGGATGTTCTGCGAAGCAGTCACCCAGTTTATGCTTCATGCTACGTTGGGGAAACGACACTGTGAGCAGAGAATGCGGTGGAATGAAATAGCAGCAGGGAGACTGGATGAGAAGCAGCTGTTCGGGAGAGTCTTTGCCGCTTGCAATTCTGAGAGCAATCTCAAATGTATTTCATACTGAGCATGTCTCAGGTCGCTCAAGAGGTCTGGGGCATTACCGGCGTGCGTGCTTTCTGGCTCGTTGGTCTAGGCGTATGTTTCTCGCTTTGGGTCTGTTACTGCGCTGATTTGCGAGAGGTCTCGGGTTCAAATCCCGGACGAGCCCGTGTTTTTTTTTAAACTTGACTTGTGCAAAACTACCTGATTAACTTTCTCAAAAAGCACCTTCGTGAAACCAGCGTGGGCTGCCTGGAGTCCGAATGAGGCAGAAAACAGAGAAATGAAATGGTTGGAGATCGTGTTCAACAAGCTACTTGGATGCTGCCTGAACTGCTGTGCTCTTCCAGCACCACTAATCCAGAATCTGGTTTCCAGCATCTGCACTCATTGTTTTTACCATAGTGCTCAACAGGTTGACGTGAGTGGTGCGGTGTTTGAGGAATGTCAGCAATCAAGGTAGATTGGAAAATTGGGACAGCTCTCCTCGGAGAACCGAACTTTTCCAAGTCATGAGGGACCTAGAAACAGGAAATAATGTTGTGAAAATGCTCCCACGCCTGAAAGGATCCATAACGATTCGGCAGAATTTTAAGTCACGAGGAAAAGAAGTAAAAGTGACATTAGGAAGAACGTTTTCGTCCAGGGAGTGGTGAGGGTCAGTAAGTCCCTGTCTGACATTGACAAAGAGGAAGATTCAATGGACCCAAAAGGGAATTCGGTGGTCACGTTCAGATGTGCAGATTTCCGCTGAGAAGGCGAGAGAATGAAACGACTAGAGTCACACGTTTACTTAAGTGTAGAACCAGCAGAGCGAAGGTGGGCCGCATAGCCTCCGTCTGCGCTGTGACACATGTTGCGATTCAGTGTGAAATCACAGTTCGACCGACAGAATGTGGGAATTTAGAAAAAAGTTTATATTGACACAGCCTCCATCCGTCTGCGAAACAGCATATCACACGACAGCAGTGGAGGTCTTTGACATCAGGCTCGAAGGTGCCTGCCGCGTGCCAGACAAAAACCTGAAGTGTTCTGTGCAACCAACTCCCCAAGCGGGAGCAGAGTGGCGCAGCGGGAGCGTGCTGGGCCCATAACCCCGAGGTCGATGGATCGAAACCATCTTCTGCTATCGTTCACTGTCGCCTTGACCTGCTTTCTTCAGCAAGCTGCCTTTGCATCTACTTGCCGATGTTCATATCGATCCACTCCATTCAAACGGCGTGGGTTTTTAGTGGTCTCAGTGGTATTCTGTTCTTGGTCGGTTTCCTCTGAACTGAATCGCAAAACCGGTTCTCTACGATGCTTATGAGCTGGTAAAGTTGAAACTCAGACATCGTCCCCCACTATTAGGACGGATACCACCGATTGTGAATAACCTCAGAGAGACAGAGAGACAAGTGACAGACAGTCGCCGTGGAATCCATGGGCTGAATGGCTTCTGTCTGCGCGAGAATGATGCTACGTGTTGCTGAGGGAGCAAAAATGGTTCATTTTTAACCGTCCCTTCCGTGTTGGACTGCCTGCAGTCCCTCAGCTCAGGGCCGTGGGGATGACTCTCAGTGAGTGAAGGTTTCACGCGGATTCTCTTCATCTGGGACACTTGGGGCTCAGATGTTAACTGCTGCGCGGTCGCAGCAAAGAAAGCGTTGCCCGCTTTGCAATAGACTTTCCGTAAGATTGCTGCGTGAAGACGATTTCTGAACACCATGCAGGCTGCACAACAATGTGAAATTACCTGGGCGAAGAGTCCTCGGTGTTCATTTCTCTCTGTCCTGCCAGCACAGCATCTTTCTGTCTCTCCGATAACAGACCTTTGGAGAAAGTTCACAATCAAAGTTGTTCATGTTCCCCGCATTAATGTAACTGACACCTCTCACCCCAAGAGTTTCAGAGAGAGAGAGAGAGAGAAAGAGGGAGAGAGAGCAGAAGAGCGAATGGACTCTTACCCTCCCCCAACCCTACATTCCCCCACCCCCCTCCCCCCAGAACAACGTGCAAGTAGAAATAAAATGGGTTAATTATCCGCCAGTGGAGATAGTCCAGTTCCTGGGGATGAGACAAACATCAGCCCCCCCCCCCCCCCCCCCCCCCCGGGGACAGAATGACAAGCAGATGTTCTGGAAAGGCTTTGCTGCTTGCAATTCTTGCAGCAATGTGGAATGTACTTCACACTGAGCAAGTTTCAGCTGGCTCAGAGTCTCCAATGTTCATTGCTGTGTTTGCCGCCAGCTCAGAGAGAGAACAATAGGCTATCGTTCACTGTCACCTTGACCTGCTTTCTTCAGCAAGCTGCCTTTGCATCTACTTGCCGATGTTCATATCTATCCACTTCATTCAAACGGCGTGGGTTTTAGAGGTCTCAGTGATATTCTGTTCTTGGTCAGTTTCCTCTGAACTGAATCGCAAAACCAGTTCTCTACGATGCTAATGAGCTGGTAAAGTTGAAACCCATGCCTTGCGGTTTCGGCCATTCCCTGCCGTAATTCGCCACCCTGATTCAGACGTGAATAACAAGCATGTCAGAAACCGCATCACGACTCAGACATCGTCCCCCACTATTAGGACGGATACCACCGATTGTGAACAACCACAGAGAGAGAGAGAGACAAGAGACAAACAGTCGCCGTGGACTCGATGGTCTGAATGGCTTCTCTCTGCGCATGAATGATGCTACGTGTTTTTGCCGTCCCACTGCATGTCTCTGGGATTGGCGGGCTGTCAGGTCTCCACGTGGAAAATGAGGTGTTGTTCTTTCATCTGGAGCTGGAACACTGCTGGAAGCTTGAGACGGAGATGTTGGCCAGGGAACAGGGTGATGTGTTAAAGTGGCAGGCAACCACAAGGTCAGGGCCTTTTTTAGTGAAACTGACACCTCTCACCCAAAGGATTCAGAAAGAGTGAGACAGGTGAACCGCAAAAGTGCTAGATCACTGTTCCACAAAAGCATCTTTGTTAAACGAGATCGGATTGCCAGAAGTTGGGGATGGGGCTGAGCTACCATTGCAGCGAACACTGCGAAGGGAAACATTTGCTCAAAGTTAGAACATGTTTTGCAGATTGTTCACCCACACTGTCCGAGTCTGAATGAATTCTCCAGCTGCGTTATTGCTAAAAATCTGAGAGTGAAATTTCAGGAAGCGGGGAATTGAAGTGATTGGAGACAGCGCTGAACAGGTTGTCGTGAATTGTGCCGTGTATGAGGAATGTCAATAATGAAGGCAGATCGGAAAGTTGGGACAGTTCTCCTTGGTGAACAGAAGTTTGAAATCTGGCCCAGTTGACGTTTTCCAAGACATGAGGGATCTAGACAGAGAAAATATTACCATGAAAATGGTACCACGCCTGAAAGGATCGCTAACAATTAGGCAGAGTCTTGAGGAAAGGAAGTAAAAATGACATTATGAAGAACGTTTTCGTGCAGAGAGTGGTTAGGGTCAGATTTACACAGTTGCGCTGGCACCCTTGTAGAGCTCTGAGTTGTCTTGTCCTCTTCTGTCGCTGGGTCCTGATCTCAAGTGTGAAACCTCTTCCCTCAGATGATAATGAACTGGTGAAGTAGAAACACATGACTTGCTGTTTTTGTCCATTTCCTGCAGTAAAGAAACAGACGCCCTTGTAACAAAATACTTTCTGCAGGATTGCTCTGTCAAGGCAAATTCTGAACACCAAACAGGCTGCACAAAAGGCACTCATATCAATTTACCTGAGGGAAGAGTCTCCGGTGTCCATTTCTGCCTGTCCCGATACCACATCACCTTGTCATTTCTCCGAGAACAGACCTTTGGAACAAGTTTAAAGTTGCCATTTGATGGATTCGTGTCAATGACGTCTCCTCCCCCAAGTGATAGGGAGAGAGAGCAGAAGAGCGAATGGGCTCTGCCTTCCACCAGCACAGCTTGGAAGGAGAAACAAAATGGTTCAATTATCCGCTAGTGGAGAGAGCCCGGTCCCTGGGGACGGGACAAACAGCAGTGTCCTGGGAGCAGGGAGACAGACTGAGAAGCAGATGTTCTTGAAGCTCGTTGCTGCTTGAAATTCTGGGAGCAATGTACAATGTATTTCGTACTGAGCAAGTCTCAGCTGCTTCTGGAGCTGGCTGCGCCCATGGCATGTGGCTCGTTGGTCTCAGGGTATGAACAGGTTGACGGGAATGGTGCCGCGCCTGAGGAGTGTCAGTTCTGAAGGTAGATTGGAAAGTTGGGACAGATCTCCTTGGACCTATGGTTACTGTGGAGGAGGATGATAAGACACAGAATATCGAATAAAATATTATAGTGTTAGCAACATAAATGATATATTGAAGAAACCTAGGTTGCTGTTGAGTCTTTCATCTTTTAAAACGGGTTGTAGATTTCGGTTCATTAATCTGTAAATCGCAGAACTTTTTAAAAGTCACATTCTCCAGGTAACTTAAGGTTCTATAAACGGAGGTGACACCTCAGGTCAGACAATGCATGAAAGCTGTGAGGGTAGGGTCTATCTGTATCCTAATCTTGAGTGAGACTGGTTCTATTTCCAAATATATAATCCTGCAAACGCAGATTCACCCCAAAGACTTCAATATGTGAGTGGATGCATGAGAGAGAGCGTGTGTGTGCGTGTGCATGCTGGGTACAGTGTCTGTGTGTGTGATGGAGTAGAAGCATGTGAGATGGTCTATGCGTAGGTTTGAGTGTGGGGATGTATTACTGTGTGTCCGAGAGAGAGCATGTCTATCAGAGAGGGTCTGCACGAGCGTGTGAGTATGTAAAAGAGTGTGCTTGTGTGTGTGAGAGAGTGTATTGTGTTGCTGGGTCTCCTGTCGTGTGACGTGAACCCAGGGTCGAGGCTGAGGCCATCCTCATGTGTTCTAAACTTGGCTATCAGCCTCTGCTCGGCCACTAGATCAAAGAGGGCTGAGGCACGAGAAAGGACGGGCGGGGGCACTGGTGGTGGTGGAGAAGGGAGAGAAATGGAGAGGGGATAGAGGTTGGGGAGTAAAGAATTACTGGGGTTCAGAGGGTTGGGGACGGAATCGGGGTGCAGTGTGAAGAGGGGAGAAAGGGCGGGGGCAGTGAGTGGGGAGAAAACGGACAAGGGGCAGAATGGGAAGCGAGAGACAGCACAAATCCCACCTTTCCCAGGACTGGTGTCAGTGTCCCACGAACTGGAACGCACTCTTTCCACAGCAGATTTGGGGCAACCATTTCTCAATATAAGCATGGTTAAGGCATATCATCCCTGCAGGCCATTCACACCGACCTTCCCAACAGCATCCCACTTAGACTCACTCGATTACGCTACAGCCCTGCAGTTCCCCATGGCTATTTTCTGATGAAGGGTTTTGCCCGAAACGTCGATTCTCCTGCTCCTCAGATGCTGCCTGACCTGCTGTGCTTTTCCAGCATCACACCCTCGACCCTGATCTCCAGCATCTGCAGTCCTCACTGTCTCCCTGTAAGGGTTGGATGTTATATTCCGAATCTTTTACATATTTTAAAATCCTTTCCCCTCACCCTAAACCATTACCCTGTAGTTTTGGAATACCTCTACCCTGGGGAAAAGACAGAAACGTTGAGCAGCCAGACAGAATGCAAAAGGAATAACATGTCAAGGCACAGGGGAAAAAACATTTCGACAAAAAATTACTTTGGTATTTTTCTCTCGTATTCGCATTTGGACACTTAAAATTTGTCATGATCTGGAGGTGCCCGTGTTGGACTGGGGTGTACGAAGTTAAAAATCACACAACACCAGGTTACAGTCCAATAGGCTTGATTGGAAGCACTAGCTTTCGGAGCGATGCTCCTTCATCAGGCGGTTGTGGTGGATAAGATCATAAATTCTGTGTCTTACGACCTTATACTCCACAACCGCCTGATGAAGGAGCAGCGCTCTGAAAGCTAGTGCTTCCAAATAAGTCTGTTAGACTATAACCATGTGTTTTGTGATTTTTAACTTGAAAATTTGAAACAAATTCCTGCACACTGAGCATGCTCCGCGGTGTCAGCAATCAATGTGCATGACCGCCAGTGTCAGCAAAGCATTGCGCATATTCCTTGGTGCCCGCAGAAACTGCGCGTCAGCTCCTTTCCATGGACCAATGAAGAACCTTGGAGGACCGGAAGGAGACTGGTCCTCCTGCCAATCAGAGCTGGCCATTGTCGAAATTTGGAGGTTGGACCGTGAGCTCTGAAGCTGCTGCTGCTCCTTCCTCTGTCTAACTTTTGTGAGTACAACAGTCTGTTTCTCACCACTTTTTCCATTTTTCGTTTCATTCTGGGGTTCAATTGTTAACTTGCAGCAACTGAAAGGAAAGAGTGAATCGAGGGAGGGGACAGACTCTGGAAAAGTTGAGGTAAAAACAATGACTGCAGATGCTGAAAATCAAATACTGGATTAGTGGTGCTGGAAGAGCACAGCAGTTCAGGCAGCATCCAACCAGCAGCGAAATCAATCTTTCGGGCAAAAGCCCTTCATCAGGAATCCAGGTCTGTGTCTCAATTTGCAAATACATGGCAAATGCAGTGCCTTTGGTGTTTAAAAAAAACGCAGAGAGGAGGCGCATTGTTTAGATGGTGATATGTTGAGATGTGGTGAAAGTGAGATGATGGAGATCAGAGTTGAAAAGTGTGGCGCTGGCAAACCACAGCAGGTTAGGCAGCAACTGAGGAGGAGGAGAGTCAATGTTTTGGGCACGAGCCCTTCATCAGGAATGATGTGTGGATGGACAAAGGGGCCTCAGTGTCCTTCTACACCAGTCATTGCCAGTTGTCAGACAGGAGCAGCAAGCAATCAGCAAGGCAAGTGATATATTAGCAAGAGAAGTTGAGTTCAGAAGGGGGGATGTCTTCCTGCAGTTAGGTCAGTCATTGAATGTATTCAAGGCTGAGTTCATTTGACTTTGAAGAACAAAGAAGTGGATGGGTATTGGGGGAAGGTAAGAAAATGGTTTTAAGTCCAGTATAGAACAGTTACAGTCATACAGCACAGAAACAGACCATTAAGTCCAACTAGTCCATGCTGACTGTGTTCTGAAACTAAACTAGTCCCACCTGCCAGTATTTGGCCCAGACTCTCTGAACCTTTCCTATTACAATTGCAACATTTAAGAGGCATTTGGATGGGTATATGAATAGGAAGGGTTTGGAGGGATATGGGCCGGGTGCTGGCAGGTGGGACTAGATTGGGTTGCGATATCTGGTCAGCATGGACGGGTTGGACCGAAGGGTCTGTTTCCATGCTGTACATCTCTAGGACTCTATGTACGTATTCAAATGCCTCTTAAACACTGTAACTGTACCTGCATCCACCACCTCCTCTGGACATTGATACCACTGGAGAACCATTCTCTGTCTCAAAATAAAAAGGTGCCCCTCATGTCTTTTTAAAATATTTCTCCTCTCATCTCCAAAGTTTGCTCCCTAACCTTGAAAAACCCATTCCAAGGAAAGAACACCTGCTGTTCACCTCATCGATATCCCTGAAGATTTTATAATCCTCTCTAAGGTCATCTCTCAACGTCCGATGCTACAGTGAAAAGAATCCCACCCTGTCCACCTAGATGCCGGTATATTTATATCTAGTTATGAACTGTTCAATGCTGGTGCTGACTGGAAAGACCAAATGACCTATTCCTGCTCCCAATTCTCACACTCTGTGTTCAGGACAGCAAGAGACCATATGACATAGGTGCAGAAATTAGGCCATTCAGCCCATCAGATCTACTCCACCATTCAATCACAACTGATACGTTTCTCAACCCCATTTTGAAACGTTGATTTTGGAAAGGCAGATCAGGGCAGGATCTGCAAAGTTAATGGGGAGTGTTGTTGACCAAAGATACCTTGGAGTGCTGCTTCATAGTTTCTTGAAAGTGGAGTCGCAGGTAGACAGGATTGTGAAGGAGGTATTTGATGTGCTTGCCTTTATAGGTCAGTGCATTTCAATACAGATGTTGGGAGGTCATGTTGCCCCTGTACTGGACATTGATTAGGCCACTTTTGGAATACTGTGTTCAGTTCTGGTTACCCTGCTACAGGAAAAGTGTTGTGAACCTTTGAAAGGGTTTGGCAAAGATTTACAAGGCTATTGCTAGAGTTGCAGGGTTTGAGCTATAGGGAGAGGCTGAATAGGCCGGGGCTGTTTTCCCTGGAGCATTGGAGGCTGAGAGGTGACTTTATAGAAGTTCATAAGGAGCATGGATAGGGTGAATAGCCAAAAACATTTCCACATAGTAGGGAAGTCCAAAACTAGAGGGCATAGATTTGAGGTGAGAGGGGAAAGATTTAGAAGGAAGCTTTTGGACAACTTTCTCACACAGAGAGTGATGCAAGCATGGAATGAGCTGCCAGAGGAAGTGGTGGAGTCTGGTATAATTACAGCATTTTAAATGGCATCTGGTAACAGGGTGAATTGAGAGGGATATAGGCTAAGTGCTGACAAATGGGACTATGTTAATTTGGGATATCTGGTCAGCACAGACAGTTTGGACTGAAGGAAAGCAGAAGTATTGTTGTGAAGACTGGAATTTCAGAGCAGCTTTCAAAGATATTTTGTCCTTACTGGGAGCAGAAGCTACAATGAAATCTTTCATTTGAGAGACAGCACCTGAGTAAGTGAGGACATCCAGGATTTTGATGGAATGTGGGAATTTGTTGCCATGTGGGGTTGAAGTGTTTCAAGTAAAGTGTCCTGAGCGGGAAGCCTAGTGAAGGGTTAGGTGGGCTTTTGTTTTAAACTGATCATTTCTTTCAGCCCCCAACAATGTATTTCCAATGCTGTGCATCAGAAGGAGCGGTGAATCAGTAACTGGTATCATCAGAAATCTTACGATTTTCTGTACTGCAGGTATTACATTGTTGTATCAGCATTGTAAAGGTCACTGGCAGCAGCGGGAGGTGTGGGCTGTATTCACTGGAAGCGATGAAGCAGTTAGGTAACTCACATATGAGAGGGCAGAGTGGGGCTTGTCTTTCAATTTGCAGAAGTTGGGAGGTTGTGGGAGGTAGGTTTAAGGCAGAGGAGGAGGGACTACGTTTCCTGGAGAGTGGTGAATCTATGGAATTCTTTGCCCAAGGAAGCAATAGAAGCAGGCATATTCAAGACACAGTTCGATGGGATTTTGGATGGTAGGTGAATTTAGGCTAGTCAGGATAATGCAGGTAAGAGGAGCTGAGATGATGGATAGATCAGCCATGACCTTAAAGAATGGTGGAGTAGGCTCGATGGGCCAAATGGCCTCTTTCTGCACTGCAGGGATTTTATGATTGCTTCATATGGTGTATATCTGATATTCGCTGTTGTACACGCTGCATGGCTATGATTTTTCACCTTTTAATATAGTAATGGAATTACATCCTGTATTTCTTGTATTCATCTTTACTGAACAGGTCAGCAGGAAGTCTTTCGGCAACTTTACTGGCTTTTTTTCCTGAAGCAGCCTTGATATTTCATTTTCATATCCATATTGATTCAGCTCCATTTCCAGCACCTTTGTAGGAAGGTTGTTCCAGGTCATTGTCACCCAAATGAAGTTTTCCTCTTTATATACCTCATGCTACCTTGCTGAATGAGGGTTTTCAGGTTTCTGTGTCATGGATAATATATGATCAGCAGGTATCTGGCAATCTAAGGAATTGTCACCGATGTTATGTTCATTTGACTGTACTGACCGTGACTTATTTTGTGATTTCTTTTGCAGGAAGACATGGGGAAAGAAATCTGAAACCAAAAGATACATCAGCTTCTGAGAGAGCCACTTGATTCATTGGGACTTGAATATCAGCAGCCATTCCCGTCGAGAAGAAATGTTTGCTTTTGTCTGCTTGGACCCTGGTGTGGCAGGAAGAATACTGATACACCCGAATGAGGGAGATTCAGTGCGGTGACTGTGAAAAGTACAGTACTTCACACCAGTTACTCAGCTTGGAGGATCAAAGAGACCGTTCACTTGCTCTCCGTGCGGGAAGGGCTTCACCCACTCCTCCCACCTGCAGAGACATCAGTGAGTTCACCGACCATCGCAGGGGGATTGAAGGAACTTCGGCCGAGTGCCGTTATCGACTGCATTAATAACCCAGTTCTGGGGACTCCCGGGTTTGAATCTCACCAAAGCAGATGGCGGATTTGGAGTTCAGTCAGAAATCTGGAGTCCAGAATCTCATTATGATACCATTTTCGGGGAACAAACACCCCAATCTGATTCACTCATGCTTTAGGGGAGGAAACTGCCGTTGTGGGAAAGGATTCACTCAGTCGTCCCAGCTGCATCCTTTCCTTGGTCTGGCCTATATGTGTCTCCAGACCCACAGCAGTGTGGTTGACTCTTGACAGCCCAACTGCAAATGCGTGGGGAGAATCTTACTTGCATACAGACTATGGGTTGCAATTGCTGAGTGAAGCAATACTTCCTCCAGGCTAAGGCTGCACCAAGGATCGAATTACAAAGGGACAACTCAGCTGACCAATAGTGAAGAAAGTGGGATGCAGGGAAGGGGTGTGTATGTGTGTGTGTGTGCGCGTGTGTGTGTGTTTAAAAAAAAAGCTACTTTTTGTGCACCTTTTTGCTGGGTCGATCTGAAGCTGCAACAAAGTTGGGTCCCAACAAAAGTTACGTGAACTTATCGTCAGACTCAGACATTGAAGGCTATGAGATCCAACAGGTTTTTCTTTTAAAACTGCTCATTTCTTTAAATCTCCGGCGCGAGGTTTCCAATGTCTTATATCAGAAGGAGCAGTCAACGTGTAGCTCGTAGTATTAGAATTGTACATTTTTCAGGAGTGATGGTTCATTGTTTCCTCAGCATTGTAAACTTTACTGGCAGCAGTGGGAGGGGTGGGCTGTCTTCACTGCAAACAAAGGTAAAAATCCAGTTCTAGTCCAACAGGTTTATTTGGAAGCACTAGCTTTCGGAATGTTGCTCCTTTGTCAGGTAGCTGTACAGCAGGATCATAAGACACAGAATTTGTAGCAAAATGAAATATTGAACAAATCTCGACTGCTGTTAAGTGTTTCATCTTTAGAATGGGTTGCAGGTTTCAGTTCACTAGTATGTAAATCCCAAAACTTCTTTTCAGTTACAGTATCGAGATAACTTAAGGTTTTACAAAGAGGTGCCATCTCAGCCCAGACAATGCATGAAAGATGTGAGATTCGAGTCTGTCTTGAGTCAGACTGATTCTGTTCCCAAAGTAGGAGTTTATAAAATATTACATGGATTGACTGTCTGCAGATTGTGCACTTTTCGAGAAAATAGAATGTATCTACAAACATAATTCTGCAAATGCAAATGCACCCCATGGTCTTATCTATGTGTGCATGCATGAGAGTGAGTGAGTGTGTGCATACACAAGAGTCTGTCTGAGAGAGTGTGTGTTTGTGTGTGTGCATGCTTGGTAAAGTGAGAGTGTGCAGGAGTATAAGTCTGTGAGAGGATGTGTGTGTAGGTGAGAGTGTGAGTGGGTACATGTGTGTGCATCTGAGAGAGCGTGTATATCTGAGAGAGTGCCTGCGTGAGTATGTGAGAATGTATGGCTGTATGTGAGAGACAGAGAGACAGAATGTGTCCAGTGTAGTGGGGTCACCTGTAATGTAACATGAACCCAAGGTCCTGGTGGAGGCCATCCTCATGAGTTCCAAACTTGGCTATCAGTCTCTGCTCGGCCACTAGAAATGATTAAGCAGTTACACAATAGACACGGGAGGGGGCAGGGTGAGACTTGTCTTTTGATTTGCGAAAGGTGGAAGGCTCTGGATGATGTGATCGAGGGCAAACACAACTTGGAGGACCTTCGGCTCAGAGAGGTGGAGCTGGAAGCCAGGTTGCTGACACGCTGGGAGGGCAAGGCGGAAAGTTAATCAGATGCTTTGTATTCCGGGAGATGGTCTTTCCCTCCGGACAGAGCCTTCTGATGGGATCAGTGGACAGGGTCAGGAGGGTGTGAGCCTGGGTCAGGCAGGTAAAGGGGATCTGAGAGAAGGCTGAAGGGGAGAAGAGCTAACTGTGGGGTGGTGGGAGTAAGAACAACGTTAGGGAGGGGGAGATAAGGGACAGAATAGTGACGGCGATTGCCTCCGTTCTCTGCAGTTGGCAGCAGAAGCACAGATGGCATCAGAATCTGATGCCAGGTTTCAAGACCGCTGTACTCTGGGCTGGAGAAGTGGGAAAGGGCGGTGCAATGGGTGTGTTCCAACAATGTCAGCAGGACACAGCCTCTGCTGAGGCTACATGAGAAGTTAAAAGCTGCAAAGACAAAGCAGAACCTCAAAGCACTGGGTGGGATGGTGGCTCAGTGGTTAGCAGTGCTGTTTAATAACGCCGGGAGCCTGGGTTTGATTCCACCCTTGGGTGAGTGTCTGTGTGAAGTTTGGCATGTTCTCCCCCTTGTGTCTGTGTTGGTTACCTCTGGGTGTTCTGGCTTCCTCCCACAGTCCAAAGATCTGCACTTTAGGGTGGATCAGCTGCGCTAAAGTGTGCAGGTGAGCTTGCATCTTGGATGACCATGTTAGTTTCGGTTCCTTCATTTGTAAATCCGAGAACGTTTTTAAACTTACATTCTCAAGATAGCTTTTAACAATAGTTGTCATCTCAGCTCAGATAACGTATTGAAGGTGAGACATTAAAGTCTGTCTGTGTCCCAATGTTGGGTCAGACTGATTCTAATTCTAAAGTGGGAGCTACAGAATCTTGCATGGATTTATGCAGTTTTTGATTAATTCGGAATAAATGGACTTCTGCAAGGAAGTGTACAAACAACTGACCAGGAACACGATAGGCAACTACCAGCTGATCTGACCAAAGAGCACAAACGTGAACTGACAGCATTCATCAAGACTTCTGATCCAATCCTTCCAGAAGCTCAGCATCCATGGACTAGTTGAATCCGTGGATGTGTCAGTACTCTACACCAGCATTCCTCATGATGATGGCATCACGGTAACAGCTTCAGTACTCAATACCAACAACTGCCAATCTCTGAGCACTGTCCTCCAACTCATCTGCTTCATTTTCAACCACATTTTCACCTTTGGCAACCAGTTCTTCATCCAGACACATAGAACAGCCACGGGGACCAAATCTTCACCCCAGTATGCCAACATTTTCACGCAGAGGTTCGAACAAGGCTTCTTTTCTGCACAGGACCTCCAACCAACACTATACACCAGATATATTGATGACATTTCTTCCTCTGGACCCATGGTGAGGAGTCACTGAAACAACGATACTGTGATATTAACAAGTTTCATCCCACCATCACACTCGCCACACTCTTTAGTATCTGTCTCATTTTTGAACACATGCAGCTCTATCAAGGATGGATATCTCAGCACTTCTCTGTACCGCAAACCTACGGATAACCTGACAGTGCTACACTTCTCTAGTGAAACATATTAAAACAGCCACCCCCTCTGGACAAGCCCTTCGCATACATAGGATCTGTTCAGGTGAGGAGGAACATGGCAGACACTTGGAAGTACACAAGCATGCTCTCATAAGAACGGGGTACAATGTTCAACTCATCAACTGCCACTTCCAATGTGTCACAGCAAGAAACTGGAATGACTTCCTTTCGGAGACAGACACGAGCTGCAACCAAAATGGTACCATTTGTTGCCCAGTCCTTTCAGGAGCCGAAACACAACGCCATGTTCTTCACAGCCTGCAACACATTATTGATGAGGATGAGCACCTCGCCAAGACCTTCCCCACGCCTCCACTTCTCGCCTTCAAACAACCGCCAAACTTTAAACAGATTGTTCTCAGAAAACTGCCTGGCCTTCAGGACAAGACGAAACAACTCTGTCACGGCAGATGATGAAAGACGTATCAGAGTGTTGACACGATTACCACCATTACACGTGGGGACAGCACCCACCATGAGTGTAGCAGGTACTCATGTGACTCAACCAACATTGTTTTATCTCATACACTGCAGGCAATGATGCCCTGACTCTTGGTATATTGGCAAGACCGAGCAGAGGCTACAGCAACAGATGAATGGACACTGCACAACAATCACCAGCGAGGAGTGTTCCCTCACAGTCGGGGAACACTACAGCGGTCCGGGACATTCAGCCTTGGACCTTCGAATGACCATCCTTCAAGGTAGACTTCAGGATAGGCAACAACGGAAAGTGGCTGGGCAGAGGCTGATAGCCAAGTTCAATACCCATGGAGATGGCCTTAACCAGGACCTTGTGTTTATGTCACACTACAGGTGACCCCACTATAATATACATTCTCTCTCTCTCTCTGTCTGTCTGTCTCTCTCTGTCTCTCACACACACACAAGCATGCATTTAGACAAATACGTGCTCCTCCAAACCAACACACTCACACAGACTCTCTCTCATACACATGCGCTCTCTCAAATGCTCTCTCTCACACACACACCCTCTCACAGACTTGTACCCCATTACACTCTCTCACACACACACGATCACTTGGTTTCTCCTGCACACACTCACACACATAAAAGTTTGTGGGTTGAATTTGTACTTGCAGAATCGCATTGTATTTTGCTCAAAAGCTCAGACACGTAAGATTCTGTAATACCACGATAGAAATAGAATCCGTCTGACCTAACATTGGGACACAGACAGACTTTAACTTAACACCTTCAATGCATTATCTGATTGAGATGACACCTATTGTTAAAAGCTATTTTGAGAACGTAACTTTTGAAAAGTTCTAGAATTTACATGTGAAGGAATCAAAACTAACATGGTCATTCTAAAAGATGGTAGAGGTCAGCTAAAGTTTGATATTCCATTCCATGACACTGCAATCCTGTTGGATAAAGTCTGTGTGTTATGATTCTGCTCCACAACCAACCGATGAAGAAGCAGCGCTTCGAAAACTAGTGATTCCAAATAAACCTGTTGGGCAACAACGTGGCATTGTGTGATTTTTAACTTTGAAAATCTGTCAGTAATGCCAACATTTCCATACTGCGCATGCTACTGGGTGTCAGTAACGCACTGCGCATGTGTTATGGTGTCAGCAAGGCACTACGCATGCTCACGCAACAAGGGGAAACACTCCGTGACCTTGTTTTGATGGACCAATGAGAAGCTCTGGAGGACCGGATGGAGACTGGTCCTCCTGCCAATCACAGCAAACCCATCGTCTGGATGCGGAAGTAGGACCATGAACTTCTGAAATTGCTGCTGCTGCTCCTCTCTCTCTGAATGAAGATTGAGCTTCACGCCAGACTGCAACTTCCTTCCTCTGTCCAACATCTGTGAGTACAACACACTCTTTTCTCAACCCCGTTTCCATTCTGGGGTTGAGCTGTTGACTTGCAGGAACTGAAGGGAAACGGAGTGAATCCAGGGAGAGGACAGACTCTTGGAAAGTTAGTTCAGGTATTTTTTCAATGGCAAATACAGGAGAATTGACATTTCAGGCTTGAGCCTTTCATCAGTAATGATGTGTGGATGAACAAAGGGGCCTCTGCGTCCTTCTAATCCAGTCAGTGCAAGTTGTCAGACAGGTGCAGCAAGTAGTGAGCAAGGCAAGTGGTATATTAGCAAGAGGAATTGAGTTCAGAAGTGGGGACGCCTTCCTGCAGTTTGGGCGTAATTGAATATATCCAAGGTTGAGTTCATCTGATTTTTGAACAACAAAGATGTGATGGTTATGGGGGAAGGCAAGACCAATCCAGATCAGTTATAGAAACAGACCCTTCACTCCAACTAGTCCATGCTGACTATGTTCTCAAACTAAATTGGACCCACCTGCCTGTGTTTAACCTATATCCCTTTGAACCTTATATATTGGAGTCCTAGAGATGTACAGCACTGAAACAGACCCTTCGGTCCAATTTGTCCATGCCTACCAGTTATCCTAATCTAGTCTATTTGCCACCCCTGGGCCCATATCCCTCGAACCCCTTCTATTATAGACCAATCCAAATGCCTTTTAAATTCTGTAATTATACCAGTCTCCACCACTTCCTCTGGCTGGTCATTTCATACATGCACTACTGTGTGAAAAGGCTTCCCTTAGATCTCTTTTATGTCTCTCCCAGTTCGCCCAAAACCTTTAGTTCTGCACTCCCCCACCCCAGGAGAAGACTTTGTCTATTTACTCTATCCATGCCTCTCATGATTTTATAAACCTCAGCCTCAGCCTCCGACGCTCCAGGGAAAACAGCCCCAGCCTATTCAGCCTTTCCCGAGAGCTAATTTTTTCAAATCTGGCAACATGCTGGTAAATCTTTTCTGAACCCTTTCAAGTTTCACACCGTCCTTCTGATGGGCAGGAGACCAGAGTTGCACGCAATATTCCAAATGTGGCCTCACCAATGTCCTGTAGAGCTGCAACATCATCTACCTCCCAACTCCTTTACTCAGTGCTGTAACCGATAAAGGAAAGCATACCAAATGCTGCCTTCACTATCCTATCTACCTGGGACTCCACCTTCAAGGAACTATGAACCTGCACTCCAAGGTCTCTTTGTTCAGCAACACTCTCCAGAACCTTACCATAAAGTGTAAGGGGGGGGGGGGGGGGGGGCTGGGAATGGCGACGGCGACCGTCATGTCCTTTTAAAATCTTTCTCCTCTCTCTCTTTCAAAATTTGCTCCATAGTCTTGAACCCTCAGCCTAGAGAAAGGATTTTGGCCGTTCACCTCATCTATACCCCTCACGATTTTATAATCCTCCTCTGCTCCAGTGGAAAAAATTCCAGCTTATTAACCTGAATGTAGGTATATTCATGGCAGGTCAGGCAGCATCCGAGGAGCTGCCTGACCTGCTGTGCTTTTCCAGCACCACTCTAATCTAGACTCTGGTTCCAGCATCTGAAGTCCTTGTTTTTACCTTTTATGTCAGTATACTCATATCTACTTATGATCTGTTCTATGCTGGCGCAAGCTCGACAGGCTCAATGGCCTATTCCTGCCCCCAGTTTGAACACTCCTAGTCCAGGACAGCAAGAGACCATAAACCACAGGAGCAGAAATTAGGCCTCTCAGCCCATCAGGGTTGCTCCACTATTACGTTCTGGCTGATAAGTTTCTCAATCCCATTCTCCCACTTTCTCCCTGTAACCCTCAATCCCCTTGATACTCAAGAACCTATCTATCTCCATGTTAAATCTACTCAGTGACCTGGCCTCCACAGCCTTCTGTAGCAATAAATTCCACATATTCACCACTCACCGGCTGAAAATGTTTCGTCTTATCTTTGTTCTAAAAGATATTCCTTTTTCTCTGATGCTGTGCCCTCAGGTCCTAGACTCTCCGACCAATAGGAACATCTTCCCCATGTGCACTCTGTCCAGGCCATTCAGAATTCTGTCTGTTTGAATTAGATCTCACCCCTCCCCGAGTGTGGGCCTGTTAATCAGCATGAACCACACCCTTCAGGATGAGTTACAGCAGGAATTAGGTTCAGCAAAGTCAGAATGGAGGAAGTGTGTGTGGGATGGAGATTATCAGCTTTTGGGGGATGAGAGAGGAAACGAAGTTCAATATAAATTAGAATTGATCAGATGGGCTGATGGGCCCAGGAATGGCAAAATGAGTTAATTTAGCTAAATGTGAGGTGTTACGTTTTGTAAGGCAAATCAGGGCACGACTTACATAGTTAATGGGGAGTGTTGCGAAACAAAGTGTCCTTGCAGGTTCATAATTCCTTGAAAGTGGAATTGCAGGGAGACAGGATTGTGAAAAACGCATTTGGTACACTTTCCTTTATTGATCAGAGCATTGAGTACAGGGGTTGGGAGGTCATGTTAGGCCACTTTTGGAAAACTGTGTGCAATTCCAGTTGCCCTCCTCTGGAAGAATGTTGTGAAACTTAAAAGGGTTCAGAAAAGATTTACAAAGATATAGGCAGAGTTGGAGGTTTTGAGCGAAAGGAAAATGCTGAATACGCCAGGGATAATTTCCCTGGAGCATTGGAGGCTGATGGGTGACCTTACAAAAGTTTATAAGGGGTATAGATAGGTTGGATAGCCAAAATCTTTTCCCCATGGTAGGCGACTCCAAACCTAGAGGGCATAGGTTTCACCGTGAAAGGGGAAAGATTTAAAATGGACCTGAGGGGCAACTTTTTCACACAGAGGGTTGTGCATGTTTGGAATGAGCTGCCAGAGGATGTGGTGGAGGCTGCTACAATTACAACATTTAAAAGGCATCTGGATGGGTAAATGAATAAGAAGGATTTAGAAGGATACAGGCCAAATGCTGGCAAATGGGATTAGATGAGTTTAGGATATCTGGTCGGCATGGATGAGTTGGACCGAAGGCTGTGTTTCTGTACTGTATGACTTTAATCATCTTGCATGAAAGCAGAAGTGTTGTGAAGACTGGACTTTCAGAGCAGCTTTCAAAGATGTTTTGCCTTTACTGGAAGCAGAAGAAGTGACAATGAAGTATTTCATTGGTGAGACAGCAACTGAGTATGTGAGTACATCTAGGATTTTGGTGGAAAGTGGGAATTCATTGCACTGTGGGGGTGAAGTGCTTTAAGGCTTCCCAGCAGGAAGGACAGTGTGCTGATTGGGGTGCCCAGTGAAGGGTGAGGTGGATTTTTGAGTTAAACTGCTCATTTCGGCCAGCCTCCAACATTGTATTTCCAATGCTGTCCATCAGAAGGAGCTGTGTGTACCTGGTATTGTTAGAAGCCTTACGGTTTTCAGTACTGCAGGAATGGCATTGTTTCATCAGCATTGTAAAGGTGACTGGCAGCAGAGGGAGGTGTGGGCTGTGTTCACTAGAAACGATTAAGTATTTAGATAACATACAAATGAGGGGGCAGGGTGGGATTTGTCTTTCGATTTGCAGAAGGTGGGAGATTCCGGGAGCTGTGATCTGAGCTGTGAACTGCAGTAAATCATAGAAGCCCTACAGTGTGGAAGCAGGCTATTCAGCCCATCAAGTCCATTCTGACCCCTCCGAAGAGCATCCTGCTCATACACCCCTCCCACCCTCACCCCTTAGGGAATCAGGGGTTCGGGATAATGCAAGTAAGAAGAGCTGAGATGATGGATAGATCAAATGGCCTACTCCTGCTTCTATTACTACAAAACTATAACCCTGCATTTCCCATTGGCTAACCCACCTAACCTGTACATCCCTGGCCACTATGGGCAATTTAGTATGGCCAATCCAAATCAAGGCAGGTGAGCAATGTCGTGATGTGGAAAATGGACGTCAGAGAACAATAGAAAGGAACAACGAGAATAAACGTACCAGCAATTAAAACTGGATTCAAAAGATTACAAACAATAAAACTAAAAGGTCAGTATCTGAATGTGTGCTTGTTATGAAGGGGTAGAGGTACTGTACCTTTAAGAGAGTTAAAAAAGCGAGCAGAACAAAGTGTTCTAAACAAGATGAGATTGTATTATTTGGTCAACACAAATAGAGCAACTGGGTTGCCATGAGGCACAAACTAATTCAAATTTGGCCAATCAGTTTAAATTTTGCACCAAAATACCAAAGTCCAATCAAGTTTGAATTAAGTATTTTGATAATATTAACACCAATAAAATGATCCGATGTTTTGGAGTATAAAACCAGGCATTTTTGTGAGTTTTAACACTCTGTGTTGGACATAAAGAGTAACGTTGTTAATTTTTACTTTAAATATTTATATTACTGCATGGGGTGAATAATTTCTGTGTTGATGGTCTAATTTAGCAGAGGGGGTTACCCCGTGTCGTAACAGTGCTGCAACGTAACAAAAGTGAATGAATTGACTGCACACATTGAAGAGAATGATTTTGATCTGGGACTCCTTACAGAGACATGACTTCAGGAATGACAAGGATTGGATCCTAAATATTGAGGGGATTTGTGGCATTCAAGTCGAATGGGAAGCTAGGTAAAGGTAGAGGGTTGACACTGCTAATCAAAGCACTGATCACAGGGTCGTCTGGTGTCAGCTCGGATTTCAGGTCCTGGTTTCTTTGTCCTCTATTGATCTCCCTGTTCCCACACAGTTGTTGTCCATTCTCAGCTCTGCTTCATTTCTGCTGAAGCTTTAACCTCCTTTGACACCTTCCGGAACAATAAATCATTCAGTCAAAGTCCAACCCACAATCTCCCAGCCTGTCAACCATCCAGACACAGAGTATCATACCAGAAAATATAACAAAAAAGATGAAAAGTTAGAATTAAATAGGTGCTTGTGTCTGTTCATTGGCAAGTAAACTAGAAATAGGGGTCTGCCAAAAATCTTATAGTGCCCTAATTGAAGAATTGTCTCTCCCTTACATCTAAGTATTAGTACCCAGCTATGATTTATAACAATATTTACATCAACAGAAATAAAGCATCTGTTATGCAATAGACATAGAGATATACAGTATGGAACTAGACTTTTTCTCTCTCGTGTGTGTGTGTGTGTGTTCACACACACCAAGGTCTATGGGGTGAATTTGTATTTGCAGATACATTCCATTTTGCTCAAAAAATGCACAATCTGCAGGCAGACAATACATAGAATATTTTATAAATTCCACTTTGGATATAGAACCAGTCTGACTCAAAAACTGGGATACAGACAGACTCTGGCCTCACACCTTTCATGCATTGTCTGAGCTGAGTTGTCATCTTTTCTTATAAAGCCTTAAGTTATCTCGAGTAGGTGTCTTATAAGAAGTTCTGGGATTTACATATTAATGACACCAGCAATTCATTCTAAAAGATGAAAGACTTTACAATCCAGGTTTCTTCAATGTATCATTTCAGTGGCATGACTCTGTAATGTTTTGCTGTAAACTCAGTGTCTTATGATCTTATACTCCACAACCACCTGATGAAGGAGCAGTGCTCCGAAAGCTAGTGCTTCCAAATAAACCTGTTGGATTGGCGTCATGTGATTTTTACCTTTGCCCAGGTTAGGGTGGATTGGCCCTGCTAAATTACCCATAGTGCTCAGGGTTTTGCAGGTGTGGGAGAATTGTTCGAAGCGATTTGATTCCACCTTCTCGTGACTGTCTATGTGAGCTTTGGTATGTTCTCCCCCTTCTGTCAGCGTGGGTTACCTCTGGATGCTTTGGTTTCCTCTCTCAGTCCAAGGATCTGCGGTTTCGGATGGATCGGCTGTGCTAAAGTGTCCAGGGATGTGCAGGTTAGAGTGGGTTAGCCATGGGGAACTGCAGGGCTGTAGGGTAAGTTGATGAGTCTGGGTGGGATGCTGTGTGGAAGGTCGGTGTGAATTTGATAGGTGAAATGGCCTGCAGGGATTATATAATTCTCCTGCTTTAGCCATATGTGGATTGAGAAATGACTGCTGTGGGAGGAGTAGGTTCCAGTTCATGGGACACTGCCCCAGTCCTGGGGAAGGTGGGAATTCTGCTGTCTCTCTCCCCACCCACTGTCCCCATCCATTCTCTCTCGCCCCGCAACTCTCTGCCCCCCATTTTCTCTCTCTCCCCCTCATTCTCCTCCTCCACCCTTTGACCCCCGAGTCTTTCTTTTCTGCCCCCACCACCCTCTGGTCCCCCCAGTCTCTCAATGGCCCCCACACTCTGTCACCCTGTCCATTCTGTATCTCTTCCAACTCCCACTAAACTTTCTCATGCCTCGAGCTCTCTTTGATCGCTGTATCAAGCTCATCTCAGAAGAGAGAGAGAGAATGGTTGGTGATGACACTGCCTGGGAGATGGGGGTGCACGAGAAATGGCTGATCTTTCAAATTGATTATAGCTAAAATAATATATTCAGAAACAGCATTAAAGTTTGAACGCATGTTCAATTGTATATTAAGACAAAGCTGCAGCCATCTTTCTCAAACTTGCTTTGAACTATGTGCAGTTGAGGACAGGCTGTTCGGGGTAAATGAGCTTTTGCCCGAAATGTCAATTTGCCCGAAATGTCAATTTTCCTGCTCCTTGGATGTTGCCTGACCTGCTGTGCTTTTCCAGCACCACATTCTTGACTCTAATCTTCAGCATGTGCAGTACTCACTTTCGCCTGTTAGGGGTGAATGGCCGATTCCTAGTCTTGAATAATTGGTTCTGTTAGAAGGTGTATTGGTGTATTCTACGTGCAAGAGAGTTGAAAAGTGAGCAGAACCACCTGACATAGCACCAAGCGTTCTGAACAAGGTAATAATTTAACATTTGGTGGAACAGCTAGGTAGCTGGGTTGCCTGGAGACAAAAACATACTCAATTTTGGCCAATCGATTTAGATCTTGCCCTAAAATACTGAATTCCAATCAAGTTTGAATTTAGTATTTTGAGAATATTGGTTAGCACTGTTGCCTCACACCACCAGGGTCGATTCCAGCCTTGGGTGACTGTCTGTGTGGAGTTTGCACATTCTCCCCGTGTCTGCATGGATTTCCTCTGCGTGCTCCAATTTCCTCCCACAGTTCAAAGATGTGCAGGTCAGGTGAAGTGGCTATGCTATATTGCACGTAGTGTGCGGTGCATTCGTCAGAGGGAAATGGGTCTGGGTGGGTTACTCTTCGGAGGGTCGGTGTGGACTGGTTGGGCCGAAGGGCCTGGTGCCACACTGTAGGGAATTTAATCTAATCTAATATTAACACCAATGAAATGATTTGATGCTTTGGAGTACAAAATCAAAAAATACAGTTGAACAGTTACAGGAGAACTGCCAAAAGACCAACAAATGTAGGCTGCTAGTGAGAACTCTGAGAGGTACCTGTCCAGACAAGGAGTCTGCACAGAGAAAAAACATCGACACCGACCTGGAGAGCAAATCTACAGAGGAAGATACAAAGAGAAGATTTAACAGCTGGCTGGTTTTGAAGTTTGAATCTTTCGGTAAATCTTAATCAGGGGTTTTTATTGGACTGGTATCATACAGGGGAAGTTAGAAGATAGGTTAGAGAAAGGAGTTGTAAATAGTTGTTAATTAATTATTCTCCGTTAGACTTTAATAAATAAAGTTGTTAATTTTTACTTTAAATACTGACCTTTGGGAATAGTTTCTTGGTTCTTGAATTTTCACAGATTACTGCATGGATTAAACCTTCTCTATGTTACTGGTTTAAATTAGGTGGGGGAGGTTGCACCCAGTGTTGTAAAATTTGGGGGCTTTCGTCAGAGATTTGAACTGGTTTAGACAGATTTGAATAGATTTGGGGGTATTAAAAATCCCAGCAGATTTAAACACTTGCAAGTTAGTGTGCTAGATCATTAAATAAAACTTTAAATAGTGACTTTTAGAAACAGTTCCTTACCTCTTGAATTTTCACAATACCACATGGGGTAAATCTTTTATGGGTTTAAATTAGTGGGGGGTGCAGTCCATGTCATAACATTTCTGACTATGTAGAAATAGAGTCATAGAGTAGTGGAGCATGGAAACAAACTGTTTGTTCCATGCCAATCGGATATCCTAAATTAATCTAGGCCCATTTGCCAGCTCTTGGCCAATATCCCTCCAAACCTTCCTGTCCAAACCTTCCTGCCGTGGATGGCACAGTGGCATAGTCGTTAGCACTGTTGTCTCACAGTGCCAGAGACCCGGATTCAATTCCTGCCTAAGGCAACTGACTGTGTGGAGTTTGCACATTCTCCCTGTGTCTGCGTGGGTTTCCTCCGGGTGCTCCGGTTTCCTCCCACAGTCCAAAAATATGAAGGTCAGGTGAATTGGCCATGCTAAATTGCCCGTAGTGTTAGGTGTAGGGGAATGGGTCGGTGTGGACTTGTTGGGCCGAAGGGCCTGTTTCCACGCTGTAAGTAATCTAATATACCCATCCAGATGCCTTTTGAATATTGTAATTGTACCAGCCTCCACCACTTCTGCTGGGAGCTCATTCAATCCACGCACCACCCGCTGCGTGAAATAGTTGCCCTTTAGGTCCCTTTTAATCCTTTCCCCTCTCACCCTAATATAAATCAATTGCTGCTTTTTCTGAACAGACTCAGTGGCTGGCACTGCTGCCTTATAGCGCTAGGGACCTGGGTTTGATCTCAGTCTCTGGCAACTGCGTGAATGGAGTTTGCACCTTCTCTGTGTGGGATTCCTTTGGGTGCTCCGGTTTCTTCCCACAATCCAAAGATGTGCAGGTTTGGAGAGGGCACTTCTTGAGGGGAATTAACTTTCACACTTTTTTTCTACTCCTTAGGTCCCTTTTAAATCTTTCCCCTCTCACCTTCAACCTATGCCCTCCAGTTTGGGAGTCCCCTATCCTGAGGAAAAGATGAGTAGTCAAATAAAATGCAAAAGAAATAAAATGTCGAGCCGCAGGATAAATATAAAATGTGACTCCAGCCTTTCTTATCTCCGATTGTCATTTGGGCACAAATCCTGTCAGTAACACCAGCAACTTCACACAGCATCTTGCGCATGCTCCTCGGTGACAACACACACTGCGCATGTTCGCCGGTGTCAGCAAAACCTGCGCGTTGGGCCAATAGAAAGCCCTGGAGGACCGGAAGGAGCGTGGTCCTCCTGCTAATCAGAGACACCCCTATTGTGTGTGTGTGTGTCTCTCTCTCTCTCTCACTCTATCTCAATTTATGGAGGGGACAGATTCTGGAAAAGTTGGGCCAAGTCTGTGTCTCAGTTGGCAAACTCATGGAAAATGCAGTACCACGATGTGAAGTGATAGCATTCCCTGTTGGCGGGGTGGGGAAGCAGAAAGGAGATGCATTGTTTAAATGGTGATATATTGGGATGTGGAGAAAATGAGGACTGCAAATGTTGGAGATCAGAGTCAAAAAGTGTGGTGCTCGAAACGCACAGCAGATGAGGTAGCATCCGAGGAGCCGGAGAGTCCGCGTTACAGGCACGAGCCCTTCATCATAAATGTGTATAAAGGGGCCTCAGTGTCCTTCCATATCAGTCAATGCCAGTTGTCAGATAGGAGGAGCAGCAAGCAATGAGCAAAGCAGGTGTTATGTTAGCAAGAGGAATTGAGTCCAGAAGTGGGGATGTCTTCCTGCAGTTATGGGATCATTGAATATATTCAAGGCTGAGTTCATCTGATTTTGGATCAACAAAGAAGTGGTTGTTTATGGGGGAAGGCAAGAAAATGGTTTTCAGACCATTGCAGAACAGTTACCGAGTCAAACAGCACAGAAACAGTCCCTTCAGTCCAACTACTCCATGCTGTGTTCTCAAACTAATCTAATCCCACCTGCCAGTGTTTGGCCTATATCCCTCTGTCACAAAGCTGGTCCTTTTACTAAAAGCTGGTCCTTCTCAAGGATGCTGTGTCCTTAGTTTTTATTATCAGAGGGGTGATTAAAACGATCCGGGCTCCGAAGCGACTGGTTTAGTACAGAGATGAAAAACGGTATTGGGAGGCATTTTTGGTTATATGTGAACAGATGAGACTTGAGGCCCAAGTTTTTGTTTTAGAAGTGACCTGTACAATGAAAGGGGAGTGGTCAGTCCTGAAAGCTGAAGTCTCGTTTGGGTGAGTTAAGCAGTGGTCTATGTGGAGAAAGGCTGCTAACACTGTCTCCTTCTGGCCTTCTAACTTCAACTGTAAGCCTCTGTTTCAGTTTTACTTTGTTTAAGGGGTTTGTTTTTTGGTACTGTTGTGTACCATTGCGAAGAGTGTTAAGAGTTTCTCCACAGCTTGTACTATACTTAATAAAGTTTGGTTGTTCACAGAAGTTGGCGTATTGCAGTGTAAGAAGCTCAAGCAAAAGAACTTAACAAAGGAACCTAAGGGATAAGTCTTTCATGCAGAAAGTGGCGTGTTTAAGGAAAGAGCTGTCAGAGGAAGTGGTGGGTGCTGGTACAATTATGACATTAAAAGGCATCTGGATGGGTATACGATTAGGAAGGGTTTAGGCGATGTGGGCCAAATGCTGGCAAATCGGCCGAGATGAGGTTAGGTTATCTAGTTGGCATGGATGAATTAGACCGAAGGGTCTGTTTCTGTGCCTAATATCTCTATCACTCTGGCTTGCCACTAACATTTGCCACATCTAGATGTACAGTTTCTCTCTGGTGTCAGTGTCAATGCCTTGATATCTCATTCTTAACCGGACTGGCAGTGATGACTTTTGTAATCTTTTCTTACAGACTATCTGAAGACAGAAGTTTCAAAGTCAACAGATAAAGGGCTCATGGCCAAAATGTTGATTCTCCTGCTTCTCTGATGCTGCTTGCCGTGCTGCACTTTTCCAGCGACGCAGTTTTTGACTCTGACTCTCCAGCGTCTCCAGTCCTCACTTTCACGTCAGTGTCTGACAGTTACTCAATCCATCAGGACCGCAACAATTTTCAACTATGATTCTGTGAGAAGGAGCAAAGCTTTCTTTTTGGTTCCTGTTTGAGTACGGGGGCACTGGTTGAAAGACCCTACTGTTGCAGCGCACTGGGTGTGGAGCCTGAAACAACTCTGCTGCCTGGAAAGAAGAATTCATGGCGGGGTTGTACACGTGTGTGTGCAGGTGAAGCTTCGGCCATGGAGAAACCCGAGGAAACACAACCTGTTGAGAAACCATGGAAGTGTGGCGACTGTGGGAAGGGCTTCCGTGTCCCATCTGTCCTGGCGGCTCATCAGTGCAATCACACTGGGAAGAGGCCGTTCTCCAGCCCCGAGCGGGCAAAGGGCTTTACCTGCTCTTGTGTCCTGCTGGCCCACCAGCATATACACACTGGTGAGAGGACGTCTTACTGCTCCGTATGCGGGAAAGGGTTCACTTGGGTGGACAACCTCCAGACCCACCAGCAATTCCACACAGGGGAGAGGCTCTTCAGTTGCCACGAGTGCGGGAAAGCCTTCAGCAATTCCTCCGACCTGCTGAAGCACCGGCGAGTCCACACGGGGGAGAGGCCATTCAGCTGCCCCGAATGCGGGAAGGCCTTCAGCGACTCCTCCAACCTGCTGAGGCACCGGCGGGTCCACACGGGGGAGAGGCCCTTCAGCTGCCCAGAGTGTGGGAAGGCCTTCAGCAATTCCTCCAACCTGCTGGCCCATCAGCAGGTCCACACGGGGGAGAGGCCCTTCAGCTGCCCAGAGTGTGGGAAGGCCTTCAGTAAATCCTCCAACCTGCTGGCCCATCAGCGGGTCCACACGGGGGAGAGGCCCTTCAGCTGCCCAGAGTGCGGGAAGGCCTTCAGCAATTCCTCCGACCTGCTGAGACACCGGCGAATCCACACAGGGGAGAGGCCATTCGCCTGCCCTGAGTGTGGTAAGGCATTCAGCAATTCCTCTGACCTGTTGTCCCACCGGCGGGTCCACACCAGGGAAAGGCCATTCAGCTGCCCCGAGTGTGGGAAGGGGTTCACCCGCTCCTCCAAACTGCTGGCCCACCAATGGGTCCACACCGGGGAGAAGCCGTTTGCCTGCCCCGACTGTGGGCGGAGGTTCACATTGTCCTGCAACTTGCAGAGGCACCAGCGGGGGCACCAGTGCATCCAACAATCAGATTCCACCAGTGACGCTGCAGTGGGTCACCCACAGGGCTGAACCTCCTGCCCATTCTGACAGTGGGTGTAGTGGGTTTTTTTGTTTTGTGCTGGACTCACCATCCCCCCCTCCTTCCCCCCCCCCCACCCCCCGCAAGCCCACCTATGTGGCTCAGGGGTGGCATGGTGACTCAGTGGTTAGTACCATTGCCTCACGATGCTGACCTGGGTTCAAATCCACCCTCGGGATGACAGTCTGTGTGTAGCTTTCACGATGCCCCCCCCACATCTGTATGGGTTACCTCTGAGTGCTCCGGTTTCCTTCCCCGATCTAAAGGTGTGCAGGTTAGTTTGGATTGGCCCATCTAAATTGTCCCATAGTGTTCAGGGATGTGTAGGTATGGTGCATTAGTTGGGGTAATTGTAGAGGAATAGGGATAAGGGAATGGGTCTGGCTGGGTTACTCTGCGAGGGCCAGTGTGAACTTGTTGGGCCAAAGGAACTGTTTCCATACTGTAGGGAATCTAATCTTAAAAAAAAGATTTCCTTCAAGCGATACTGATAAAATATGCCGAGTTGGACAAAGTATCCCATCAAGTTTGAGACAAACCCAGGGTTGAAGAAGTTGGAAGTCACATGGCACCATGTCACAGTGCAACAAGTTTATTTGAAATCACAAGCTTTAGGAGCATTGCTCTTTCATGAGTGCTGCTCCTTCATCACTTCATCTGGTGCCATGTGACTTCTGACCTTGTCCTCCCCAATTCAACACCAGCACCTCTGCATCAGAGTTGACGAATGAGATTGGATTTTATTCGGCCTGATTTAGTGAGATGTTCATTTGGAAACTCAAAACTGTCGGACTGACAAAGAGACACGAATCATAGAGTCCCACAGCAGGAGACAGGCCCTTCGGTCCAACATTGTCCATACTGACCAAACTGTCCATCAACACTAAGCCCATTTCCCTGCACTTGGCCCATTTCCTTCCATACCTTTCCTATCCATGTATTTGTCCAATGCCTTTTAAATGTTGTTAATGTACCCACCTCAACCACTTCCGCTGGCATCTTATTCCATATGTCTACCACCGTCTGCATAAATAAAGTTGCCCCTCACGTTCCCTTTTATTCTTTTTCCTCTAACCTTAAACTGATGCCCTCTAGCCCTCACATCCCCAACCCTGGGGTAAAAGTCTGAGTGCATTCACCCTCTCACGATCTCTTCATTTCTCTAAGGGCCTTTCTCAGTCTCTAATGCTCTAAATAAAAATATCTTAGCTTGTCCAACCTCTCCCTTTTACACAGACCCTTGAGTCCTGGCAACATCCTTGTATATGTCTTCAGCACTCTTCCAAGTTGAATAACATATTTGTTATAGACACTGCCCTGACTACATATTTTGTTGGAGAAAGAGGACCAAATATTATCCAAACTGGATAATCTGGCTGATGGGACAGGAAACCACTTCCTTTCTTGAGACAAGTCTCCTGGAGAGAACTGGCTGGCTGACTGATCTACTGACCCTCACAGTACCCCACTGCCCTCAGTTATCTGGAGGGAGTCCACACATTTGCCTAAGGTGGTGCTTGAAACCTTTATCATCTTTGGGATGGATCCCCATTCATTCCGTGCTATGGAGTCATGCAGCCTGGAAACAGACCCTTCAGACCAACCAGTCCATGATCCCCAACTAAACTAGTGCCACCCATCTGCTCCTGGCCTGTATCCAGTTTGTTAATAGTTTTGTTCATTTGTTCACCGTGATAGTTGGATAAATAAATAGCTGATTGTTGATTTTAAAGTGTTGGGGATTTATTCTTATCACTAGAGCAGGTCACACCACTTTTCATGCTAATTTTACAGATTATTGGGCGACACGCTCCTCTGGGTGTTTCTGTTGAGAAAGGTGGTGCTGTCAGCCTTCGCTTTATAAGAGTATTGACGTGATGTACTGCTGAATGCAATGGAGTCAACATGAATCGCAGCCTCTCACTGTGGTTGTGGGTGAATCGCCTTAATTTGGCTCTTAACTCAGAAACTGCACACAATTAACTGCTGAAACAATGATTTACACTTTTTTGTATGTAACAACAAAAATAAAACTCCTCAAGTAACCAAGTTCAACCTCACTCACAACTTGGCTATCTCCCAATTGATGGCTGAATTTAACTGAGTTTCCACCAACAGTTTATGTCTCTGGAAGTGTCCAGGGATTTAATGCAGCATTCTTCTTCCAAGTACTGCTGCTACATCATTCTGAGGTTGAATTCTGGTGGAGATTCCTCACTTTCAAATCTGTGATGTGATGTTTCTTTCGATTCTAACACCACCTCCCCACACCTCTGGAGATCTCTGGTCTGTAGCTTACCTTCTTATCCTCGAGGTTTAGTGTTTTGTTTGATACAGCCTTTCCTGCAAAAAACCTTTTTACGTCAGGGCCTTCCTTCCACAGACAAACTTAATTGTCCTTTTGTCATGAGGTTATTAAACACTTCGCTCATCTGTCCCAGGAAACAGTTTGTTGTTTTGCGTCCTTCTTCCCAGGGATGGTTAACGAGCAGAAATTAGGCTATTCAGTCTGCTCCACTATTCAATCATTGCGGATACGTTCCTCAACCCAATTCTCCCCGTAACCGTTGATACTTAAGAATGCTTAAGTCAGCTCCACCATTCAATGGGCTGAATGGCCTAATTTCTGCCTCTGAGGTCTTCTGATGTAGCAGTTTCTCAGTGGCCCTTTTGTTTCTTGGTCCAGAAAGAGTTCCTGCTGACTCAGGGAGTTTGGAAAGTTCTGCAGTTTAAAGGACCACACCACATTCCCCTCTGCCTCCTCTTGCGATAGTGGCAATTCCCAAGATCCCTTGGTATCCCTGAAAACAATCGAGGTGTCTGGAAATCTCTGCTGCTACTCTGGAACAGAAGGATTATGGGGAGAAAATTCAGAAATCTGATGTGCAAAGAGACTATGGAGTTCTATTCCAGGATTCTCTCAAGGTAAACTTGCAGGTTGAGTCAGTGGTTAGGAAGGCAAATGCAATGAAGGCATTTATTTTGATCAGACTTGAATATAAAAGCAGGGATGTACTTCTGAGGCTCTGTAAGTCTCCGGTCAGGCCACAATTGGAGTACTGTATGTAGATTTGGGCCCCATATCTCAGGAAGGATGTACTGGCCCTGGAACGTGTTCAGAGGTGGTTCAAAAGAATGGTCCAGGAATGAAAAATTTAACATAAGAACATTAGAGGACTCTAGGTTTATACTTCATGGAGTTCAGAAGGATGGGGGCTGGGGTGGGATCTAATTGAAACCTACAGAATAATGAACGGTGTGAATGTTGGGAAGATGTGGCACAGTGGTTAGCACTGCTGCCTCACAGCGCCTGAGACCCGGGTTCAATTCTCGCTTCAGGCGAGTGACTGTGTGGAGTTTGCACGTTCTCCCCGGGTCTGCGTGGGTTTCCTCCGGGTGCTCCGGTTTCCTCCCACAGTCCAAAGATTGGCCATGCTAAATTGCCCATAGTGTTAGGTAAGGGGTAAATGTAGATGTAGATGTAGATGTAGGGGTAAGGGTGGGTTACGCTTCGGCGGGGCGGTGTGGACTTGTTAGCCCGAAGGGCCTGTTTCCACACTGTAAGTAATCTAATCTATGTTTCCATTGGTAGGACAAACTAGAACCTGAGGGCTCAGCTTTCCTGTCAAGGGAAGACCCTTGAGAACAGAGGGGAGAGAAACTTCTTCAGCCAGAGTATGGTGAATCTATGAAATTCACTGCCACAGAAAGCTGCGGAGGCCAAGTTACTGAGTATATTTAAGACTGAGATAGCTCGGTTCTTGAGTATCAAGGGGATCAAGGAGTTCGGGGAGAATGGGGTTGAGAAACGTATGAGCCGTGATTGAATGGCGAAGTAGACTCAATGGGCTGAATGGCCTAATTTCTGCTCCGATGGTCTTATGGTATGCTGATGTGAGGAGGGGGGAAAAGAGATGAAGAGAGAAAGACAGTTAAGGTGAAGCTCGATAGAGATGAAGGAAATATAAGAATTGTATGATAAATGGCAGAACACATAGGAGCACTGGCATAGAGGGGTCTGGGCATATAGATCAGTGGAAGTGGTAATGCAGGTGGGCACGGTGGTCAAGAATGTACACAGCACGTTTCCTTGAGTGTAAGAGTTACATTACAGCTGTTTATTCTGGCTACATTCGGAATATTGTGTGCAGTTCTGGTCACTGTGCTACTGGAAGGGTGTGGGTGCTCTGGCTGAGGATACAGACAAGGTTCACCAGGACATTGCCTAGTCTGGAGGGCTCTCGTTACGAGCAGAGGAGGCATAAACCTGGATTGTTTTCTTTGGAAAAACAGAGGCTGAAAAGAGACCTCGACAAAATGATGAGAGACACAGATTGGCTGGACAGGGGTGGCAGGGTAGCTCAGTGGTTCGCACTGGCACCTCATAGTGCCAGGGACCTGCGTTCCATTTTAGTGTCAGGCAACTAGCTGTGTGGAGTTGGCACATTATCCCTGCACCCCACCTCCCGTGTCTGCGTAGGCTTCCTCTGGCTGCTCCGGCTTCCTCCTACAATCCAAACATGTATCAGTTAGGGTGGATTAGCGATGCAAAATTACCCATAGTGTCCAGGGAGAGGCAGGTTAAGTTGGATTGTCTATGTGTAAATTGCCCCAGTGTTCAGGGATGTGTAAGTTCGGTGCATTAGTCAGGAGTAAATGTAGATAATAGGGGTAAGGGAACGGGTCTCCATGCGTTAATCTTTAGAGGGCCGGTGTTGACTTGTTGGGATGAATGGTCTGTTTCCACGCTGGAGGGATTCTGTGATAGTCAGAGGCGTTTTTTTTCCTCTCCAAAGTGGAAAGGTCAACTAAAAGAGGGCACAGGTTCAAAGTGAGCAGGGGACTGTTTGGGGGAAGAGGTGGTGGGGGTGGGGAATCACACAGAAGGGTGGTGGGGGTTCCTGGAACGCACTGCCAGTGCAGGTAGTGGAAGCAGGCACCTTAACAATGTTTAAGATGTATCTTGATAGACACATGAACGGGAGGTGAACAGAGGAACAGAAATCACACATGGGCAATAAACAGCAGGTCTAAGTAAGGATTAAGAATTATCACAGGCTTGAGGGTGTGTGTGTGCCTAAACCAAGTGAGACGGGCCTGAGACTGTGCTGTATTGTATTGATACAGCTTTCCCCCACTATTTGAAAGTAGAGTGTTCCTTTCATAAGCCGAAATGGCCTAAATCGAAGAAGCAATTACCATGAGTTAATTTGTATTATGCCTTTCTTTGTAAAAACGACAATCCTCTTCAGATTTCTTTCGCTTTGTGGGAGCAGGTATTAATGTAGGTCTTTTGTAAAAGTGAAGTAGTGGAAAGCGAACTTTGGAAAAGTGAGGGATACCTTTATGCTGATGGAGGGGAGATGGGGGGCAATGAAGAGGGGTGGATGGAGGCTCAGGTGGAGAATAAACACAGAGACCAATTGAGCAGCTTGGCCTGGTTCTGTGCTGGAGACTCAATGGGACAGAGACAAATGTATCTATTTCAGGTATACCTGCAGTATGCTCCATCCAGGATAAAAAATGTCCTTCATCTGCTTCAGCATACAGGGCAGATGAGCAGTTTCTCCCCGGTGTGGACCAAGAGGTGATGCGACTGAGTGGAGCCTTTCCCGTGCTGAATGCAGGTGAATGGCCGCTGCCCGGTGTATAAATGCTGATGAATATCGGGCAGGCGAGGAAGTGAAACCGTTCCTACATTTTCATGATTTCTCCATGGTGCAGGTGTCCTCATATTTCTCCAGGTTCAACAACTCAGTTGAAACTCGCTCACTCTTACAGCATGTGTGTGGTGTTACTGGTGAACCCGCTGAAAATTGGAGGACTCTCATTCAGTCTGTAAAGCATGTTCCAGTCACTACTCTGGTGTGTGGGTATGTGAGACTCTGAGTCTCCAGTCACACTGACGTTTAAAACCTAACAAAGCAGGCAGACCTTCTCCCCTTTGTTTTCAAGGCCATCAATATCCAAGTCCTGGTGAATCAATCGACTGTCAGACTTCGATGTGATGTTTGGTCTGAGATTTCTGCCTCCAAATTCTTCTCTTGTAATATTCCTGTGGAAAGAGATTGCAAAGGTCATCGCTGTCAGTCCACAATAGAAAATCAAAACACACAATTCTAGTTTCTGTGGAACATTCTTTCCTCTCTTAATACCCAAGATCTTTGTGCTGATGTATATGTAAATGTATACAGCAGGGTAATGTGGTGGATTGCATACTCCATGAAGAGGTCACTCAAGTTGCTGAATTGACATCTATCATGCGGTATTGACGTTCTTACTGAAGATATACAATATTCTGCAGTACAATATTATGAGCTCAGAAACAACTGCAAATCAGGCTTTTAGAGCCATAAACATTCCCTCAAATTTGCAGTGTGCGCTCCCTGCTTGGATTCATACTCTCTGCCTCCCGTTGCTGCAAGTGAACAGTGCTTCCCCCATTCTCTCTCCCTCCCAGGAGAAGGAATGGAAAGGGGGAGACATTGCTTCACTCCCAGATTTTGCCCAGAAGAGCCCCCCATTGTCTGAATGCACAAGTTGGACAATGAACTTCTGAAGCTACTGCTGCTCCTGTCTCTCTCTGAATGAAGATTGAGCTTCACCCCAGACTGCGACTCCCTTTCTCTGTCCAAACATATTTGAGCACAGCACATTTTTGTTGAAGTAAGGCATCTTTCCTGAATGTTACAATTAAAGGGGTGTATTTCCCCTCATATTCAAAGGGATGGTAAGTCAGAGAAGGACCATGCCTTCTCGGGTGCTCGTTGTTGTGGTTCTGTTCGCCGAGCTGGGAATTTGTGTTGGAGACGTTTCATCCCATGTCTAGGTGATATCCTCAGTGCTTGGGAGCCTCCTGTGAAGTGCTTCTGTGATCTTTCCTCCGGCATTTGTAGTGGTTTGTCTCTGCCGCTTCCGGTTGTCAGTTCCAACTGTCCACTGCAGTGGCCGGTATATTGTGTCCAGGTCAATGTGTTTGTTGATAGAATCTGTGGATGAGTGCCATGCCAGAGAACAGCCAGGGAATTCCTAGAGGTATGGCCTCTCGGCATTTTTCCAGATTTTTCAACTCTGAATCTGGGACAAGGTGTGTGGTGTGGGGGTGGATGGGAGGGGAAATAAAAATACTGGTGAAATCTACATTGATCCTATGTAGTTAGTGCGTCCCAAGGCAGAAGACGAGGTGTTCTTCCTACAAGCGTCAGGTAGCCAGAGCTTGGAGGGGGAGGCAGCAGAGTACTTGCATGTACTTGACGGATTGTGAGGGGGAGTTAAAGCGTTCAGCCACAAGGCGGTGGGGTTGTTTAGTTTTTGCGTCCCAGAGCTGTTTTTGAAATGTTCTGCAAGTTGGCGCCCTGTCTCCCCAATGTGGCAGAGACCACATCGAGAGCAATGGACATATAAATAAATCTTATAAACAAATTGTACAAATCTTAGCCTGCCAGAGTTATTTTCTTTAATTAAGTTAAAGAAAATTTTAATTAAATTGGGTGACTACATGAAACGGTTTGTTCGTCAGACTCAAGTCATCATCCTCAAATGAGACAATGCCATTAATATCAGTGAACTGCTTTTTTGTTAGAACCACAAGTTCTTGATTTAGTTTCACAATTTACTGATATTCACATCTGCACATTCAATGTCAAACTGACATCAGAAATGACATGACACCATTATTTTTTTCTTACAATAATCCAACAAACAAATTAATAACACAGTCAATACCAAGTCTCATTAATATGAAATTAAATTTGACCATAAAATAATGCAAAATTCAAGATGTGAGATAACAAATGGGGGAAGGGCAGAAGGCAAGAAATGCAGCATCATAGAAGGTGCTCCTCCAGGGAGTGTATTTTACCAACTACAACTGCTCAATATAAACAAACACTCTGACATGATCCTCCGGTTTTAATGTAAACCATAGCCCCATACAGTAGGTACCATTTAAATAAGTTAATAGATACAAGCCTTGAGCAAATCCAGCCTCCAGCCGGACCCCCCGCTTCTTGGAGCTCGGACCTTCCTCCAGCTCCGGGGGGTTGTTGAGCTCCTGGGCTCCGGCCGCCGCCGAAGAAGCCGCGGGCGCCGGCTCTCTCTCCTCCACCGCCGACATTTTTAATTTGTTTTCTCGTTCACCCGGTAACCGTCACCTCCCCCTTCCCGGGCCCCGGAAATTGTTTGAAAAGTTCCGTCTTTATTTTGAAATGTATTTTAAAGGTATTTTCTGAGGTAAACGATGCCGTCTGCCCCCCTCCCTCCGTCAGAAACCGCCCGCTGAGTCGATGAGAAAACCGCAGCCTCGCGCCGCCATCTTTGTTTTTCTTCTTCATTCCGTCTCCTCCTTCTGTGACGCGCGTCATCCACGCCCCCTCCAATCAGAACGCACCGTACTCTACCTGACCAATGGCGGCCGGCGTTGCAGTCAAAAAGGAAGCCACAACCCGGAATGTCGCTCTCCGATTCGTCCGCATCGACCGCATCCTTTGGGATTGGTGGAGAGGTTCGCAGGCCCTTCACTGTCCCCGCCCCTTTACTACAATGGGCTCGAGGTGTTCAGGAGGAAGGTGTTCTCACTCATTCATTCAACAGGCGATGGGCTCAATTTACTATAATGGGCTGTGGGGGGACAGTGGTCATGTCTCATGTTGAGGAGGAAGGTGTTTCCTCTCATTCAACAGAAGAGGACCTATTTACTACAGAGGTTTTTTTTGTGATGCAGCTGTAGTCTCCCAGAGAGCCCTGAGGCTCAGGTTTAAATCCCACTGCTCCAGTCTGTGTAATAACATACTCCATGTTTTTCAGTCATAAGTCACACGACTATAGTCCAACACGTCTATTTGAAATCGCACGCACTTGGAGCGTAGCCTCTTCATCAGGTGAAGACATGGAAAACAAAACGTGCAGGAAAGAGAATTCAGATAAACGATCAGCCATGGATGGTGATGAAAGACAGAGCATCTCAACAGTCAATTACCTATTCCTATTCATATTTCTGATCTTCTTAGTACATGACAAGTTGTATATTTTCCAAATATAAATTTTATTTCCATGGTTTGAAAATGAGTATTTAAGAATGGTCAGTTTATTCTTTCTCACTTGGGCACATTGTGACCCACAACTATTTCGATACCACTGTTAATATCATAGCCCCTCTCATGAGATATCAGAGGAACAATTCATAAACAAAATTTGACACTGAGTCACTCGAGTAGACACTTGAACAGAGAAAGCGCCCGACAGATATTGGGAACCTAAAGGTTATTGAAGTGAAATGTTCAGAGCAGGTGATCACCCCCAATAAGGGAACTCACCTGACTGACCTAATTATAATCACCACAGTATCCAGTGCTACTCTTCACCGAACACGGATTACTTTCCTTTTCAGTTTCTTTTGAATGCCATAATTGAATCTGACTCCAACACTCTCTCTCGCAGACCATTCCAAAGGTCGAAGATTTTCAATCATTAATGAAACATGTTCTGGATCTCTCCCAAAACACAATTCATATGGATCTTGCTTCAAATCATTTGCAGTAAGTTCTTCACATGGACAGATTTGCAGCTTAGAGCATTTGTTTAAATTTTATATCATATTGAGGTGGCACAGTGCTTGGCATTGCTACCTCACAGCACGAGGGACCCAGGTTCAATTCCAGCCTCAGGTGAGTGTCTGTGTGGAGTTTGCATGTTCTCCCTCTCTGCATGGGTTTCCTTCCACAGTCCAAAGATGTGCAGGTTAGGTGGATTGACCATGCAAAATTGCTCTGTGATGTGTCGGTTATGTGGATTAGTCATACTAAATGCAGGAGAATGGGGTGATCCTGGGTGGGATGGTCTTTGGTGTGTCAGTGCAGGCTCAATGGGACAAATGGCCTCTTTCTGCACTGTCGAGATTTTATATATATCTGTCTGATTTCTTGCACATGCTACTTTCTCAAAGGGACATTTTACTGTCATGTTCAGTACTGCAGTCTCTATATTTTCATACATACCTCTAAATTAGGTTTGAATGAAATCCCCCCATTTCACTGTATTTTAGCTACCATTCCCCCCCACCCCTTCCATTCCTTATTCATTTTTCCATTACCTGTGTTATGATCCCCTCCTCTTTATATATATTATTGTAGACAGGCTAAATCTAGTTACCATGTCCCTAAAATATGAGATGAAAAATGATTGCATACTTTGAGTCCATTACTACAGCTTGTTAAGGTCTCTTGCCAAAGAGAACTCTTAATCCTGCATCCTTCGGTAGGATTATATGAGGATATCTGGTCAGCATGGACGAGTTGGATTAAATGGTTTGTTTCTGTCCTGTGCATCTCTATGACTATGACTATCGAATAAGGGCCAGGAGCAGGCAGGTGGGACTAGTTTAGTTGGGGATCATTTACTGAAAGGTCTGTTTCCAGGCTGTATGATTACACAGCCTCAAATGAATGGGGATCAATCCCAAAGAGATATTAAAGGTCTCGAGCACCACCTTAGGCACATGTGTGGACCCCTTCCAGATAACTGAGAGCAGTGGGGCACTGTGAAGTTCAGTACATCAGTTGGCCAGCAAGTTCTCTCCGGGAGACTTGTCTCGAGAAAGGAAGCGGTTTCCTGTCCCATCAACTGGACTGTGGATTAGTTTGGAGCAGGTCCGATATCTCTGACAACATCAGTGGACAGAGTCGAGAGTGTGGTGCTGGAAAAACACAGCAGGTCAGGCAGCATCCAAGGAGGAGGGGAATTGACGTTTAGGGCATAAACCCTTCATCATCAATGAGGCTTGTGGGCCGGGAGGGCTGAGAGATAAATGGAAGGGGGGTGGTGTTGGGGAGAAGGTAGCTGAGAATGCGATAAGCAGATGAAGATGATTGGTTGGAAAGGAGGGTGGGGCGGATAGATAGGAAAGGTGATGGACAGGTCAGGAGGGCGAGTGGAGGCTTGGGGCTGTGATAAGGTGAGGGGGGAAGAGGAGGAGGAGGAGGATACATGAGGAAACTTTTGAATCCACATTGATCCCATGTGGTTGCAGGGTCCCAAGGTGGAATAAGAGGTGTTCTTCCTCCAGGCGTCAGGTGGTAAGGGTTTGGTGATGGAGACAGCCCAGGACCTCAATGATCTTGATGGAATGTGAGGGGGAGTTGAAGTGTTCAGCCACAGGGCGGTGGGGTTTGTGGGTGTCCCAGAGTGGTTCTCTGAAACAATCCACAAGTTGGCGTCCTGTCTCTCCGACGGAGAGAAGACCACATTGGATGCAATGGATACAGTGGATGACACTGGTGGAGGTCGAGGTAAATTTCTGTCAGATGTGGAAGGATCCTTTGGGCCCTTGGATGGAGGTGAGAGGAGTGGTATGGACACATGTTTTACACTTCCTGTGGTGGCGGTGAAGGGGCCGGGAGTGGGGTGTGGACTGGTTGTGGGCGCATGGACCTGACGAGGGAGTCGCAAAGGAAATGGCCTCTCTGGAATGCTGGTAGGGGTGGTGGGGTCCATTCCTGTCGCATTTGTATCCTGGAACATTAAGCTGCCAGTCCTGCCCATCCCTGAGCCACGTTTCTGTAATTGCTATGATATCATATCCCATCTTCCTAATCATGCCCTGAGTTCAACTGCCTTCCCTGTTAGTCCTCTTGCAATGAAGTAAATGCAGTTTAATTTGTTAGTCCTTCCTTGCTCTCTGCTTTGTATCTTCCTGATCTGACTGTTTGACTCACTCCCTTTCCCAACTGTACCAGTCTCAGATTGATCTCTTTCCTCACTATTTCCCTGGGTACCTCCCCACGCACCCACCTTGCTAGTTTAATTCCTCCCGAGCAGCTCTTGCAAATTTCCCAGCTAGTATTTTAGCACTCTTCCAATACTCAGGTGCAATCTATCCTTCTTGTACAGGTCATATCTACCCCAGAAGAAATTCCAATGATCCAAAAATGTGAACCCTTCTCCCATGCACCAACTCCTTAGCCATGCATTCATCTGCTCTATCCTCTCTATTCCAACTCTCACTAGCTCGTAGTACTGGCAGTAATCCAGATTTTCCTAGATTCGAGGACCTCTTTTTTTAAAAATTCGTGCCTGACTTTCCACACTTTCCCTTCAGAACCGCATCCTTTTCCCTTCCTATGTCAGTGGTTCCAATGTGTACAATGACCTCCAACCGGTCCCTCTCCCTTTTGAGAACATTCTGCACCCTCTCGGAGACATCCTTGATCCTGGCACCAGGGAGGCGACACACTATTCTGATTTTTCGCTGCTAACCACAGAAGCGTCAGTTTGTACCTCTGACTAGAGAGCCCCTTATCACAATTGATCACTTGGAACCCAACGTACCCCTCATTGCATGAGAGCATGTCTCGAGACCAGAAACTTGGCTGTTCGTGCTACATTCCCCGAGAGACCATCACCCCCTACATTTTCCAAAACAGCAGACTTGTTTGAAATGGGGACAGCCACAGAAGACTCCTGCACTACCTGCCTACCTTTCCTGGAGTTAACCCATCTCTCTGATTATAGCTGCGGCTTTTCTCCCTGCCTATCATTGCCAAACCATCATACCCCCAGGTCTTGTAAATTCCTCATTACCTCGAACTGTCGCTGCAACTTATCCACGCGATCCAATAGGATTTGCAAGCAAACACATTTACTGCGGACATAATCACCAGTAACATGGATACTCTCCCTAATCTCCCACATCTGACAGGAAGAGCATATCCCTCTCATAAAGGCCACCTTTGCTCCTTCACAATCTACAGACCCAGAAAATAGCACCGTCTTTTTGCTCTAAAAAAGTGCTCTGGGCTAACACAGTACTTGTGGTTTATATTTTTAATATTTAATCAAGAGACAGATGTCAGTAAAACATGTAATCAAGAAAGAATCCACTCCATTCACGACTGCAGACACAGCTAAGTTACACGTTAAAGACTATACACTTCTCTGTTCCTGTTCTGTGAGCTCCCCCACACAGGTTCCTCCATGGTCAGCTGTGAATTTTGCTGTTCATTAACCTTTCCCAGATGCACTGCAATGTCCAGTAACTGTGCAGATTCACTGCAATGTAAATTTCTTTTTCTCTCTCCCTCATTTTGGACTCCTATCCATGCCCCTTATAAACCTCTATAAGGTCATCTCTCAGCCTCCTACGCTCCAGGGAAAACAGCCGCAGTCTTTTCAGCCTCGCCCTATAACTCAAACCCTCCAACTCTGGAAACAGCCTTGTAAATCATTTCCAAACTCTTTTAAAGTTTCACAACATCTTTCTAACATAGGAGACCAGAACTGAATGCAGTATTCCAAAAGTGGCCTAACTAATGTCATGTACAGCCATAACATGACTCCTAACTCCTGTACTCAATGCTCTGATCAATAAAGGCAAGCGCCACCAAACGCTTTCTTCACTACCGTGTCTACCTGTGACTGCACTTTCACAGAACTACAAATCTGCACTCCATGGTCTCTTGATGCAGGAATACTCTCCATGGCCTTACCATTAAGTGTGTAAATCCTGCCTCGATGTGCCTTTCCAAGATGCAACACCTCACATTTATCTAAATGAAACTTTATCTGCCACTCCTCGACCCATCAGCCCATCCATTCAATTCTAATTTAGATTGAACTTTCTTTCCTCTCTTATTTCCTAAATGCTGAACATCTCCATCCCCACATTCTCCCTCCATTCTCACTTTGCTGAATCTAATCCATGCTGTACCTCATCCTGAAGGGTCTGGTTTACGCTGATTTACAGCCCACGCTTGGGGGATCTAATTGAAACATACAGAATACTGATTGGCCTGGATAGGGTGGATGTTGGGGAGATGTCTCCATTGGTAGGAGAGACTAGGTTCCAAGGGCACAGCCTTAGAGTAAAGGGAAGACCTTTTAGAACACAGATAAAGGGGAAACCTTTGTAGCCAGAGAGAGCGAAACCTATGGAATTCATTGCCACCGAGACTGTGTTGGACAAGTCACTGAGTATATTCAAGACAGAGATAAATAGGTTCTTGTGTATCAAGGATATTGAGGGTTGCGGGGAGAAAGCAAGAGAATTTGGTTGAGAAACTTGTCAGCCATGATTGAATGGTGGGAGCAGACCTGATTGGCTGAATGGCCTAATTTCTGCTCCTAGGTCTTATGGTCTCTTGCTGTCCTGGACATAGTGAGAGAGAACTGGGAGCAGGAGTAGGCCATTTGGTCTTTCAAGCCTGCACCAACATTGAACTGGATATGAATATACCTACATCTTGGTGGATAGGCTGGGACCTTTTTCACTGGAGCATAGGAGGTTGAGAGGTGATCTTATCAAGCTTTATAAAGTCATGAGGGGTATAGATGAGGTGAATGATGGGTTTCCTTTCCTTAGAGTGGGGGTTTCAAGGTTAGGGAGCAAATTTTGAAGGTGAGTGGAGAAAGATTTTAAAAAGACAGGAGGGACACCTTTGTTTTCCCATGGAGAATGGTTCGTATGTGGAATGAATGTCCAGAGGAAGCGGGGATGCAGGTACAGTTACAACGTTTAAAAGACATTTGGATAAGGACATGAATGGGAAAGGTTTGGAGGAGTTATGGACTAGGCCAGACCACTCAAAAACATTCTTAAGCAGGCACCGCAGACCATAACTTTGCTATTTGTTTCAGTAAGTGCACAGTGAAAATTACCCAAAGTTAGCTAGGTTGACTACCAGGATTTAAAACAGATAAATGTATTCACAAGAATACAGAATGAAACACAAAGAACAGAATATAAATACTCACAGAACTCAGTCTATCTAAACTAGACTTAATTATGCTGTTCCTTTCTCCACACAGTCCACTACTGAACTCACTCAAACAAGGCCTCAGCTTTCACAACAGATCACTTGTCTTTCATTATGCAGGTCACTTTGAAAACATAAAAGCTTGGGCCAAAAGTCTCATCGGTTGACATGTAAACAAAAAAGCCAATGAATACTCTTTCCATTTCTGTAAAAAACCATCCATTTTGGAGTCCGGGGCCATTTTACCACCACTCTGAAAAAAATGCCAGGACACAGTATCCTGGAGAAGAAGGACCAGCTTTTTAGAAAAAGGACCAGCTTTGTGACAGAGGGATATGGGCCAAACACTGGCAGATAGGATTAGTTTAGTTTGCAAACATAGCATGGACTAGTTGGACTGAAGGGTCTATTTCTGTGCTGTATGATTCTGTAATGGTCTCAAAACCATTTTCTTTACTTCCCCTATAACCATCCACTTCTTTGTTGTTCAAAAGTCAGATGACCTCAGCCTTGAATATATTCAATGACCAACCCCCCTCCACCCCAACTGCAGGAAGTCAACCCCATTTTTGAACTCAATTCCTATTGCCTTGCTGACTGCTTGCTGCATCTGCCTGACAACTGGTGCAGAAGGACGCTGAGGACCCTTTGTACATCGACACATCATTCCTGATGAAGGGCTCGTGCCCAAAGCATCGACTCTCCTGCTCCTTGGATGCTGCCTGAACTGCTGTGTTTTTCAAGCACCACACTTGACTCTGATCTCCAGCATCTGCAGTCCTCACTTTCTCCACATACCAATATATTATCATTTAAACCATGCACATCCTTTCTGCCTTTTTTTAAAGCAAGAGGCTTTAACTTTACATTGCGGTACTGCATTTGTTGTGCGTTTGCCAACTGAGACACAGACGTGGACCAACTTTTCCAAAGTCTGTCCCCCTCCTGGATTCACTCCCTTTCCCTTCAGTTCGTGCAAGTCAGTAACTGAATCCCAGAACGAAAAAGAAATGAAAAACTGGGTGAGAAAAAAAAAAGAGTGCCGTACCCACAGATGTTGGACAGAGTTGCAGTCTGGCGTGAAGCTCAATCTTCATTCAAAGAGAGAGAGGAACAACCACATCTTGAGAAACTCACAGCCCAACTTCTGCATTCAGACAAAGAGGCGGCTCTGAATGGCAGGAGGACCAGGCTCCTTCCGGTCCTCCGGGTCTCACCATTGGTCCTTCAGAAGGAAGTCAAGCGCTGTTTCCGTGGACAGTTGCTTGCATGCTCAGTGCTTTTGCTGACACCGCAGTACATGCGCAGTTGTTGCTGACACCGCAGTACATGCGCAGTTGTTGCTGACACCGCAGTACATGCGCAGTTGTCGCTGACACCGAGAAGCATGCACAGTACGCTCTGTGGGGGTGGTGGCGTGACTGACAGATTTTAAGCGTCCAAATGTCAATAGCAGAAAAAAAGCTGCAGCCACAATTTTATTTTTCCCTGTGGCTCGACATTTTAATCCTTTTGAATTTCGTCCGGCTTTGTATGTCTTTTCCCCAGGGTAGAGGAAGTCCAAAACTAGCGGCATAGGTTAAGGGTGAGAGGGGAAAGATTTAAAACGGTCTTAAGGGGTAACTTTCATGTAGAGTGTGGTGAGTGTATGGAATGAGCTGCCCAGAGGAAGTGGTGGAGGCTGGTACAATTACAACATTTGAAAGGCATCAGGGCCAGGATGGGTATCTGAATTGGAAGGTGTGAGAGAGATATGGGCGAAATGCTGTCAAATGGGTCACTAGATCAATTTAGGAGATCTGGAGGGGATGGGCGAGTTGGACTGAAGGATCTGTTTCTGTGCTGTATGACTCTATGCGTCTATTTCAATGCAAGTTTCAGAAACATTACTGCAGCTTTTTAAAAAATAAATTAATATGCTTTTAGATGTTAACAACGTTTCTGAATGTATCATTTTAGCTGTTCTTAATTTTAAAGATCAGCCATTTCTTGCGCACCCCTGTCTTCCAGGTAGAGTCATCACTATCGATTCTCTCTCTTTCCTGAGAAAGAGGTACAGCAATCAAAGAGGGCACGAGAAAGCATGGAATGGTAGAAGGGAGGGAGAATGGACAGGGGAGTGGGGGTAGAGAGAGAGAGAGAAGATGACAGGGGACAGAGGGTGGGGTGCAGAAAATGAGGGGAAGAGAGAGAAGAAGGCTGAGCACAGAGAATTGGTAGGTGCAGGGTGTGAGGAGAGAGAGTGGACGGTGACCAAAAGTTTGGGGGACTGACAGCACAAATCTCACCTTCCTCAGGACTGGTGTCAGTGTCTCATGAATTGGAACCCACTCCACCCACAGCAGACCTGAGGCAATTGTTTCTCAATAGATGCTTGGCTAATGCAGTAGAATCGTATAATCCTGACAGGCCATTTGGCCCATAAAATTCAGACTGACCTTCCAAACAGTATCCCATCCAGACCCACACGTTTTTCCTGCAGTTCCCCATGGTTACCGACCCTCAGTTGCACATATGTGGACACTTTAGCAAGGCCGATCCACCCTGAACTGCACCGAGTTAACTCACGCAGACAGAAGGGTGAGAACGTGTTAAAGTCCAGACAGACAGCTGCTCAAGTGTCCCAGGTCCCTGACATTGTGAGTCAGTGGTATGAACCACTGAGCCACCGTGCTGCCCAGAGCTTTCATGTTCTGCTTTGTCCTAGTAGATTCTAACTTCTCATGTGCCCTCAGCAGAGGCTCTCTCCTCCTGACATTCTTGGACCACACCCACTGCAACCTTCTCCAGCCCTGAGCACATCGGTTCCTGAATCCTGGCACCAAACAGACACCAATGCCATCTGTGCTCCTGCTGATAACTGCAGAGAACAGAGACCATCCCTGTCACTGTTCTGTCCCTTACCACCACCTCCCCCTCCCCAATGTTGTTTTTACTCTCACTGCCCAACCAGTTTGCTCCTACCACCTGCAGCCCTCTCTCAGATCCCCTTTACCTGCCAGACCTGCACTTACACCCTCCTGACACTGTCCACTGATGCAAACAAAAGGCTCTCTCCAGAAGGGAATGACCGTCTCCCAGAATAAAGTGCCTGGCTAACTTTCCCACTTTATCCTCAACATGTCTGCAGCCTGGCTTCCAGCTCCATCTCTGTGAACGAATGTCCTCCAGGATGTGTTTGCCCTGGATCACAGCATCCAGAGCCTCCCACCTTCTGCAAATTGAAAGACAAGCCCCAGCCTGCCCTCTCCAATGTGTGTTGTATAACTGATAGCCAAGTACGGAACCCATGAGGATGGCCTCAACATGGACCTTGGTTTCATGTCACACTATAAGTGACCCCACTTACACAGGCTTGTACCCCATTACTTACACACGTTACCAAGCATGGTCGAATGCAAACACATGCTTTTATGCACAAACACACACGCTCTCATGCATGCACACACATCACTTTATGGGGTGAAATTGTAATTGCAGAATTTTATTTGCAGGTACATTATATTTTGCTCAAAAAGCACACAATCTTCAGGCAGTCAATCCATGTGACATGTTATAAATCCTTACTTTGGAAACAGAACCAATCTGACTCAAGATTGGGTTGCAGACAGACTCGAACATGAGTGAATCAGAGGGTTTTCTTTCCCCAGAAAATGATTTCATCATTAGATTCTGAACTCCAGATTTCTGACTGAATTCCAATTCCGCCATCTGCTGTGGTGGAATTCAAACCCAGGAGTCCTGAGAAGTCCCCAGAACTGGGTTGATAGTCCAGTCAATAATGGCACTCGGCCCTTGTTCCTTCAATCACCCTGTGATGGCACATGAACTCACTGGTGCCTCCGCAGGTGGGAGGAGGGGGTGATGCCCTTTCCGCACTGAGAGCAGGTGAGCATGCTGTGCCTGGTGTGGACCCGCTCGTGTGTCTGCAGGCTGGAAGAATTGATGAATCCCTTCCTGTGCTTGGAGCAGGTGATTAGCCATTCTCTGTTGTGGACTCGCTGGTGAACTTCTAAAATCTCAAAACATATAATCAAGAAAGAACCCACTCTATTCACTACTGCAGACTTACGGCAAGGTTACACGTTAAAAACTCTGCAGTAATCTGTTCCTGTGCTGTGAGCTCTCCTACACATGTTCCTCCAAGATCAGCTGTGAATTTTGCTGTTTGTTAAATTTTCCAAGATGTTCAGAGATACATGATTTCAAACAGCAAAGGCAGTAACTATGCAGATTCACTGCTGTATCCGTTAGTAGTATATGTTTCTTTCTCTCTCTCTCTCTCTCTCTCTCTCCCTTACAGACCACGTGCTTGCTGCCTTTGGCTGTCTTTCTCCATTTTGAAATTGCTGTTGTCTTGATTTTTTTTACTCTAAAGTTCCAAAACAATGCATCAGCATATAAAACATTAATTGCTGCTCCTGGAATTCAAGGAAATCGCCTCCAACACTGAAAATACCTCAAAAAAGGAGCAGCTCTTACAGCCACAAATTTTCCAGTCCTCCATCCTGGAGTAGTTCTTGGTGAACCTTCCCATCTCCTAGGTTACAGTTATTCAAATAATTTGCTTTTCTATTTTTGCTAGAAAAGTGGATAACCTCACGTTTATCCACACTAACTGCATCTGACATACATTTGCCCACTCACTCAGACTGTCCAAATAACATTGTATCCTCCTCACAGATCACCCTTCCACCCAGCTTCGTGTCATCTGCAATTTGTGACATATTCCAATTAGTTCCCTCATCTAAATCATTGACACATACTGTGAATACCTGGGGTCCTAGTCCCAATCCCTGCAGTTATAAAACATCGATCTGACTGACCATACAAAATAGCAGATGTTAGCTTGACGTTCACAACTGACGAAGACCTGATAACCAATTATGAACCACTGAATTACTAAATCACAGAATCAGGCCATTCAGCCCATCGTGTCCATGCAGCTCTCGAAATGAGCTTTCTGACGTTGTGCAATTTTCCTGACGTTTCCTTGGAAACTGGTACATTGCTTGTCATCAAATAATTTTCCAATGCTCTTACCTGAATCTGCTTCAACCACTGTTCCATGCGATGTCTTCCAGATCTATTTACTCACTGTGTGAAATTTCTTTATCACATCACATTTTCTTCCTTGTAATCGATTTGAAATCTGCATTCTTATTCTCAATGCTTTTACCATGGTGAACAGTTTTTCACTGTCTTTTCTGGGTATGATTTTTCTCATAATTTTCAAAACTTATTTTGAATCTGACTTCAGAGATCAGTCCATGAGGCCAAGCCTCGTCAACAACACAGAAACAACCGAGCATCTAAAGGGACGGCCCCTCAGTCATCGCTGTGAGCCCCATAGCAACCATTGTTACCTGGGCGGCCATGCATTCCAAACCTGGTCTCTCAACATCACTAGTATTGTCCCACAGTTTGAGAAACTGTGATTCTCGTTATGACTATAAAAATGAAACTTTTTAAAAGCGGTTGTTGCTGAGAAGTTTAATCCTTTCTGTCCACCTATTCTCCACCCCTATCTCCATCATCTTGCAACTGTCCAGCATCCTCGGTAGTGTAGTGGTTAGTATCCCCATCTGTGACTCAGGACACTGGGGGTGCAATTCCCCGATGGGGAGGATTTGATATTTTTCTGGATGTCATGTCACACAGAGGGAGTGACCCTAACCCTGGATCGGGTTCAAGTCCTGCCTGCTCCAGAGTTCAAAAGTTCACAAATATAGGAGCAGAATTAGGCCATTCAGCCTATCAAGTCTGCTGCATCATTCGATCAAGACTGCTCATCACCCCATCTTCCTGCCTGCTCCCTTGAAAGGGTTCAGAAAAGATTTACACTGATGTTTCCAGAGTTGGAGCATTTGGGAGAGGCTTAATAGGCAGGGGCTGTTTTCCCTAGAGGTTCGGAGGGTGAGGGGTGACCTTATGGACGTTTATGAAACAATGAGAGGCATGGATAGGATAAACAGACAAGGTCTTTTCGATGGGGTGGGGGAGTCCAGAACTAGTCGGCATACATTTAGGGTGAGAGGGGAAAGATGTAAAAGGGACCTAAGGGTCATGTAGAGGGTGTGCTTGTATGGAATGAGCTGCCAGAGGAAGTGGTGGAGGCTGGTAAATTACAGCATTTAACGGGCATCTGGATGAGTAGATGAATAGGAAGGGTTTAGAGGGATATGAGTCAAGTGCTGGCAAATGGGACTAGATTAGGTTAGGATATATTTTGACATGGTCAAGTTGGACTGAAGAGTGTTTCCGTGCTGCACATCTCTGTGACTCTATAACAATTGTTCAATGAACTGGTCTGCAATTTCCCACATATGGCCTCCCTCCCATTCTGAATACAGGTGTTACATTAGCATTTTTCCAATCCAATGGAACCGTAAGGTCATACGACACAGGAGCAGAAATTAGGCCATTCAGTCCATCGAGTCTGCTCCACCATTCAATCATGGCTGAGATGTTTCTCAACTCCATTCTCCAGCCTTTCTTCCCATAACCTTTGATCCCCTTGACAATCAGGAACATATATATATATCAGTCTTAAATAAACACAATGAATCTTTCCCATGTTAAGAATTTTTGGAATATTGTAACTAATGAGTTCACGATCTCCGCTGCCACTTCCTTCAGGAGCCAGGGTGTAGGCCATCAGCATCAGTGGACTTGTCTGTCCTCAAACCAAATAGTTTCCTGTGTACCTTTACCCTCTCAACGTTGATTGTTTAAGTTCTACCCTTTCTATAGCCTCTGACTTGCCAATTCTAATAGGAATAGTTCTGTTGTCTGCCAACATAAAAACTGAGATCATCCCTGCCACTTCAATGTTCCCCCATTAACTCAGTTTTCATCTTCCAAGGTACCACACTTAGCTCAGCGACTCTGTTCCCATTCGCATATCAACAGAAGCTTTTGCTGTCCTTTTTGATATTTAGTGGAGGTCTCTTTTGTAAGTTAACATACCTATTTTTATTTATATTTTTTAATATCCCTTTATTTATGTTTGAAACTTTCCTAATGTTTGACCCTTCCAGAGGTCCTGAAGAACATTTCACAACGGGCTGAAAAGTTAAAAAAACACTACGTTTAAACTTTTTTAAATCGCACCTTTCTGGAGGCTGGGGGCCGGCCAAACGATCGCCCCGCCCCCATCGTCACCGATTGTTTGGTGGCCTCCCCAACCACGCCCCCTCAACCCAGGAGACGTCACATACCTGGGCCACACCCCTTGTGAGCTGGCGCATGTGCAGTGCAGGTCCTGCAGCGGGACTGAGGCGGTGTTACTGAGTGTGGGAGGAGAATGGTGCCGGTGGCTGAAGTAATAAGAACTGCTGGAAAAGCTGAGCAGGTCCGGCAGCTCGTGCCGAGAGAAATCATTTCGGGTCCCGGTGATCCTCCTTCAGAACAGGACCAGGTTTCAGAAACATCCCGGGGAGGTCGCCAGGCCCGAGCGCCAAGACCTGGCTCCTGCCCCCGGGGAGAGGAGACAGTGAGACAGGGTAGGATTGGGAACCGCGGGAGGAGGGAGACTGGGGAGTTTATAAACTCCTAGGGGAGGCCTGAGGCCTCCAATAAAATCACCACAGGCCCAGTGTTTACTTCACCGGCGAAGGCGCTCTCGGGTTGCCCGGGCAACCGGCCGCCATCTTTGTAAGGGTCAGGCGCATGTTGTCTTGGGGCGGGGAGCGCGGGCGGCCATCTTGGTGAGGGCACCATCAACTGTCATTTCTGGGAGAGAATTCCAACCTCGTGGTAACGTCGGCCTTGGCCGAGCTTAATTCCCCAGACTGTCCAGCGATGTGCAGGTTAGGGGGGGTTCAGCCATGCTCAATTACTGATAATGCCCAAGGATGTTCGAGTTAGTGTATGTTGACCATGCTAATTTACCCCCAGTGTCCAGAGATGTTCAGGTTAGCGTGGATTGGCCGAGGTAAGTTTATCCATAGTGTTCGGGGTTCTGCAGGTTAGGGTGAAGGTCTGGACCCCCTCAATCGGCTCTCTCGATCCGAGATCGGTCAAAAGAATCAGTAGGAGTACGGTCTATTTAAAGCAAGGTTATCAGCTTAATGAGATAAGGCAGCCTAGCACAGATTTGTCCAGCAACACAGGTTAAAAGCTTCTATGTTCCGTGGCAAAATTACATAATTACACTTGAAAATTACGCATTATTTATTTTTGTGACAGCACAGCCTGAATTACAAGAAAAGACCAATAAAATGTAATAAGGTGACATGATTGACAGCAGATTAGTCCAATGATATTTCATGGGAAACCGATTGTTTTACGTGCAAAATCATCCCACGCTTGCTTGTTCAAGATTAGTTCGAATACCAAATTACTTATGATTCATATTATGCAAACTCCATTGTTCTCATTTATTTCTAAATCCAACCAACTCAGTAAAGCAGCAATTCAAGTTCAATGTCAAATCATAACCTGAAGCCATTTTGTTATATTTATTTTAAAATATTATTTACAATTGAAATGCCATTTTGTGGTTAATACAAACCTACATACACCTGTTGCTCCTAACAACAGCCTAAATTCAAATTTTAAATCCTGATCTCAATAAATCAGCAGTTATCTCATTACCCAAAAGGTTGAGACCACAAACGATATAAGTACGGTTTTGATGGCTCATAACTCCTGAAAATCTTCCTACAGAAAAAAGTCACCGAGAGCTGCATATCCCAAAGAGTGATATTACTGTTTTGTAGAGCTTTTGGATTCTTCCATTCGATGCAAAACTCAGGGGAGACTACATTCCTACAGTTACAGCACGAGAAGTACTTACTTTATTCAAAATAAATACCAGGTTTAGTATAGCTAAGGGAGGGACCTTGCCAGTAAGAGGCATGCCTGTCTTTGTGACTTCCTTGAGGCTGTTCAATAGATAGGTCTTTTGGTAAGAGATGCAGTTATTGTCCCAGAACAGTTCCACCCATCCCATAATTGGGAAGACATTGGTGCCAGTAGGGGTCAAAGATTCTTTTGCTGAAGTCAGCACATAACAGACCACTTCATCTCTGCCAAATATTCTATTGTGACTTTGAAGAAACAAATTGTAATCGAAAGATAATATTTCCCTGTCTTCTCTTTTGTGGTGTGACCTATTTGGATGGGGCAAGGCTTACCAGGGTAGCTCATAGCACAACTGGTATCAAACTGGCACACAACACCTTTCCAGGGTAAAGACCATTTAGACTTGTTCTGGAAATGAACTGTTCAATCTCTGACCACTGCAATAGTCATTCTTGGTAATGTTCAGTCCCTCAGCAGACGAGGACATCTTCCTGGCATAGTTGGTACACAGTCTCTGGTTGCTCAGGATCGCACAGGTAAACTGTTCCTTCTTGTGCACCAATGCTGGCAATGGCAAGTCCACACAGCAGGGCAAGTTCGATCTTTATCATCCACCCCACTTCCCTTGCTTGCAAGGGGCTCGTCTGATGAGCTTGCAATGATGGAGATGAGCCCAGGGGGAGGTGAGAATTTAAAATTTGATTTTAGGCTCTTGTTAGGAGCAACAGGTGTATGTAGGTTTTCATTAACCACAAAATGGCTTTTCAATTTAAAATAGCTTCAGGTTATGATTTGATCCTGTGAACTTGAATTGCTGCTTTGCTGAGTTGGTTAGCTTTGGGGAAAAGAAAACAATGGAGTTTAATAATATGATTCATATGAATTTGGTATTCAAACTAACCTTGAACTCGCAAGCACGGGATGATTTTGAGAGTAAAACCATCTGTTTCCTAGGAAATATTGGACTGGCCTGCTGTCAATCATGTCACCTTATTACATTTGATTGGTCTTTTAAGGCTGTGCTCTCTTAAAAAACATGTAAATGATGCGTAATTTTCGAACGTAATTCTGCAATGTCGCCACGGAGCTCAGAAGCTTTAACTTCTGTGTTGCTGTACAGAATTGCGTCAGACTGCCTTGCTTTATTAAACTGATAACTTTGCTTTGTACAGTCCGCATTCCGTTTGTTCTTTGACCGATCTCGAGACGGAGGGGTCCCGCCTGGGATCCAGATCTTCAAGGGTGGATTGGCCATGCTAAATTCCGTCCATAGTGTCCCGGGATGTGTAAGTTCGGTGTATTACTCTGGGATAAATGTAGGGCAATAAGGGGAGTGATATGGGTGAATTACCATTCAGAACGTTGGTTTGGACTTGTTGGGCCGAGTGGCCTGCTTCCACACTGTGAGGATTCTTTGAAGGGAAGGGATTTTTGCAAACTGCTCTCCTTCCATCTGCTGCAGAGTTCTGCTGTCGGCCTGTCCCCGCTCCCTGCCCCATTTTTGACATTACATCGTGAAAGTGGCCAGATTAGTTTCAACGTGAAATACCCTCCTCTGGGCAACTCCTCATCCTGGGAGGGAGAGAGGGAGGGGGTAATCTGTTCACTTGTAGCAACTGGAGTGAATCCAAGGAGGGAATCTACTCTGACAACTCAGGTATGTGTCTTAATTACCGAGGTGAGGAGGGACGGATGATAGCAATTGGGGAGAGGAAGATACTTTATTTTTATTTTTAAAATGCATCTGATTCCCACAAATAAATGCATCAGGTTCAAGTACAGCACGTGCAATGATCCACATTGCAGCTTCAAGCTGGCTGCAACAGTTTTACATCCTCTGTTCTTGCTCCGTGTTGGCTGCAGCACATTTGGTTTCCTTCCCTCATCTCTTCTTTCTGCTCCCCCCACCCCCGAAGTGTTGATGCTTCCAAATTGACCCTCAAAAGTTCAGGTTATACTTCCATTCTTTCCCAGTTTTCAAAACCCACAAAATACAACTTTCCCAATCCTCTGAGTATCGGAGTTGGGAGGTTATGTTGTGGCTGTGCAGGACATTGGTTAGGCCACTTTTGCTCTCACTCCTATCAAAAGGATGTTGTGAAACTTGAAAGGGTTCAGAAAAATTTACAAGGATGCTGCCAGTGTTGGAGGGTTTGAGCTGAATTGTTTTGGGCTGTTTTCCCGAGTGTGGCAAAGGTGTTTGTATACATTTATAAAATCATGAAAGGCATGGATTGGGTAAACAGACAAAATTTTGTCCCCTGGGTTTGGGGGTGTCCAGAACTAAAGTGTAATAGCTTTAGGGTGAAGTGGATGAGCAAACATTTAAAAGAAACCTAAGGGCAACTTTTTAACTCAGACGGTGGTGAGCGTAAAGAATGAGCTGCCAGAGGAAATGGTGGAGGCTGGTACAATTACAATATGTGAATGGCATCTGGATGGTTTCTGAATAGGAAGGGTTTAGAGGAGTATGGGCCATGTGCTGGCATACGGGACTAGATTAATTTAGAATATCTAGTCAACATCAATGAATTAAGACCATAAGACACAGAAGTGGAAGTAAGGCCATTCAGCCCATTGAGTCCATTCTGTCATTTAATCATGGCTGATGGACATTTCAGCTCCATTTACCCACACTCTCCCCGTAGCCCTTAATTCCTTAATTAAGAATTTATCAATCTCTGCCTTGAAGACATTTAATGTCCTGGCCTCCACTGCACTCCCTGGCAATGAATTCCACAGGCCCACACTCTCTGGCTGAAGAAATGTCTCCTCATTTCTGTTCTAAATTGACCCCCTCTAATTATCAGGCTGTGTCCCTGGATCCTAGTCTCCTCCGCCTAATGGAAACAACTTCCCAGTATCCACCCTTTCTAAGCCAAGCATAATCTTGTAAGTTTCTATTAGATCTCTCCTCAACCTACCGAACGCTAATAAATATAAACCCAGGATCATCAGCCATTCATCGTATGTTAGGCGTACCATTCCAGGGATCAATCGTGTGAATCTCTGCTGGACACACTCTAGTGCCAGTATATTCTGCTGTTACTGCCGCTGAGTCACACCTTGAACCCTGTTTAGTGGGTGAAGTGGGAGGGGCAAGAGGATCCTTTCTTTCGGACTTGCTGCTCTCGCACCCACTTTACTTCTAGTGCTGTCTGACAGCACCTGCCCTACTGAATTGATCTGCAGGAGCAGGTGGAGGACATTTTTACCCTGGATGGAGCATAATGTTTGTCCAACCCCTGCAGGTTGGTATGAAATAGATACATTTGTCTCTGTCCCATTGAGTCTCCAGCACAGGGCTAGGCTGGTCGGCTCAATTGGCCTCTATCAGTGTTTTTGCTCTGCCTGAGCCTCCACCCACCCCTCTTCATCGCCCCTTCCCATCCCACATCAGCAAACTGGTATCCCCCACTATCGCACGTTTGCTTTATGCTGCTTTGCTTTTACAAAAGACCCACATTAGTACCTGTTTTCGCTAATCAAAAGAAATCCAAAGAGGATTTTTGCTTTCATGAGAGGCAACGTCCTAGTGAACCTTCTCTGCACCCTCTCCCAGAGCATCCACGTCCTTCCGGTAGCATGCTGGCCAGAACTGCACGCAATGTTATGAACGTGGCCGGAATAAATAGCTGTAACATAACTTGCTAACTCTTACACTCTAGGCAAGTGTGCTGTATGCCTTCTTGACCATGTGCCTGCCTGCTTTGCCACTTTCAGGAATCTATATGCCCAGATCCCTCTGTATGCCAGATCTCCTATGCGTTCTCTAATTTAATGCACACTTCTTGTATTTCCTTCTCTTCCTTTCTCCCTCATCTGGATCCAGCTTCCCCTTAATTGTATTCCTCTCTTCATCTCTTTTCCCCCCCTGTTCCTCACCCCTCCACACATCAGTGTCTCATAAGACCATAGGAGCTGAAATTAGGCCATTCAGCCCATTGTGACTGCTCTGCGATTCAGTCATGGCTGATCAGTTTCTTAACCCCATTCTCCCAGTAACCTTTGATCCCTTTCATACTCAAGAAACTATCTTTCACAGCTTAAATGTACTCAATGACCTGGCCTCCACAGTCTTTGGTGGCAGTGAATTCCATTTATTCACCACTCTAGCTGAAGAAGTTTCTCTTTACCTCCACTCTAAAGGGTCTTCCCTTTGGTCTAAGGCTGTGCCCTCGGCTCCTAGCCTTTCCTACCAAAGTAAACATCTTCCCAACATCCAGTCTGTTCAGAATTCTGTCGGTTTCAATTAGATCCCCCGTCATCGTTCTAAATTCCATTAACTATAGACCCAGAGTCCTCAAACATTCATTATTTGTTCAAATGTTCATTCCTGGGACCATTCTCGCGAACCTCCTCTGAACACACGCCTAGGCCAGTACAGCCTTCCTGAGATTTGGGCCCAAAACTGCGCACAATACTCCAAATATGGCCTGACCAGAGTGTTACAAAGCCTCAACTACATCCCTACTTTTACATTCAAGTCCTGTCAAATTAAATGTCATCATTGCATTTGCCTTCCTAACTACTGTCTCAACCCGTAAGTTTACCTTGAGAGAATCCTGGACTAGAACACCCAAGTCGCTTTGCACCTTAGATTTCTGCACTTTCTTCAGTTCCAAGGGTGACTGTTGGTGTCGGGGCAGCACCAGAGATTTCCTGACATGCGGATTGTATTCGGGGGTACCAAGTAATCTGAGGAACTGGCAGTATTTCGGGAGAAATTGTTATTCCTGGAGAAGGTAGAGAGGAATGTGGTGTGATTCTGTAAACTCGAGGTCTCCAGAAGTGTGCAGAGGTGGTGTTACAATTTAACAACATAAATTTGAAAGCGAGGAAACTCCACCAGAATTCAATTATCAGACATGACAGGCCAATGGTGTCTATCTGTGATGTTCGAATTCTATGATGCTTGGAACTGAAACATAACTTTTAACCCCATGTATTTAATCTCCTTTGTAATAGAGGTCTCTATTTGTATTTTTCAATTGGTTTTTGTACCTGTCTGCTACTTTTGATGATTTGTGTACTTGGTCTCCAAAGTCTTTTTCTCCCCCTTTTATAGTGCTTAGTTGCTAATAATTTAGCAGTTCTCCAATCAGTCTTTCTTGGGTGAAAAGTAAATGGTTCTGATGTTGTCGTATTGGGTGACATTAAACATTTTTTCCACTCATTCGTTTAACCCATGAATGCTGTTTAGCTTCTTCCTGCTCCTTTCTGCACAAGTTGATGCCCCTCTGCCCCTGGATAGTTGATAGTTGACCAAGAACTGGATAGGTGTCCCCTTCATCCAACCTCTCGAGCAATAAGCTATCAGTAACCAAGGACAAAGGTCTTGGACTCCAATTGTTAGTAGTAAACCTCCACTAGGGACAGATTCTTTGGACATGATCTTTGATTTTGGCACAGAGGCAGGAAACATCTCACCTGTATCAGATAAATCAAATTACTGACTGTCAACTGCTTTGATACTGAGCAGCGTGAATTGAGTATTTACTGGCCCAACAAGAATGGATTTCCCAAACTGCCACAGTGTTTGTGACAATCATACACCCAAACCAGCTGCGAGTCGGGATCAACCTTCTCTCTGAATCAGGAGGTCACAGGTTTAAATCACAGGATGTTGCTGGTAAGAGGTTCAGTGATGGAACTGTCATTCAGCGGAAAATACTAATAGCTCCCAGAAATTATGGCGAATGTCGGGGCTAGTATAAATGAAGAACTGAAGGATATTAATAAGTATGAAACAAAAATGCATCAGAGAATTGAATAGGATTTAAAGTAGCTAAATTCCCTGGGCTTGGTGGTTAACGCTAGTTCACTGGAAAGTGGTAATTGGAAAGTGGCACATGTCATCCCACTGTTTTATAAAGAAGGAAGAGAGCACAGGGAATCTATAATGAAAGGTACAACAACAGGACAGTTAAATATTAATGATAGGACTGAGCAGAATCAACATGGGCTTATTGGAAATATATAGTGGTCAAACTCAGGTCATTATAGCTAGCAGAATATATGAATGTCCAAATTAGGAGCTGAAGTAAGCCATTCGGCTCATTAAGCTGCTCCACTCCAAGAAGATAATGGCTGATTACTTTGTGTTATACATTGCACATTCGCATCCATCCCCATAACCTTAGATTCTTCTTAAGCAAAGGAATTAATTTACTTCTGCCTTAGAAATATTCAATGGTCCTGCCTCCACTATCTTCTGTCGCAAAGTATTCCAAAGCTGCACAACCTTCCAAAAAATTTCCCTCCTTTGTCACAAATGATTGTGTTTTTTGAAGAAGTAACAGAGAGGATTGATGAGGGCAGAGCAGTAGATGTGATCTATATGGACTTCAGTAAGGCGTTCGACAAGGTTCCTCATGGGAGATTGATTAGCAAGGTTAGATCTCACGGAATACAGGAGAACTAGCCACTTGGATATAGAACTGGCTCAAAGGTAGAAGACAGAGGGTGGTGATGGAGGGTTGTGTTTCAGACTGGAGGCCTGTGACCAGTGGAGTGCCACAAGGATCGGTGCTGCACCCTCTACTTTTTGTCATCTACCAAAATGATTTTGATGCGAGCATAAGAGGTACAATTAGTAAGTTTGCAGATGACACCAAAATTGGAGGTGCAGTGGACAGTGAAGAGAGTTACCTCAGATTACAACAGGATCTTGACCAGATGGGCCAATGGGCTGAGAAGTGGCAGATGGAGTTTAATTTAGATAAATGCGAGGTGCTGCATTTTGTGAAAGCAAATCTTAGCAGGACTTATGCACTTATTGGTAAGGTCCTCGGGCTTGTTGCTGAACGAAGAGACCTTGGAGTGCAGGTTCATAGCTCCTTGAAAGTGGAGTCGCAGGTAGATAGGATAGTGAAGAAGGCATTTGGTATGCTTTCCTTTATTGGTCAGAGTATTGAGTACATGAGTTGAGAGGACATGTTGTGACTGTATTGGACATTGGTTAGCCAACTGTTGGAATATTACGTGCAATTCTGGTCTCCTTCCTGTTGGAAAGATGTTGTGAAACTTTAAAGGATTCCGAAACTATTTACAAGAATGTTGCCAGGGTTGGAGGATTTGAGCTGCTGGAGCATCGGAGGCTGAGGGGTGACCTTATAGAGGTTTACAAAATTATAAGGGCATGGATCGGATAAATAGGCAAAGACTTTTCCCTGGGGTCGGAGAGTCAAGAACTACAGGGCAGAGGTTTAGGGTGAGAGGGAAAAGATATAAAAGAGACTTAAAGGGCAACTTTTTCATGTATGGAATGAGCTGCCAGAGGAAGTGGTGGAGGCTGGTACAATTGCAACATTTAAGAGGCATTTGGATGGGTAGATGAATAGGAAGGGTTTGGAGGGATATGGGCCGGGTGCTGGCAGGTGGGACTAGATTGGGTTGGGATATCTGGTCAGCATGGACGGGTTGGACCGAAGGGTCTGTTTCTATGTTGTACATCTCTATGACTCTATAAATGGGTGATCTAATTGTTCGTTCACAACAGTAAGTAAACATCCCTCAACATCCATTTTTTGAAGACCATTCAGGCTCAAAGAAACTTCAATCAAATCACCCCTTGCTATTCCAAACTCTGGTTGAAAGTCAGACCTGCCTGTCTAATGATTTTCCATTAGACAGTCTGTTCATTCTGGGTGTCAATCTAGTTTACCTTCTGTGAATTGCCTTTAATGCATTTTCATTCTTCCTTCGGTAAGGATATCAAAACTGAGCACCGTGTTCAAGATGTCGTCCCACCATTTCTCTGTAACTGAGGCATAATCGCCTTACATTTATGTCATTGGCCTTTCTAATCACTTGCTGTGCTTGCATTCTAACTTATGACTTATTTGCAAGGCCCACGGATCCCTCTGCATCTCAGAATTATGCAGTTGTTCTCCAAGTATGTAACAAATTGCATTTTACCATTTTGCACACCACTTGCAAGAGTTTTGCTTATTTATTTAACCAATCTAACAATCTGCATCCTTGATATGTCATCCCCACAATGTACATCTCCATCTATCTTTGTGTTGCCTGCAAATGTTACCACATACCTTTGATCCCCTCCTGTAAGTCATTGTGGAAAGTTGAGGAGCCAGCAGAGGTGCCTGTTGGAACCCCACCATACATTGTCATTTACAACCAATTTGACAAAAGAACCATTTTTGCATATTCTGTTTTCTGCCAGTCGGTTGATGTTCTATAACTATACTTTACACCATGAGCTCCTCTGTGCAATATGCTTTTCGTGAAAACATGTCGAACAGCTTTAGGATATTCAAGTTCAGTATATCCACAGGCTTCAATTTACATACTCTTTCAAATAATTCCTTTCGGACAGCATGGTGGCACAGTGGCTCCCTCTCATGGCCAGAGACACCTACTTGATTTCAGCCTTGAGTCGACGATCTGGAGTTTGCATGTTCTGTCTATGTCTTTGTGAGTTTCCACTGGGGGCTCCACAGTCCAAAGATGTGTAGGTTGGGTGGAGTAGCCATGCTGGATTGCGTAATGTCCTTGGATGTACAAGCTAGGTGAGTTAGCCATGCTAAATGCAGGGTTACGGAAGTAGAGTGGCGGTCTGGATCTGGGTGGGATGCACTTGAGGGTTGGTGCAGGACATGATCGGCCAAATAGTCTCTTTCCACACTCTTGGAATTGTATGAATAAATTGGTGAAACAACATTTCGTTTTCATATTAGCATGCTGATTCTTTTCAATTACCACGAGCTTTTTGACATGGTGGTTATAATCTCCTTAATTGATTCAAAAACAAATGTTTAATTGCCATAGACTCAAGGGACCACATCTTTCCCTTCGAGAACAGAAATATTAAATATGTTACTCTCCAGTCTGAGGAAAACTTGCCTGAATCTAATAAATCTTGGAAAATTAACATTAATGCAAATATGAACTCATTAGCCACCTTTTAAAATTCTATGATGAAGTCCACCTGCACCCAGAGATTTGCCAGCCCATAGCACCATCAGTTCGCTCAATAGCATTTATCTAATGATTCTCATTTCACCAAACTCCTCTGTTTGTTCAACCTATGGGGTTAAAGGCAGGATTCTTGACCATGTGGTGGAACAGCGGGATCTTGGAGTCCAAGTCCATAGCTCGCTCAAAGTTGCCACCCAGGTTGATAAGGTTGTTACGAAGGTGTACGGTGTGTTGGCTTTCATGAGCAGCAAGTTTGAGCTTAAGAGCTGCAAGGTTATGCTGCAGCTGTATGGAGTATTGGTTAGATCACGCTTGGAATATTGTGTTCACTTTTAGTCACCTAATTTTAGGAGAGATGTGTAGGAAAAATGCCAGAGGAAACATCACAGAAGCGCTTCACAGGAGGCTGCCAAGCACTGAGTATGTCACCTAGACAGGGGACGAAATGTCTGCAACACAAATTCCCAGCTCGGCGAACAGACCCACAACAGGAAGCTGTGTAAGCTGAGAGAGGGTACAGAGGAGATTTACCTCAATGCTGCCTGGAATGGAGGGCATGTCTTAGGTTGGGGGAGCTAGGGCCTTTCTCATTGGAGCGAAGAACGATGAGAGGTGACTTTGTAGAGGTGTACTATATGTTGAGAGGCATAGATAGAACAAATAGCTAGAGACTTTTTCCCCAGGTCAGAAATGACAGGGCATAATTTTAAGGTAATTGGAAGAAGGTTTCGGGGAGATGTCAGAGGTAGGTTTTTTACTCCGATGGTGAGTGCATGGAATGCACTTCCAGGGTTGGAATGAGAGTCAGATACATTTAAGGACATTTAAGCGCCTGCTGAACAAGCACATGGACGGCAGTAAATTGAGGGGTGTGCAGGCTAGTCTCATCTTCAAGTTGGATAAAAGGCTGGTACAACATCGAGGGCTGAAGGGTCTGAACTGTGCTGTATTGTTCTATGTTCTCGCTCCAGAACGATGCAGCAGCAGTATTGGAAGAACAATATTGCGTCAAACCCCTTGACCCTTCCAGAGATGGGCACTGTCGATGGAAACTCGGTGAAATTCTGCCAGCGATCAGGTGATAGCCGGGTGGGGGGAGGGTGGCAGCCGTGAGACTGAACTTGCTTACTTGAGGGTTTTTAGTTTTAGTTGCTACGTGCAATGAAGTGTGAATCATTGTTTCAGCAGTTGGTTCTGTGTGTTGTTTCTGAGTCAGTCGCCAAATTAAGGCGATTCACCCACAACCAGAGCAAGAGGCTGGGATTAATATTGACTCCTCTGCATTCAGCATGACATCACGTCAATACTGTTAGAAAGGGAAAGCTGACACCAACTCCCACCCCACCAGAGATCTCAAACCGAAACACCCAAAGACAAGCGCATCACCCTATAATCTGTAAAATTAATGTGAAAAGTGGTGTAACCTGCTCTAATGTTTAAAAATAAATCCCTAACACTCAACAAAAATCCATTTATTTATCCAACAGTAACGGTGAACAGATGAACTAAACTATTAAAAAACTGAATAACTCCCTTCTAACGACTGACTGTTCCGGAATAAAACAAGATTCTCGTGATATGCAGATCCAATAAATATGATTCCCTCTCGTAACAAAAAATGAAATTTAGTCTCTCAGATTACAGCCAGGTTACGTGTCTGTTGGAATATTCTGTGCCGCCTTCTGTTGAATCTTCTGTCAGGAATGCCCTTCTCAGTTTTTTTTTAAATGATGCATTCTCTAATACAGAGATGACTGACATCCAATTTCCCCCTCTCAATAAAACTGAGGATTCTTGGTTCTCACGAGGGGGAGTTAGAGATCTGGGCGTTCAGTCGATTGTACCCTGAAGGTGCATATCTTTTATATCTTTCCCTTCTCACGCTAAACCATAAAGCCCTCTAGTTCTTGACTCCCCGACCCCAGGGAAAAAGACTTTGCCTATTTATAAAGAGACTGAAGGGGCAACTTTTTCATGTCGGGGTGGTGCCGATCCTTTAAGGCGTGGGAACATTTTGACGACATTACTTTCTCTGTCTAGACTTCGCATGACTTGAAAAGCTTCAATCGGGCCAGATTTCAAACTTCCGGACTCCGAAGAGAGCTGTCCCAAATTTCCAATCGACCCTCATCGCTGACATCCCTCAAACACTGCACCACTCACGTCAACTTATTCAACGCTATCTCCAATCATTTCACTTCGCTGCTTTCTGTCCCATTGGTCCTCCAGGGAGCCCAACCTCGTTTTACGAAGGTGCTTTTTGAGAAAATTAAACAAGCACTTTCGCGCGAGTCATGAAACTCGGGCTCGTCCGGGATTTGAACCCGGGATCTCTCGCACGTCTGCGTCGACGAAGACACAAAGCGAGAATCATACCCCTAGACCAACGAGCCCCACGGTTGGTGCGCCGGCGTCCCTGCCCCCGCCCTACCTCTTGAACCAGCTGAGTCTTGCTCAGAGTAAAGTTCCAGTTGACATTGGACAGGCTGGGGCTGTTTTCTCTGGAACGTCGGAGGTTGAAGGGTGACTTTATGGAGGCTTACAAAATTATGAGGGGCATGGATAGGATAAATAGGCAAAGTATTTTCCCTGGGGTCGGGGAGTCAAGAACTAGAGGGTTTTAGGGTTTAGGGTGAGAGGGGAAAGATATAAAAGAGACCTAAGGGGCAACTTTTTCAAGCAGCGGGTGGTGCGTGTATGGAATGAGCTGCCAGAGAAAGTGGCGGAGACTGGTACAATTGCAACATTTAAGAGGCGTTTGGATGGATATATGAATAGGAAGGGTTTGGAGGTATATGGGCCGGGTGCTGGCAGGTGGGACTAGATTGGGCTGGGATATCTGGTCGGCATGGACGGGTTGGACCGAAGGGTCTGTTTCCATGCTGTACATCTCTATGACTGTATGAACAGCTGCTTCTCATTCTGTCTCTCTGCTGCCGTTTGCCCGTCCCCAGGAACCGGGTCCTCTCTACTGGCAGAAGATTAACCCGTTTTCTTTCTAAACTTTTCTCTGACACCGGAGTGACCGGTGACAAGTATTGCCCTCCTCAACATAGGGTACAGAGAACAGGAGAAGACCCCGCAGACCTCCACGGGTGTGTCATCTCAACTCTGCACACTGGGCCTGTGTATCAATGTGAAATATTTACGTCGACGTTTTTTGGGAAGCAGATGAGAAGGCGAGGTGCACAACAGTGCGCCGTTATACGGGAAAGCTGCTAACCTCGACATTGAGTGAAGAGGGAAGATGGTTTCCCTTCTGGGTTATGCTCCCATCGCGCACCGGCAGACATATCGCCGACGAGCAAACATTAACTCTGTCTAAATTGCCACATTCTATTTTTACGAACCGTGATTTCACTCAGAAGCACAATTTACCTGCTCCCTCCTGGATATCCTTCCAGGCTCGAACATACCTTCCAGGTGAAGCAGCACTTTACCTGCACATTTGCCGCAACCTAGTCGACTGCATTCGCTGCTCACAGCGTCGTTTTCCCAACGGAGCATGAAGTATAAACTGGGTGTCTGCTTCGCAGAACATCTCGGTTCTACCCGCGAAAAAAGGCCCTGAGCTTCTGCTTTCCTACCACTTTAACACGCCACCATGTTCCCTGGCCAACATCTCTCTCTCAGGCTTGCAGCAGTGTTCCAGCAAAGCTCAGCTCCAGATGGAAGAACAACGCCTCATATTCCACTTCAAAACCCTACAGCCCTCTGATCTTCAAGATCGAGTTCCATGACTTTAGGGCCTGAAATCCCCCATGTCTTTGACCCCTACCACACACATACGAGCCCTTGTTATCACATAGTCTGCTGCGACACACGACTTGTTGTTAGCCACTAACGGTCTCCATTAACAGTTATTCACCCTCCCACAAGGATCGTTATTCACTCCTTTGTCCCTCCTATTGTTCTCTCTCTGAGCTGGCGGGAAAGAGAGCAATGTACACTGGAGACTCTGAGCCTGCTGAAACTTGCTCAGTGTGAAATACATTCCACTTTGATCCAAGAATTGCAAGCAGCAAAGAGTTTGCAGAACATCTGCTTGTCATTCTGTCCCCGGGATGCGGTTTCCGACATACGGATCGTCTTGTCATTCACGTCGGAACGGACTTGGCGAACTCCTGCAGGGAAGGCACGAAACCACAAGGTATGCGTTTCAATGTTATCAGTTCATTGGCATCTCAGAGAAGTGGTTTTGCGATTCAGTTCATAGGAAACCGACGAAGAACAGGAGAAGGCCACTCAGACCTCCAAAAGCAGCTTACTTGAACGGTTTGAAAGGCAAGGTGCTAAACAAACAGAGTACCATCGCAAAGGTAAGTCGCTCAAGGGGGCACTGAACAAGAGCAGAGGATGGTTTCGATCCATCGACCTCTGGGTTACGGGCCCAGCACGCTCCCGCTGCCCCACTCTGCTCCTATGCACAACAGGCCGCTCCACAGGTCCCTTCAGCCTTTCGTCTGGCGCGTGGCATGCACGTTCGAGACTGATGTCAAAGATCTTCACTTCTGTCGTCTTATATGGTGTTGCGCAGACGTATGGAGGCTGTGTAAATATCAACTTTTTCTAACTTCCCACATTCTCTTATGATTTCACTCTGAATAGACGCCATGCGGCCCACCTTCGCTCTGCTGGGTCGACACAGTAAGTAAACGTGGGTCTCTATTCGTATCATTCTCTTGCCTTCTCCATGTAATTCTGCACATTGTTACTTTAAACATGACCACCGAATTCCCGTTTGCGTCTAATGCATCTGCCTCTTTGTCAGTGTCAGTTAGGGATTTACTGACCCCTCAGGTTGTCACCTCAACTGTGCACATTGGGCCAGTATATCATTGTGAAATATTTATGTCGAAGCTTTTTTTGGGAAGCGGATGTGAAGGCAAGGTGCAGAACAGAGCGCCGTTATACGGGAAAGCTGCTAAAGACGACGTTGAATGAATAGGAGAGAATGGTCTCTCTTTTGCGTTATGGTCCCAACACGCACCCGTTGTGCCATTCTCCTGCATTGTTCGGCAGTTTTTCCAGAGAAGTATTCAGCTTTTCATCTGGCGTGTGGCAGGCACGTTTGAGAATGACGTCAGAAGATCTTCTCTGCTGTCGTGTCATATGTTGTTGTGCAGACATATCGTCGATGTGCAAAAATAAACTCTGTCTAAATTCCCACATTCTGTTTTTCGAACTGTGATTTCGCTCAGAATCACTAATTTTCAAAACTCGCAATATTCAAACTTGAACAAAGTGCTCATAGAAATGATTAGTGAGCACCTGGAAGAAATTCTTCCAAACTTACCTGGGGAATTTCGCTTTGAGCGGTCTTGAACTTTAAGTGGAAAGAAGGGAAGTTTGCCTCGAGGCTGTTTAATGTGGAGATGTGTTCTCCATGTAAACTGGTCGTAGTTGATCATCCCAGTGCTTCCCGATGCAGGGCTGCCTGACCCCCAGGGAGGTGTACTTGTAGTAACTGGAGGGAATCCAGAGAGGGAGCAGATTCTGCAAAGGTGCTCAAGTACTTTCTCTCTCTCTTTTAGGTCTTTTCCTTGTGTATTCCCTCAGTTTGGCACGTATGCAGCAGTTTGCACCCTGGAAAATGATTGCTTTTTTCCTCATGTTCACAATTAAAAGTGTAGTTTCTCATGGAACTGAGCCGCATTGAAAGGATTGGCATATTGATATATATATATGTACACGTATTTAGCTTAAGATTAGATTAGATTTGAATGACGTTTTCCTCTAAATACACCTAAGCCTATCTGGCTGCATGAGGGATTTCAGGTTTCTATGTGCTGGGTATTATGTGATCAGCAGGCATCTGGCAAACTACAGTAACTGCCATCTATGTTCTGTTCGTTTAAGTGTACTGCCAATGATCGCTTATTTTGTGATTTTTTTTTGCAGGAAGACATGCCGCAAGAAATCTGAAAACAAATGATACGTCAACTTCTGACAGAGCCACTTGATTCATTGGGACTTGAATATCAGCAGCCATTCCAATCAAGAAGACATGGTTGCTGTTGTTTGCTTGAGAGATTTTGGACACTGGTGCGGCAGGAAGAATACTGAGACACCGAGTGAGGGAGATTCAGTGCGCTGACTGTGAAAAGTGCTTCACACCATTTACTCAGCTTGGGGGAATCAAAGTCTCATCCCTGACGGTGGGGATAGACTATGTCGCCGTTCTGATTGTAATTTCAAACCCAGACCAACACAAGGAAAGCTCCCCCAATGGGGAAACTGTGGAAATATGGGGACTAAGGGAAAGGATTCCCTTCCCCATCCGTGTTGGAAACCCACAGACGTATTCACAGCGGGGAGAGGCCATTCACCTGCTCGGTGTGCAGGAAGGGCTTCAGTCGGATCAGCCATGTGGAGACGCACCAGTGGGTCCACAAGTGAGAGAAGCCATTCACGTGCCCCATGTACGGAAGGGGGTTCACTCAGTCAACTGCACTGCTGACCCACCAGTGGGTCCACACCGGAGAGAGGCCGTTCACCTGCTGTCAGTGCCGGAAGGGCTTCAACTGCTCCTCCCACCTGCGGAGGCACCAGCGCGTTCACGTTCCATTGCAGGGGGGATGGAAGGAGCGATAGCCGAGCGCCGCTAACAACCCAGCTTTGGGGACTCTCAGGTTCGAATCCCGTCGGGGCAGATGGCAAAATTGGGATTCGGTCAGTAATCTGGACTTCAGAATCTAAGGATGAAACCATTTTCAGAGGGCAAAAACCCATCTGATTCACTCATGTCCTTTTCAGTGATGGAAACTGCCGTTGCGGGAAAGGATTCACTCAGTCATCCCAGCTGCATGCTTTACCCGGCTGTACAAAGGATCCAGTTACAAAAGGACAACTCAACTAACCAATAATAAAGAAGTGTGGTGGGAGGAGTGGGGGTGAGGGTGTGCACTTTGAGCTTGAGGTGCTTTTTTTAAAAGAAAAGCTACTTTTTGTACTCCTTGTGATGTGGAGATCTGAAGCTGCAACAAAGTTGGGTCGCAGTAAAGGTTACCTGAACTTACCGTCAGGCTTAAACGCTCATTGAAAGCTGGGAGATCCTACAGCTTCTCATTTCTTTCAGCCACCAGCACCGAGTTTCCAATGTCGTGTCTCAGAAGGAACAGTGAATGAGTAGATGGTATTGTTCGAAATTGTAAATTTTTTAGGACTGCAGGTTTATTGTTTCATTGGCATTGCAAAGTTTACTGGCAACAGTGGGAGGTGCGGGCTGTATTCACGAGAAACAAAGTTTTAAAATGACACAAACACCAGGGTATAGTCCAACAGGTTTATTTGGAAGCACGAGGTTTTGGAGCGCTGTTCCTTCATCAGGTAGCTGTTGAGTAGAATGGTAAGACAAAGAATATATAGCAAAAGATTATAGTGTCATGCAACATAAATGATATATTGAAGAAACCTGTTCAGTCTTTCATCTTTTAAAATGGGTTGCAGATTTCGGTTCATTCATCTGTAAATCCCAGAACTTCTTTTTAGTAACATTCTCCAGGTAACTTAATGTTTTATAAAGGGAGGTGACACCAGAATTCAGATAACGCATGAGAGCTGTGAGGTTAGAGTCGTTCTGTATCCCAGTCTTGAGTTCGACGTTTTCTATTTCCAAACATATAATCCTACAAATGCAATTCACCCCAAAGACTTCTATGTGTGAGTGCATTCATGAGACAGAGCGTCTGTGTGTGTGTGTGTGCATGATGGGTAAAGTGTGCGTGTGATGGAGTATAACTGTGTGAGAAGGTGAGTGCATGGGTGAGAGTGTGAGGGGTATATCAATGTGTGTCTGAGAGAGAGCCCTGTCTATCAGAGAGGGTCTGCACGACCGTGTGAGTACTTGTGTGTGTGTGTGTGTGAGAGAGAGAGAGAGAGAGAGAGAGAGACAGAGAGAGAGAGAGAGAGAGAGAGAGATAGGGTTTGTATGTATCGTGTAGCTGGGTCTCCTGTAGTGAGACATGAATCCAAGGTTTCAGCTGAGGTCATTCTCGTGTGTTGCAAACTTGTTATCAGCCTCTGCTCGGCCACTAGAAATTATTAAGCAGTTAAGCAGTTTCACAACACACACTGGAGAGGGCAAGGTGAAGGGCTTATGTCTGAAATGTTGATTCTCCTGCTCCTTGGATGCTGCCTGACCTGCTGTGCTTTTTCAACACCACACTCTCGACTCTGATCTCCAGCACCTGCAGTTCTCACTTTCTCCTCATGGGCGAGGTGGGATTTTATTCACTCATTCACTCTTACAGCCTATCCTTGGTTGTGGCCCAACTGTGCATCCTGAAGAAGGGCTTATGCCCGAAACGTCGATTCTCCTGTTCCTTGGATGCTTCCTGACCTGCTGCGCTTTTCCAGCAACACATTTTCAGCTCTGATCTCCAGCATTTGCAGTCCTCACTTTCTTCTCAGAGAATAGGGCCCCTCAAAGATCAGAAAGGCGGCCTTTGTGTGGAGCCACAGAAAATGGGGGAGATACTAAATGAATATTTTGCATCAGTATTTACTGTGGAAAAGGATATCGAAGATATAGACTGAAGGGAAATAGATGGTGACACCTTGCAAAATGTTCAGATTACAGAGGAAGAAGTGCTGGATGTCTTGAAACGGTTAAAGATGGATAAATCCCCAGGACCTGATCAGGTGTAACCAAGAACTCTGTGGGAAGCTAGAGAAGTGATTGCTGGGCCTCTTGCTGAGTTATTTGTATCATCGATAGTCACAGGTGAGGTGCCGGAAGACTGGAGGTTGGCAAATGTGGTGCCACTGTTTAAGAAGGGCGGTAAAGACAAGCCAGGGAACTATAGACCGGTGAGCCTGACCACGATGGTGGCCAAGTTGTTGGAGGGAATCCTGAGGCGCTGGATGCACATGTATTTGGAAAGGCAAGGACTGATTCGGGATCGTCAACATGGCTTTGTGCATAGGAATTCATGTCTCAGAAACTTGAATGAGTTTTTTGAAGAAGCAACAAAGAAGATTGATAAGGGCAGAGCAGTAGATGTGATCTATATGGACTTCAGTAAGGCGTTCAACAAGGTACCCCATGTGAGATTGATTAGCAAGGTTAGATCTCAGGAGAACTAGCCATTTGGATACAGAACTGGCTCAAAGGTAGAAGGCAGAGGGTGGTGGTGGAGGGCTGTTTTTCCGGCTGGAGGCCTGTGACCAGTGGAGTACAACAAGGATCAGTGCTGGGCCCTCTACTTTTTGTCATTTACATAAATGTTTTGGATGCGAGCATAAAAGGTACTGTTAGTAAGTTTTCAGATGACACCAAAATTGGAGTTGTAGTGGACAGCAAAGAGGGTTACCTCAGATTACAACAGGATCTGGACCAGATGGGCCAAGGAGCTGAGAAGTGGCAGATGGAGTTTAATTCAGATAAATGTGAGGTGCTGCATTTTGGGAAAGCAAATCTTCGCAGGACTAATATAATTAATAGTAAGGTCCTAGGGAGTGTTGCTGAATAAAGAGACCTTGGAGTGCAGGTTCATAGCTCCTTAAAATTGTAGTCGCAGGTAGATAGGATAGTGAAGAAGGCGTTTGGTATGCTTTCCTTTATTGGTCAGTTTATTGAGTACAGCATTTGGGAGGTCATGTTGCGGCTGTACAGGACATTGGTTAGGCCACTGTTGGAATATTGCGTGCAATTCTGGTCTCCTTCCTATCGGAAAGATGTTGTGAAACTTGAAAGGGTTCAGAAAAGATTTACAAGGATGTTGCCAGGGTTGGAGGATCTGAGCTAGAGGGAGAGGCTAAACAGACTGAGGCTGTTTTCCCTGGCGCATCAGAGGCTGACGGGTGACCTTATAGACGTTTACAAAATTATGAGGGGCATTGGTAGAATAAATAGGCAAAGGCTTTCCTCTGGGATCGGGGAGTTCAGAACGAGAGGGCATAGGTTTAGGGTGAGAGGGGAAAGATAGAAATGAGACCGAAGGAGCAACTGAATCACGCAGAGGGTGGTACGTGTATGGAATGAGCTGCCAGAGGAAACGGTGGAGGCTGGTACAATTGCCACATTTAAAAGGCTTTTGGATGGGTATATGAAAAGGAATGGTTTGGAAGGATATGGGCTGGGTGCTGGCATGTGGGACTAGATTGGGTTGTCATAGTTGGTCGGCATGGATGGGTTGGACTAAAGGGTCTGTTTCATGCTGTACATCTCTATGACTCTATGATTTTGTCTGGCAGCTCAACTTTTGTCTATCTATTCCCCAGGGTGGAGGAAGTCCAAAACTAGAGGTGTTTAGGCTGAGAGGGAAAAGGTTTAAAAGGGACCGAACGGGGTAACTCTTTCGCACAGAGCGTGGTATGCATTTGGAATAAGCTGCCAGAGGCAGTGGTCGAGGCTGGTAGAATTACAACATTTAAAAGGCTTCTGGATGGAGGTATGAATAGGAAGGGCTGAGAGAGACATGGGCCAAATGCTGGCAAATAGATCACTAGGTTAATTTAGGAAATGTTGTCGGCGTGGACCGAAAGGTTTGTTTCTGTTCTCTGCAACTCTATGACTGTATTTCTACATATTCTGAACCAATTTCACAAGACTAGGGATAGGCCATTCCAAGCTTACCGGCTGTCCTCAATTGTGGCCTAACTCTGCAGATTTCAATGCAGGTTTCAGAAAGATGTCTGCAGCTTTTTTTAAACATTTGAATGTGCTTTCAGACATTACTGATGTTTCTGAATACATCATTTTAGCTATTCTCAATGTTAAAGGTCAGCCATTTCTCACGCTTCCCTTCCCCACCCACACCCCAGGTCGCCATCACCATCCATTCTCTCTCTATCATTAGAAGGGGTTGATACAGCGATCAAAGAGGGCTCGAGGAACGAGAAAGGACGGGGGAGGGTACTCAGAGTGAGATTTGACCGGGGGCGCAGAGTCTGGGGGAAGAGAAAGAGAGAATATGGGTAGGAGAGCAGACCATCGAGGGTAGAGAATGCATGGGGGTACACAGGGTGGGGGCAGACAGAGAGAATGTGGTGAAGAGGATTGGGGAGCAGACAGAGAGAATGTGGTGAAGAGGATTGGGGAGGAGAGAGAGAATGCGGAGTTGCAAAGTGTGATGTGAAAGAAATTGGTTCCAGAGTGTGGGGAGAGAGAATGGACGGGGCAGTGGGTGGGGAGAGAATGAACGGGGGCAATGGGTGGGGAGAGAATTCATGGGGCAGTGGATGGGGAGCGATTGGACGGGGAGCAGTGGATCAGGACAGAATGGACACGGGGCAGTCGGTGGGAAGAGAATGGACAGAGGTCAATGATTGGGGAGATAATGGACGGGGATAGTGGGTGGGGAGAGAATGGACGGGGCAGTGGGTGGGGAGAGAATGGACGGGGCAAAGGTTGAGCTGAGAATGGACGGGGTAGAGGGTGGAGAAAGAGAGCAACAAGGAATGGCAGGAGAAGGTGGGGGAGAGAAGGTGGGAGGTGAGAGAAAATGAGTGTAAGGGAAGGGACTGGATTGGGGAAGGCAGAGGGTGGAGCGATAAAGGGAATGGATGGGGACAGAGGGTGGATGAGGGACTGGACAGAGGGCAGAGGGTGCAGAGATAGAATGGACGGGGTGGGGAGAGTGGCATGTGTAGGAGAGAGAGAGAAGGGATTGGTAGGTTAGGGTAGAGAGAGAGAATGGACAGGGGATGCGATGGGTGGCGGTGAGGGAATGGACAGGGGACGCTATGGGGATGATTGGATGGGGAGGTGAGAATGCATCCCACCCACTCCCAGCATCCCCTTCTCTGCACATGTGCAGTGCAGACTTTTCTGAATGACACGAGAGACGAGTCTGGAACACTGTGTGAGTGCAGTCACCCTCACATCCTGGCATCAGCAAACCACTGCCTTTCTGATTTAAAAACTAAATAACGATGTGGGCTATACACTAAGGATGGCGAGATGAGGCTGAGAAACTGAACAGAGGGTCAGCACTTTCAGGAGAGGGGAGCTGGGCAAAGGCAGGAGGATGGAAGGATGAATTTGGGTTGGAATACATTGAAAGGTTTAGGAATTGAGAGACAGAGATTTCGGTTAGAAGAAAGAGAAGGCTGTTCTGTGCAAAACAAAATTTTCTCATCCTATTTTCTATCTTGCACTGACAGCAGTGATCTGTTTTCTCAAGTTATTAGCAGAGGAGGATTTGCTTTTCAGGCATGGACAAGAAATTTAGTCAGGGCCTGAATATCAGCAGTGTTTGAATCCAGGAGGGGAAATGTTTGTCTGCAGGAAATGATTTCAAATATCAACATGCATTGAGAATCCCCGTGAATACACGCAGCCTGCGTGGGAGTACTCAAAGATTCTAATTGCGGAGAGAACTTTAATTTTTCAGCGAAATGTGGACCATTGTTCTCGCTATAGACGAGCCCTTCATTGGATCGTTGAATCTGCCGCCTAACAACGACCCCTGCCCCGTGGAAACTCTATGGAAGCAAATTGAATTCCTCAAACTGATTGGAGTGTCACCAGGATTGGGGAGAAGCCAATTGATTGCCGAGAGCTGGAGAGGGGATTCCTCGCAGCGCCAGGGACCTGGGTTCAATCCCACGCTCACAGTGACTGTGTGGATTTTGCACTTTCCTACCCCTCCCCCACCCTCTGTCCGCGTCGGTTTCCTCTGGGTGCTCGGGATTTCTCCCATGTTCCAAAGTTGTGCAGGCTAGAGTGGATTGGGCGTTCTAAATTCAGGGATTAGCTGTGGGGTTATCGGGTGGGTCGGGGGGTGGGGGTATGTTCTTCGGAGGGTCAGTGTGGACTTGGTGGGCCAAACAGCCTGTTTCTATAGTGAATCCCCCAACGTGTCTGCAGCCTGGCTTCCAGCTCCATCTCTCTGTGCCGAAGGTCCTCCAGTATGTGTATTCCTTCGTTTCCAGCACCCAGAACGTCCCACCTTCTGCAAATCGAAAGACAAGTCCCACCCTGCCCTCTCCAATGTGTGTTGTGTAACTGCTTAATCATTTTTAGTGGCCCAGCAAAGGCTGATAGCCAAGTTCGGAAACCAGGAGGATGGCCTCAATCGCGACCATGGGTTCATGTCACATGACAGGTAACCCCACTTTACTGTTACGCTCTCTCTCTCTCTCACTCTCACACACACACACACTTACATACTCACACGTTCGTGCAGAGCCTTTCCGATAGACATGCTCTCTCTCAGACACACACTAATACGCCCCCCACTCACACCCACGCATACATCTTCGCACATGATTACACTCCATCACACACACACTTTACCCAGCCTGCACGCGCACATACACACTGTCTCTCTCATTCATGCACTCACACATTTGGGGTGAATTTGCATTTGCAGGATTATATATTTGGAAATAGAACCAGTCTGACTCAATATTGGGATACAGACAGTCTCTCACCTCACAGCTTTCATGATTTGTTTGATGTGAGGTGTTACCTCCTTTTAGAAAACATCAAGTTTCCTGGAGAACGTGACTTAAAAGAAGTTCTGGAATGTACATATTAGTGAACCGAAATCTGCAGCCCATTTTAAAAGATGAAAGATTTAACAGTAATCTCGGTTTCTTCAATCCGTCACTTATGTTACATGACACTCTAATGTTTTTGCAATATATTCTGTGTCTTGTGATTCTACACCACAGCTACCTGATGGAGCAGCACTTCGAAACCTCGTGCTTCCAAATAAACCTGTTAGAATATACCCTGGTGTTTGTGAGATTTTAAAACTTTGTTTCCAGTGAATACAGCCCACACCTCCCACTGTTGCCAGTAAACTTTGCAATTCCAATGAAACAATGAACCAGAAGTCCTGAAAAAATATACAATTTGTAACAATATTAGCTACTCATTCACTGGTCCTTCTGAGACATGACATTAGTGCTGGAGGCTGAAAGAAATGAGCAGCTTTAAAACAAAAACCTGTTGGACCTCACAGAGTCTAAGCCGGGGGGGAAGTTCAGGTAACCTTTACTACGACCCTATTTTGTTACAGCTTCAGATTTCCCCAGGAAAAAAGGCATACAAAAAGTAGTCTTTAAAGAAAACACCTCCAGGTCAAAGTGCACCCAGTCCCCCCACCCCACTTTCTTTGTTGGTCAGCTGAGTTGTCCGTTTGTAACTGGATCCCTGGTACAGCCGGGTAAAACATGCAGCTGCGATGACTGAGTGAACCCTTTCCCGCAACGGCAGTTTCCTTCACGAAAAAGGACATGAGTGAATCAGGTGGTGTTTTTTTCCCGCTAAAAGTGGCCTCATCCTTAGATTCTGAAGTCCAGATTACTGACCGAACTCCAATTCTGCAATCTACCGCAGTGGGATTCGAACCTGGGACGCCCCAGTGCTGGGTTGATCGGAGCACTTGGCCATCGCTTCTTCAATCCCCTTGTGCTGGCACGTGAACCCGATGACACCTCCGAACGTGGGAGAAGCAGGTGAAGCCCTTTTGGAACTTACACCAGGTGAATGGTCTCTCTCCAGTGTGGGCCCACTGGTGGGTCAGCAGTGCAGCTGACTGAGTGAACTCTCCCCTGCACATGGGGCACGTGAATGGCTTCTCTCTGACTGAACCCCTTCCTGCACACTGAGCAGGTGAACGTCCTCACCCCATTCTGAATCCGTCTGTGGGTTTCCAGCACTAATGGGGAAGGGAATCCTTTCCCACAGTCCCCACATTTCCACGGTTTCCCCATTGGGTGGAGCTTTCCTTGTGTTGCTCTGGGTTTGAAATTACAAACAGAGCGGGGACATCGTCTTTTCCACCGCGAGGGGTGTGATTTTAATTCCCCAATCTGAGTAAATGGTTTGAAGCACTTTTCACAGTCAGCGCACTGAATCTGCCTCACTCGGTATCTCAGTATTCTCCCTGCCACACCAGTGTCCAAAATCTCTCAAGCAGACAAAAGCAAACATTTCTTCAGGGCCATGGGGGCAATGGATGACGTATCTGACTCCACCTACTTGTTTCCACTGCAGCTCACAGCTTCTTCACACATCCCAATTAATCTTTCTCATTGTCATGAAACCGGCGTATGGGTGCAATTCCTAATCTGCAGGAATGAGAAACTTTTCACTGTCTCGCGTCAGTAAATGTCCCTGAGAACATCAGAGTCAAGTCACAGCGCTGTCAGAGGAGGGGAAGCTGAAAGAGACCCACATGCTGCTCATGGGCACATTTCACTTTCCCCAACTCACCGCCCCAACCACTGCGGCTCTTGGGAGTGGAAAGGGAATAAACACCAAAACCCGGTCTCAGCATTGTAAATCTTCAGGAAATAAGAAAACTGTACATCCCTTCGGATCTTCCATCGTGGGTTGACAGCGTTGATTTTAAATGGCTGTCCAGTCAGTGTCGATTCGTTTTGGCTGAAAAAATCTTCCTTATCTCATCCCAGCATTTCTTGCCACAGGGAACTGTGCAGCAGAGTTCATGTATATATTTCCTTGTATGGTATTTTGTAAATTACATTCGTTTTCTGGTTGTTTGTATCGGGTATTTCAGGTTCATTTGCCGCTGTTTAAGTGTGTTGGTAAATGTGTGGGCGACAATGATGCTGAGAGGGTTGAGTTGTCCGGACATCATTTCCCAGATGTCTTTGTTGTAAAGGAATGTGCTCGGGTTTCTGCAGACGTTGTGTCTACTTGTGTCAGTTTGTTGATGTGCAATTGGCACACTGAGTTTATTGGGTCGGCCAAAATGAGGACTGCAGATGCTGGAAACCAGAGCTTAGATCAGAGTGGTGCTAGAAAAGCACAGCAGGTCAGAAAGCTTCCGAGGAGCAGGAAAATCGACGTTTCGGGCAAAAGCCCTTCATCAGGAATAGAGGCAGGACCCCTCCAGGGTGGAGAGATAAATTGGGGGGTGGGGTGTTGCTGGGCCGAAGGTAGCAAAAAGTACAATAGGTGAATGGGGGTGGGGATGGAGGTGACAGATCAGAGAGGAGGGTGGAGCGGATAGGTGGGGAGGGAGATTGGCAGGTAGGACAGGTCCTGAGGACAGCGCTGAGCTGGAAGCTTTGGAATTGAGGTAAGGTGGGGGAGGGGAAAATGAGGAATCTGATGAAGTCCACATTGATGGCCTGGGGTTGAATTTACCCCAAGCGGGAGATGAGACGTTCATCCTCCAGGCATCGGGTGGGAAGGGAGCGGCGATGGAGGAGGCCCAGGACCTGCATGTCCTCGGCAGAGTGGGAGGGGGTTTGAAATGTTGGGCCATAGGGCGATGGGGTTGATTGGTGCGGGTGTCCTGGAGATGTTCCCTCAAGCGCTGTGACTTGACTCTGCGAGGTGTCTCCAGTCTCCCCAATGTGGAGGAGACTGCATCAGGTGCAATGGATACAAGAAATGACATTGTTGGATACACAGGTGAAAGCCTTCGAACGACCACGGCCCGGATTCGATTTCCGGGCAGGGAAGTAATTTTCCGTAGAGCTATCAGCCCGTCCTTGCATCTTCCTGGTGGTCTAGTGGTTTGGATTCGGCGCTCTCACCGACGCGGCCCGGGTTCGATTCCCGGTCAGGGAATCTGTTTTCAGGGGGTTTAAAGGCTCCCCGTTCTTCGTAAAGGTTCTGTTCAGTTATTTATTGATCTTCGAAGTTCCTGGGTGCTGCAGTGTGTCGTGGCTCGTTGAAATTGTGTCCTGATTCAGATATGTTTGGATGTGTAGGGGTGATTGCTTCTGTAGTTAAGTTCTTGGTTCGCGTGCATTGTTTTCCTGTAGACGCTGTTTTGAATTTACCATTGACTGTTCGCTCCACTGAAACATCGAGAAATGGCACTTTGTTGTTGTTCTCCTCTTTTGTGAATTTTATGCCAGTAAGGATATTGTTGATGGTGTTGTAGGTTTCCTCTAATTTGTTTCAGTTTTTGATGACAAAAGTGTCATCGCTGTAGCGGACCCAAAGTTTGGGTTGGATCGTTGGAAGGGCTGTTTGTTCGAGTCTCTGCATTATTGCTTCTGCTAGGAATCCTGATGCTGGAGGTTTCGTGCGTATTTCGTTGATTTGTTTGTAGGGCTTGTTATTGAATATGAAGTGGGTGGTAAGGCACAGTTCCACGAGCTTGACAGTGCTATCTTTGCTGATGAAGTTGATGCTGTGTTTGTGTCTTTGGTTCTTCGAGTAGTGTCTTCAGTTTTCTTTGGCCACGTTGATGTTAATGGATGTGAACAGGGCTGTTATGTCAAAGGACAACATTAATCCATCCTGTTCTATCTCAGTGTCTTTGGTGTTCAGGAATTCTTGGATGGAGTAAATGGAGTGGAGTGAATCTTCGACTTGGTGTTTTAGTCTTCAGTAGAAGCCTTTGACCAGCGTGTATATTGGTGTTCCAAGTTGTGAGACTATGGTCTAAGGGGGGCTCCTGGTTTGACGGGGAGGAGAACAACAACAAAGTGCCATTCCTTGATATCACAGTAGAGCGAACAGTCAATGCGGAACTTCAAACTGGCATCTACAGAAAAACAACAGACGCAAACCAAGTACTTAACTGCAGAAGCAATCATCCCAACACCCACAAACGAAGCTGCATCAGGACATTATTTCAACGAGCCACTACACACTGCAGCACAGAGAAACTACGAAGAGCACAAGAGAATTACGTAGATAGTGTATTTAAGGAGAACGGGTCCCCAATAAACCCTCTCTGCCGATTTCTCATTGATACTTTCAAGTTGACTCTCAAAAATTCGTTTGACCCTCCATTCTTTCCTATTTGTTTTGTGTGGGTTTTGAAAGCTTTCGCAATCCTCTGACTGAGTATTGGAGTTGGAAGGTTGTGTTGTGGTTGTACAGGACGCTTTTTAGACCACTTTTGAAATATTGTGTACAATTCTAGTCTCCCTCCGATCAGACGGATATTGTGAAATTTGAAAGGGTTCTGAAGCACCCAAGGGTCCACAGAGATGAAGAGGCCCTTCTGCTGCCCTGAGTGTGGGAAGGCCTTCAGTGATTCCCCTGCCCTGCTGACGCACCAGTTGGTCCACACTGGGGAAGGCTGTTCTCCGGCCCCAAGTGCGAGATGGCCTTCAGCAGTTCTTCCCACCTGCTGAGACACCAGTGGGTCCACACAGAGGTGAGGCCGTTCTTCTGCCCCGAGTGCAGGAAGGGCTTTGCACTTTCCTCCGACCTGCTGCCCCATTGGTGGGTCCACATGGGGGAGAGGCCGTTCAGTTGCCGAAGTGCAGGAAGGCCTTCATTAATTCCTCAGCCCTGCTGATGCACCAGTCCGTCCACACCGGGGAGATGCCATTCTCCTGGCCGAGTGTGGGAAAGGCTTACCTCGCTCCTCCACACTGCTGAATCACCAGCTGGTCCACACGGGGGGATGGGGGGTGGAGAGGGGAGGCCTTTCTGCTGCCCTGAGTGCGGGAAGTCCTTCAGCAATTCCTCCACCCTGCTGAAGCACCAGTGTGTCCACACGGGGGAGAGGCCCTTCAGCTGGCCCGAGTGTGGGAAGAGGTTCATGTTTTCCTGCAACTTGCGGAAGCACCAGCGGGGGCACCAGCGCTCCCAGCAATCAGATCCCACCGGTGACGCTGCCTTTCGTCACCCCCCAAGGACTGAACCTCCTGCCAGTTCTGACAGTGGGTGCAGTGGGAGAGTAGGTGGGCTGTTTTAGTCTTCTGCTGGACTGCAATTGCCTGCCCCACCCCCCACAACTACAACCCCATGGTGGCTCAGGGTTAGCACTGCTGCCTCATGGCACCAGGAACCCAGGAATACTTCCACCCTTGGGGGTCTGTGTGCAAATTACGGAGAGTAGGAAAATGGATCTGAGTGGGTTAGTCTTCGGAGAATCAGTGCAGATGTGTTGGGCTGAAGGACCTGTTTCCACTGTAGGAGTTCGACCATCATATGAGCTTTGCTTTCATTGGAAACTGCTGCTCATTGAGCCAGGGACTGCACATTGCCAAATGAAATTATCCAGAGAAACGTAAGACTGCAAGACCATCAGAGCAGAAGTTAGGCCATTCGGACCATCGAGTCTACTCAGCAAACCGTTAGTGACAAAAGTAGTGCAGATGAGATTAGCTACAGTGTGGAAACAGGCCATTTGTCCCAACAAGTCCACATCGACCCTCCGAAGTGTAACCCATCCAGACCCATTTCTCTCTGACTAATGTACCTAACTCTATGGGCAGTTAAGCATGGCCAATCCACATGACTTGAACATCTTTGGACTATGGAAGAAAACAGGACCACCCAGAGAAAACCCACGCAGACACTGGGAGAAGATGAAAACTCCTCACAGACAGCCACCCAAGGCTGGAATCAAACCTGGGTCCCCGGCACGGTGAGCCTGCAGTGGTAAACACTGAGCCACTACATATTGCAACCCGAAGTAGGCAAGTAGGAGGTTGGGAGAATGGAGCAAGCCGGCAGCACCAGGATGTGGAGTAGTCAGCGGTTTGGGTATTAAGCCTTCTTCATGATTGAAACGTTGACTTCTCTGTGAGAAACGATTTACGGGAATTTTGCTGGGGGTTGGAGGGTTTGAGCGACAGGGAGAGGCTGAATAGCCTGGGACTGTTTTCACTGGACCATCAGAGGCAGAGGAGTGACCTAATAGAGGTTACAAAATCATGAGGGGCATGGACAGGTTAATAGACAAGGTATTTTCCCTGGGATGGGGGAGTCCAGTACTAGAGGGCATGGGTGTAGGGTGAGAGGCGAAATATATTAAAGGGACAACTTCTTCATGCAGAGGGTGGTACTTATAGGAAATGAGCTGCCACAGGATTTGGGTCAGGTGTTGTCAAATGGGACTAGATTAGATTAGATTACTTACAGTGTGGAAACAGGCCCTTCGGCCCAACAAGTCCACACCGCCCCGCCGAAGCGCAACCCACCCATACCCCTACATCTACCCCTTACCTAACACTACGGGCAATTTAGCATGGCCAATTCACCTGACCTGCACATCTTTGGAGTGTGGGAGGAAACCGGAGCATCCGGAGGAAACCCACGCAGACACGGGGAGAATGTGCAAACTCCACACAGAGAGTCGCCTGAGGCGGGAATTGAACCCGGGTCTCTGGCGCTGTGAGGCAGTTTAGGATATCAGGTCAGCATGGGCAAGTTGGACCAAAGGGTCTGTTTCCATGCTGTACGTATCTCTGACTACTCATCCTGATGTCAGTTTAAAATAGAGTCCAAGTAACTTTGAATAGTTCAATCTTGTTGAGCTCACCTCCTGAAAAGTTTCAGATGAATCCCTCTGAGAGATACTGTTTAAACATGCTGAGTTGGACAAAGTATCCCATCAAGTTCAACACAAACCCAGAGTTGAAGAAGTCAGAAGTCAGAACACCAACGGGACCAAAACTGATCATAATATTCCAGGTGCAGCATCATCAACGTCCTGTATAACTACAACATAAGTATATCTATACTCATTTCCCGAACTGAAGAAGGTTAGTGTGCCTAAACCTTTCTTCACTGCCTTGTGTATCGATGTAATCAGAGATATAGGACCTACTTTAAACTGAACCACAATCCTGCTTTTGGGAGCACAGTGACTAATAGGGAAGGCAAAAGGGAGATTGACCTTTAAATGGAGTATAATAGTAGGGAGGTGAAAGTGGAGGTTTTGATTGAAAGTGGAGTGAAGATTCAACCAGCTGACAGTGGAGCTGAATCACATGTAGATCAGACCAGGTTCGGACAGCAGGAAACCAGATACGTTTTTACAACAAACCACAACGAGGTCATCATTTTACTCTTAATTCCGGATTTATATTGAATTCAGATTCCACCATCTGCTGTAGCAGGTTTTGAACACAAGTCCCTAGAACATTACCTGGGTGAATAGTCTGGTGACAATAAAGTCGGCCATCGCCTCCCCTGAACACATTGGCTTATTGTGTTCAGAGGTAATAAAGGAAGAAGAGGTTTTAGCAACTGTTAAGTTGTTGATATTACACAAGGGAACATCAGCACTCTCAGTAATGGCACATACTGAAGTCAGTGTCCTGTATCAGAGGTAAGGGCTCGGGAACCATAAGAAATAGGAACAGGAATATGCCATTCAGCCCGTTGAGCCTGCTTCTCCATTCAGTAGGATTCTGGGTGATCTGGCATTCCCCACAGTCACTTTCCTGCCCTTTTCCTGCAACTGTTCATCCCCGACTCTTCACGAATCTATCGATCCTCGTTTTAAAGTGATATAAAGGATGTCAACAGAGTTACTGGGGTGGGGGTGGGGGGGGGGGATACGGGGGCTCAGGTCGAACTTGGGGACTAAAACAATGGCTTAACACTTCACAACATTTAACTAAGGGAATGTTTATGGTTATGCAATGCTGGAAATTGGGCAGGCGTTCAGATAAAATTATTGGTAAATTATGAATGACAGAGGAGTCGGGAGAGAAGTGGTGTTCAGGCACAGTTGGATATCATTAGTATAGATGCCAACACCAGCAGCTACGGTTAAACAAATCAGAACGGAAGACGCTAAAATCATACCCTCCCAGAGGATAGAGTGAGGCTGGAGAGGGTCAGGACTGTCATTAACCCTGATCAAGGCTGTCCGCAGGTCGACGAGGGAATGTTCATCCCTGTCACCGTGACAAAAGATGTCAAATATCACCTTGATAAGAACTGTTTCAGGGGTAGAAACCAGACTCGAGGGCTTTAAACACAGAATTCTGGAAAAGATGGGAATGGCTAATTCAACAATGTTACATCCAAACCAACACTTCTTTTCCTGCGATAATAATAGAAGTGTTTTGGTTTTTATTTCGAAGATTCTCAGCAACACTGAGTAAGAAGCAACAAAATTAACACTAGAAATACTGCAATTGCTACAATGTGCCTGCTCCCAATAGGGGGCCATCGGTGTGAAATTAACTGTCTACAAGGGGCAATATTGGAAAGGAATTACCCAGTTCATAGCTATAAGAGGGGAGACACAGACTGCTTGATACAAACATATAATAGGCGGGAGTAGGCCACTCGGCACTTCGAGCCTGCTGCAACATTCAATAAGATCATGGCTGATCTGAATTCAACCTCAACTCTACATTCCAACACGTCCCCGACAATCTTTCATCCACTTGGTTATCAAGAACCTATCTACCTCTGCCTTAAAGATTTTGAATCCACTGCCTTTTGAAGAAGACACACAACCCTCAGAAAGAAAAGAAATCCTCCTCATTTTTGTCTTCTACATTTAAAATATGACCCTGTACTTTCAGATATTAAGATAGGGACACATGCTGCATTCAAATAATACCTGTGGTACAGTTAACTATCTCAAAGTGCTTCACATGAACATTATGAGAATTCCTTTAAAAATCACAAGACCGGAGCACAGATGAGACAGGTGACCAAATACTTGGTCAAAGGGACAAGTTTAGGGCAATCTTTTGAACAGGTTCAATTTCCCAAACATCAGAAGACAAAGACGTGAACAACAAACACAAAATATCAACGAATGGGAAACAACAGTGTAGTCATAACGTCACAGGATGAGTAATCCAGGGAACATGAGTTCAAATCCCACCACAGCAAGAGGTGAGATGAGAATAATTCAAATCATCAATGGGGAACACAAAATAAGTCTCAATATGGTATCGATGGCACTGACGTCAATTGTCCTAAAAACCCATTTTCACCAATGTCCTTTCAAGAGGGAAACTGCCATCCCTGCATGGTCTGACTTACATGTCACTCCAGACCGACAGCAATGTGGTTGACTCTTAAACTGCCCTCTGAATTGGCAAAAGCAGGACACCTTGCACTTAGGGATGGATAACAAATATCAGCCTTGTGAAAGTGTCATAACAGAAATTGCTGGAGAAACTCAGCCAGTCTGGCAACACTGGTGGAGAGAGAGAGAAAGAAACAAAGACAATATCCTGGCTTGAGTCCAGAACAGTTGTGAGGAAGGGTCACAGCACTTGAAATGCTAACTCTGCTTCTCTCTCCTCATGTGCTGCCAGTCCTATTGAGTTTCTCCAGCATTTGATGCATTTTTGTGTTTCAGAACTCCATCATCTGCAGTTCTTCATTACACTGACTTAGGGAAGCTCAAATCCCATAAAAGGGGAAAGCAGAAGCGCTGGAATTACTCAGCAAGTCTGGCACCAGTTATGGAGATAAAACAGTTCATACTTCAGGTCATTGAATGATCTTACATCAGGGGCAAACTTTTGGGAAAGCTGCAAGAGTAAAAGGCACTTGTGTAACTTCAACATCTGGGAGAACTCTCTCAGCCTTGGAGGTCAGGCTGACTCAGCATTCTGGTCCTGTTCATTACCTGTTAAATTCTCAGTTTGTTGTTCTTGCTATATTTCTACATGGTTGACACATTCCTATGTTTTAAAATGAAATTACAAACAGACAAGAATTTTCCATGTAAGTAATCATACATTAGAGGGTTTGGAACGTGAATGTAAACTTTTAAACAGAAAGTATTTATTCATGCACGGGGTGTGGGCATCGCTGGCAATGCCAGCATTTATACCCATCCTTAACCACCCTGTGGTTGATTGGAAAAGTGAATGAAGGTGTCTGAGATTGTCTTGATCAGCACAGCAATCTCAAAGATGGGTGTGCTCAGGTAGAAGTACCCTCCACTCCCACAGCCAAGTCTGCATTCACTTCAATTATAGATGCCATCTAAACCTCCCAGGACAAGGACAGCATGGGATGACAATCAGAATAAAGCTTCCTCTATTCTTCAATTGCAAGTGAAGCTACCTCAACACTGTCCCCAACAAACACTGCCAAGACAGAGACTGCATTGGGTTAGATACAGAGTAAAACTTCCTCTACTCTTCCCCATTCATACAGTCCCAGGGGAATGACAGCAAAGGGTTAAAGAAACATTCGCGCTTCTTCCATTCTGACTGACACTTAGTCCGCTCTACACCAATCCTCAAGGAAAATTCAGAACTGAGACTATTATCTGGTCATGAATTCACACATCCTAATGCGAATGACAGCAACAGAAAATCATGTCGTGACACACAGATAAAACACACACAATGTACAACAAAACTAGACTGTTATTGGGATCAAAGACATTTAAATGACAGGAGACATAGTCCCTGCAGTGATCCAAACGTGAGCTGAACAAATTTCACACTTGAACAATATTCTATGAGAATGCAATGTCCACCTCACTGCTGTCTATTCAGTTCCTCTGCTCTCGTTCAGGGCTGAGTTGCGGCTGACCACATTGTGGCGTGGGGGTCAAGAGGTTGGACAGTTAAGGTCAACTTGGATTGAGGGCATCCTTTGTCATGCCAGTGAGGTCGAGGGTCGCTCATTTACTCAACTTATAATCGGGGACAAGGGGATGTCAGGCTGGGCTTGTATCAGTTTGAGTTTAGAAGAAACAGATGATCCGATGGAGCTGTATAACATCTGGAGAGGACTTAATGTAAATGCAATTTCAACTCAATTCTAGCCAGAGACTAGTCTCTCATTTAAGATAGGAAAGTTTTGTTTTTCTCTCAAGTGTTCTCGAGTCTTTGAAATTCACTTCTTTAGAGAGCAGCACGTGGTGGTGGGTAACGAACATAGTCTGGGTGGGACGGTCAGTCAATGTTGACTCGATGGACTGAATGGCCTACTTGCACGCAATTGGCCTATATCAATCAATAGTATGCACTTGCTTTATGGTTACCGACATCAAATTACATGAGTGGTTTTGGTTATTTCATCTATTATTATCGTATTCAACCAACTACAGCATCTAGAAACTTGCTCAATTACAATATCCAATATCTGCTGGGTACTTTTTCTTTTTGTCACGACCAATATCTTGAACTCTGACGTGTGACCTTTTCATTACTGTCAAAGTTCCTGATTTATCTGGACATTGTCATGGTTTTACTTTGCCGAATGTCTTCCTGGCATTTGCAGTTAAGACCCTATATTCTGCCCTTGTCAACATTTCCCCTTACAATTCTCTACTAAGGATTTCATGAAAAAGCTCAGAGTGTGGTGAGACTGCGGAACTCACTACCATAGTGAATAGTTGGGGTGGAAGACACTACAACTAAGGGTAAGCAACCCAATACAAATGAATGTCACTGTCACCAGATTCACAACACAGTGAAATTAAAACATGCAATGTCCCTCAATTTCTCAACTGTCCCGAACCAGACTTGATGAAGAACAGATCTTGCACATCAACATTATAATTTAAACAACAACCAAATTATAAATATGGCAAATTTTCTAGGGCAAAGTTAAAGAAGATAATCTAATTAATAGCAATGATTTAAACCCTTTGATCAAGCCCCCCACCATCTCAGAGACAGAGACTTAAGCGGCAAATTAAGAAAGAATTTATTTTTAAACTTATCAATTCAAGCAAACAGTTTCCAACAATGGATTGCCAAGCCTTTGTGCAATCTTTGGACTATGACTGTTTCACAGACACGTAACTGTAAATCTAATTTAAAAGTCACTGCCGAAGGTGAATAGACACCCCAGTATTCAGCCATTTCTTACAGGCTGGGACTCATTCCCAGAAAGAGCCAACAATTCTTTAACTGGACAGCTCCTGGTCTCAACGAGCAGCAGTGCCCAATGGAAGCAAAGTTGCAGGGGTGGGGGAGCATGACGGCATAAAACAAAAAAAAACCGACCGACTCTCCCACTATGAGCACTGTCAGAATGTGCAGGGGTTCAGTCCTTTCAGTGACCCACAGCAGCTTCACCAGCAGAATCAGATTGTTGGGAGCACTGGTGTGCCCGCTGGTGCTTCTGCAAGGTGCAGAATGATGAGAACCTCCGCTTCCACTCGGGGCAGGTGAACGGCCTCTCCCCGGTATGGCCCCACCTGTGCCTCAGCAGGTGGGAGGAATTGCTGAAGGCCTTCCCGCACTCTGGACAGGGGAAAGGCCTCTCCCCCGTATGGACCCGAAGGTGGGATGCCTGGGTAAAGCCCTTCCCACACTTGAGGCAGGAGAACGGGCTCTCCCCGGTGTGGACCCGCTGGTGCCTCAGCAGGGCAGAGGTATCATTGAAGGCCTTCCCGTACTTGGAGCAGCTGAAGGGCTTCTCCAATATGTGGACCCGGAGGTGGGTCAGTCGGACGGAGGAATAGCTGAAGGTCTTCCCGCATTCGGGGAAGGAGAATGGCCTCTCGCCTGTGTGGACACCCTGGTGCCTCTGCAGTGCATGGGAATTGCTGAAGGTCTTCCCGCACTCAGGGCAGGAGAACAGTCTGACCCCGGTGTTACTGCGCCCATGAGTCTCCAGGTCAGATTTGAAACGGAAGCCTTTCCAACAGTCGCCACATTTTCATGGTTTCTCCACGGGACGGGATTCCTTGGGTTTCTCCATGACCGAAGCTTCAGCTGCACACAAACGAGTGTACAGCACCTCCCTGCCGTGAATTCCTCTTCCCAATCTGTATAACGTTTACTGACTCCAGAATCAGAGTGCTGCAATAGTCGGGTCTCTCATCCAGTCTCACTGATGCTGAAAACGTACTGAAAGAGGAACCAAACAGCTTGGTTCCTTCTCACAGAATCATAGTCGAAAATTGTTATAGTCCCGATGGATTCAGTGACTGCCAGACATTGACGTGAAATTGAGGACTGCAAATGCTGTAGAATCAGAGTCAAAGCACAGCAGATCAGGCAGCATCTGAGGAGCAGCAGAGTCAATGTTTCAGGCAAAGCTCTTCATCTATTGATATTGAAACGTCCATCTTCAGATCTACAAATAATCTGTAAAAAGAGATTACAAAAGTCATTAATGTCAGTCCAGGTTAGAAATTCAAAACAAGCAATTCTACTTTCTGCAAAACATTCTTTTCTTTTTCCACAAAATTGAAAGCACCATCCCACCCCCTCTCACCCCTCTATTCTCACTCCTCTCAAACTAATCCTCCCGACGGAACTGATTCAGGATCTTACAGAGACCGAAAAGTGAAAACATCAAGACAGACACCTCTGAATTTTGGATACCTCCACCTGAAAGTTAGTATCTTTCACGACATCTAGGAGTGAGTAAGTCTGATTTTGGGAAGCAAAAAAAAGTGTTAATTCAGGAAGAACCTTCAATGCAGCTTCTTGAGAAACAACCAGACACGAAATGGTTAACATCTGGGGAGGTGGAAGTGGGGAGATGGAGGAAATATGATATCAAGGCATTGACACCGACACCAGACAGAAACTGAACACACAGACATGGCAAACTTTACGGGCAAGCCAGAGTCATAGAGATACACAGCACAGAAACAGGTCCTTCGGTCCAACTCATCCGTGCCGACCAGATAGCCTAAATTAATCTCGTCTCATTTAGCAGCACTTGGCCATATCCCTCTGAACTCTTCCTATTCATATACCCGTCCAGATGCCTTTTAAATGTTATAATTGGACCTACATCCATCACTTCCTCCGGCAGATAATTCCTTACACTTGCCTCCCTCACCTCAAACATATTATCCTCCTGTTCTGGAGTTCTCCCATCCCAGGGAAATGACCTTGTCTATTTACCCTGTCTATGCCTCTCATGATTCTATAAACGTCTGTAAGATTACCCCTTAGCCTCTGGTACACCGGGGAAAACAGCTGAAGCAATGCACTGCGTTTCCTTTTAGCTTCACACTCACAGAACCTTACTCCCGTGTAAAACATTGTTTCCCTCCCCCACACTGTCCATGGGAAAAGCCAAGACTGCTGAGACTCTGGAGTTGGGGGAATGCCACGTAGAATTCCTGCAATGTGGAAACACGCCATTCAGCCCAACAAGTCCACACCGACCATCCAAAGCGTAACTCATATGGACACATTCCCCTATCCCATTCCACTACACTTCCTGCACACTATGGGCCCATTTAGTATGTCCACTTCTCCCGAAACTGCACACCTTTAGATGTTGGAGGAAACCAGAGCACCCGGAGGAAACCCAGCAGACACGGCAGGGAGAATGTGCAAACTCCACACAGAGAGTCGCCCCAAGGCTGGAATCGAAAGTAGATCCCTGGCGCTGTAAGGCAGCAGTGCGAACCACTGATCCATCGTGCTGCCCATGTGTGCAGAAAGAGGTGGGGGCTGGGAACTTTGTTAATTGTACCACACAGTGGATTGTTGTGTAAGGTTAAATCTCACGGCATCCAGGGAGAGCTAACCAACTGGGCACAAAATTTAGAAGCGCGTTGTTGGAGATGCTGGAATCCTTCCTGAAAACAACAAATGCCGGAGATCACAGTGGGTCAGGCAGCGCTGTGCTACTCTATGACTGGACAGTGTGGATGTGGAGATGATGTTTCCACTAGGAGAAGAGTTGAGGATGCCAAGTCATTGAGGGCATTTAAGACAGAGATAGGTTCTTGATTAATAAGGGGTCAAGGGTTATGAGGAGAGGGCAGCAGAATGGGATAGAGAAAAATATCAGCCATGATCGACTGGTGGAGCAGACTCGATGGGCCAAATGGCCTCATCCTGCTCCTGTGTATTGTGGTCTTAAAGCTGGGCAGATGACTTAAGGGGTTCTCACAAACTATTTCAGAATCCTGAAGAGGGATTGTTGGACTCGAAACTTTAACTCTGCTTTCTCTCCACAGATGCTTCCAGTCCTGCTGAGTTTTTCCAGTGTTCTTAGTTTTTGTTTCAGATTTCCAGCATCCACAGTTCTTTGTCTTCTTCATCAAATTCATTTCTTGCCCTTCCCAAGTGTGTGGAACTTCATCTCCCTGATCGACAAACTGTTCACTTACCCTAGAAATGACCATTACCTCCTTATCAAAGTAGATCCCTTTGTTGCAAAATGATTCTTCAATTCTGTGACCAAAATTATTGCATTCATAATTACTTACACCAGGGACTCACAATATCTCAGGCCAGAACACAGCTAGATTGTTTCAGACAGTACATTTATGTGATTTCATACAATTCCCTATTCCCAACTTTACCAGCGTGTTGCAGGGAATGGAGGGTTTGAGTTAAGAAGAAGTTAGGACATTTTTCCAATGGAGCCGAGGAGGTTGACAGTTAACCTTATAGAGATTTTTAAAATCAGAAGGGGTATAGATAAGGTGTCATTCCCAGGAGGCTCAGAATATTTTATTGCTCCAGAAGGTGTAAAAGGGGGTCAAAGCTTCAACAGAAATCGAGCAGAGCTGAGAACAGATAATATTTAACCCTATGGGAACAGGGAGATTAGAGGACAGAGAAATCAGGACCTGAAATCCGAGTTTACACCAGACTACCATGTTATCAGTGCTTTGATTAGCAGTGCCCACCCTCTACCTTTACTGAGCCTCTCACTCGACTTGAATGCCACGTATCCCCTCAATAGTCCGGATCCAATCCTTGTCATTCTGAAGCCATATCTCTGTAAGGAGTCTCTGATCATAATTATTCTCTACAATGTGTGCAGTCAATTAATTCGCTTTTGTTACAATGGAGCACACATTCACATACTGAGCTTTTAGTCTTATTTTTTGTGATGGTTAGAATCCAGTTTTGATTGCTCGTACATTTATTCTTCTTGTCCCTTTCTATCATTCTCTGGTGTTTGGTTTCCACATCACTGCATTGCTCACTGGCCTTGATTTGGATTGGCCGTGCTAAATTGCCCAGTGTCCAGGGATGTGCAGGTTAGGTGGGGTGGCCATGGGAAACGCAGGGTTATCGTTTCAAAGTAATAGAAGGAGTAGGCCATTTGGCCCATCGACCCTGCTCCGCCATTCATTAAAATCATGGCGGATCGATCAAGCGTCTCAGCTCCTCTTAATTGCATTATCCCAACTTCCCTGAATTCCCTTACCACGCAAAAAAACCCATCCAACAGTGTCTTAATGAAGCTGCCTCTACTGCTTCCTTGAGCACAGAATTCCATTAATTGACCATTAACCACATAGGTCCTGCCCTGAATTGCCTCATCAAAATGCAACAGCTCATATTTGTCTAAATTAAACTCCATCCACTACTCCTTGGCCCATCGGCTCATCTGATCAATTATAATTTATATTAAACTTTCTTTCCTACCTTATTCCCTAAAAGATGAAAATCTCCATCCCAAACTCTCGCCCTCCATTCTCACTTTGTTGAATCTCATCACGGATGTCCTCATCCTGAAGGGTTTGGTTCATGCTGATTAACAGGCCCACATTCAAGGGGGATCTAACTGAAACGTACAGAACATTGAACAGCCTGGACAGAGTGGACATTGGGAAGATGATTCATTGGGAGGAGAGACTAATACCCATGGGCATAGCCTAAGCATAAAGGGAGAATGGAGATTAGGAGCAATTTCTTTAGCCAGAGAGTCGTGAATCTATGGAATTCATTGTCACAGAAAACTGTGGAGGCCAAGTCACTGAGTATGTTGAACATTGAGATAGAGAGGTACAGCACAGAAACAGACTGTTTGGTCCAACTTGTCCATGCCGACCAACTATCCCAACCCAATCTAGTCCCACCTGACAGCACACGGCCCCATATCCCTCCAAACCATTCCTATTCATACACCTACCCAAATGCCTTTTAAATGTTGCAATCGAACTCGCCTTCAACACTTCCTCTGGCAGATCATTCAATAAACGTACCATCCTCTGCGTGAAAAAGTTGCCCCTTAGGTCTCTTTTGTATCTTTCCCCTCTAACACGAAACCCATGCCCTCTCGGTCTGGACTCACCCACCCCAGGAAAAGACTTTGTCTATTAATCCTATCCATGCCCCTCATGATTTTATACACGTACAGTTACAACGTTTAAAAGACATTTGGATAAGTACATGAATACGAAAGTTTCGAAGGTTTATGGGCCAAACACTGGTAGGTGGGCCGAGTTTAGTTTGAGAATATAGTCAGCATGGACTAGTTGGATGAAGGGTCTGTTCAGTGCTGTCAGACTCTGTGAATGACCTGTATTGGTCTTAAAACCATTTTCTTCCCTCCCCCGATAAGCATCCACTCCTTTGTTGTTCAAAACTCAGATGAACTTAGCCTTGAATATGTTCAATGACCCCACTTCTGAACTCAATTCCTCTTCGTAATTTACCACTTGCCTCGCTCATTGCCTGCTGCATCTGCCCGACAACTGGTATTGACTGGTGTGGAGGGACTCTGAGACCCCTCTATACATCCATACATCATTCCTGATGAAGGGCCTGTCCCCGAAACGTTCCCTGTCCTGCTCCTCAGATGCTGCCTGACCTGTTGTGCTTTTCCAGTGCCACATTTTTCGACTTTCACCTCTAGTCCTCACTTTCTCCACATTCCAATATGTCACCATTTCAACAATGCACTGCTTTTTTTTTTAAACAGCAAAGGCTATAACTTCACATTGCGGCACTGCACTTGCCATGTGTTTGCCAATTGAGACACAGACCTGGACCAACTTCGGGAAGAGGCAAATGACTGAGTTCTGAACAAAAACCGTAGCACACTCAAAACGTCGGCTCTGTTTACCTTTCCACTGATGCTACTCGACCCGTTGGCTTTCTGCAGTATTCGCTGTGTTTGTTTGACACAAATGCTGCTTTCCATTAAAGAACTGCAATCCCTGTCCTCTGGTAACTGACCCTAGTCAGTGGCAATAGGTTCTTCTGATCATTAAGGTAAAAACAATGACTGCAGATGCTGAAAACCAAATACTGGATTAGTGGTGCTGGAAGAGCACAGCAGTTCAGGCAGCATCCAACGAGCAGCGATATCGACATTTCGGGCAAAAGCCCTTCATCAGGAATAAAGGCAGTGAGCCTGAAGCATGGAGAGATAAGCTAGAGGAGGGTGGGGGTGGGGAGAGAGTAGCATAGAGTACAATGGGTGAGTGGGGGAGGAGATGAAGGTGATAGGTCAAGGAGGAGAGGGTGGAGTGGATAGGTGGAAAAGAAGATAGGCAGGTCGGACAAGTCAAGGAGACAGTAACTGAGCTGGAAGTTTGAAACTAGGCAAATGTGGCTGTGGTACCGAGTTTGTTTCATAACATGGTTGAAGAGCTTCAGAGCAGAGGAAATGACCTGGGAGTTGCAGTGGGAGAGGGACTCACTGAGATTCTTGTAGAGAGAGGAGGAAAACTTCTTCAAGGCAGGCATCCTTGCAAGAGGATTCGCAGTAGGGTTAAAATCAACAAGGTAAAAACAATGACTGCAGATGCTGAAAACCAAATACTGGATTAGTGGTGCTGGAAGAGCACAGCAGTTCAGGCAGCATCCAACGAGCAGCGAAAACACCACGTCTTCTCCCATCATTGACAAAAACCCCTGGAAATCTCCAGTTAACCATCTTTGCTCCAAAGAGAACATTCCCAAACTTGGGAATGTCTCCACAAAATGGAAATTGCTCATCCCTGGACATGATGCATGTGTTACAATGGGGAAGAGGTTTTGGCAAAATATTGTCAGATAGCAGGTGGAAAAATGTTCAGGAAGTAAAACACAAATCCCAGTCTCCAGCTTTGTGAATCTTTAGAAACTCTTTGGGAAGTGGAATTAGAGGAGAATGAAAGATGAACTGACGGACTGAGCAGAGACAGTCCAGACACCGTCCCCTTGTTTAAGAGGCTGATTGACTCTGATATTCTCGGGACATGAACTGACCCGAGACATTGAAAGAATTCTCTGCACATCAGGAAGTCAAACCCATTCTCGGCTCGGGGCCAATGAGAAAATTCGGGAAGAGGCAAAACACTGAAAGGCTCGGAGGGCGATGGCCCCGGTGTAGGAGAGCTCGTTCGTCGTGACATGGATGTGCCTGCAGATGGTGGGATCAGGCTGTCCCCATGTCTCCATAATGAATGTCCAAGGCTTTATTGTGGAAAAGTAAAACTGATAGAAGACAATGGTAATTTTGGGCGGGGCGGGTTGAATTATGAATTGAATAGTAGGTTCCTCAAAGACACTGTGCAAGCGGCGCTGGGACCTGTCTCTGTGGCGCAATTGGTCAGCGCGTTCGGCTGTTAACCGAAAGGTTGGTGGTTCGAGACCACCCAGGGATGGTGTGTTTCTTGTTCTCGCTCCTACCGCTTTCTTGGCTGCGAACGTGCACGTTCTTAATGGTTTCAGGAAAATGTTTCCCAAACGGAAATCTTTTCCACTGAGGAAGCACAAAGGGGTTTCTGAATTGATTGAATTTCTAACGTAAAGGACTGCGGATGCTGAGAATCCGAGACAGAAAGCGAAACTGCTGGAAAAACTCAGCAGGTTTGGCTGTACCTGGATGAGGAAAAAAACGAGTTCTGAAATGTTGTCTCTGATTCTCTTTCCACAGATGCTGCCTGACCTCCTGAGTTGCTCCTGCAATTTCTGTTTTTGACTGAACGTCCATTTCATCTTTCGGGATGAAACACCCAGACTCGCCATTTGCAGATATTTAACCCTTTTGAAACCTGTGAAGTGATTGGATTCAAACAAACTCAGCAATGATTTACTCTTTCGCAGCTCCACAGGCAGACAGACCTGGGAAATGAAGCTGTCAGTGTGGTTCTGTATTGGTGGGCCGAGTGGTGAATGCGATGGACATGAAATCCATTGCGGTTTCCCCACGCAGGTGTGATCACTGCCGACTACAGTTGAGAAACGACGTCAAAAGAAAAGGGAGATTGCTCCACGGTTTTTTTTTAAATGCAGTCAGTGGACGGGTTGAAATATTTCAATCACATTGGGACTGGTCGGGAATCTGCAGCCCACTGCCTGTCAGGGTGGAACAAGCAGATACCCACAGAGCTGCTATTGAGGCGATGAGCCAAGTGTTTTGAAATGAGACGAGAACAGTGAGGGGCGTGAAGTCGTGATCGAAATGAAGCAGGCACCTGAGGACAAAGGTGTTTGATTTGCCAATGAAAGATGCTGCTTCACAAAGTTGGGCCTGTGGAAGGGAATCTGTGATTTAGATTATCTTTGGTTGTTCACATTGTGAATGTTCCCATTGCTGCGCATGTCCGTGTTAACGTCAGAACTCTGCAGCATGGCGGTGTCAGATCAGCACAGGGCCGGGGCGCAATGGATGATGCATCTGACTCCAGCTACCTGTTTGAAATGCAGCTCACAGCTTCTTCACACACCCCAATTAATCTTTCTCATTGTCCTGAAGCCGGCACACGGTTTGAGTTCCCGATCTGCGGGAATGAGAATCCTTTCACTGTCTCGCGTCAGTAAATGTCCCTGAGAACATCTGAGTCAACTCACAGCGCTGTCAGAGGAGGGGATGCTGAAATAGCCCCACACGCTGCTCACGGGCACATTTCACTTTCCCGAACACACCGCCCCAACCACTGCGGCTCTTGGGAGTGGAAAGGGAACAAGCACCAAAACCCAGTCTCACCTTTGTAAATCTTCAGGAAATAAGAAAACTGTCCATCCCTTCGGATCTTCCATCCTGGGCTGACAGCCTTGATTTTAAATGGCTGTCCAGTCAGTGCCGATTCGTTTTGGCTGAAAAAAATCTTCCTTATCTCATCCCAGCATTTCTTGCCACAGAGACCTGTGTGGCAGAGTTCATGTATATATTTCCTTGTATGGTATTTTATAAATAACATTCGTTTGCTGGTTGTTTGTATCGGGTATTTCAGGTTCATTAGCCGCTGTTTGAGTGTGTTGGGAGGTTTGTGGGCTACCATGATGCTGAGAGGGTTGAGTTGTCTGGACATCATTTCCCAGATGTCTTTAATGTAAAGTAATGTGCTAGGGTTTCTGTAGACGTTGTGTCCGCTTGTGTCAGTTTGTTGATGTGAAATCGGCACACTGGGTTTATTGGTTAGGCAAAAGTGAGGACTGTAGATGCTGGAAACCAGAGTTTAGATCAGAGTGGTGCTGGAAAAGCACAGCAGGTCAGACAGCTTCCGAGGAGCAGGAAAATCGACGTTTCGGGCAAAAGCCCTTCATCAGGAACAGAGGCAGGACGCTTCCAGGGGTGGCGAGATTAATTGGGGGGTGCTGGGCCAAAGGTAGCAAAGAGTACAATAGGTGAATGGGGGTGGGGACGGAGGTGACAGGTCAGAGAGGAGCATGGAGCGGATCGGTGGGAAGGGAGATGGACAGGTCCTGAGGACAGCGCTCAGTTGGAAGGTTGGAACTCAAGTAAGGTGGGGGGGAGGGGAAATGAGGAAACTGGTGCAGTCCACATCGATGTCCTAGGGTTGAATGTATCCGAGGCAGAAGTTGGGGCGTTCTTACCCCAGACATCGGGTGGGGAGGGAGGGGCGATGGAGGAGGCCCAGGCCCTGCATGTCCCTGGCAGAGTGGGAGGGGAGGTTGAAATGTTGGGCCACAGGGCGACGGGTGTCCTGGAGATGTTCCCTCAAACGCTGTGACTTGACTCTGCGACGGGGCTCCAGTCTCCCCAATGAAGAGGAGACCGCATCGGGAGCAATGGATACAAGAAACAACTTTGGTGGAAGCCTTCTAAATACCGTGACCCGGGTTCGATTTCCAGGCAGGGAAGCAGTTTTCAGTAGGGCTGTCAAACTTCACTGTCGTACCCCTGGTGGTCTAGTGGTTAGGATTCGGCGCTTTCACCGCTGCGGCCCGGGTTCGATTCCCGGTCAGGGAAGCAATTTGCAGTGTGCTTTTTTGGCTGCTCATTCTCCTTAAATGCGCTGTCGAGTTACTTATTGGTCTTCGTAGTCACTGGGTGCTGCAGTGTGTTGTGGTTCGTTGAAATCGTGCCCTCGTTCAAATTTGTTTGTATGTGTAGGGATGATTACTTCTGTAGCTAAGTACTTGGTTCGCGTGTGTTGCTTTCCTGCAGAGGCTGTTTTGAATTTATCATTGACTGTTCGCTCTACTGTGACATCCAGAAATGGCACTTTGTTGTTGTTCTCCTCTTTTGTTAATTTTATGCCAGGAAGGAGATTGTTGATGGTGTTGTAGGTTTCCTCTAATTTGTTTCATTTTTTGATGACAGAAGTGTTTCATGGGCGTTTCGTTGTTTTGTTTGTAGGGCTTGTTACTGAATATGAAGTGGGTGATAAGGCACAGTTCCACGAGGTTGACAGTGTTATCTTTGCTGCTGAAGTTGGTTCTGTGTTTTTGTCTTTAGTTCTTCGAGTAGTGTCTTCAGTTTTCTTTGGCCACGTTGATGTTAATGGATGTGAACAGGGCTGTTATGTCAAAGGGCAACATTATTCCATCCTCTTCTATGTTTGTGTCTTTGGTGTTTGGGAATTCTTGGATGGAGTAAATGGAGTGGCATGAATCTTCGACTTGGTGTTTTAGTCCTCAGTGGAGGCCTTTGACTAGTCTGTATATTGGTGTTCCAAGTAGTGAGATTATGGCCTGAGGGGGGCTCCTAGTTTGAAAAAGAGGAGAACAACAATAAACAGCATTCTTCGATGTCACAGTAGAGCGAACAGTCAATGTGGAACTTCAAACTGGCATCTACAGAAAAACAACACACACAAACCAAATACTTAACCACAGAAGCAATCATCCCAACACCCACAAACGAAGCTGCATCAGGACATTATTTCAACGAGCCACGACACACTGCAGCACAGAGAAACTACGAACACCACAAGAGAAAAACGTATATAGTGTATTTAAGGAGAACGCGTCCCCAATAAACCCATTCCGCCGATTTCCCAGTGATGCTTCCAAGCTCACTCTCAAAAATTCGGTTTGTCCCTCCATTCTTTCCTGTTTGTTTTTTGTGGGTTTTGAAAGCGTTCCCAATCTTCTGACTGAGTATTGGAGTTAGGAAGGTAAAAACAATGACTGCAGATGCTGGAAACCAGATTCTGGATTAGTGGTGCTGGAAGATCACAGCAGTTCAGGCAGCATCCAAGTAGCTTTGAAATCGACGTTTCAGGCAAAAGCCCTTCGTCAGGAATAAAGGCAGTGAGCCTGAAGCATGGAGAGATAAGCTTATCTGTCCATGCTTCAGGCTCACTGCCTTTATTTCTGACAAAGGGCTTTTGCCCGAAACGTCGATTTCGAAGCTGCTTGGATGCTGCCTGAATTGGAGTTGCGAAGTTATGTTGTGGCTGTACAGGACATTTGTGAGACCACTTTTAGAATATTGTGTGCAATTCTGGTGTCCCTCCAATCAGAAGGATATTGTGAAATTTGAAAGGGTTCTGAAGCACCAATGGGTCCACAGAGAGTAAGAGGCCCCTCTACTGCCCTGAATGTGGGAAGGCCTTCAGTGATTCCTCTGCCCTGCTGACGGACCAGTTGGCCCACACCGGGGAAGGCTGTTCTCCGGCCCCAAGTGCGAGATGGCCTTCAGCAGTTCTTCCCATCTGTTGAGACACCAGTGGGTCCACACTGAGAGGCCGTTCTTCTGCCCCAACTGCAGGAGGGGCACTGCTCTTTCCTCCGACGTACTGGCCCATTGGTGTGTCCAAATGGTAGAGAGGTCGTTCAGTTGCCCTATGTGCAGGAAGGCCTTCAGCAATTCCTCGGCCCTGCTGAGGCACCAGTCTATCCACACCGGGGAGAAGCCATTCTCCTGTTCTCCTGCCCCGAATGTGGGAAGGTCTTTACCTGCTCATCCACACTGCTGAATCACCAGCTGGACCACACGGGCGTGTTGGGGGGGGGGGGGACAGTGGCGGAGGAGGGGAGGCCATTCTGCTGCCCTAAGTGTGGGAAGGCCTTCAGCAATTCCTCTGCCCTACTGAAGCACCAATGTGCCCACACCTGGGAGATGCCCTCCAGCTGGACCGAGTGTGGGAAGAGGTTCATGTTTTCCTACAACTTGCGGAAGCACCAGCGGGGGCACCAGCGCTCCCAGCAATCAGATCCTACCAGTGATGATGCCTTCAGTCACCTCCCAGGTCTGAACCTCCTGCCATTTCTGACAGTGGGTGCAGTGGGAGAGTCGGTGGGCTGTTTTAGTCTTCTGCTGGACTGCAATTGCCTTCCCGACACCCCACAATCACAACTCCATGGTGGCTCAGGGTTAGCACTGCTGCCTCATGGCACCAGGAACTCAGGAATAATTCCACCCTTGGGAGTCTGTGTGCAAGTTATGGAGGATAGGAAAATGGATCTGAGTGGGTTAGTTTTCCGAAGATCAGTGCAGTTCTGTTTGGCTGAAGGACCTGTTTCCACATTGTGGGGGTTCTATGATTCTATGAGCTTTGCCTTCAGTGGACACTGTTGCTCATTGAGCCCGGGACTGCACATTGCCAATGAAATGATCCAGAGAAACCTAAGACCGCAAGAACATCGGAGAAGAAGTTTGGCTTACTCTGCCATTCGTTAGTAACAAATGTATTGGATGAGATTAGCTACAGTGTGGAAACAGGCCATTTGTCCCAACAAGTCCACACTAACCCCCCGAAGAGTAACCCATCCAGACCCATTTCCCTCTGACTAATGTACCTAACTCTATGGGCAATTAAGCATGGCCCATCCACATGACCTGCACATCTTTGATTTATGGAAGAAAACAGGACCACCCAGAGAAAACTCACTCAGACATTGGGGGAAAGTGCAAATTCCTCACAGACAGCCACCCAAGGCTGGAATCAAATCTGGGTCCCTGGCGCTGTGAGGCTGCAGTGGTAATCACTGAGCCACTACATATTGCAACCCGAAGTTGGCAAGCAGGAGGTTGGGAGAATACAGCAAGCCAGGCAGCACCAGGATGTGGAGTAGTCAGCGTTTTGGGTATTAACCCTTCTTCATGACTGAAAGAGTGACTTATCTATGAGAAAAGATTTACATGAATGTTGCTGGGGGTTGGAGGGTTTCAGCTGCAGGGAGCGGCTGAATAGCGTGGGGTTGTTTTCACTGGAGCATCGGAGGCAGAGAAGGGACCTAATACCGGTTATAAAATCATGAGGGGCATTGACAGTGTAATAGACAATGTCCTTTCCTTGGTTAGGGGAGTCCAGAACTAGAGGGCACAAGTTTAGGGTAAGAGGCGAAACAAATTAAAGGGACAACTTCTTCATGCAGAGAGTGGTACTTATATGAAATGAGCTGCCAGAGTATATGGGTCAGGTGCTGTCAAATGGGAGTAGATTAATATAGGATATCAGGTCAGCATGGACAAGTTGGACCGAAGAGTCTGTTTCCATGCTGTACGTGTCTCTGACTACTGGTCCTGATGTAAGTTTAAAATAGAGTCCAAGTAACTTTGAATAGTTCAATCTTGTTGAGCTCACCTCCTGAAAAGTTTCAGATGAATCCCTCTGAGAGATACTGTTTAAACATGCTGAGTTGGACAAAGTATCCCATCAAGTTCAACACAAACCCAGAGTTGAAGAAGTCAGAAGTCGGAACACCAAGGGGACCAAAACTGATCACAATATTCCAGGTGCAGCCTCATCAACGTCCTGTATAACTACAACATAACTTGCCAACATCTGTACTCAGTTCCCTAACTGATGAAGGCCAGTGTGCTGAAACCTTTCTTCACTGCCTTATGTACCGATGTAAACAGAGATATAGGACCTACTTTAAACTGATCCACGGTCCAGCTGCTGGGAGCACAGAAGTAGAGAATTGCTCCGTGAGTGTGCTGGGTAGATAACCCAGAGGTCGATGGGTAAAAACCATGTGATTCTATTGCTCAATGTCTCTGTAAGCTACTTTCATATACAAAGGCTCTCTGTTCTGCATCTTGCCTTTGCATCTGCTTCCCAAAGTTTCTTCAGTGGAGGCGTGGCCGCTGGAGCCCAGGAGTTCAACAACCCCCCAGCGCTGGAGGAAGGTCCGAGCTCCAAGAAGCGCGGGGTACGGCTGGAAGCTGGATTTGCTCAATGCTTGTATTTTTAACTCATTTAAATGGTACCTACTGTATGGGTCTATGGTTTACATTAAAACCAAAGGATCATATCAGAGTGTTTATATTTAGCAGTGGTGGTTGGTAAAATGCACTTTCTGGGGGAGCACTTTCTATGATGCTGCATTTCTCGCCTTCTGCCCTTCCCCCATTTCTTATCTCCCATCTTGATTTTATATTTTTTTGGTCAAATTTAATTTCAGATTAATCAGACTTGCGATTCACTGTGTGCTATTAATTTGTTTGTTCGAATAGTTCAAGTCAAAATTAATGCTGTAATTTAATTTCTGATGTCAGAGTTTGACATTGAATGTGCAGGTGTGAACACCAGTAAGTTGTGAAAATAAATCAAGAACTTGTGGTTTTTAACAAAAAGAGCAGTTCACTGATATTCATGGCATCGTCTCATTTGGGAGTGATGATTCAAATCTGACCAACAAACCGTTTCATGCAGTCATCCAATTGAATAAAAATTTTCTTTAATTTAATAAAAGAAAATAATTCTGGCAGGCTAAGACTTATGCAATGTATTAATAAGATTATGTCCATTGCTCGCAATATGGTCTCAACCACATTGGGGAAACTGGATGCCAACTAACCGAATATTTCAGGGAACAACTCTTGGACTCTAATTCTAACCGACACACCGCCCTGTGGCTAAACACTTTATCCCACCCTCCTCTAGCTTATCTCTCCACGCTTCAGGCTCACTGCCTTATTCCTGATGAAGGGCTTTTGCCCAAAACGTCGATTTCACTGCTCGTTGGATGCTGCCTGAACTGCTGTGCTCTTCCAGCACCACTCTTCCAGTATTTGGTTTTCAGCATCTGCAGTCATTGTTTTTACCACTTTAACTCCCCCTCCCATTCCACCAAGGACATGCAAGTCCTGGGCCTCCTCCACTGCCAACCTCTTGCTACCCGACACTTGTAGGAAAAACACCTCAACTTCTGCTTTAGGACCCTCCAACCACATGGTATCAATGCAGTTTTCATCAGTTTCCTTATTTCCTCTCCCCCACCTTGTCCCAGATCCAACCTTCCAATTCGACACCAACCTCTTGACCTGTCATACCTGTCCACCTTGCTTCTCACCTATTTACTCCACCCTCATCTCTGACCTATCACCATCAATTCCTACCTCCATCTACCTATTGCACTCCCAGCTGCCTTCCCTCCAGCCCCACTTCCTTCCCATTTATCTCTCAGCCCCCTTGGGCCACCCTTTATTCCTGATGAAGAGCTTATGCTCTAAACCAAGACTGTGATGAAGCAACATCCTCAACAAATAGGAAATAGCTCCCAAGTCAGATTTCATCCCCTCTTCTGTTTCTCAGTTCTTTCAGAAATAAGGAATGTCTTTTTCTTCCACTAGAAAGTGGTCTTCCCCTTTGCACTGTCTGAAGTGTTATGCCTCACCACTCCTTCAGACACCTTTTAAGAATCCTTTCAACCTGTTTTTCTAACAATTGTGGAGGTGACCAAAAGCAAACATTTCACTCCTCCTCAATGTCCCATTTCTCCTCCTATGAGCCATTTTGTCATGTTGTCTCTGTTACAAGCAGCCGAGTGCACTTGGTTTCTGAATTGAAATTTGGCCATTGAAGTGAACAGGATTAATATTTATCGATGGCGAGCTGTGTTTGCACTAACTGTAATTTTCCATCAATATGATGTCTTTTGTTCCACCAAAACTGGAAACAATGATCTGTGTTTATATTGCAGTCGGATGTAGAAAATCATCCCAGCGATCTTCACGTTATTATAGTTTACTGAGGCCATAACAGCATTACGTGGCAGTTTGATGTGACTAAAACCTGGATGGCAATCTCTAGATTATGTTGTAAAAATATCGGTATAATGTTATTCACACTGCGCTGTCACCAACTGAACGAAGCGGCTGTGTGTTTAAATCCCGTGATGAACAGTTTGTGTTCGACTTCTCACATTGCGGGGAGCTGAGCATTTACCCAAACAATAGGCACACCACCTCCCTGACACAGTGTTCACAAATCAAACTGACAGTAAAGATTCACACGTGATCGAAAGCTTCTGCAAAGAACTTTCGATATAACCGACGTACTCGTTTCTTCATTTGAAATGTTAGACGTTGATTGTAGTGAGCCTGACGTGATTTGAACACGCAACCTTCTGATCTGGAGTCAGACGCGCTACCGTTGCGCCACAAGCTCACAGATGGCCCATGCGCTCTATTGATGCTTAAGGGAAGTGATCGCACTACAATGATTTTACGTTCATGTCTGTTCTGTTTCTCCCCCTTCTCCTTCTGTCTCTCGAAACAATTTCCAACTCTCTCTCAATAAAAATCTGAAAGAACTGCGGATGCTGTATATCAGGAACAAAAAACAGGAGTTGCCGGTGACCCTTCCACAGAATTGATGGTGATTGGGAACATGTCGGTTTATATTCAGGAGATATTGTGGGAGGAAGGCGGAGATCAGGACAGAGCCCAAAGCGAAGGAAGAACTGTTGGACAGATAAAGGTGTTGATAACGATCTGTGTGGGAGGGTGAATAACTGTGAGGGTGAATAATGGAGACTGTTCGTGGTTAAGTAGTGTGGAATGACAGACTATGTGATAACAAGGCTTGGTGTGTGTGGAAGGGACGGGGATACTATGGAGTTCAGGCCCTAGAATTACTGAGTTCGGTGTTGGTAACGGAGGGATGTATGGTCCCCAAGTGTAATATTCGGTGCTCTTCGTTCTGCTGGTGCTGAGCTTCGCTGGGACAATACAGCAAACCTGAGACAGAGATGTTTGACAGGGAACAGGGTGGGGTGTGGAATTGGCAGGCAACTGGAAGCTCAGGGACTTTTTTGCCGGCAGAACGTAGATGTTCTGTGCAGCAGTCACCCAGTTTATGCTTCGTTTTCCCCAATGTAGATGAGGCCACATTGTGAGCAGCAAATGCAGTAGACTAGGTTGTGGGTAGTGCAGGTAAAGTGCCGCTTCACCTGGAAGGTAAGTTTGGCCCCTTGGATAGCGAGGAGGGAGCAGGTAAATGTGCTGGTGGCACACATTCAGCGGTTGCAGGGGAAAGTGCAACTCAACCTGCAAGTTTACTTTGAGAAAATCCTAGACTTGAACTCCCAAGTCTCTTTGCATTTCGGATTTCTGCATTTTCTCCCCATAATCTTCTGTTCCAACAGTGACTGTCTCGTGTCAGGGCAGCACCAGTGATTTCCTGACATATGGATTGTATTTGGGGATACCATGTAATGTCAGGAATTGCGAGTATCTCAGGAGCAATCATTATTCCTGGAGGAGGCAGAGAGGAATGTAAACTCCGGAACTTTGATAACTTCATGAGGCAGCAATAAATCTTTCTGAACCAAGAAACGAAAGGGCCAATGAGAAACTGCTACAAGGGAGTTAACAAATAACATACATTAACTATCGCTGGGAAGGAGGAGGCAAAATAAATGAGCTGTTTCTTTGGACAGATGAGATAATGGTGTTTAATAACTGTGTGGCAAAAGGACAATTAATTCTGCCTGTAGAAGGAAGGCCTTGGCATAAACGGGTTAATCGCAGGACAGGCTGTTTCAAACAGGTGGAAACCCCTCAAGGATAAGAAGGTAAGCTACAGACCTGAGGTCTCCAGAAGTGTGGGGAGGTGGTGTCAGAATCTAAAGAAACGTGACACCACAAATTTGAAAGTGAGGGTACTCCACCAGAAATCAACGCCAGAATGGTTTAGCAGCAGTACTTGGAAGAACAACACGGCATCAAACACTTGTAAAGTTCCAGAGATGGGCACTGTTGGTGGAAACAATGTTAAATTCCACCATCACTTGGGTGATAGCCAAGATGGCGGGCTGGGGGGGGTGGGGGCCGGGTGTGGTTCGGGGGGAGAGAGAGGCTGAACTTGCTTACTTGAGGGATTCTATTTTTTGGTTGCTACCTACAATAAAGTGTAAATCATTGTTTCAACAGTTGGTTGTCTGTGCAGTTTCTGAGTCAGTATTCAAATTAAAGCGATTCACCCACAACCAGAGTGAGAGGCTGGGATTAATAATGACTCCTTTGCATTCAGCAGGACGGCACGTCAATACTGTTATAAAGCGAATGCTGAATCCCCTCCCCTCTCTGAGATCTCAAACCGAAACACCAAAAGAGGAGCGCATTGCCCTTTCATCTATAAAATTAGTGTTGAAAAGTGGTGTCATCTGCTCTAGTCTTAAAAACAAAAATAAATCACAGTCACTTTAAAATCAAGGAAAAGTAATTTACGTATCCAATTTGAATGGAGACCAACTGAACTAAACTATTAACAAACCAAATAAATCCCTTCGAACTACTGACAATTCTGGCATAAAACGGGATTCTTGCTGTTCCAATAAATACAAGACCCACTAATATAACAAGAAATAGAATTTAGTCTCTCAGATTACAGCCAGCTTACATGTCTTCCAGGATATTCTATGCATCCTTCTATTGAATCTTTTGTCAGGAATGTCTCCTCCAATTCCTGCCCTTCTGCTTTTTTTGTAAATGATGCTGTCTCATTCACAGATGACTGTCAGAGCTGATGTCTCTCTCTAGTGCGGAGGACTCTTAGCTCTAGCAATGGGGAGTTAGATCTGGGGCTCTGTCCTTGATGCGATATTGAGTTTTTACAATAGGATTGGTCCTCTGTTGTCAGGTTTAGATTTAATAGGTTCTGGTAGTCAAAGGACCTGATTTAAATTAATTGTCTAAATTGAAATGTCATTACCTTGGCCCGCTAACTGTACGAACTTTTGATAGAAATGGTTCAGCTTGTGTGCTCTCTGTTGTGATGATGTTACTCCTTTAAGAAGATTATGTCGTTCTTGATTTTCTTTCCCAAGAGGGGTTGTAAAAGGCAGAGGGTCTGATTCGTTTGGGCTAAGTGACTTCACTAATGGCCAACAGGTATTGGCAAAGGCAACAAAGGGTTGAGATTTTTTTTTCTAGAACGCTTCGACCGCAAAACCGTCTGTAACGTCACCCCTCAGCCTCTGACCCTCCAGGGAAAATAGCCCCAGTCTATTTCAGCCTCTTGCAGCAGCTCAAACCCACCAACCCTGGTAGTATATTTGTAAGTCTTTTTAGAACGCTTTCATGTTTCACAACTTGTTACAAACATGTCGACTAATTCAGAGAAGCCTCTCAATTACAGCTGTAAATGGAGAAAGTGTGTTTAATAATGAGTCATGAGTAAAGGCTGTATTAATCTTTTATTGTGAAGTTTTACTCCTACATCTCCAAACAGAGCATACAAACCTGGTCAGAAGCAGCCTATGGGATTTAAGACACTATTGGCTGTTTTCCAATGAGAACTGACTTTGTACAGAAACCATAGATATTTTCCATGAAAGGGGTATCATTCGTTTTAAGGTCAGGTACATTTAAGTGGCACTGCATTGGCTTAGAAATGAGAGATCCTTGACACACACACAGCTGGACTCATCACTGCGCCATTATTAACAAATTGGAATTAAGGCTGGGATGTTTTCCCCGTGGAGCAGAGGAGGATGAGAGGCGATGTTTATAAAACCCAGAGAGTTATAGACCGGGTTAAGGATTGTTGTCTCTTCCCAAGTATGGGGGAATTTCAAGACTGAATACACATTTGTATGGTGAGTGGGGACACATTTGCATGGTGAGAGGGGAGAGATTGTAAAATGTTTGTCCCACATAATTTTTCAGAGTGTGGTTTGCGTATGGACTGAGCTGCCAGTGGAAGTGGTTGAGGTAGGTACATTAACAACAGTTAAAATACATTTGGTCAAATACATGGAGAGATAAGGCTTAGAAGGATAATTGCCAAGTGCAAGGAAATGGGGCGACAGTTTATGGACATTTTGGTCGGCATGGACCAGTTTGGGCCGATGGGCCTGTTTCCATGCTGTAGCACTGATTCGTGTCTCTTTGTCGCTCCAACAGTTTTGAGTTTTCAGATGAGCATCTCACTTAATCACCCTGAATAAAATCTGATCTCATTAGTCAACTCTGATTTGGAAGTGCTGGTGTTGGATTGGGCTGGACAAGGTCAGAAGTCACACGGCACCAGGTTAGAGTCCAACAGGTTTATTTGAACTCACGAGATTTCAGAGCACTGCTCCTTTGTCGGTGAAGTGATGAAGCAGCAGCACTGAAGAAGGAGCAATGCTCCTAAAGCTTGTAATTTCAAATAAACCTGTTGGTCTGTAAGATGCTGTTGTGTGACTTTTGATGTCTTCAGCTGTGGGTTTGAGTCGAACGTAATGGGATATTTTGTCCAACTCGGCATTTTTAAACAGTATCACTTGGAGGGATTCATTTGAAACCTTTCAAGAGGTGAGTTCAACAAGACTGAACTATTCAAAGTTACTTGGACCCATTTTAAAACTTCCATCAAGACCGGTCGACATAGAGATATACAGCACGGAAACAGAACCTTTGGTCTAACTCATCGATGCTGACAAGACATCCTAAATTAATTTGGTCCCATTTGTTAGTATTTGGCCCATTATCTTTCTAAACCCTTCCTGTTCATGTCCGAAACCAGATGCCTTCTAAGTGGTATAATTGTACCAGCCTCCACTTTCTCTGGAAACTCATTCCATACACGCACTATCCTCTGCGTGAAAACATTGCCCCTTACGTCCCTTTAAATCTCTCACCCAGCCAAATAGCCTCTCCCTGCAGCTCAAACCCTCCAACCCCCGGCAACATCCTGGTAAATTGTTTCTGATACAGAAGTCAATGTTTTGCGAAGAACCCTTCTTCAGTCCTGAAGGAGGGTTAATACCTGAAACACTAACTTCACCTCTTAATGCTACCTGGCTTGCTGCGTTCTCCCAGCCTCCTGCTTGCCTACTTTGGATTCCAAAAACCTCAATGTTTTTTTGTTTCTAACAAATGGCAGAGCAGTCTCAATGGGCTGAATGGCCTAATGTCTGCTCTTGTGATCTTTGCTTTCTGCGGATCGTTTCAGTGCGAACGTGTAGTCCCGGACCCCGAGTAGCGTTGCCCACTGGAAGCAAAGTTTATGGAATCACAGAATCCCTACAGATTGTAAACAGGCCCTTTGGCCCAACAAGGCAACACCAACCCTCCGTAGAGTTACCCACCCAGACCCATTCTCTTAACCCGATTACTTTACATTTACTCGGAGAAAGTGAGGACTGCAGATGCTGGAGATCACAGTCGAGAGTGTGGTGCTGGAAAAGCACAGCAGATCAGGAGGCATCCGAAGAGCAGGAGAATCAATGTTTCAGGCATCATTCCTGAGGAAGGACTTATGCCCAAAACGTCGATTCCCCTGCGCTTCAGATGCTGCCTGACCTGCTGTGCTTTTCCAGCACCACACTCTTGACCAGTCTACATTTACCCCTGACTAATGCACCACACTTACACATCCCTGAACACTATGGACAATTTAGCGAGGCGAACTCACCCTAACTTGTACATCTTTGTATTATGGGAACAAACCAGATCACCTTGAGGAAAACTATGCAGACACGGCAGGAGAACTTACAAACTCCACACAGACAGTCACACCAAGAGTAGAATCAAACCCGGTCCATGGCTCTATGAGGCAGCTGTGCTAACCACTGAGCCACCATGCCGCCCTGAGCCACTGTGGGGTTGCAGTTGGGGGTGCGAGACGGTATGCAGTCCAGAAATTTACTTTTCAAAAGCCCACCAACTTTCCCACTGCACCCAATGTTAGAACAGGGCAGAAGGTTTAGTCCACAGTAGCGTCACTGGCGGTATCCGATTGTTGGGAGCATTGGTGCCCCCGCTGGTGCCTTCGCAAGTTGCTGGAAAATGTGAACCTCTTGCCACACTCAGGGCAGCTGAATGGCCTCTCCCCTGTATGGACCCGGCGGTGGGTCAGCAGGTTTGAGGAGTCGCTGAAGCCCTTCCTGCACTCAGGGCAGTAGAACGGCCACTCTCCCGTGTGGACCCGCCGGTGGGTCAGTAGGTGGTCGGAGCGATTAAAGCATTTCTCGCACTCTGGGCAGGAGAACGGCTTCTCCCCGGTGTGAACCCACTGGTGTACCAGCAGGGAGGAGGAACTGCTGAAGCCCTTTCTGCATTCGGGGTTGGGGAAGGGCTTCTTGCCTTTATGGACCCACTGGTGCTTCAGTAGGTCAGAGGATTTGCTGAAGGCCTTCCCACAATCAGAGCAGGGGAAGGGCCTCTCCCCGGTGTGGACATACTGATGCGCCAGTTAGTGGGAAGAGTGGGTGAAGCTGTTTCCGCACTCTGGGCAGGAGAATGGTCTCTCCCTGGTGTGACTGCGCTGATGAATTTCCAGGGCAGACGGGACACTGAAGCCTTTCCTGCAGTCACCACACTTCCACGGTTTCTCCATGGGGCGAGATTCCTCTGGTTTCTCCATGGTCAAAGCTTCAGTTGCACACAAACGCATGTACAACCCCTCCCTGCCGTGAATTCCTCTTTCCAGGCTGTATAATTGTTACAGGATACACACTGAATGCGCTGCCACATTAGCGTCTCTCATCCAGCTTCACTGATGCTGAAAATGTACTGAAACAGAAACCAAAGAGATTTGCTCCTTCTCACAGAAAATTGTTACTGTCCCAATGGATTGATTGACTGTCTGTCATTGACGTGAAAATGAGGACTGCAGACTCTGGAGAGTCAGTCAAAATGTGTGGTGCTGAAAATACACAGCAGGTCAGGCAGCATCCAAGGAGCAGGAGAGTAGCTGTTTCGGGCATAAGCCCTTCGTCTGTTGATTTTGAAACTTCAGTCTGCAGATCTTCAAATGCACTGGGGAAAAAAAAGATTATGAAAGTCATCACTGTCAGTCAGGGTAGAAATTCAGAACTAGCAATTCTACTTTATGTGGAACATTCTTTTCTTTTGTAATTCCATGAAATTGAAAGCACCGTTACCCTACTCCGATTGCTCTACATTGACACCTGATTAATGCATCTAACCTACACATCCTGGACACTATGGACAATTTAACATGGCTAATTCATCCAAACCTGCACATCTTTGGATAGTGAGAAGAAACAGGTGCACTGGAAGAAATCTGCCGCAAGCAACAGTTGGAGAATGTGCAATATCCACACAGACCACGGCCCCGAGGCTGGAATTGTACCTGGGGCCCTGGTGCCGTGAGGCAGCAGCACTAACCACTGAGACACCGTACCTTCCTTTTCCAGTCCCGCCACCAAGTCACTCAGCTTGAGCTCAAGCAAAGCACTACGTTTAATTTTTGCTTCACACTCACTGAGCTTTCAGCCTGTCCCCACTTCCCCTCCGGGAAATGCAAAGAGCTGGGGGATTGCCACATAGACTCCCTACAGTGCGGAAAGAGGCCATTAGGCCCAACAAGTACATACCAACACTCCGAAGAGTAACCCACCCACACCCATTGCCCTACTCCTTTCACTCTCCATTTAGCTCCGACTAATATACCTAACCCACACATCCCTGAACACTATGGGGCAATTTAGCATGGCCATTTCACCCTAACCTGCACATCTTTGGACTCTGGGAGGAAACCGGAGCACCTGGATGAAACCTACACAGCTACAGGGGGGGACAATGTGCAAACTCCACACAGACAGTCACCTGAAGCTGGAGTCAAATCCTTGTCCCTGGTGCTGTGAGGCAGCAGTGCTAACCAGTGAGCCACGTGCTGCCCATGTATGCTGAAAGAGATGCAATGTGGAACTTTATTGACTGTATCGCACAGTGGATTGTTGAGTAAGGTCGAGTCTCGAAGGATCTGGAAAGAGGTAGCCAACATTTAGGAGGGCATTGCTATAGATGCTGGAATCCGTCCTGAAAACAACAAATGCTGGAGATCACAGCTGGTCAGAAAGCGTCCACATAGAGACAGCAAGCTAACATCTCAGGTTCAGATGACTCTTCATAGAGATTTATAAAATCCTGATGGATACAGAGAAGATGAATGTCAGGAGTCATTTCGCTGGAATGAGGGATTTCAAGACTAGCAGACATATTTTTAAGGTGAGAACAGAAAGATTTAAAAACGAAATAAGGGGCAACATTTTTACACAGAATGATTCATGTGTGGAATGAATTTCCAGACGAAGTGGAAGATGCACTTAGTCACAGCATTTAAACATTTGGATAAGTACATGAATAAGAAATGTTTCGCGGGATATTGGGACAAGCACAGGTAGGTGGGACTAGTTTAGTTTGGGATTATGGTCGACATACACTGGTTGGACTGAAGGATCTTTTTCCTTACTGTGTGACTCTGACTAGATACAATGGGTGTGGGGGAAGATGTTTCCACCAGTAGGAGAGACAAGGACCAGAGGACACAGGCTCAGGATGAAAGAATGCTCTTCAGAACTGAGATGAGGAGGAATTTCTGCAGCCAGAGCGTGGTGAATCTGTGGACTCATTGCTGCAGAGGGCTGTGGAGGCCAAGTCATTGAGGGCATTTAAGACAGGGATAGATAGGTCTTTAATAAATAAGGGGATCAAGGGTTCCGAGGAGAAGGCAACAGAATGGGGTTGAGAAACATATCGGCCATGATCGACTGGTGGAGCAGGCTCAATGGGCCAAATGGCCTCATTCTGCTCCTGTGTATTGTAGTGTTAAAACCGGGAAGATCATGGAGGTGGTTTTCACGAACAATTTCAGAGTCATGAAGTAAAATCGTAGAGACATGCAGCACAGAAACAGACGCTTCAGTCCAATCCATCCATGCCGACCAGTTATCCTACCCAAATCTCGTCCCATTTGCCAGGACTTGGCCAATATCCCTCTAAAACCTTCTTATTCATATACCCATCCAGATGCCTTTTAAATGCTGTAATTGTACCATCCTTAATCACTTACTCTGACACTCATTCCTTCTATGCACCACCCTCTGCATGAAACATTTGCCCCTGAGGTCCCTTTTACAGTGTTTCCCCTCTCACTCTAAACCTATGCCCTCTAGTTCTGGACACTACAAACCAGGGAGAAGACCTTGTATGTTTATAAAATCATGAGGATTATGGATAGACTAAACATCTGGAAGGTCACCCACCCAAGCCTCTAATGCTTCGGGAAAACAGCCCCAGTGTATTCTGCCTCTCCAGATAGCTAAAATCCTCCAAATCCGGAAACATCCTTGTAAATCTTTCCTTAACCCTTTTAAGTTTCACAGCATCCTCCTGTTAGGAAGGAGACCAGAATTGCACACAATATTCCAAAAGTGGCCTAACCAGTGTTCTGTACAGCTGCAACATAACCTCTCAATTTCTGTACTCTATGCTCTGACCGATAAAGGAAGGCATACAAAACGCCTTCCTCACTGTTCTGTCTACCTGCGACTCTACTGTTAAGGAGCTACGAACATGCACTCCAAGGTTTCTTTGTTCAGCAACACTCCTTCGGACCTTACCTGATTGGCTTTTCCAAAAATGCAGCACCTCACATTTATCTAAATTAAACTCCATCTGCCATTCCTTAGCCCATTGGCCCATCGGATCAAGATCCCGTTGTGATCTGAGGTAACCTTACTTGCTGTACACTACACCTCCAATTTTGGTTGTATCTACAAACTTACTAATATACCTCTTCTGCTCACATCCAAATCATTTATATAAATGATGAAAAGTAGTGGAACCAGCACCAATCCTTGTGGCACAACACTGGTCACAGGTTTCCTGTCTGAAAGTCAACCCTCCACCACCACCCTCTGTCTTCTACGTTCAAGCCAGATTTTATCCAAATGGCTAGTTCTCCCTGTATTTCTCGAGATCTAACCTTGCTAACCAGTTTCTCATGAGGAACCTTGTTGAACGCTTTTCTGAAGTCCATGGAGATCATGTCTCCTGCTCTGCCCTCGTCAATCCCTTGTTACTTCTTCAAAAACCTCAATAAAGTTCGAGAGACATGATTTCTCACGCACAAAGCTATACTGACTATTCCTAATCAGTCTTTACACGTCAATCCCGTCCCTCAGGATTACCTCCAACAGCTTGCCCACCGGCAATGTCAGGCTCACGGGTTGATAGTTCCCTGGCTTTTCCTTACCATCTTTCTTAAATACTGCTACCACGTTAGACAACCTCCAGTCTTTCGCCACCTCACGTGTGACTATCGATGATACAAATACCTCAGCAAGGGACCCAGCAATCAGTTCCCTTGCTTCCCACAGAGTTCTAGGGTACACCTGATCAGATCCTTGGGATTTATCCACTTGCATGCATTTCAAGACATCCAGCACCACCTCCTTTGTAGTATGGACATTTTTACATTTTTCAAGATATCATCATCTTTTTCCCCAAATTCCAAATCTTCCATGTCCCTCTAGACAGTAAACACTCATTCAAAATACTTGTTTATTATCTCCCCCATCTTCTGCGGCTCAACACATAGGCTGTCTTGCTGATCTTTGAGGGGCCCTATTCTCTTCCTAGTTATCCTTTTCTCCTATTTATAAAAACGCTTTGGATTCTCCTTAACTCTACTTGTCGAAGCTATCTCATGTTCCCTTTTTGCCCTCCTGAGTTTACTCTTAAGTATATTCCAACTGCCTTTATACTGTCAGGAATCACTCGATCTCTCCTGTCTAGACTTGTCCTATGTTTCCTTCTTTTTCTGAACTAAAAGTTGAATTCCTCTAGTCATTCAGCATTCACTACACCTTCCAGCCTCCCCTTTCACCCTGACAGGAATATACTGTCTCTGGACTCTCAGTTTCTTATTTTAGAAGGCTTCCCATTTTTTAGCCACCCCTTTACCTGCGAACATCTGCCCCCAGTTAGCTTTTGAAAGATCTTGCCTAATACCATCAAAGTTAGCCATCCTCCAATTTAGATCTGGTCTACAATTTATCATCACTCTTTTATAGCCCATAGAATTATGGTCACTGGCCCCAAAGTGCTCCTCCACTGACAGCTCAGTCACCTGCCTGCCTTATTTCCCAGGAGGTCACGTTTTGTAACTTCACTAATCAGAACATCCACTTTCTGAATCAGAAAATTTTCTTGTCCACATTTAAATTCTTCTCCATCTAAACCTTAACACTATGGTAGTACCAGTCTATGTTTGGAAAGTTAAAATCCCTGACCATAACCACCCTATCATTATTACAGATAACTGAAATCTCCTTACAAATTTGTTTCTCAATTTCCCTCTGACTATTAGGGGGTCTATAATAAAATTCCAATAAGGTGATCATCCCTTTCTTATTTCTCAGTTCCACACAAATAAGCTTCCTGCATGTATTCCCAGGAATATCCTCACTATGCACAGTAATATATTCCTTTTCAAAAAAGCCACTCTCCCTTCTGTACTGCCCCCCTTTCTATCCTTCCAATACCATGTGTGTTTTGGAACATTAAGCTGCCAGTCCTGTCCATCCTTGAGCCATGTTTCTGTAGCTGCCATGATATCTCAGTCCCAAGTTCCTAACCATCATCTGCCTTCCCTGTTTCGCCTCTTGCAATTGAAATAAATGCAGTTTAATTTACCAGTCCTACCTTGTTCTCTGCTTTGTTCCTTCCTGCTCTGATTGTTTGACTCTTTCCCTTTCCCAACTGGACCAGTCACAGATTGATCTCTTTCCTCACTGTTTCTCTGGGTCCCAGCAACCCCAGCCCACCCACCCACCGCCACCTTACTAGATGTTGCCGGGTTTGGAGGATTTTAGCTATCTGTAATGTGACCTTACAGAGGATTATAAAATTACGCAGGATTGCGATGTCCTTTCCTTCAGATATGAGTTTCAAGATTAGGGAGCAAATTTTTAAGGAGAGAGGAGAAAGATTTTAAAAATACATCAGAAGCACCCTTTTTTAAGAGAGTAGTTTGTGTGTGGAATGAATGTCCAGAGAAAGCCCAGAGTCAGATCAGTTTTCCTTCGTGTGAATCGAAGGAAAGCGGTGGAACCAGACGTAGGACCAGGCTGTGCACTCAGGGCATGTGCAGATCAACTGGCAGACGTCTTCTCGCACATGTTCAACCTCTCCCTGCAGCAGGCCACTGTGCCTGCCTGTTTCAAGAAGACTCATGCAGCACGTTTCAATGACTACCGCCCAGTTGCCCTAACTTTAGTGGTCATGAATTGCTTTGAAAGGCTGGTCATGACATTAATCAACTCCAGCCTCCCCAGTACTCTTGCCCAACTCCAACTTGCCTATTGTCAGATGTCAGATGTCATATCATTTGCCCTTCCCTTCTCCCTAGAATATCTTGACATCAAGAACAGATACGTAAGAATCCTACTTGACTACAGTTCAGCCTTTAACACTATTATCCCCTCGAGACTGATGACTAAACTTAGTGATCTCGGACTAAGCCCCACTCTCTGTAACTGGATCCTCAGTTTCCTGGCCCACAGGCCACAATCTGTGAAGACTGCGGACAATATTTGATCCTAACTAACACTTAACACTGGAGCCCTCCAGGGGTGCGTACTCAGCCCCCTACTGTACTCACTGTATACCCATGACTGTGTCGCTAAATACCAGACTAATGCCATTTACAAGTTCACTGGCACCACCATAGTCGGTCGAATCTCAGATGGCATCGAAACAGACTGCAGACGGGAGGTGGAAGACCTGGAAAAATGATGCACTGAAAACAAACTAGATCTCAATGCTCGCAAAACCAAGAAACTCGTTATTCACTTTTGGCGGGATGTTACTCATGCACCCACACACATTAACAGCACAGAGATGGAATGAGAGGAGAGTGTCAAGCTCCTGGGAGTGGTCACCCACAACAAGTGTCTTGGATGTATCACTCCCTGGTATGGCAACTGCACCATTCAAGTTTGGAGACGGTTACAGAGAGTGGTGAACTCAGCCCAGACAATCACAAAGGCCAACCTCCCATCTATAGAATCCATCTACCAGGCCTGCTGTCAAGGGACGGCCACCAGCATTCTTAAAGATCCATCCCACTCTGGCAATGTTTGTCTACAACCTCTATCATCGGGGAGAAGGTACAGAAGCCTGAACACACGTACCAGCCAGTTTTGTAACAGTTTCTACCCTACTATTGTTAGAACACTGAATGGACTTTCAAACTCTCAGCATTTGCCTGAACCTGTGTTTTTGTTTTTGCCGCTGTTTATCTATTATTTACTATCTATGCTACACAACTATGTGACCTGCCTTTTTGATTACAAGACAACGCTTTTCACTGTGCTTCAGTACATGTGACAATAAATGCATTCCATTCAGTTCAAGTGGTGGATGTATGAACAGTTAAAAGGATTAAAAGGCATTTGGATCAGCACATGAATAGGAACGGATCAGAGGGATATGGGCCAAACACTGGCAGGTGCAATTAGTTTAGTTTGAGAACATAGTCAGCATGGACTAGTTGGACAGAACAGTCTGTTTCTGCACTGTCTGAGTGTCTAACTGTTCTATACTGGTCTTAAACCCATTTTCTTGCCTCCCCCCATAACCATCCACTTCCTTGTCGAAAATTCAAATGAACTCATCCTTGAATATATTCAATGACCCCCCTAACTGCAGGAATGTATCTCGACCTCTGAACTCAATTCTTCTTGCTAATGTATCATTTGCCTTGCTCATTGCTTGCTGGTATAGTGGTAGTCTGGCGCCCTGACCTCGACACCGCTGAAGCCAAACGCCAACTCGAGGATTCCTCTTCCTACCGCCCCCTCGACCATGACCCCACCCCCCATCACCAAACCATCATCTCCCAGACCATACAGAACCTCATCACCTCAGGAGATCTCTCACCCAGAGCTTCCAACCTCATAGTCCAGGAACCTCGCACTGCCCAGATCTACCTCCTTCCCATGATCCACAAGCCTGACCACCCTGGCTGACCCAGTGTCTCAGCATGCTCCTGCCCCACTGAACTCATTTCTACCTACCTCGACACTGTCCTATCCCCCCAGTCCAGGAACTTCCCACATACGTTCAAGACACCACCCACACCCTCCACCTCCTCCAAGACTTCTGTTTTCCCGACCCCCAACGCCTCGTCTTCACCTTGAATATCTAATCCCTCTACACCTCCATCCGCCATGACCAGGGCCTCCACGCCCTCCGTTTCTTCCTCTTCCGACATCCCCAACAGTACCCTTCCACCGACACTCTCATTCATTTTGCCGAACTGGTCCTTCCCCTTAACAATTTCTCCTTCGAATCCTCCTACTTCCTCCAGACCAAAGGGGTAGCCATGGGCACCCGTATGGGCCCCAGCTATGCCTATCTCTTTGTTGGCTACATAGAACAGTCGATCTTCCGTAATTACACCGGCACCACTCCCCACCTCTTCCTCCGCTACATTGATGACTGCATTGGCACCACCTCATGCTCCCGCGAGGAGGTTGAGCAATTCATTAACTTCACCAACACATTCCACCCTAACCTTAAATTTCCCTGGACCATCTCTGACACTCCCTCCCCTTCCTGGACCTCTCCATCTCCATTAATGACGACCGACTTGATACTGACATTTTTTACAAACCCACCGACTCCCACAGCTACCTGGATTACACCTCTTCCCACCCTATCTCTTGCAAAAATGTCATCCCGTATTCCCAATTACTCCGCCTCCGCCGTATCTGCTCCCAGGAGGACCAGTTCCATCACAGAACACACCAGATGGCCTCCTTCTTTCGAGACCGCAATTTGTGTTCCTCGTGGTTAAAGATGCCCTCCAACGCATCTCGTCTACATCCCGCACCTCCGCCCTCAGACCCCACCCCTCCAACCGTAACAAGGACAGAACGCCCCTGGTGCTCCCATTCCACCCTACCAACCTTCGCATAACCCAAATCATCCGCCGACATTTCCGCCACCTCCAAACAGACCCCACCACCAGGGATATATATCCGCCCACACCCCTTTCCACTTTCCGCAAAGACCGTTCCCTCAGTGACTGCTTGGTCAGGTCCACGCCCCCCCTCAACCCACCCTCCCATCTTGGCACCTTCCCCTGCCACCGCAGGAATTGCAAAACCTGCGCCCACACCTCCTCCCTCGTCTTCATCCAAGGCCCTAAAGGAGACTTTCACATCCATCAAAGTTTTACCTGCATATCCACCAATATCATTTATTGTATCCATTGCGCCCGATGCGGTCTCCTCTACATTGGGGAGAGTGGACGCCTCTTAGCAGAGCGCTTTAGGGAACATCGCCGGGACACCTGCATCAATCAACCAGACCTGTGGCCCAACATTTCAACGCTCCCTCCCATTCTACGGAGGACATGGAGGTCCTGGGCCTCCTTCACCTCTGCTCCCTCACCACCGGACGCCTGGAGGAAGAACGCCTCATCTTCCGTCTCAGAACACTTCAACCTCTGGGCATCAGTGTGGACTTCAACAGTTTCCTCATTTCCCCTTCCCCCACCTCACCCCAGTTCCCAACGTCCAGCTCAGCACTGTCCCCATGCCTTGTCCTACGCCTATCTTCTTTTCCACCTATCTACTCCACCCTCCCCCCGACCTATCATCTTCATCCCCTCCCCCACTCACCTATTGTACTCTCTGCTACTTTCTCCCCACACCCACCCACCTCTCACTTATCTCTCCACTCTTCAGGCTCTCTGCCTGTATTACTGATGAAGAGCTTTTGCCCGAAAAGTCGATTTCGAAGCTCTTCGGATGCTGCCTGATCTGCTGTGCTCTTCCAGCACCACTAATCCAGAATCTGGTTTCCAGCATCTGCAGTCATTGTTTTTGCCTGGTATAGAAGGACGCGGAGGCCAGTTTGTACATCTACACATCATTCCTGATGAAGGGCTCGTGCCTGAAATGTCGAATCTCCTGCTCCTCAGATGCTGCCTGAACCTGCTGTGCTTTTGAAGCGCTACACTTTTCCACTCTGATCTCCAGCATATGCAGTCTTCACTTTCTTCACATCCCTATATATCACCATATAAGGAATGTGTTTCCTTTCTCTTTTTTAAACAGCTAACGCAATAACTTCACATTGTGGTCCTACATTTGCCATGTGTTTGCTAATTGAGAAGGAAAATTGGACCAACTTTTCCAGAGTCTCTCCCCCAGGCGGGATTGACTCCCTTTCCTTTCAATTACTGCAAAACAAAAATTGAACCCCAGAATGAAAACAAAAATGGAAAAGGGGGTGAGAAAAGAAAGTGCCATATTCACAGATGTTGGACAGAGGAAGGAAGTTGCAGTCTAGGATGAAGCTCAATCTTCATTCAGAGAGGAACAACAGCAGTAACAGCTTCAGAAGCTCATGATCGACTTTCGTATTCAGACAATAGCAATGCTCTGATTGACAAAGAACCAGGCTCCTTCCAGTCATCGCGATCTCCCCATTGGCCCATCAAAAGAAGGTCGCGGGCCGTAATTGCGGACAGCGAGTAGCATGTATCTTTCTTGTTGACACCGCTGAACATGCGCAGGACTGACTGACACCGATGAGTATGCGCAGTGTGGTCTGTGGCGATGCCGGTGTTGCTGGCAAGATTTTGGACCCGAATGTCAATAGGAGTTTAAAAAAAAGGTGAAGCCACATTTTTTTTTAAACCTGTAGCTCGACATTTTATTGCTTTCGCATTTTATGTGACTACTCGACTTTTGTATGTCTTTTCCCCAGGGTAGGGGAGTCCCAAACTCGAAGGCATAGATTTCGGTTGAGAGGGGAAACATTTAAAGGGACCTCAGGATCAGACGCCTGGATCTGCCACCTCCAAACAGAGGTTTGGAAGTTAATTCATCTCAAAGTTAATTCACCTCAACAAATGGCCTCTCTTATACCCTGAACAAAATAGATTGCTCACAGCCTATTAATCATGAGTAGCAATGATGTTATGAAACTTGGAAGGGTTCAAAAACGATTTATAAATATATTGCAAAGGTTGGAGGAGTTCAGCTGCAGGGAGAGACTGAATAGGCTGGGGCTGTTTTCCATGCAGCATTGGATGCTGAGGGTTTATAAAACCTTAAGAGATTTATAAAATCATGAGGGGCTTTGATAGGTTAAATACACAAGGTCTTTTCGCTGGGGTGGGGGAGTCCAGACCTAGAGGGCATTCATTCTGGGTGAGAGGGGGGGAAAGAGATAAAATGGACCTAAGGGGCAAATTTTTCACGTAAAGGGTGGTATACGTATTGAATTAGCTGCCACAAGAAGTGGTGGAAGCTGGTACAATTCGAAAATTTAAAAGACATTTGAATGGGTATATGGGCCAAGATTAATTTAGGATACCTGGTCAGCGTGCACCGACGGGTTTGTTTCCATACTGTACAACTCTATGGTTCTATTTCTGCATAATCAGAATCCATTTCACAAGACTAGGAATAGGCCAGCCACAACTTACACCCTGTCCTCAACTGTGGACTAACTGGACATATTTGAATGCAAGTTTCAGAAAGATGTCTGCAGCTTTTCTATAAAGTTGAACATGCTTTCATGATGCTTCTGAATATATATTTATAGCTATTCTCAATTTTAAAGATCAGTCATTTCTCGTGAAGCTGTGTCTACCAGGTCGAGTCATCCACATCCATTCTCTTTCTCTCTTCCTCGAAGGGTTTGATACAGCGATTGAAGAGGTTTTGAGGAATCCTCAAGGACAGGGAGTGGGTGGAGGAGAAGGAGAGAGAATGGACGGAGGGGCAGAGTGTCAGGGGGTGAGAGAGATAATTCACAGGGGGACAGAGGGTGGGAGGATGAGAAAGACTGGGGGCAGAAGAGGGTGATGGGAATGGAGAAGATTGTGGGGACCGATGGTGAGGGAAAGTGAAAGACTGGTGGGCAGAGGTGGGGAGGAAGAGAATGCAGGGCAGAGGGGTGGGGGTTGAGAGAGAATGGAAGGGGGACAGTAGGTGTGGAGAGATTGGACAGGGGAGCGGGGGTGGGGGGAGCGGAGAGACTGCCCAAATCCCACCTTCCCCAGGACCGGTGTTGATATCTCACGAACTGGAACCCACTCCTCCCACAGCAGACTTTGGTCAATCATTTCTCAACATACACGTGGCGAAGGCAGTAGAATCATATAATTCTGACAGGGCATTCGGCCCATCGAATTCACACTAACCTTCCAAATAGCATCCCATCCAGACCCATCTGCTGACCTTACAGCCCTGCCGTTCCTCATGCCTAACCCACTCTAATCTGTACATTTAAGCATGGCCAATCCACCCTAAACTGCAGATCTTTGGACTGTGGGAGGAAACCAGAGCACTCGCAGGTAACCCACACAGACACAAGGAGGAGGACGTGCCAAAGTCCACACAGACAGTTGCCAAAGGATGGAATCAAACATGGACCCCTGGCACTGTGAGGCAATGGTACTAACCGCTGAGCCACTGTGCCGTCCAGAGTTAGCTTCTAATTTTTCACACACCCTCAGCAGAGGCTCTCTCCTGACACTTGTGGACCACACCTGCTGTAACCTACCTTTCCCACATCTTCAGCCCTGAGCACATTGATTCCCGAATCCTGGCACCAGAACGACACCGATGTCATCAATCACAGCATCCAGAGCCTCCCACCTTCTGCAAATCAAAAGACAAGTCCCACCTTACAGTCTCCAACGTGTGTTGTGTAACTGCTTGATCGTTTCTGGTGGCCGAGCAGAGGCCAAGTTCAACTTGGCTATTGAAACCCAAGTTTGGAATCCATGAGGATGGCTTCAAATGGACCTTGGGTTCATGTGACACTACAGGTGACTCCACTACACTATACAGTTTCTCTCTCTCTCCCTCACACACACACTCATATACACACACATACACATAAGTCAATAGGGTTAATTTTCGGAATTATATTTGCAGATACATTCTATTTTGCTCAAAAAGTGCGCAGTCAGCAGGCAGTCAATGCATGTAATATTTTATAAATTCCTACTTTGGAAATAGAACCAGGCTGACTCAAGATTGGGATACCGACAGACTTGAACTTCACACGTTCCATACATTGTCTGAGCTGTCACTTCTTTTTATAAAATAGAGTCATAGAGTCTTAGAGATGTACAGCATGGAAACAGACCCGTGGCCCAATCCGTCTACACTGACCAGACATCCCAACCCAATCTAATCCCACCTGCCAGCATCCGGCCCATATCCCTCCAAACCCTTCCTATTTATATACCCATCCAAATGCCTCTTAAATGTTACAATTGTACCAGCCTCCACCACATCCTCTGGCAGCTCATTCCAAACACGTACCACCCTCTGCGTGAAAAAGTTGCCCCGTAGGTCTTTTTTATATCTTTCCCCTCTCACCCAAAATGAAAGCCCTCTAGCTCTGGACTCCCCAATCCCAGGGATCGGAGACTTTGTCTATTTATCCTATCCATGCTCCTCATAATTTTGTAAACCTCTATAAGGTCAACCCTCAGCCTCCGACGCTCCAGGGAAAACAGCCCCAGTCTGTTCAGCCTCTTCCGATAGCTCAAATCCTCCAACCCTGGCAACATCCTTGTAAATCTTTTCTGAATCCTTTCAGGTTTCACAACCTCTTTCCGATAGGAAGGAGACCAGAATTGCATGTAATATTCCAACAGTGGCCTAACCAATGTCCTGAACAGCTGCAACATGACCTCCCAACTCCTGTACTCAATACTCTGACCAATAAAGGAAAGCATACGAAACGCCTTCTTCACTATCCTATCTACCTTAAGTTATCTCGAGAATATGACTTAAAAGAAGTTCCAAGATTTGCATATTAATGAACTGAAACCTGCAACCCATTCTAAGAGATGAAAGACTTAACAGCAATCTTGGTTTGTTCAATATATCATTTCAGTTGCATGACACTGATCTTTTGCTATAAATTCTGTGTCTTATGATCCTGCTCCACAGCTACCTGCTGAAGGAACAGCGCTCCGAAAGCTAGTGCTTCCAAATAAACCTGTTGGTCTATATCCTGGTGTTGTGCGATTTTTAACGTTGTTTCTCATGAACACAACCACAACACTTCCTGCTGATGCCAGTAAACATTACAATGCTGATGAAACGATGCAGTGCCTGCAGAGATGAAAATCTTAACAGTTTCGAACGATACTTGCTACTGATTCACTGCTCCTTCTGATACATGACTTTGGTAACTTAGTGCTGGGAGCTGAGTGAGCAGCTTTAAAACAGAAACCTGTTGGATTTTAAATCTCTCAATGTCTGAGTCCGAATTTACGTAACCTTTATTGCGGCCCAACTTTGTTACAGCTTCATGATCTCCCCAGCAAAAAATTTACAAAAAGTAGCTTTCCTTTTCTTCAACAGCTGAAGCTCAAAGCACACAGACACACACCCCCTGACCTCCCCTGCCACCCCAGTTACTTTACTATTAGTAAGCATTGAGGTGTCCCTTTGTAACTGAATCCTTGATACAGTCTTAACCCGGAGGAAGTAATGCCTCACTCAGCAATTTCAACCCATATACTGCATCCAAGTAAGTTTCTCCCCACTCATTTTCCGGCGGCAGGGGTGGGGACAGGAGTTTAAAGTCGACCATATTGCAGAGACTCTGGAGTCATGTGTAGGCCAAACCGGGTAAAGGATGCATCTGGGACGACTGAGTGAATCCTTTCCCACAACAGCAGTTTCCTTCCCTAAAAAAAATCATAAGTGAATCAGATGAGGATGTTTTCCCACTGAAAATGGTTTCATCATTAGATTCTGAACTCCAGATTTCTAAACAAATTCCAATTCCCCCTCTGCCGTGACGAGATTCAAACCCGGGAGTTCCCAGACTTCAGGCGGTAATCTAGTTGATAATACCACTCGGCCATTGCTCCTTGGAGCCGAGTAATGGCACATGAACTCACTAGTACCTCCGGAAGTTGTCCACCCAACCAAATCCCTTCCTGCACTCAGGGCAGGAGAACAGCCTCTCCCAGTGTGAACCCACTGGTATGTCTGCAGGGTGGATGAACTCATGAACCCCTTCCTGCAGTGACAGTAGGTGAAGGGCCTCTCCCCAGTGCGAACACAAGGATGTTTCAGCAGGTCAGGAGAATTGACGAATGTATTCCTGTACTTGGAGCAAGTGAATGGCTTCTCTCCGGTGTGAACATTTCAGTGCATCAGCTGGTTGCACAGCCAACTGAATCCCTTCCCACACACAGAGCAGGAGAATGGCCTCTCCCCTATGTGAATGCTTCCATGAGTCTCCAGCACTGACAGGGAAGGGAACCCGTTCCCACAGTCCCCACATTTCCACAGTTTCCCCATGGGGAGAGCTTTCCTTGTGTCGCTCTGGGTTTGAAATTACCAACAGAATGGGGACACAGTCTCTCTCCATCGTGAGGGGTGAGACTTTGATTCCCCAAACTGAGTAACTGGTTTCAAGCAATTTTCACAATCAGTGCACTGAATCTCCCTCACTCGGGTGTCTCCGTATTCTTCTTGCCAGTGTCCAAAATCTCTCAAGCAGAATAAAGCAAACATTTCTTCTCAATTGGAATGGTTGCTGATATTCAAGTCCCAATGAATCAAGTGCCTCTGTCAGAAGTTGATCGATCATTTGCTTTCAGATTTCTTTCTATATGTCTTCCTGCAAAACTAAATTCACAAAATACGTGATCAGAGACAATACTGTTAAATGAACATAACATAGGTGACAATTCCTGCAGTTTGTCAGATGCCTGTTCGCATATTATCCAGGACACAGAAACCCGAAAACCCTCATGCAGCCAGATAGCCTTAAGTGTGCATGGAGGAAATCTTCATTTCGGTGACAATAACCTGGAACAAGCTGCCTACAAAGGCGCTGGAAATGGAGCTGAATCAAGGACAATGAAAATGAAATGTCAAGGCTCCTTGAGAAAAACAAACCAGTTAAATTGCTGAATGACTTTCTGCTGTCCTATTCAATAAAAAAGATGACAAGAAATACAGAATATAACTTCAGTACTAGATGAGAATGTGAAAAATAATAGCCACAAAGCTTTTATAACAGCGAATAATATCAGATATACACCATATGAAGCAACATTTGTCTACATTTTATATCAACGTGCCAATCCCTTAGATTCTGCTCCATCCCATGAGTAACTACCCTTTTAATTCTGAACACGAGGAAAGAAGCGATCTTTTTCCACAATGCAAATTGTATTTAAATAAATGTGTCAATCTGAGGGGAAAAAAATTAATACACCGTTAAGAAGAACAGAGAGCATCTGACACCTTTGCAGAGTCTGCTCCCTCCCTCGATTCACTTCGGTTGCGACAAGTGAATCGTGTTTCCTCCCTCTCTCTCTCCCTCCCAGGATGAGGAATGGAAAGGGCGAAGATATTGCTTTGCTCCCACGATTTCTCCATGATGTGGGATTCCTTGTCTCTCTCCAGCTTTGACAATCAGTTGAGAGACCACTCATGTATGGAAGGTGTTCCATCTCTTGCAGCTGCGAATGGGGCGTTGCTATTTCAGGCTGTGTACCCGCTTAACTCCATTTCTTGCCTGCTGTCCATAACCTTTCATATCTCTGTCACTCACAATTATGTTCAATTCAGCCTTGAAGACATTCCATGGGCCAGAATCCATTACTCTCTGTGGGGAAGCATTCCACAAATTAACGAGAGAATAAATTCATCATTTCTGCCTGATATTGGGAGAGTCCTGATTTGTAATCTGTGTAAGTGAGCTCTAGACTTTCTGACTAGGAAGCATTTGATCAGAACCTGTGTTGATGAGAACCCTCAGAGTTTTATTGGTTTAAATGACTTCACCCCTCATTTTTCTCAAAGCAAGTGACTGCTTACCCAATCTGCTCAACCTCTCCTCATAAGACAATCCTCTTCATGCCAGGAATCAGTCAAGTGATCCTTCTCTGAACTGCTTCCAATACAAGTACATCCCTCCTTAAGGAAATGACCCAGAAATACACAGAATATATTTGAGCTGTGGTCTCACCAACACCATGAGCAGCTGGAACAAGCCCACTCATCCTATAAACTCTACCCCACTTTCATCTCCTGCAAAGTCAACAAGTTAACCTCAGAATGAGAAAATAAATGGAAAAGGAGAGGGTGAGAAAAGAGTGTGTGGTACTCACAGATATCATATAGAGGAAGGAAGTTGCAGTCTGGAGTGAAGCTCAATCTTCATTCAGAGAGAGAGGCGCAGCAGCAGCAGCTTCAGGAACTCATGGTCCAACTTCTGCAATCAGACATAGGGGGTTCTGATTGACAGGAAGACCGAACAGCCTTCCGGTCCTCCAGGAATTCCAATTGGTCAATCTCCAGGCACATGCGAGGGCGGTAGACCAATGCGAGACAGGCAGTTTAAAACACATGGACATCACTGGCTGGCACTGCGGCTCCAAGGCATTCAAATTTCTTCCTTTCCTGGGGTCCCCACTGGTACCCCTCCAATGACACACTCATTCATTTGCCTGAACTGGTTCTCACCCTCAATAATTTCTCTTTTGAATCCTCCCACTTCTGCCCGACCAAAGGGGTAGCCATGGGCACAGGCGTGGGCACCATCTATGCCTGTCTCTTCATCAAGTACATAGAAAAGTCAGTCTTCCGCAGCTACACCGGGACCATTCCCCACCTTTTCATCCGTTACATTGATGACTGTATCGGTGCCACCTTGTGCTCCCACGAGGAGGTTGAACACTTCATCAATTTCACCAACACATTACACCTTGACCTTAAATTCACCTGGACCATTTCAGACACCTCCCTCCCTTTCCTGAACCTCTCCCTCTAACAGTGACCGATGCAACACGGACATCTTCGACGAAGCCACCGACTCCCACAGCTACCTGGACTACAGCTCCTCCAATCCTGCCTCGTGCACAAACGCTATCCCTGATTCCCAATTCTTCAGCCTCCACCACATCTGCTCCCAGGAGGACCAATCCCACCACAGAACACACCAGATGGCCTCTTTCTTCAAAGACTACAGTTTCCACTCCAATATGGTCGATGATGGCCTCAAGCGCATCTCATCCGCTTCCCAACCCAACCCTCTCTCCAATCTTGGCACCTTCCCTCACCACTGCAAGAATTGGAAAACATACGCCCACAGCTCCCCTCTTGCCTCTGCCCAATGCCCTAAAGGAGCCTTCCACGTCCATCATAGATTCACCTGCACTTCCCCACACATCATTTACTGTATCCATTGCTGCTGATGCGGTTTCCACTACCTTGGGGAGACAGGACAACGACTTGCAGAACACTTCAGAGAACATCTTCAGGACAGATGCACAAAGCAACCCCACTGCCCAGTGTCTGAATGCTTTAACTCCTCCTCCCATTTCGCCAAGGACATGCAGAACCTGGGACTCCTCAATCGTCAAAACCTAACCACCCGATGCCTGGAGGAAGAACGCCTCATCTTCCACATTGGGACCCTCCAACCAAACGGGATTGGTGTGGATTTCACCAGTTTCTTCATTTGCCCTCCCCCTACCTTATCCCAGACCCAACCTTCTAACTCAGCACCGCCCTCATGACCTGTCCATCTTCCTTCCCACTTATCCGCTCCAAACTCCTCTCTGACCTATCGCCATTATCCCACCTTCACTCACTGTCACACTCTCAGCCACCTTCCCCCACCCACCCCCATCTCCACCCCCTCTCATTTATCTCTCTACCCCCTTGGCTCACAAGCCTCATTCCTGAAACACTAATTCTCCTGCTCCTCGGATGCTGCCTGACCTGCTGTGCTTTATCAGCACCACACTCTCAACACTGCGGCTCCGATTGGCTCCTCCAAGAATTCTCTGCCATGACTGTGGACGTCACAAAGCAGAAGCAGCCCGATCATTTTCAAAGTGAAACTCCGTACCTCTGCGCGACATCTGGGAGAAAAACAACGTTTCTCACTTCCCATTCCTCATCCTGGGAGGGAAATAAAGGGGCGGGGGGGGGGGGGGGGGTGCGGAAAACCACTGTTCACTTGTAGCAACTGGAGGCCGAGGCTGTGAATCCAATGGTAGGAATTTCACATTCTCTCTCTCCAGGCTTTCAGATCCTCATGGCACTTATCAGTATTGGAACTTAAAAAGGGACACAGATCTGTCTGGTGTTACTGAGGCATTTAATGCACTATTCGTGGTTCTCTAAGATTAGATGATAATTATTTGTTGTAATATTGTGTTTTAGATATGTCAATATACTTCTAATTATACTGTTATTGAAGGGGACAGTAAGTGAGCATTGGACGGAGAGTCACAAAGATGTACTGCACGGAAATAGTCCAACACATTCAGTCCAACACATTCATGCCCAGCAGCTATCCTGGACAAATCTAGTCCCATTTGCCAGCATTTGACCCATATCCCTCTAAACCCTTCCAATTAATGTTCCCATCCAGACGTCTTTTAAGTGTAATAATTTTACTAGCGTTTAGCAAATCCGCTGGCAGCACACACCACCCTATGTGTGAAAAGGTTACCTCTTTATGCCCCTTTTAAATCTTTTCCCTCTCATCTGAAACTTCTGCCCTTGGACAGTTTTGGACACCCCACTCTGGGAAAATACCTTGTCTAATTACCCTACCCATGTCACTCATGATTTTATAAACCTCTATTAGGTCACCCTTCAGCCTCTGATACTCCAGAAAAACAGCCCCAGCCCATTCCGCCTCTCTTCATAACTCAAACACTCCAACCCTGGCAAGATCCTTGTGAATCTTTTCTGAGTCGTTTTAAGTTTAAAACCCTTCCTAAATCAGGGAGACCCGAACTGAACACAGTATTCCACAAGCGGCCTGACCAATTTGGGATATCTGATCGGCATGAACATGTTGGAATTGAAAGGCCTGTTTCTGTGCTGTCGAGCTCTATGACTCTATCATAGGGATGTAACCCAAGTCTACATTCCCTTCTCCATCCTGCCACCTGTTGTGTGGCTCAGACCCTGGAAACCTCAGTTGGTAACCAAACCTTGACAATGTCCAAAAACCTCTTGGCATTTCTCCCAAAAGTCACCAGGATTGTAAGCTTCCGTCAGAAACATTATTATCCTATTTGTGCAACCTGAAACAATGGATGAGAATTCCCTGTTTCTCATGCGTGGTCTTCTCCTGTTCTCTGTATCCTATGTTGAGGAGGGCAATGCTTGTCACTGGCTGCTCGTGCGTCAGAGAAAAGCTTCGAAACAAAATGGTTGACATATCTGCCAGTGGAGAGAGCCCGGTTCCGAGGGACGGGATAAACAGCAGCAGGGAGACTGGATGAGAAGCAGCTGTTCGGGAAAGTCTTTGCCGCTTGCAATTCTGAGAGCAATCTCAAATGTATTTCATACTGAGCATGTCTCAGGTCGCTCAAGAGGTCTGGGGCATTACCTACGTGCGTGCTTTCTGGCTCGTTGGTCTAGGCGTATGATTCTCGCTTTGGGTCTGTTACTGCGCTGATTTGCGAGAGATCCCGGGTTCAAATCCCGGACGAGCCCGTGTTTTTTTTTTAACTTGACTTGTGCAAAACTGCCTGATTAACTTTCTCAAAAAGCACCTTCGTGAAACCAGCGTGGGCTGCCTGGAGTACGAATGAGGCAGAAAACAGAGAAATGAAATGGTTGGAGATCATGTTCAACAAGCTACTTGGATGCAGCCTGAACTGTTGTGCTCTTCCAGCACCACTAATCCAGAATCTGGTTTCCAGCATCTGCAGTCATTGTTTTTACCATAGTGCTCAACAGGTTGACGTGAGTGGTGCGGTGTTTGAGGAATGTCAGCAATCAAGGTAGATTGGAAAATTGGGACAGCTCTCCTCGGAGAACCGAACTTTTCCAAGTCATGAGGGACCTAGAAACAGGAAATAATGTTGTGAAAATGCTCCCACGCCTGAAAGGATCCAAAACGATTCGGCAGAATTTTAAGTCACGAGGAAAAGAAGTAAAAGTGACATTAGGAAGAACGTTTTCGTACAGGGAGTGGTGAGGGTCAGTAAGTCCCTGTCTGACATTGACAAAGAGGAAGATTCAATGGACCCAAAAGGGAATTCGGTGGTCACGTTCAGATGTACAGATTTACGCTGAGAAGGCGAGAGAATGAAACGAATAGAAACACACGTTTACTTAAGTGCAGAACCAGCAGAGGGAAGGTGGGCCGCATGGCCGCCGTCTGCGCTGTGACACATGTTGTGATTCAGTGTGAAATCACAGTTCGACCGACAGAATGTGGGAATTTAGAAAAAAGTTTATATTGACACAGCCTCCATACGTCTGCGAAACAGCATATCACACGACAGCAGTGGAGGTCTTTGACATCAGGTTCGAAGGTGCCTGCCGCGTGCCAGACAAAAACCTGAAGTGTTCTGTGCAACCAGCTCCCCAAGCGGCAGCAGAGTGGCGCAGCGGGAGCGTGCTGGGCCCATAGCCCAGAGGTCGATGGATCGAAACCATCCTCTGCTATCGTTCACTGTCGCCTTGATCTGCTTTCTTCAGCAAGCATGCCTTTGCATCTACTTGCTGATGTTCATATCGATCCACTCCATTCAAACGGCGTGGGTTTTTAGAGGTCTCAGTGGTATTCTGTTCTTGGTCGGTTTCCTCTGAACTGAATCGCAAAACCGGTTCTCTACGATGCTAATGAGCTGGTAAAGTTGAAACTCAGACATCGTCCCCCACTAATTGGACGAACACCACCGATTGTGAATAACCTCTGAGAGAGAGAGAGAGAGAGACAAGTGACAGACAGTCGCCGTGGAATCCATGGGCTGAATGGCTTCTGTCTGCACGAGAATGATGCTACGTGTTGCTGAGGGAGCAAAAATGGTTCATTTTTAACCGTCCCTTCCGTGTTGGACTGCCTGCAGTCCCTCAGCTCAGGGCGGTGGGGATGACTCTCAGTGAGTGAAGGTTTCACGCGGATTCTCTTCATCTGGGACACTTGGGGCTCAGATGTTAACTGCTGCGCGGTCGCAGCAAAGAAAGCGATGCCCACTTTGCAATAGACTTTCCGTAAGATTGCTGCGTGAAGACGATTTCTGAACACCATGCAGGCTGCACAACAATGTGAATTTACCTGGGCGAAGAGTCCTCGGTGTTCATTGCTCTCTGTCCTGCCAGCACAGCATCTTTCTGTCTCTCCGATAACAGACCTTTGGAGAAAGTTCACAATCAAAGTTGTTCATGTTCCCCGCATTAATGTAATTGACACCTCTCACCCCAAGAGTTTCAGAGAGAGAGAGAGAGAAAGAGGGAGAGAGAGCAGAAGAGCGAATGGACTCTTACCCTCCCCCAACCCTACATTCCCCAACCCCCCTCCCCCCAGAACAACGTGCAAGTAGAAATAAAATGGTTTAATTATCCGCCAGTGGAGATAGTCCAGTTCCTGGGGATGAGACAAACATCAGCCCCCCCGGGGACAGAATGACAAGCAGATGTTCTGGAAAGGCTTTGCTGCTTGCAATTCTTGCAGCAATGTGGAATGTACTTCACACGGAGCAAGTTTCAGCTGGCTCAGAGTCTCCAATGTTCATTGCTGTGTTTGCCGCCAGCTCAGAGAGAGAACAATATGAAGGACGTAGGAGTGAATAACGATCCTCGTGAGAGGGCGAATAACTGTTAACGGAGACTGTTAGTGGCTAACAATACGTCGTGTGTCATAGCAGACGAGGTGATAAACAGGAGTCTTTTGTGTGGTAGGGGTCAAGGACATGGGGGAGTTCAGGCCCTATAGTTATAGAACTCGATATTGAAGACCGGAGGGCTGTAAGGGCTCCAAGTGGAAAATGAGATGTTGTTCTTTCATCTGGAGCTAGAACACTGCTGCAAGCCTGAGACAGGGATGTTGGCCAGGGAACAGGGTGATGTGTTAAAGTGGCAGGCAACCGCAAGGTCAGGGCCTTTAGTTTCTGCGGGCAGAAGCGGGATGTTCTGCGAAGCAGTCACCCAGTTTATGCTTCATGCTACGTTGGGGAAACGACACTGTGAGCAGAGAATGCGGTGGAATGAAATAGCAGCACGGAGACTGGATGAGAAGCAGCTGTTCGGGAAAGTCTTTGCCGCTTGCAATTCTGAGAGCAATCTCAAATGTATTTCATACTGAGCATGTCTCAGGTCGCTCAAGAGGTCTGGGGCATTACCTGCGTGCGTGCTTTCTGGCTCGTTGGTCTAGGCGTATGATTCTCGCTTTGGGTCTGTTACTGCGCTGATTTGCGAGAGGTCACGGGTTCAAATCCCGGACGAGCCCGCGTTTTTTAACTTGACTTGTGCAAAACTGCCTGATTAACTTTCTCAAAAAGCACCTTCGTGAAACCAGCGTGGGCTGCCTGGAGTACGAATGAGGCAGAAAACAGAGAAATGAAATGGTTGGAGATCGTGTTCAACAAGCTACTTGGATGCTGCCTGAACTGCTGTGCTCTTCCAGCACCACTAATCCACAATCTGGTTTCCAGCATCTGCAGTCATTGTTTTTACCATAGTGCTCAACAGGTTGACGTGAGTGGTGCGGTGTTTGAGGAATGTCAGCAATCAAGGTAGATTGGAAAATTGGGACAGCTCTCCTCGGAGAACCGAACTTTTCCAAGTCATGAGGGACCTAGAAACAGGAAATAATGTTGTGAAAATGCTCCCACGCCTGAAAGGATCCATAACGATTCGGCAGAATTTTAAGTCACGAGGAAAAGAAGGAAAAATTGACATTAGGAAGAACGTTTTCGTACAGGGAGTGGTGAGGGTCAGTAAGTCCCTGTCTGACATTGACAAAGAGGAAGATTCAATGGACCCAAAAGGGAATTCGGTGGTCACGTTCAGATGTACAGATTTACGCTGAGAAGGCGAGAGAATGAAACGAATAGAAACAGACGTTTACTTAAGTGCAGAACCAGCAGAGGGAAGGTGGGCCGCATGGCCGCCGTCTGCGCTGTGACACATGTTGTGATTCAGTGTGAAATCACAGTTCGACCGACAGAATGTGGGAATTTAGAAAAAAGTTTATATTGACACAGCCTCCATACGTCTGCGAAACAGCAGATCACACGACAGCAGTGGAGGTCTTTGACATCAGGTTCGAAGGTGCCTGCCGCGTGCCAGACAAAAACCTGAAGTGTTCTGTGCAACCAGCTCCCCGCGCAGCGGGAGCGTGCTGGGCCCATAACCCAGAGGTCGATGGATCGAAACCATCCTCTGCTATCGTTCACTGTCACCTTGATCTGCTTTCTTCAGCAAGCATGCCTTTGCATCTACTTGCCGATGTTCATATCGATCCACTCCATTCAAACGGCATGGGCTTTTAGAGGTCTCAGTGGTATTCTGTTCTTGGTCGGTTTCCTCTGAACTGAATCGCAAAACCGGTTCTCTACGATGCTAATGAGCTGGTAAAGTTGAAACTCAGACATCGTCCCCCACTAATTGGACGAACACCACCGATTGTGAATAACCTCAGAGAGAGAGAGAGAGAGAGAGAGAGAGAGACAAGTGACAGACAGTCGCCGTGGAATCCATGGGCTGAATGGCTTCTGTCTGCGCGAGAATGATGCTACGTGTTGCTGAGGGAGCAAAAATGGTTCATTTTTAACCGTCCCTTCCGTGTTGGACTGCCTGCAGTCCCTCAGCTCAGGGCGGTGGGGATGACTCTCAGTGAGTGAAGGTTTCACGCGGATTCTCTTCATCTGGGACACTTGGGGCTCAGATGTTAACTGCTGCGCGGTCGCAGCAAAGAAAGCGATGCCCACTTTGCAATAGACTTTCCGTAAGATTGCTGCGTGAAGACGATTTCTGAACAACATGCAGGCTGCACAACAATGTGAATTTACCTGGGCGAAGAGTCCTCGGTGTTCATTGCTCTCTGTCCTGCCAGCACAGCATCTTTCTGTCTCTCCGATAACAGACCTTTGGAGAAAGTTCACAATCAAAGTTGTTCATGTTCCCCGCATTAATGTAATTGACACCTCTCACCCCAAGAGTTTCAGAGAGAGAGAGAGAGAGAGAAAGAGGGAGAGAGAGCAGAAGAGCGAATGGACTCTTACCCTCCCCCAACCCTACATTCCCCAACCCCCCTCCCCCCAGAACAACGTGCAAGTAGAAATAAAATGGTTTAATTATCCGCCAGTGGAGATAGTCCAGTTCCTGGGGATGAGACAAACATCAGCCCCCCCGGGGACAGAATGACAAGCAGATGTTCTGGAAAGGCTTTGCTGCTTGCAATTCTTGCAGCAATGTGGAATGTACTTCACACTGAGCAAGTTTCAGCTGGCTCAGAGTCTCCAATGTTCATTGCTGTGTTTGCCGCCAGCTCAGAGAGAGAACAATATGAAGGACGTAGGAGTGAATAACGATCCTCGTGAGAGGGCGAATAACTGTTAACGGAGACTGTTAGTGGCTAACAATACGTCGTGTGTCATAGCAGACGAGGTGATAAACAGGAGTCTTTCGTGTGGTAGGGGTCAAGGACATGGGGGAGTTCAGGCCCTATAGTTATAGAACTCGATATTGAAGACCGGAGGGCTGGAAGGGCTCCAAGTGGAAAATGAGATGTTGTTCTTTCATCTGGAGCTAGAACACTGCTGCAAGCCTGAGACAGGGATGTTGGCCAGGGAACAGGGTGATGTGTTAAAGTGGCAGGCAACCGCAAGGTCAGGGCCTTTAGTTTCTGCGGGCAGAAGCGGGATGTTCTGCGAAGCAGTCACCCAGTTTATGCTTCATGCTACGTTGGGGAAACGACACTGTGAGCAGAGAATGCGGTGGAATGAAATAGCAGCACGGAGACTGGATGAGAAGCAGCTGTTCGGGAAAGTCTTTGCCGCTTGCAATTCTGAGAGCAATCTCAAATGTATTTCATACTGAGCATGTCTCAGGTCGCTCAAGAGGTCTGGGGCATTACCTACGTGCGTGCTTTCTGGCTCGTTGGTCTAGGCGTATGATTCTCGCTTTGGGTCTGTTACTGCGCTGATTTGCGAGAGATCCCGGGTTCAAATCCCGGACGAGCCCGTGTTTTTTTTTTAACTTGACTTGTGCAAAACTGCCTGATTAACTTTCTCAAAAAGCACCTTCGTGAAACCAGCGTGGGCTGCCTGGAGTACGAATGAGGCAGAAAACAGAGAAATGAAATGGTTGGAGATCATGTTCAACAAGCTACTTGGATGCAGCCTGAACTGTTGTGCTCTTCCAGCACCACTAATCCAGAATCTGGTTTCCAGCATCTGCAGTCATTGTTTTTACCATAGTGCTCAACAGGTTGACGTGAGTGGTGCGGTGTTTGAGGAATGTCAGCAATCAAGGTAGATTGGAAAATTGGGACAGCTCTCCTCGGAGAACCGAACTTTTCCAAGTCATGAGGGACCTAGAAACAGGAAATAATGTTGTGAAAATGCTCCCACGCCTGAAAGGATCCAAAACGATTCGGCAGAATTTTAAGTCACGAGGAAAAGAAGTAAAAGTGACATTAGGAAGAACGTTTTCGTACAGGGAGTGGTGAGGGTCAGTAAGTCCCTGTCTGACATTGACAAAGAGGAAGATTCAATGGACCCAAAAGGGAATTCGGTGGTCACGTTCAGATGTACAGATTTACGCTGAGAAGGCGAGAGAATGAAACGAATAGAAACACACGTTTACTTAAGTGCAGAACCAGCAGAGGGAAGGTGGGCCGCATGGCCGCCGTCTGCGCTGTGACACATGTTGTGATTCAGTGTGAAATCACAGTTCGACCGACAGAATGTGGGAATTTAGAAAAAAGTTTATATTGACACAGCCTCCATACGTCTGCGAAACAGCATATCACACGACAGCAGTGGAGGTCTTTGACATCAGGTTCGAAGGTGCCTGCCGCGTGCCAGACAAAAACCTGAAGTGTTCTGTGCAACCAGCTCCCAAAGCGGCAGCAGAGTGGCGCAGCGGGAGCGTGCTGGGCCCATAGCCCAGAGGTCGATGGATCGAAACCATCTTCTGCTATCGTTCACTGTCACCTTGATCTGCTTTCATCAGCAAGCTGCCTTTGCATCTACTTGCCGATGTTCGTATCGATCCACTCCATTCAAACGGCGTGGGTTTTTAGAGGTCTCAGTGGTATTCTGTTCTTGGTCGGTTTCCTCTGAACTGAATCGCAAAACCGGTTCTCTACGATGCTAATGAGCTGGTAAAGTTGAAACTCAGACATCGTCCCCCACTAATTGGACGAACACCACCGATTGTGAATAACCTCAGAGAGAGAGAGAGAGAGAGACAAGTGACAGACAGTCGCCGTGGAATCCATGGGCTGTCTGCGCGAGAATGATGCTACGTGTTGCTGAGGGAGCAAAAATGGTTCATTTTTAACCGTCCCTTCCGTGTTGGACTGCCTGCACTCCCTCAGCTCAGGGCGGTGGGGATGACTCTCAGTGAGTGAAGGTTTCACGCGGATTCTCTTCATCTGGGACACTTGGGGCTCAGATGTTAACTGCTGCGCGGTCGCAGCAAAGAAAGCGATGCCCACTTTGCAATAGACTTTCCGTAAGATTGCTGCGTGAAGACGATTTCTGAACACCATGCAGGCTGCACAACAATGTGAATTTACCTGGGCGAAGAGTCCTCGGTGTTCATTGCTCTCTGTCCTGCCAGCACAGCATCTTTCTGTCTCTCCGATAACAGACCTTTGGAGAAAGTTCACAATCAAAGTTGTTCATGTTCCCCGCATTAATGTAACTGACACCTCTCACCCCAAGAGTTTCAGAGAGAGAGAGAGAGAGAGAGAGAGAGAGGGAGAGAGAGCAGAAGAGCGAATGGACTCTTACCCTCCCCCAACCCTACATTCCCCAACCCCCCTCCCCCCAGAACAACGTGCAAGTAGAAATAAAATGGTTTAATTATCCGCCAGTGGAGATAGTCCAGTTCCTGGGGATGAGACAAACATCAGCCCCCCCGGGGACAGAATGACAAGCAGATGTTCTGGAAAGGCTTTGCTGCTTGCAATTCTTGCAGCAATGTGGAATGTACTTCACACGGAGCAAGTTTCAGCTGGCTCAGAGTCTCCAATGTTCATTGCTGTGTTTGCCGCCAGCTCAGAGAGAGAACAATATGAAGGACGTAGGAGTGAATAACGATCCTCGTGAGAGGGCGAATAACTATTAACGGAGACTGTTAGTGGCTAACAATACGTCGTGTGTCATAGCAGACGAGGTGATAAACAGGAGTCTTTCGTGTGGTAGGGGTCAAGGACATGGGGGAGTTCAGGCCCTATAGTTATAGAACTCGATATTGAAGACCGGAGGGCTGGAAGGGCTCCAAGTGGAAAATGAGATGTTGTTCTTTCATCTGGAGCTAGAACACTGCTGCAAGCCTGAGACAGGGATGTTGGCCAGGGAACAGGGTGATGTGTTAAAGTGGCAGGCAACCGCAAGGTCAGGGCCTTTAGTTTCTGCGGGCAGAAGCGGGATGTTCTGCGAAGCAGTCACCCAGTTTATGCTTCATGCTACGTTGGGGAAACGACACTGTGAGCAGAGAATGCGGTGGAATGAAATAGCAGCACGGAGACTGGATGAGAAGCAGCTGTTCGGGAAAGTCTTTGCCGCTTGCAATTCTGAGAGCAATCTCAAATGTATTTCATACTGAGCATGTCTCAGGTCGCTCAAGAGGTCTGGGGCATTACCTGCGTGCGTGCTTTCTGGCTCGTTGGTCTAGGCGTATGATTCTCGCTTTGGGTCTGTTACTGCGCTGATTTGCGAGAGGTCCCGGGTTCAAATCCCGGACGAGCCCGCGTTTTTTAACTTGACTTGTGCAAAACTGCCTGATTAACTTTCTCAAAAAGCACCTTCGTGAAACCAGCGTGGGCTGCCTGGAGTACGAACGAGGCAGAAAACAGAGAAATGAAATGGTTGGAGATCGTGTTCAACAAGCTACTTGGATGCTGCCTGAACTGCTGTGCTCTTCCAGCACCACTAATCCACAATCTGGTTTCCAGCATCTGCAGTCATTGTTTTTACCATAGTGCTCAACAGGTTGACGTGAGTGGTGCGGTGTTTGAGGAATGTCAGCAATCAAGGTAGATTGGAAAATTGGGACAGCTCTCCTCGGAGAACCGAACTTTTCCAAGTCATGAGGGACCTAGAAACAGGAAATAATGTTGTGAAAATGCTCCGACGCCTGAAAGGATCCATAACGATTCGGCAGAATTTTAAGTCACGAGGAAAAGAAGTAAAAGTGACATTAGGAAGAACGTTTTCGTACAGGGAGTGGTGAGGGTCAGTAAGTCCCTGTCTGACATTGACAAAGAGGAAGATTCAATGGACCCAAAAGGGAATTCGGTGGTCACGTTCAGATGTACAGATTTACGCTGAGAAGGCGAGAGAATGAAACGAATAGAAACAGACGTTTACTTAAGTGCAGAACCAGCAGAGGGAAGGTGGGCCGCATGGCCGCCGTCTGCGCTGTGACACATGTTGTGATTCAGTGTGAAATCACAGTTCGACCGACAGAATGTGGGAATTTAGAAAAAAGTTTATATTGACACAGCCTCCATACGTCTGCGAAACAGCATATCACACGACAGCAGTGGAGGTCTTTGACATCAGGTTCGAAGGTGCCTGCCGCGTGCCAGACAAAAACCTGAAGTGTTCTGTGCAACCAGCTCCCCAAGCGGCAGCAGAGTGGCGCAGCGGGAGCGTGCTGGGCCCATAACCCAGAGGTCGATGGATCGAAGCCATCCTCTGCTATCGTTCACTGTCACCTTGATCTGCTTTCTTCAGCAAGCATGCCTTTGCATCTACTTGCCGATGTTCATATCGATCCACTCCATTCAAACGGCATGGGTTTTTAGAGGTCTCAGTGGTATTCTGTTCTTGGTCGGTTTCCTCTGAACTGAATCGCAAAACCGGTTCTCTACGATGCTAATGAGCTGGTAAAGTTGAAACTCAGACATCGTCCCCCACTAATTGGACGAACACCACCGATTGTGAATAACCTCAGAGAGAGAGACAAGTGACAGACAGTCGCCGTGGAATCCATGGGCTGAATGGCTTCTGTCTGCGCGAGAATGATGCTACGTGTTGCTGAGGGAGCAAAAATGGTTCATTTTTAACCGTCCCTTCCGTGTTGGACTGCCTGCAGTCCCTCAGCTCAGGGCGGTGGGGATGACTCTCAGTGAGTGAAGGTTTCACGCGGATTCTCTTCATCTGGGACACTTGGGGCTCAGATGTTAACTGCTGCGCGGTCGCAGCAAAGAAAGCGATGCCCACTTTGCAATAGACTTTCCGTAAGATTGCTGCGTGAAGACGATTTCTGAACACCATGCAGGCTGCACAACAATGTGAATTTACCTGGGCGAAGAGTCCTCGGTGTTCATTGCTCTCTGTCCTGCCAGCACAGCATCTTTCTGTCTCTCCGATAACAGACCTTTGGAGAAAGTTCACAATCAAAGTTGTTCATGTTCCCCGCATTAATGTAATTGACACCTCTCACCCCAAGAGTTTCAGAGAGAGAGAGAGAGAAAGAGGGAGAGAGAGCAGAAGAGCGAATGGACTCTTACCCTCCCCCAACCCTACATTCCCCAACCCCCCTCCCCCCAGAACAACGTGCAAGTAGAAATAAAATGGTTTAATTATCCGCCAGTGGAGATAGTCCAGTTCCTGGGGATGAGACAAACATCAGCCCCCCCGGGGACAGAATGACAAGCAGATGTTCTGGAAAGGCTTTGCTGCTTGCAATTCTTGCAGCAATGTGGAATGTACTTCACACGGAGCAAGTTTCAGCTGGCTCAGAGTCTCCAATGTTCATTGCTGTGTTTGCCGCCAGCTCAGAGAGAGAACAATATGAAGGACGTAGGAGTGAATAACGATCCTCGTGAGAGGGCGAATAACTGTTAACGGAGACTGTTAGTGGCTAACAATACGTCGTGTGTCATAGCAGACGAGGTGATAAACAGGAGTCTTTTGTGTGGTAGGGGTCAAGGACATGGGGGAGTTCAGGCCCTATAGTTATAGAACTCGATATTGAAGACCGGAGGGCTGTAAGGGCTCCAAGTGGAAAATGAGATGTTGTTCTTTCATCTGGAGCTAGAACACTGCTGCAAGCCTGAGACAGGGATGTTGGCCAGGGAACAGGGTGATGTGTTAAAGTGGCAGGCAACCGCAAGGTCAGGGCCTTTAGTTTCTGCGGGCAGAAGCGGGATGTTCTGCGAAGCAGTCACCCAGTTTATGCTTCATGCTACGTTGGGGAAACGACACTGTGAGCAGAGAATGCGGTGGAATGAAATAGCAGCACGGAGACTGGATGAGAAGCAGCTGTTCGGGAAAGTCTTTGCCGCTTGCAATTCTGAGAGCAATCTCAAATGTATTTCATACTGAGCATGTCTCAGGTCGCTCAAGAGGTCTGGGGCATTACCTGCGTGCGTGCTTTCTGGCTCGTTGGTCTAGGCGTATGATTCTCGCTTTGGGTCTGTTACTGCGCTGATTTGCGAGAGGTCACGGGTTCAAATCCCGGACGAGCCCGCGTTTTTTAACTTGACTTGTGCAAAACTGCCTGATTAACTTTCTCAAAAAGCACCTTCGTGAAACCAGCGTGGGCTGCCTGGAGTACGAATGAGGCAGAAAACAGAGAAATGAAATGGTTGGAGATCGTGTTCAACAAGCTACTTGGATGCTGCCTGAACTGCTGTGCTCTTCCAGCACCACTAATCCACAATCTGGTTTCCAGCATCTGCAGTCATTGTTTTTACCATAGTGCTCAACAGGTTGACGTGAGTGGTGCGGTGTTTGAGGAATGTCAGCAATCAAGGTAGATTGGAAAATTGGGACAGCTCTCCTCGGAGAACCGAACTTTTCCAAGTCATGAGGGACCTAGAAACAGGAAATAATGTTGTGAAAATGCTCCCACGCCTGAAAGGATCCATAACGATTCGGCAGAATTTTAAGTCACGAGGAAAAGAAGGAAAAATTGACATTAGGAAGAACGTTTTCGTACAGGGAGTGGTGAGGGTCAGTAAGTCCCTGTCTGACATTGACAAAGAGGAAGATTCAATGGACCCAAAAGGGAATTCGGTGGTCACGTTCAGATGTACAGATTTACGCTGAGAAGGCGAGAGAATGAAACGAATAGAAACAGACGTTTACTTAAGTGCAGAACCAGCAGAGGGAAGGTGGGCCGCATGGCCGCCGTCTGCGCTGTGACACATGTTGTGATTCAGTGTGAAATCACAGTTCGACCGACAGAATGTGGGAATTTAGAAAAAAGTTTATATTGACACAGCCTCCATACGTCTGCGAAACAGCAGATCACACGACAGCAGTGGAGGTCTTTGACATCAGGTTCGAAGGTGCCTGCCGCGTGCCAGACAAAAACCTGAAGTGTTCTGTGCAACCAGCTCCCCGCGCAGCGGGAGCGTGCTGGGCCCATAACCCAGAGGTCGATGGATCGAAACCATCCTCTGCTATCGTTCACTGTCACCTTGATCTGCTTTCTTCAGCAAGCATGCCTTTGCATCTACTTGCCGATGTTCATATCGATCCACTCCATTCAAACGGCATGGGCTTTTAGAGGTCTCAGTGGTATTCTGTTCTTGGTCGGTTTCCTCTGAACTGAATCGCAAAACCGGTTCTCTACGATGCTAATGAGCTGGTAAAGTTGAAACTCAGACATCGTCCCCCACTAATTGGACGAACACCACCGATTGTGAATAACCTCAGAGAGAGAGAGAGAGAGAGAGAGAGAGAGACAAGTGACAGACAGTCGCCGTGGAATCCATGGGCTGAATGGCTTCTGTCTGCGCGAGAATGATGCTACGTGTTGCTGAGGGAGCAAAAATGGTTCATTTTTAACCGTCCCTTCCGTGTTGGACTGCCTGCAGTCCCTCAGCTCAGGGCGGTGGGGATGACTCTCAGTGAGTGAAGGTTTCACGCGGATTCTCTTCATCTGGGACACTTGGGGCTCAGATGTTAACTGCTGCGCGGTCGCAGCAAAGAAAGCGATGCCCACTTTGCAATAGACTTTCCGTAAGATTGCTGCGTGAAGACGATTTCTGAACAACATGCAGGCTGCACAACAATGTGAATTTACCTGGGCGAAGAGTCCTCGGTGTTCATTGCTCTCTGTCCTGCCAGCACAGCATCTTTCTGTCTCTCCGATAACAGACCTTTGGAGAAAGTTCACAATCAAAGTTGTTCATGTTCCCCGCATTAATGTAATTGACACCTCTCACCCCAAGAGTTTCAGAGAGAGAGAGAGAGAGAGAAAGAGGGAGAGAGAGCAGAAGAGCGAATGGACTCTTACCCTCCCCCAACCCTACATTCCCCAACCCCCCTCCCCCCAGAACAACGTGCAAGTAGAAATAAAATGGTTTAATTATCCGCCAGTGGAGATAGTCCAGTTCCTGGGGATGAGACAAACATCAGCCCCCCCGGGGACAGAATGACAAGCAGATGTTCTGGAAAGGCTTTGCTGCTTGCAATTCTTGCAGCAATGTGGAATGTACTTCACACTGAGCAAGTTTCAGCTGGCTCAGAGTCTCCAATGTTCATTGCTGTGTTTGCCGCCAGCTCAGAGAGAGAACAATATGAAGGACGTAGGAGTGAATAACGATCCTCGTGAGAGGGCGAATAACTGTTAACGGAGACTGTTAGTGGCTAACAATACGTCGTGTGTCATAGCAGACGAGGTGATAAACAGGAGTCTTTTGTGTGGTAGGGGTCAAGGACATGGGGGAGTTCAGGCCCTATAGTTATAGAACTCGATATTGAAGACCGGAGGGCTGTAAGGGCTCCAAGTGGAAAATGAGATGTTGTTCTTTCATCTGGAGCTAGAACACTGCTGCAAGCCTGAGACAGGGATGTTGGCCAGGGAACAGGGTGATGTGTTAAAGTGGCAGGCAACCGCAAGGTCAGGGCCTTTAGTTTCTGCGGGCAGAAGCGGGATGTTCTGCGAAGCAGTCACCCAGTTTATGCTTCATGCTACGTTGGGGAAACGACACTGTGAGCAGAGAATGCGGTGGAATGAAATAGCAGCACGGAGACTGGATGAGAAGCAGCTGTTCGGGAAAGTCTTTGCCGCTTGCAATTCTGAGAGCAATCTCAAATGTATTTCATACTGAGCATGTCTCAGGTCGCTCAAGAGGTCTGGGGCATTACCTGCGTGCGTGCTTTCTGGCTCGTTGGTCTAGGCGTATGATTCTCGCTTTGGGTCTGTTACTGCGCTGATTTGCGAGAGGTCCCGGGTTCAAATCCCGGACGAGCCCGCGTTTTTTAACTTGACTTGTGCAAAACTGCCTGATTAACTTTCTCAAAAAGCACCTTCGTGAAACCAGCGTGGGCTGCCTGGAGTACGAATGAGGCAGAAAACAGAGAAATGAAATGGTTGGAGATCGTGTTCAACAAGCTACTTGGATGCTGCCTGAACTGCTGTGCTCTTCCAGCACCACTAATCCACAATCTGGTTTCCAGCATCTGCAGTCATTGTTTTTACCATAGTGCTCAACAGGTTGACGTGAGTGGTGCGGTGTTTGAGGAATGTCAGCAATCAAGGTAGATTGGAAAATTGGGACAGCTCTCCTCGGAGAACCGAACTTTTCCAAGTCATGAGGGACCTAGAAACAGGAAATAATGTTGTGAAAATGCTCCCACGCCTGAAAGGATCCAAAACGATTCGGCAGAATTTTAAGTCACGAGGAAAAGAAGTAAAAGTGACATTAGGAAGAACGTTTTCGGACAGGGAGTGGTGAGGGTCAGTAAGTCCCTGTCTGACATTGACAAAGAGGAAGATTCAATGGACCCAAAAGGGAATTCGGTGGTCACGTTCAGATGTACAGATTTACGCTGAGAAGGCGAGAGAATGAAACGAATAGAAACACACGTTTACTTAAGTGCAGAACCAGCAGAGGGAAGGTGGGCCGCATGGCCGCCGTCTGCGCTGTGACACATGTTGTGATGCAGTGTGAAATCACAGTTCGACCGACAGAATGTGGGAATTTAGAAAAAAGTTTATATTGACGCAGCCTCCATCCGTCTGCGAAACAGCACACCACACGACAGCAGTGGAGGTCTTTGACATCACGCTCGAAGGTGCCTGCCGCGTGCCAGACAAAAACCTGAAGTGTTCTGTGCAACGCCCTGCTCCAAGCGGCAGCAGAGTGGCGCAGCGGGAGCGTGCTGGGCCCATAACCCAGAGGTCGATGGATCGAAGTCGTCCTCTGCTATCGTTCACTGTCACCTTGGTCTGCTTTTTTTTCAGCCAGCTTCCTTCACATCTGCTTGCCGAGTGTCCAAATGGCGTGTTCGTGTCGACGCCCTCTCCATTCAAGGGATGTGGTTTTAGAGGTCTCAGTGATATTCTGTTCTTGGTCGGTTTCCTCTGAACTGAATCGCAAAACCAGTTCTCTACGATGCTAATCAGCTGGTAAAGTTGAAACCCATGCCTTGCGGTTTCGGCCATTCCCTGCCCTCATTCGCCACCCTGGTTCAGACGTGAATGACAAGCATGTCAGAAACCGCATCACGACTCAGACATCGTCCCCCACTATTAGGACGGATACCACCGATTGTGAATAACCTCAGAGAGAGAGAGGGACAATTGACAGACAGTCACCGTGGAATCCATGGGCTGAATGGCTTCTGTGTGTGCGAGAATGTTGCTGAGGGAGCAAAAATGGTTCATTTTTAACCATCCCTTCCGTGTTGGACTGCCTGCAGTCCCTCAGCTCAGGGCCGTGGGGATGACTCTCAGTGAGTGAAGGTTTCACACGGATTCTCTTCATCTGGGACACTTGGGGCTCAGATGTTAACTGCTGCACGGTCGTGGCAAAGAAAGCGATGCCCACTTTGCAATAGAATTTCCGTAAGATTTCTGCGTGAAGATGATTTCTGAACACTATGCAGGCTGCACAACAATGTGAATTTACCTGGGCGAAGTGTCCTCGGTGTTCATTTCTCTCTGTCCTGCCAGCACAGCATCTTTCTGTCTCTCCTATAACAGACCTTTGGAGAAAGTTCACAATCAAAGTTGTTCATGTTCCCAGCATTAATGTAACTGACACCTCTCACCCCAAGAGTTTCAGAGAGAGAGAGAGAGAGAGAGAGAGAGAGAAAGAGGGTGTACCTGCTGGGGTGCACACGTTTGTGTGTAGCTGAAGCTTCGGCCATGGAGAAACGGAATCCTGCCCGTTGAGAAACCATGGAAGTGTGGCGACTGCAGGAAGGGCTTCCGTGTCCCATCTGTCCTGGAGACTCATCAGTGCAATCACACTGGGAAGAGGCCATTCTCCAGCCCCGAGCGGGCGAAGGGCTTAACTTGCTCCTGTGTCCTGCTGGCCAACCAGCATATACACAATGGTGAGAGCACGTTTTACTGCTCTGTGTGTGGGGAAGGGTTCATCTGTGTGGACAACTTGCAGACTCACCAGCGATTCTACACAGGAGAGAGTTTTTCAGTTGCGACGAGTGCGGGAAAGCCTTCAGCATTTCCTCCGACCTGCTGAAGCACCGGCGAGTCCACACGGGGGAGAGGCCATTCAGCTAACCCGAGTGCGGGAAGGCCTTCAGCGACTCCTCCAACCTGCTGAGGCACCAGTGGGTCCACACGGGGGAGAGGCCCTTCAGCTGCCCAGAGTGTGGGAAGGCCTTCAGCAATTCCTCAGACCTGCTGAATCACCAGCGAGTCCACACGGGGGAGAGGCCATTCAGCTGCCCTGAGTGCGGGAAGGCCTTCAGCAACTCCTCCAACCTGCTGATGCACCAGTGGGTCCACACGGGGGAGACGCCCTTCAGCCGCCCAGAGTGTGGGAAGGCCTTCAGCGATTCCTCCAAGCTGCTGGTCCATCAGCAGTTCCCCACTGGGGAGAAGCCCTACAGCTGCCCAGAATGCTGGAACGATTACAGCAATTCCTCTGATCTGTTGTCCCACCGGCGGGTCCACACCAGGGAAAGGCCATTCAACTGCCCCGAGTGCGGGAAGGGGTTCACTCGCTTCTCCAAACTGCTGGCCCACCAATGGGTCCACACCGGGGAGAGGCCGTTTGCCTGCCCCGCCTGCGGGAGGAGGTTCACATTGTCCTGCAATTTGTGGAGGCATCAGCGGGGGCACCAGTGCATCCAACACTCAGATTCCACCAGTGACGCTGCAGTGGGTCACTCCCAAGGCTGAACCTCCTGCCCATTCTGACTGAGAGTCAGTGGGCTTTTTTTATTTTGTGCTGGATTCAACCCCCCACCACCCCAGCCCCAGCCCACCCTATGGTGGCTCAGGGATGGCACGGTGACTCAGTGGTTAGCATCACTACCTCACGATGCTGACCTGGTTCAATTCTACCATGTGATTGACAGTCTGTGTGGAGCTTGCACGATACATCCCCACGTCTGTATGGGTTACCTCCGAGTGCTCTGGTTTCCTCCCACAGTCTAAAGATGTGCAGTTTAGGATGGATTGGCCCATTTAAATTGTCCCATAGTGTTCAGGGATGTGTAGGTATGGTGCATTAGTCAGGGGTAAATGTAGAGGAATAGGGATAGGGGAATGAGTCTTGCTGGGTTACTCTGCGGAGGGCCAGTGTGGACTTGTTGGGCCAAAGGACCTGTTTCCGTACTGTAGGGAATCTAATCGAATCGAAAAAAAATCCTCGTAGCGATACAGTTTAAATATGCCGAGTTGGACAAAGTATCCCATCAAGTTTGAGACAAACCCAGGGTTGAAGAAGTTGGAAGTCACATGACACCATGTTACAGTGCAACAAGTTTATTTGAAATCACAAGCTTTAGGAGCATTGCTCTTTCATGAGTGCTGCTCCTTCATCACTTCATCTGGTGCCGTGTGACTTCTGACCTTGTCCTCCCCAATTCAACACCAGCACCTCTGCATCAGAGTTGACGAATTAGATTGGATTTTATTCGGCCTGATTTAGTGAGATGTTCATTTGGAAACTCAAAACTGTTGGACCGACAAAGAGACGTGAATCATCTGCGTACAAAATACGTTGCCCCTCACGTTCCCTTTTATTCTTTCTCCTCTCACCTTAAACTGAAGCCCTCGAGCCCTCAATTCTCCAACCCCGGGAAGATTGAGTGCATTTACCCTCTCCATGTCTCTCATGATCTCTTCACTTCTCTAAGGCCCCAACCCCTCTCAGTCTCTAATGCTCGAAATAAAAACGTCTTAGCTTGTCCGAACTCTCCCTTTTATTCAGACCCTTGAGTCCTGAGTATGTATCTTTGTATATGTCTTCAGCACTTTTCCAAGTTTAATAACATTTTTGTCACAGCAAGGTGATCAAAATTGATGACAATACTCCAAATGCAGCCTCATCAATGTCCTGATTAACTGCAACATAACTTGCCAACTTCTATACTCAATGCCCTGACTGAAAAAGGCCATTATGCTTAAAGCCTTCTTCACCTGTCTGCCTGTTTTGTTTGAAATATAGGACCTCATCCAAAATGGATAATCTGGCTGGGAGGACAGGAAACCACTTCCTTTCTTGAGACAAGTCTCCCGGAGAGAACTTGCTGACTGACTGTCTGATCTACTGACCCTTACAGTGCCCCACTGCCCTCAGTTATCTGGATTGAGTCCGCACATTTGCCTCAGGTGGTGCTTGAAACCTTTATCATCTTTGGTTGGATCCCCAACCATTCCGTGCTATGGAGTCATGCAGCCTGGAAACAGACCCTTCAGACCAACCAGTCCATGATCCCCAACTAAACTAGTGCCACCCATCTGCTCCTGGCCTGTATCCAGTTTGGTAATAGTTTTGTTCATTTGTTCACCGTGAGAGTTAGATAAATAAATTGCTGATTGTTGATTTTAAAGTGTTGGGGATTTATTATTACCACGAGAGCAGGCTACACTACTTATCATGCTAATTTTACAGATTATAGGGCGATGCGCTCCTCTGGGTGTTTCGGTTTGAGATCTAGGGTAGTGGTGTCAGCCTTTGCTTTATAAGAGTGTTGACGTGATGTCCTGCTGAATGCAATGGAGTCAATATTAATCCCAGCCTCTGGCTGTGGTTGTGGGTGAATTGCCTTAATTTGGCTCCTGACTCAGAAACTGCACATAGAATCAACTGCTGAAACAATGACTTACACTTTATTGTATGTAGCAACCAAAAATAAAACCTCTCAAGTAACCAAGTTCAACCTCACCCCCAACTTGGCTATCACCCAATCGATGGCAGAATTTAACTGAGTTTCCACCGACCCATCTGTCTCTGGAAGTGTCCAGGGATTCACTGCAGTGTTGTTCTTCCAAGTACCGCTGCTGCATCTTTCTGGAGTTAAATTCTGGTGGAGATTCCTCACTTTCAAATCTGTGGTGTGACGATTCTTCAGATTCTTATACCACCTCCCCACACTTCTGGAGATCTCAGGTCTGTACCTTACCTTCTTATACTCGAGGTTTAGCGGTTTGTTTGATACAGCCTGTCCTGCAATAAACTACATTACGTTAGGGTCTTGCTTCCACAGACAGACTTAATTTCCTTTTGTCATGAGGTTATTAAACACTTATCTCAGCTCGTTGTTTTGTGTCCTTTTTCCCAGGGACGGTTAACTAGCAGAAATTAGGCCATTCAGCCCATTGAGTCTGCTCCACTATTCAATTATGGCTGATAAGTTTCTTAACACAAACTCCCCATAACCCTTGTATGATTGTATGGTGGAGCAGACTCAATGGGCTGAATGGCTTAATTTCTGCTTCTGAGGTCTTCTGATGTAACAGTTTCTCAGTGGCCCTTTTGTTTCTTAGTCCAAAAAGAGATATTGCTGACTCAGGCAGTTTGGAAAGTTCTGGAGTTTACAGGACCACACCACATTTCTCTCTGCCTCCTCCTGGCATATTGGTAATTCCCTAGATCCCTTGGTATCCCTGAAAACAATCAATGTGTCTGAAAATCTCTGCTCTGACTCTGGAACAGAAGGATTATGGGGAGAAAATTCAGAAATCTGATGTGCAAAGGAACTATGGAGTTCTACTCCAGGATTCTCTCAAGGTAAACTTGCAGGTAGAGTCACTAGTTGGGGAGGCAAATGCAATGATGACATTTATTTTGATCAGACTTGAATATAAAAGCAGGGATGTACTTCTGAGGCTCTGTAAGGCTCCGCTCAGGCCACAATTGGAGTACTGTATGTAGATTTGGCGTAAATATCTCAGGAAGGATAGCCCTGGAACATGTTCAGAGAAGGTTCTTGAGAATGGTCCAGGAATGAAAGATCTAACATATAAAGAACATCCTATGGTCTTATGATATGCTGATGTGTGGATGGTTGGGGGATAGGGGGTGGGGGGAGATGAAGAGAGAAAGACAATTAAGGTGAAGCTGGATAGAGAGGAAGGAAATATAAGAATTGTATAATAAATGGCAGAACTCATAGCAGCACTAGCATGCAGAAGGATTTGGGCATATAGATCCGTGGAAGTGGTAATGCAGGTGGGTACAGTGGTCAAGAGGAAACACAGCACGCTTCCTTAAGTGTAAAAGTTGGCGAGTTATGTTACAGCTATTTATTCTGGCCACATTCGGAATACTACGTTCAGATCTGGTCGCCTAACTACCGGAAGGGTGTGGGTGCTCTGGCAGAGGGTACAGACAAGGTTCACCAGGACATGGCCAGGTCTGAGGGGCTCTTATTTTGAGGAGATGTGGTATAAACCTGGATTGTTTTCTCTGGAAAGACAGAGGCTGAGGGGAGACCTCAACAAAATGATGAGACACAGATTGGCTGGACAGGGGTGGCAGGGTAGCTCAGTGGTTTGCATTGATGCCTCACAGTGCCAGAGACCCGAGTTCGATTTCAGTCTTAGGTGACTGTCTGTGTGCAGTTTGCACATTCTCCCTGCACCTCATGTCTGCATGGGCTTCCTCCTACATTCCAAAAGTGTGTCGGTTAGGGTGGATTAGCCATGCTAAATTACCTATAGTGTCCACTGACAGGCAGGTAAAGTTGGATTGTCTGTGTGTAAATTGCCTCAGTGTTCAGGGATGTGTATGTCAGGTGCATTAGTCAGGGGTAAATATAGAGTAATGGTGTCGGGGAATGAGTCCCTGTGGTTAGTGTTTGGAGGGTCGCTGTTGACTTGTTGGGCTGAATCGTCTGTTTCCACCCTGGAGGGATTCTATGATAGTCAGAGGTTTTTTTCCCTCCAGGGTGGAAAGGTCACATAAAAGAGGGTACAGGTTCGAAACGAGAGGGGACTGTCTGGGGAGAGGTGGTGGTGGTGGGGGGTGATTCACACAGAGTGGTGGTGGGGGTTCCTGGAATGCACTGTCAGTGCAGGTAATGGAGGCAGGCACCTTAACAACGTTTAAGGTATATCTTGACAGACACATGAACGGGAGTTGAACAGAGGAACCGAAACCACACCTGGCCAATGAACAACAGGTTCAGTGTATTAGATTCCCTACAGTATGGAAACAAGCTCTTCGGCCCAGCAAATCTACACCAACCCTCTGAAGAGTAACCCAGCCAGACCCATTCCCCTATTCTAGATTTACCCCTGACTAATCCACCTAATACTATGGGCAATTTAGCATGACCAATTCACCTGATCTGCACATCTTTGGATTGTGGGAGGGACCCCACGTAAACACGGGGAGAATGCGCAAACTCCACAGAAATCGAACCTGGATCCCTGGTGCTGTGAGGCAGCAGTGCTCACCACTGAGCCACCGTGCCGCCCCACTACAGGTTCCCCCCACTATCTGAAAGTAGAGCATTCCTATGAAACCTTTCGTAAGCTGACGTGGAGTAAAGTGAAGAAGCAATAACCATGAACAAATTTAGATTATGCCTTTCTTTGTAAAAGCGAAAATCCTCTTCGGATTTCTTTTGGTTTGTGAAAACAGTTAATAATGTAGGTCTTTCGTAAAGGTCAAGTAGTGTAAAGTTAATTTTCGAAAAGTGGGTGATACCTTTATGCTGATGGAGGGGAGATAAGAGGCAATGAGGAGGGGTGGGTGGGTGGAGGCTCAGGTGGAGAATAAACACTGACAGAGACCAATTGAGCTGCCCGGCCTGGCCCTGTGCTGGAGACTCAGTGGGACAGAGACAAATGTATCTATTTCAGGTATACCTGCAGTATGCTCCATCCAGGATTTTTCAAAAAATGTCCTTCATCTGCTGCAGCATATGGGGCAAATGAACGGTTTCTCCCCGGTGTGGACCAGGAGGTGATGCGACTGAGTGAATCCTTTCCCGCACTGAGTGCAGGTGATAGACCACTGCCCAGTGTGCAAATGCTGATGAATGTCCAGTGCAGGTGGGGAAGGGAAACCGTCCTTACACTCCCTGCATTTCCACGGTTTCTCCATGGTGCAGGTGTCCTCGTTTTTCTCCAGGTTCAATGATCAGTTGAAAGCTCGCTCACACTTACAGCATGTGTATGATGTTACTGATGAACCCTCTGATAATTGGAACACTCATTCAGTCTGTAAAGAATGTTCCAGTCACTACTCTGGTGTGTGGGTTTGTGAGACTCTGAGTTTCCAGTCACCCTGACGTTTCCAACCTTACTAAGCAGACATACCGCCTCATCCTTGTTTCAAGGCCATGAATATCCAAGTCCTGGTGAGTCACGTGACTGTCAGACTTTGATGTGATGTTTGGTCTGAGATTTCTACCCCCAAATTCTTCTCTTATAATACTCCTGTGAAAAGAGATTGCAACGGTTATCGCTGTCAGTCCAGAATAGATAATCAGAACAAATAATTCTTGTTTCTGTGGAACATTCTTTCCTGGATATCAAACCTACAGCTCAGTGAGCAAACCTACACCCTAAATATTCTTTCTTCTCTATATACCCAAGATCTTTGTGCTGATCTATATGTAAATGTATACCAGCTGGGTCATGTGGTGGATTGCAAGCTCCATGAAGAGTTCACATGGACTTAAGTTGCCGAATGGACATGTATTTCGGCATTGACGTTCTTATTGAAGATATACAATATGCTGCAGTACAATATTATGAGCCCAGAAACAACTGCAAACCAGGCTTTTAGAGCCACAAACATTCCATCGAATATGTACCATGTACCCCAGACTTATCTATCTTACATAAACGCACGATTGTCTTCGATTCCAGAAGACTCAGATTTACGTGGGAATTTTTGTAAAAGAAGCCGCCGTTTAGGACTCCTTCCATGTCATAGTGACTCTATTCCTGGAAATACATCCACACTGCACCAGGATTCCTGGATCAATGACATGAGGCTTATCTTTACCCTCTTATAATTTTCTGTTGCATAAATGTTTCAACGAATGCCAATACTTTTCACCATTCAGAGTCAGAGACGTAAAGCACAGAAACAGACCCTTCAATCTAAATTGTCCTAGCGGACCAGATGTCCAAAATTAATCTTGTCCCATTTGCTAGCACTTGGCCCATATCCCTCTAAATCCTTCCTATTCATATACCCATCCAGATGCCTCCACCAACCTCCACCACTTCCTCTGGCAGCTCATTCCATGCATGCACAACCCTCTGCATGAAAAGGTTGACTGCAAGGTCCCTTTTAATTTTTTCCCCTCTCACCCTCAACCTTTGCCCTCTAGTTCTGCTCTCCCCCTATCCCAGGGACAAGACCTTGTCTATTCACCCCATCCACGCCCCTCAAGCTTTTATAAACCTCTTTTAAAAAACATTCACTCAGCCTGCGATGCTCCAGGGAAAACAGCCCTATCCTATTCAGCCTCGCCCTGTGGTTCAAAGCCTCTCCCTGTGGTTCAAACCTTCTTACCCTGGCAACATTCTTATGAATCTTTTCTGAATCCTTTCAAGTTTCACAATATTCTTCCTGTTGGAGGGAGACCAGAATTGCACACAATATTCCAGAAGAAGCTGACTGAAACCGACCTTTGCAGAGTCTGCTCCCTGTTTGGATTCATACTCTCTGCCTCCAGTTGATCCTAGTGAACAGTGCTTCCCCCCTTCTCTCGCCCTCCCAGGATGAGGAATAGAAAGGGGGAAACATTGCTTTGCTCCCAGATTTTGCCCCGAACGGACAGTTTCCCTCTGAAGCTCGTTGGCTAACGTTTGCATTGTGATGCCCACAATGGTGTGTGTATGTGTGTGTACATGCGCGCGCGCCAGACCTTAGGCAGCCAATTGGATTCGCGGTGGTTGGCAGTGACATTCCTGCATTTCCAGACTGACTGTCTCCCATCGCTCGCGTCACCCAGTTCAGGCAGTGCCGTGATTGGGGATTGACCAATGGGGAGCCCTGAAGGACCAGAATTTGCCGGGTCCTCTTGCCAATCAAAGCCCCTCTATTGTCTGAATGTGCAAGTTGGACCATGAGCTTCTGAAGCTCCTGCAGTTCCTCTCTTTCTGAATGAAGATTGAGCTTCACCCCAGACTGCAACTTCCTTTCTCTGTCCAAACATCTGTGAGTACAGCACATTTTTGTTGAAGTCAGGCATCTTTCCTGAACATCACAATTAAAGGGGTGTCTTCCCCCTGATATTCAAAGGGATGGTCAGTCAGAGAAGGGCAGGGTCACACCTTGTGTTGTGTGGCATGTGTGACAGCTGCAACAAGATGTCCCAACTCCTCTGCTCAATACTTGGACTGATGAATGGAAGCAGGCTGAAAGGCTTCTTCACCACCCTGTCAACCTGTAACTCGACTTTCTTGGAACTATGAACGTGCACCCCTAGATTTCTTGGTTCGAAATACTGCAAATGAAACAAATTTGGTGCTTGTCGGAAGAACATTATCATTTGGCACTTACCTCTACTCTAATTCACTATCTTATTTACACACATAATTTATGGCTCTCGAATCAGTATATGTTTGTTATTCTTTCCTGCCTTCAATATAGCACTGAATCTATTTTATACTCCAAGTACAGCCTCACCAACATTCTGTATAACTGCAACATAAATTCCCAGCTTCCATACTCAACGCTCTAAATGATGAAGACCAGTGTGCCGAAATACTTTTACCTATGATTCCACTTTCAGTGAACTGTGAACCTACTCCGAGATCCCTCTGTTCCACTGCAGTTCCAACCATTCACCATGAAACTCCGATCTTGATTTGACTATCCAAACTGTGAGACCTCACGGTTATCTATATTAAACTCCATTTGCTATTAACCTTAAATCTATACACTCTACTTTTTGACTCCCCCCCACCCCCCACCACCCCGGGGAAAAGGCCTTTCCTATTTGTCCTTTTCCATGCCCCTCATAATTTTATGAACTTCTATAAAGTCACCCCTCAACCTCCAAAGCACCAGGGAAAATAACCCCAGTCTGTTCAGCCTTTTCATCGCGCTCAAACTCTCCAACCCTGGCAGCGTCCTTGTAAATCTTTTCTAAACCCTTTCAAATTTCACAACATCCTTCGCTGAGCAGACAGCCAGAATTGCATGCACTATTCCTACAGTGATGTAACCTCTGAAGACAATTTTTAAAACACTTACAATTTTATGCCATTACTACAAGGAAATCAATTCAGTTGGACATGACATTCCAATAGCAATTTGTCTTGGCTGTCCTTCATTAATCGATGCTTTTCTTGTAAAAACGAATTGTGGCATGTGATTGTTGCAAGCATGTGCAACATTTTCTCACCGTCCCTCATGTCCCTTGGACTGAGTAATTGACTACATGATACAAGGCAGCTGAGAGTCAACCCCCACACTGTAGTAGGTCTGGAATCACACACAGGGTTGATGAATGATAGATTTTCCTCCATAAAGGAATCATTTCACAACAATCAATCAATAATGGTTGGAGACACCGAACAGTTGTGGCAGCATCTATAAAGAGATTAGTGTTAATGTTTTGTGTCCAGTGGCCCTTCAAAAGTGACTGGATTCAAAACGCTAACTGTTTTCTCTGCACAGATGCTGCCAGACCTGCTGCGATGCCCCAGCAATGGTGCCTTTTGTTTCCGATCTCCAACATCTGCAGTTCATTGTTTTCATCAGTAATGGTTTCCTGGTGGTCAGTACTGAGACAAACTCTCACTTCCAGATCTTTTTATTACTTGCACATAAATTCCACTGGCTGCCATGATGGGATTTGAATTTTTGTTCTCAGAAGACCGAGATCTCTGAGTTACACAACCATTATCACCAGATCACAATCTTCCCTTCAGTGACAATTTTTTGCTGAATATTTTCCTTTATTCATTCATGGGATGTGGCAATTTATCTCCCAGAAAAACCAAGTGCCCTTTCAGAGGGCAGTTAGGAGTTAATCACATTACCGTGGATCAAGAGTGACACAATCGCCTAGCTGGGTAAAGACTAAAGATTTCCTACCCTCATAAGATAGGTCCTTATATCAATTGCTAAGATCACCAAAGCAGCGATAAGCTTTATATTCCAGATATATTAATTGATTTAAAATTGCATCGGAGACATAGCAGCATCAATTTGAAACTCCAGATGTTAAATCCAGTAACAATGCCAAAATGCCACCAACTCCGTACAATCTCTAATTTTCCAACACTGACTGGCCTGTAGTTGCCAGCTGTATCCTTTTCCCCTTTATTACTGACTATTCAATTCACCGCATTGAATCAATTCTACCGTTTATTTAGATCACGTTTGCTCTGGTAAACATCAAGTCCAATTCCCTGCCATTTCCCCATAATCCTCAATTCCCTCACTGGTGAAAAAAATCTGACAGGCTTGAATGTACTTATCGACCCAAGCTCAACAACACTCTGTAGTAACATGTTCCACAGATTTACTGCCATCAGTAACAATTCCTATCTGTCTTCAACATGCAATCCCTCATTTGCAGGTTATTCCCTCTGGTGCTACACTCACCCACAAAGCTAAACTTTTCCACATCAAGCCCGTCAAGTATGCTTAGACTCTTTTATGTGAAAATAAGGTTACCTCTAAATCTTCTAACTTCGAATAAGTACAGGCCCAACCTATTCACTTCTCTTCATATGATATTCTTTCCATCCCTGATATCATCCTGGTCAACCTTCTCTGGGCTGCCTCCAATGCCAGTATATCTTTCCTTAGGTAAAGGACCCTCCCAGTGTTCAGTTGTGGCTTGATTGGTGCCTGACATAGGTTCACTATAACCTCCCTACTTTTATACTCTATTTAAAGGCCAACCTCCCATTTTCCTTCCCTATTACTCACTGAATTTGGCTGAAGAGATGCATGGATATGGGCTTCGAAATCCCTGTATTCAACAGCTTTCTCCATTTAACATTCAACACTTTTCCTCCTGGCAAAGTGCACAACGTCATTTCCCAACATTCTATTCATTCGGCCAAAGGTTTGCTCATTTGCTTAACCTGTCTATATCCCTCTCCAGATATTTCATTTCATTCTTACCACCTGCCTTCCCATCAACCGTCTCTTCTGCAATCTTGGCAATAGTGCATTCACTTTACTTATTCAAGGAATTAATACAGATTTTGTGAATAATTTTGGCCCCAGCACTGATCCCTGTGGCACGCTACTAGTTACAATTTGCTATCCTGAACATGCCCCTTATCCCAATTGTATCATTGGTTAGCCAATCCTCTGTCCCTGCCTCTTTGCTTATTATTTCATGAGATGTTACAATCATTGACTGTGCCAACAACCCTTCCCAAACTGTCCTTGAATACGTGGTGCTGAGCTGCCTCTTAAATTGCTTCACAATTATGATTTGGTCTGCAATAATGTTCAGGAGCGAATTCCAGGCATTTGATCAATAACAAAGAAGCAATGCGATATATTTCACAGTTGGACTGCTGTGTTCACACTTACCTGCTCTTGGTGGTTGAGATGATGGCTTGGAAGGTGCTTTTGAAGAGCCACCACTTTATCAAGCCAGTCTGATAGATTGTAGCCAGAGATTCTGCTTTTTGACTTTCCTCATTCTTTCCAGCCACATTTTTAGTCTTAAACTGCCACAGAATGCCTCCTGTTATAGCTTGAGTCAACTATACGACGATTCTTGGTTTGATTTTTCACACCTGAGTGCAACATAAATACTGATCATTGTTTTCAACTTTGGTGGAACAAAAAACAGCAAATTGGTGGATAATTACAGTTAGTACAAACAAAGCTAGTGATCAATAAAGATTAACCCAGTTCACTTCAATGGCTAAATTACATTTTGAAAACCAAGTACACTCAGACAACATATCAAAGTGGTTCATAGAAGGCGAAATGGGGCATTGAAGAGCAGTGAAATTATTGCTTTTGGTCACCGCCACCATTGTCTGCCCTTGACGGATTGGGAGGGGGAGTTAAAGTGTTCAGCCACAGGGCGGTGGGGTCGTTCAGTTGTGGAGACCTAGAGCTGTTCCCTGAAATGTTCTGCAAGTTGGCATCCAGTCTCCCCAATGTGGCAGAGCAATGGATATATAAATAAATCTTATACATAAATTCTATAAATTTTAGCATGCCAGAGTTATTATCTTCAATTAAGTAAAAGAAAATTTTAATTAAATTGGGTGACTGCATGAAACGGTTTGTTGGTGAGGCTCAACACATCACCTTCAAATGAGACAATGCCATTGATTACGGTGAACTGCTCTTTTTGCTAGAAAATCACAAGTTATTGATTTATTTTCACAACTTACTGGTATTCACATCTGCACATTCAATGTCAAACTCTGACATCAGAAATGAAATTACACCATTCACTTGGACTTACAATATTCGAACAAACAAATTAATAGCACACATTGAATACCAAGTCTGATAAATATGAAATCAAATTTGACCAAAAAACTATAAAATCAAGATGGGAGTTAAGAAATGGGGAAGAGCAGAAGGCAAGAAATGCAGCATCATAGAAGGTGCTCCTCCAGGGAGTGTATTTTACCAACTACAACTGCTAAGTATAAACAAACACTCTGACATGATCCTCCGGTTTTAATGGAAACCATCGCCCCATACAGTAGGTACCATTTAAATAAGTTAATATGATACAAGCCTTGAGCAAATCCAACCTCCAGCCTTACACCCGGCTTTTTGGAGCTCGGACCTTCCTCCAGCTCCAGGGGGTTGTTGAGCTCCTGGGCTCCAGCTGCCACTACCACTCCTCTACTGAAGAAGCTTTGGGAAGCAGATGCAAAGGCAAGATACAGAACAGAGCACCTTTGCCAAGGAAAGCAGCTTAAGGAGACATTGAGCAATAGCATCATATGGTTTTGACCTATCGACTTCTGGGTTATCTACCCAGCACACTCATGCTGTACTACTCTGCTTCGGTGCTCCCAGCAGCTGGATTGTGGATCGGTTTAAAGTAGGTCCTATATCTCTGATAACATCGCTGCACAAGGCAGTGAAGAAAGGTTTAGGCACACTAATCTTCATCAGTTAGGGAATTGCGACAGATGTTGGGAAGTTATATTGTAGTTATACAGGACGTTCATGAGGATGCACCTGGAATATTGTGATCAGTTTTGGTTCCCTTGGTGTTCTGACTTCTGACTTCTTCAACTCTGGGTTTGTGTTGAACTTGATGGGATACTTTGTCCAACTCAGCATGATTAAACAGTATCGCTCAGAGGGATTCATTTGAAACATTTGAGGAGGTGAGCGCCACAAGATTGAACTATTCAAAGTTACTTGGACTTTATTTTAAACTTACATCAGGACCAGTAGTCAGAGACACATACAGCGTGGAAACAGACCCTTTGGTCCAACTTTTCCATCCTGACCTGAAATCCTAAAGTTATCTGGTCACATTTGACAGCTCCTGACCCATATCCTGTGGCAGGTCATTTCATATATGTACCACCCTCTGCATGAAGAAGTTGTCTATTTGTATATTTCGCCTCTCACCCTAAACCTATGCCCTCTAGTTCTGGATTCCCCCATCCCAGGGAAAATACCTTGTCTATTACCCTGTCCATGCCTCGCATGATTTTGTCACCTCCATTAGGTCACTCCTCTGCCTCCGATGCTCCAGTGAAAACAGCCCCAGCCTATTCAGACTCTCCCTGTAGCTCAAACCCTCTAACCCCCAGCAACATTCCATAAATCGATTCTCATAGAAAAGTCAACGTTTCAGTCCTGAAGAATGGTTAATACCCAAAACGCTGACTACTCCATATCCTGGTGCTGCCTGGCTTGCTGTATTCTCCCAACCTCCTGCTTGCCTACTTCGGGTTGCAACATGTACTGGCTCAGCCTCACACCGCCAGGAACCCAGGTTTGATTCCAGCCTTGGGTGGCTGTCTGTGAGGAGTTTGCACATTCTCCCAGTGTCTGCGTGGGTTTTCTCTGAGGGTCCTGTCCAAAGATGTGCAGGTCATGTGGATTGGCCATGCTGTATTGCCCATAGAGTTAGGTGCATTAGTTAAAGAGAAATGGGTCTGGGTGCGTTACTCTTCAGAGGGTCGCTTCTGGACTTATCGGGACAAATGGCCTGTTTCCACACTGTAGCGAATCTCATCTGAATTTTTTACTCTATCAAATGGCAGAGTAGACTTGAAGGGCCGAATGGCCTAACTTCTGCTCCGATGATCTTGTGGTCTTAGGTTTCTCTGGATCATTTCATTGCCAATGTGCAGTCCCGAGCTCAATGAGCAGCAGTGTCCTCTCAAAGCAAAGCTCAAAGGATCGGAGAAATCCTACAGTGTGGAAACAGGTCCTTCAGCCCATCACATCTGCACTGATCCTCCGAAGAGTAACCCAGTCAGATCCATTTTCCTATCCTCCACAAATTGCACACAGACCCCCAAGGGTGGAATTCATCCTGAGTTCCTGGTGCCATGAGGCAACAGTGCTAAGCACTGAGTCACCGTGACGCCACTGAGTCACAGTGAGGTTATGGTTTTGGGGGGTGGTGGAGGCAATTGCAGTCCAGCAGAAAACAAAAACAGCTCACCTACTCTCCCACTGCACCCACTGTCAGACGTGGCAGGAGGTTTAGTCCATGGGGTGACCCAAGGCAGAACACCGGTGGGATCTGATTGCTGAGAGCGTTGGTGCCCCCGCTGGTGCTTCCACAAGTTGCAGGAAAACATGAATCACTTCCCACACTCGTGCCAGCTGAAGGGTCTCTCCCCGCTGTGGACACACTGGTGCTTCAACAGGGCGGAGGAGCGGGTAAAACCCTTCCCGCACTCGGGGCAGGAAAATGGCTTCTCTCCAGTGTGGACGGATTGGTGGTTAAGCAGGGCTGAGGAATTGCTGAGGGCCTTCCTTCACTAAGGACAACTGAACGACCTCTCCCCCATGTGGATCCACTAGTGGGCCAGCAGGTCAGAGGAAAGAGCAAAGCCCTTCCTGCACTCGGGGCAGAAGGACGGCCTCTCCTCGGTGTGAACCCACTGGTGTCTCAGCAGGTGGGAAAAACTGCAGAAGGCCATCTTGCATTTGGGGCCAGAGTACTTACGTCCCTGGCGCGGGCCAACTGCTCCGTCAGCATTGCAGAGGAATCACTAAAGGCCTTCCCGCACTCAGGACAGCAGAATGGCCTCTCCCCTCTGTTGACCGATAGGTGCTTCAGAACCCTTTCAAATTTCACATTATCCTTCTGATAGGAGGGAGACGAGAATTGCACACAATATTCCAAAATTATTCCACAATATTCCAACGCCCTGTACAGCCACAACATAGCTTCCCAACTCCAACACTCAGTTAGAGGATTAGGAAAGTTTCCAAAATACACAAAATAAAATAGGAAAGAATGGAAGGACAAACCGAATTTTTGAGAGTCAGCTTGGAAGCATCAATGAGAAATTGGCGGAATGGGTTTATTGGGTACCCTTTCTCCTTAAATACACTATATACGTCTTTCTCTTCTGCTCTTCGTAGTTTCTCTGTCCTGCAGTGTGTCCTGGCTCGTTGAAATAATGTCCTGCTGCAGGTTCGTTTGTGGGTGTTGGGATGATTGCTTCTGTGATTAAGGACTTGGTTTGTGTGTGTTATTTTTCTGTCGACGCGAGTTTGAGGTTCCCCATTGACTGTTCGCTCTACTGTAACATCTAGGAATGGCACTTTGTTGCTGTTCTCCTCCTCTTCAAACCAGGAGCACCCCTCAGGCCATAGTCTCACCACTTGGAACACAAATATACAGACTAATCAAAGACCCCCACTGAAGACTAAAACACCAAGTCGAAGATTCGCTGTTACTCTATCCAAGAACTCTTGAACACCAAAGACACCAAGGTAGAAGAGGATGGAATAATGTTGTCCTTTGATATACAGCCATGTTCACATCCATTAACATAAACGTGGCCAAAGAAAAATGAAGACACTACTCGAAGAACCAAAGACACAAACACAGCACCAACTTCATCAGCAAAGATAACACTATCAAGCTCGTGGAGCTGTGCCTTACCACCCACTTCATATTCAGTAACAAATCCTACAAACAAATCAACGAAACACCCATGAAACCACCAGTATCAGGATTCCTAGCAGAAGCAATAATGCAGAGACTCGAACAAACAGCCCTTCCAACGATCCAATCCAAACTTTGGGTCCGCTCCAGCGATGATACTTTTGTCATCATAAAATGAAACAAATTAGAGGAAACATACAACACCATCAATAATATCCTGACTGTCATAAAATTCACAAAAGCGGAGAACAACAAGAAAGTGCTATTTCTAGATGTCACAGTGGAGCGAACAGTCAATGGTAAATTCAAAACAGCCTCTACAGGAAAACAACGCACGCGAACCAAAAACTTAACTACAGAAGCAAACATCCCTACACATACAAACAAATCTGCATCAGGATGCTATTTCAACGATCCACTACACACTGCAGCACCCAGGAACTATGAAGATCAATAAATAACTGTACAGCGCATTTAAGAAGAATTAGTAGCCAACAGACACGCAAAAGATTGGTTCCCTGACCGGGAATCAAACCCGGGCCGCAGCGGTGAGAGCACCGAATCCTAACCACTAGACCACCAGGGATATATGCATGCTCCGTGCTAGCTCTACTGAGAATTGCTTCTCTGCCTGGGAATCGAACCCTTGCCGCGATGGTAAGAAGACTTTCACCTGTACATCCACCAATGTAATTTTTTGTATCCATTGCTCCCGATGCAATCTCTGCAACTTTGGGGAGACTGGAGAGTCAAGTCACATCTCCGGGACACCGGCACCAATCAACCCCATCGTCCTATGCCCAACATTTCAAACCCCCCCTCCCACTCTGCCAAAGACATACACGTCCTGGGCCTGCTTCACCGCCACCCCCTCCCCACCCGACGCCTGGAGGAAGAACACCTCATCTTCCGCCTCAGAACACTTCAACCCCAGGGCATCAATGTGGACTTCACCAGTTTCCTCATTTCCCCTCCCCGCACCTTACTTCAGTTTTAAGCTTCCAGCTCAACACTGACCTCATGACCTGTTCTACTTGCCAAGCTCCCTTCCCACCTATCCGCTCCACTCTCCTCTCTGACCTATCACCTCCATACCCACCACTATTCACCTATTTTACTCTTTGCTACCTTCGCCCCAGCACACCCCCCCCCATCCCCAATTTATCTCTCCAACCTGGAGGCGTCCTACCTCTACTCCTGATGAAGGGCCTCTGCCCGAAACTTCGATTTTCCTGCTCCTCGGAAGCTGCTTGACCTGTTGTGCTTTTCCAGCACCACTCTGATCTAAACTCTGGCTTCCAGCATCTCCAATCCTCAGTTTTGCCTACCCAATAAACCCAGAATGCCGATTTCTCATCAACAAATTGACACAAGCAGACACAACGTGTGCAGAATCCCTAGCCACAATACCTTACATTAAATACATCTGTTAAATGATGTCCAGACAACTCAAACCCCTCAGCATCATGGTAGCCCACTAACCTACCAACCCACTTGAACAGCGGCTAATGAACCTGAAATACCCGATACAAACAACCAGCAAACGAATGTTAGTTACAAAATACCATACAAGGAAATATATACATGAACTCTGCCGCACGGGTCTCTGTGGCAAGAAATGCTGGGATGAGATAAGGAAGATATTTTCAGCCAAAAAGAATTGACACTGACTGGACAGTCATTTAAAATCACCCCTGTCAGCCCAGGATGGAAGACACGAAGGAATGAACATTTTTCTTATTTCCTGAAGATTTACGAAGCTGAGACTGGGTTTTGGTGTTTGTTGGCTTTCCACTCCCAGGAGCCGCAGTGGTTGGGGCGGTGAGTTGGGGAAAGTGAAATGTGCCCGTGAGCAGCGTGTGGGTCTCTTTCAGCTTCCTCTCCTCTGACAGCGCTGTGACTTGACTTTGATGTTCTCAGGAACAGTCACTGACGCGAGACAGTGAAAAGAGTCTCATTCCCGCAGATCGGGAATTCAAACCTTATGCCCGCTTCACGACAATGAGAAAGATTATTTGGGGTGTGTGAAGAAGCTGTGAGCTGCATTTCAAACAGGTAGGTGGAGTCAGATGCGTCATCCATTGCGGCCCCGGCACTGTGCGGACCTGACACCGCCATGCTGCAGAGTTCTGACGTTAACACAGACATGCGCAGCAATGGGAACATTCACAAGGTGAACAGCCAAAGATAATCACCGTCACTGCTTCCCTTCCATAGTACAACTTTGTGAAGCAGTATCTTTCACTGGCAAATAAAACACCTTTGTCCTCAGGTGCCTGCTTCATATCGATCACGACTTCACGCCCCTATTGTTCTCGTCTCATTTCCAAATACTTGACTCACTGCCTCAAAAGCAGCTCTGTGGATATCTGCTTGTACCACCCTGACAGGCAGTGGGTTGCAGATTCCCGACCAGTCCTAACATGTGTGAAATATCTTTCACCCTCCACTGATTTGAATCTGTAAGAAGAAACTGGGGAACAGTCTCCCTTTCTTTTTGACGACATTTCTCATTTTGTAGTCGGCAGGCTTCACACCTGCGTGGGGAAATCGCAGTTTTTAAATCCTAATGTTCAGCAGCACAAGAAAACTGTCGGTCAGCAATCGTATTTCAAGTGTGGTACTTCCAGCTCTGGTAGTCCTGCTGGGTCACCAGAGAGGGAGGGAGAGAAGATGTCACATCTAAAAAGCAAACCGAAAAGTTTTTGTTTGTTCCGTCAGTTGAGTGGGTTCTGCACTCAGATGAGACTGGATTCTGATTTTAATGGATCAGAATTGAACACTACAATGGAACACATTACATTTCAAGAGTGTTGAAAGGGCAAATCAAACTGTAACCTTGGAGAGATATGCTTCCATTTCTAACCTGGGGGGATCCAAATGAGACATTTTTACTGATCGCTCCATTTCAGAGTGCTGCTCTTTCATCAGGTGGTCATGGACAATAAGATCATGATCACAGAATTTATAGCCAAAGGAGTCCACGGTCATGGAGCTGTCCTTCACTAAACAATTTTAGATTAAATCTTTCATATTTTAGAATGGGCTTCTGTTCTTTGGTACATTAATCCCAGAACTTGTTTTAAATTACCTTCAAGAACTTCATTTAAACGCAGAGATTTTTGAACAACAATGCCAGTCTGACTCGATATTGGGACACAGACAGAATTCACACCTATTTTGAGAAAAGCTCTACATTTAAATGACTTTCTGAAATGGCTGATCTTTAACATCATGCTGATGACGTCCTTTTGTTCTTGGCCAATCTGGAGGAGTCCGTTCCTCGATTGATTCAAACAGTTAATTTATTTGGCAGTGTTTTGGGTTGCAGGATCAACTTTACAAAATCGGAAGGCGTGCCGATGTAGGGGGAGAATTAGTGGAGGTGCCTGATCATATTTCAAGTAACAATATGCAGAAATACACAGAGAAGGTAAGTGAATAATACGAATAGAGACACACGTTTACTTACTTTGTCGAACCAGCAGAGTGAAGGTGGGCCGCATGGCGTCCGTCTGCGCTGTGACACATGCTGTGATTCAGAGTGAAATCACAGTTCGACCAACAGAATGTGGGAAGTGAGAAAAAAGTTTATATTTACACCGTCTCCATACGTCTGTGAAACAGCATATTACACGACAGCAGTGGAGGTCTTTGACACCAGTCTCGAACGTGTCTCCTTGAGCAGCTTCTCAGATGGCAATGAACCGGTGAAGTTGAAACACATGACTTGCTGTTTTTGTCCATTTCCTGCAGTAAAGAAACCAACAGCCGTGTAACAAAAGACTTTCTGCAGGATTGCTGTGTCAAGACAAATTCTGAACACCAAACAGGCTGCACAAAAATGCACTCATATCAATTTATCTGAGGGAAGAGTCTCCGGTGTCCATTTCTCTCTGTCCCGACAGCGCAGAATCTTTCTATCTCTCCGTTAACAGGACCTTTGGAACAAGTTCAAAGTTACCCATTTCCTACACATGACTGTAACTGACTTCTCCTGATTCACGTAATAGTGAGAGAGAGCAGAAGAGTGAATGGGCTCTGCCTTCCCCCAGCACAGCTTGTAAGTAGAAACGAAATGGTTCAATTATCCACCAGTGGAGACAGCCTGGCTCCTTGGGACGGGACAAACAGCAGCGTCCTGAAAACAGAGAGACAGAAAGAGAAGCGGATGGTCTTGAAACTCTTTGCTGCTTGTAATTCTGGGAGCAATGTACAATGTATTTCGGACTGAGCAAATCCCAGTTGCTTTTGGAGGCGAGCACTCACATGGTATTTGGCTCGTTGGTCTCGGGGTATGATGCGAGCTTTGGGTTTTCTCGCTTATACAGACGGGTGGGAGGTGCCGGGCTCCAATCCCAGGAGAACCTTAATTTCTTAAATTGACCTAAGCAAAAATACCGGGTCAGTTTTCTCAAAAAGCCGCTTCGTTAAATCAGATCGGACTGCCTGAATTAGGAATGGGACAGAGGTACCATTGCAGTGAACACGGCGAAGGGAAACACTTGCTCAAAGTGAAAACAAGTATTGCAGAGTTTTTGCCCGCGCAATTCGAATGAATCCTCCACCTGTATTACGCTCAATCCTGAGGGTGTTACTTCAGGAAGCGGGGAAATGAAGTCATTGCAGACAGCACTGAATTGGTTGAAATGAATGGTGCCGTGCATGAGGAATGTCAGTCATGAAGGTAGATTGGAAAGTTGGGGCAGTTCTCTTTGGTGAACAGAGGGCTGAAAGCTGGTCTGATTGAATTTTCCACGTAAGGAGGGTTTTAGACAGAGGAAATAATGCAATGAAAATGCTCCCAGGCCGAAAAGGATCGAGAACGATTTGGCAGAGATTGAAAGTCATCAGGAAAATAAGCAAAAGTGACATTCGGAAAACCGTTTAAGCACAGGGAGTGGGGTCAGTAAGTTCCTGAATGACAGTGATCAAGAGGTAGATTCAATGGACACAAAAGGGAATTTGGTGGTCACGTTCAATGTAACAATATGCAGATTTACAGGGAGAAGACGACAGAATTAGATACTTATTTACATATTGTGTTGAGCCAGCAGAGCTCAGGGGGTTACATGGCCTCAGTCTGCGCTTTCACACATTTTGTGATTCTTAGTGAAATCAGAGTTGGACTAACAGAACGTGGAAAATTTGACAACGGGTATATTCTGCCCAACAGGATACTCCATCACAGCAATGAAGGTGTTTTGACAACATTATTGAAGGTACATGCCACAATGCAGATTCAAAACCGAGTAATCCTTTGAATCACTGAGTAATTTGTTTAGTTATGCAGTTGAGGTGAGCGGAGTTACGCATTGGGAGCCACTCCAGTTGATAGGTCGAAGCCATTTTCTCCTGTGTGATAGTCCCACCAGCACTCCAATTTGCTGTGCTTCCAGTTAGAAGATGCAGATTACTATCCCATACTGATACACGGGCCACGATGACCCAGCTGTGGTGATAAGCTTGTGAAGGGCTGAGTGCACTTCTCCTGTTCTCTGTCTGGCTGCTATGATCCGAATCATCAAGCCTCTCTTCTCAAGATAGGAATAAATTGGTGAGGGTGAAACACATCAGTTGCGGTGTGTTCCATGCACAGGAGGCCCTGCAGTAATTCCCCACGCTGTTTCACACAGCAGCATCCTCTCGGTGAGTTACACTTGGCAAAAAAAAGATTGAACCAAATCAGTGTCCGCCACTGGATTTTACTGACACCGTTTATAAAATTCAGGCTCACCGTTAATGTGGAGAGAGGCCGTCAGACTGTAGTTTCCGCTCCTTCTGTTGAATAAAGATAATTTTAACTGTGTCCAGTGAGAGGAAAGGATTTGCTGTTGGTGGGAAACATTTCTATCTGAACTCGCTGTCACTCTCCTGATAGATTGAAACATAAAGCTGGGAGTCTCTGGATTATGTTGTAAAAATATCGGTATTATGTTATTCACACCGCGCTGTCACCAACTGAACGAAGCGGCTGACCAGACGGAGGCGGCTGTGTTTAAATCCCGTGATGAACTGGGGGAGCTGAGCATTTACCCAAACAATGGGCACACCACCTCCCTGACACAGTGTTCACAAATCAAACTGACAGCAAAGCTTCACGTGTGTTCGAAAGTTTCCATAAAGAAGATTTGCCTCAACAGATATCTGGAATGAACGTACTCATTTCTTGATTTGAAATGCAAGAAGTCGACGTCAGTGAACCTGATGTGATTTGAACACGTAACCTTCTGATGTGGAGTCAAACGCGCTACCATTGCGCCACAAGCTCACGGATGACCCAGTCCTTCTGTTCATGCTTAAGGGAAGTGATCGCACTGCAATGATTTTACGTTATGAGTAACAGCGGAGATCAACAGTTGATGTCTGTTCTGTCTCTCCCCTCTCTCCTCCTGTCTGTCGAAACAATTTCCAACTCTACCTCAATAAAAAGGTGAAAGAATTGCGGATGCTGTATATCAGAAACAAAAAAAACAGGAGTTGCCGGTGCTCCTTCCACAGAACTGATGGTGATTGGGAAAACTTTGGTTTATATGCAGGAGATATTGTGGGAGGAAGGCGGATGCAGTAAATGATAGATCAGGATAGAGCCCAAAGCGAGGGAAGAACTGTTGGACAGGAAAGGGAGTTGATAACGATCTGCGTGGGAGGGTGAATGGAGACTGTTTGTGGCTAAGAATAGGTAGTGTGCAAAGACAGACTACGTGATAACAAGGCTTGGTGTGTGTGGAAGGGACGAGGATACGATGGATTTCAGGGCATAGAATTATTGAATTCGACATTGGGACCAGAGTGATGCCCAACCAGGGAGCCCAACCTCGTTTGACGAAGGTGCTTTTTGAGAAAATTAAACAGGCACTTTCGCACAAGTCATGAAACGCGGGCTCGTCCGCGATTGGAACCAGGGATCTCTCGCACGTCTGCGTCAATGAAGACCCAAAGCGAGAATCACACTGCTAGACCAACGAGCCCCCCGGTTGGCGCGCTGGCGTCCCTGCCCCCGCCCTACCTCTTGAACCAGTTGATATTGAATAGGCTGGGGCTGTTTTCTCTGGAACGTCGGAGGTTGAAGGGTGTCTTTATGGAGGTTTACAAAAGTATGAGGGGCATGGATAGGATAAATAGGCAAAGTCTTTTCCCTGGGGTCGGGGAGTCAAGAACTCGAGGGCATAGGTTTAGGGTGAGAGGGGAAAGATATAAAAGAGACCTAAGGGGCAACTTTTTCACGCAGGGGGTGGTGCGTGTATGGAATGAGCTGCCAGAGAAAGTGGCGGAGACTGGTACAATTGCAACATTTAAGAGGCGTATCGATGGATATATGAATAGGAAGGGTTTGGAGATATATGGGCCGGGTGCTGGCAGGTGGGACTAGATTGGGCTGGGATATCTGGTCGGCATGGACGGGTTGGATCGAAGGGTCTGTTTCCATGCTGTACATCTCTATGACTGTATGAACAGCTGCTTCTCATTCTGTCTCTCTGCTGCCGTTTGCCCGTCCCCAGGAAACGGGCCCTCTCTACTGGCAGAAAATTAAATAGTTTTCTTTCTAAACTTTTCTCTGACACCGGAGTGATCAGTGACAAGCATTGGCCTCCTCAACATAGGGTACAGAGAACAGAAGAAGACCCCGTAGACCTCCACGAGTGTGTCATCTCAACTCTGCATACTGGGCCTGTGTATCAATGTGAAATATTTACGTCGAAGTTTTTTGGGAAGCAGATCAAAAGGCGAGGTGCACAACAGTGCGCCGTTCTACGGGAAAGCTGCTAAAGACGACATTGAGTGAATAGGGAAGATGGTTTCCCTTCTGGGTTATGCTCTCATCGCGCACCGGCAGACATATCGCCGACGAACAAATATTAACTCTGTCTAAATTGCCACATTCTGTTTTTCCGAACCGTGATTTCACTCAGAAGCACAATTTACCTGCTCCCTCCAGAATATCCTTCCAGGCTCGAACATTCCTTCCAGGTGAAGCAGCACTTTACCTGCACATTTGCTGCAACCTAGTCTACTGCATTCGCTGCTCACAGTGTCGTTTCCCCAACGGAGCACCAAGTATAAACTGGATGACTGCTTCGCAGAACATCTCGGCTCTGCCCGCAAAAAAAGGCCCTGAGCTTCTGCTTTCCTGCGACTTTAACACGCCACCATGTTCCCTGGCCAACATCTCTCTCTCAGGCTTGCAGCAGTGTTCCAGCAAAGCTCAGCTCCAGATGGAAGAACAACGCCTCATATTCCACTTCAAAACCCTACAGCCCTCCGGTCTTCCAGATCGAGTTCCATGACTTTAGGGCCTGAAATCCCCCATGTCCTTGACCCCTACCACACACATACGAGCCCTTGTTATCACATAGTCTGCTACGACACACTACTTATTGTTAGTCACTAACGGTCTCCATTAACAGTTATTCACCCTCCCACACGGTTCGTTATTTACCCCTTTGTCCCTCCTATTGTTCTCTCTCTGAGCTGGCGGGAAAGAGAGCAATGTACACTGGAGACTCTGAGCCAGCTGAAACTTGCTCAGTGTGAAATACATTCCACTTTGCTCCAAGAATTGCAAGCAGCAAAGAGTTTGCAGAACATCTGCTTGTCATTCTGTCCACGGGATGCGGTTTCCGACATGCGGATTGTCTTGTCATTCACGTCGGAACGGACTTGGCGAACTACTGCAGGGAAGGCACGAAACCACAAGTCATGCGTTTCAATTTTATCAGTTCATTGGCATTTCAGAGAAGTGGTTTTGCGATTCAGTTCATAGGAAACCGACGAAGAACAGGAGAAGACCACTCAGACCTCCAAAAGCACGTTACTTGAACGGTTTGAAAGGCAAGGTGCTCAACAGAGTACCATCGCAAAAGCAAGTCGCTCATGGAGGCACTGAACAATAGCAGAGGATGATTTCGATCCATCGACCTCTGGGTTATGGGCACAGCACGCTCCCGCTACGCCACTCTGCTCGCACGCACAGTGTGCCGCTCTACAGGTCCCTTCAGCCTTTCGGCTGGCGCGTGGCATGCACGTTCGAGACTGATGTCAAAGATCTTCACTGCTGTCGTCTTATATGGTGTTGCGCAGACGTATGGAGGCTGTGTGAATATCAACTTTTTCTAACTTCCCACATTCTCTTGTGATTTCACTCTAAATAGACGCCATGCGGCCCACCTTCGCTCTGCTGGGTCGACACAGTAAGTAAACGTGGGTCTCTATTCGTATCATTCTCTTGCCTTCTCCATGTAATTCTGCACATTGTTACTTTAAACACGATCACCGAATTCCCGTTTGCGTCTAATGAATCTGCCTCTTTGTCAGTGTCAGTTAGGGATTTACTGACCCCAACCACTCCCTGTACGAAAGCATTCTTCCGAATGTCACTTTTGGTTCTTTTCCTCATGCCTTTAAAACTCTGCCGAATCGTTGCCGATCCTTTACGTCGAATTTTTTAGGAAGCAGATGAGAAGGCGAGCTGCACAACAGTGCGCCGTTCTACGGGAAAGCTGCTAACGGCGACATTGAGTGAATAGGGAAGATGGTTTCCCTTCTGGGTTTTGCTCCCATCACGCACCTGCAGACATATCACCGACAAGCAAATACTAACTCCGTCTAATTTGCCACATTCTGTTTTTACGAACCGTGATTTCACTCAGAAGCACAATTTACCTGCTCCCTCCTGAATATCCATCCAGGCTCGAACATACCTTCCAGGTGAAGCAGCACTTTACCTGCACATTTGCCCCAACCTAGTCTCCTGCATTCGCCCGTCCTCGTGAGTTTAAATCTATGCCGAATCACTATAGATCCTTTCAGGCATTTGAGCATTTTCACAGCATTATTTCCTGTTTCTAGGCCCCTACTGACTTGGACAACTTTGGTTCTCCGAGGAGAGCTGGCCCAATTTTTCAACCTACCTTGATTGCTGACATTTTTACCTTATTCGTCAAATACCGCACCACTGACGTCAACCTGTTCAACGCGATCTCCAACCATTTCACTTCCCTGTTTTCTGCCTCATTCGTCTTCCTGGCAGCCCAACCTCGCTTCACGAAGGTGCTTTTTGAGAAAATTAATGGGGCATTTTTGCACAAATCAAGTTAAGAGACGCAGCCTCGTCTGGGATTTGAATCCCGGACCGCGCACAAGTCTGCACAATTAAAGACTCTCGGAGAGAATTATGCCCCCAGACCAACAAGCCAAACAGCGGCTCTTTCTGCATCCACCACACTCCTCTTGAGCCAGCTGAGACTTGCTTAGTGTGAAATACATTTGACATTGCTCTCAGAATTGCAAGTGACAGAGTTTCCAGAACAGCTGCTTCTCATTCTGTCTCCCTGCTGCTGTTTGTCCCGTCCCCAGGAACCGGGCTCCCTCCACTGTTTCGAAACTTTTCTCTAACACCCGAGTGGCCAGTAACAAGCATTGCCCTCCTCAACATAGGATACAGAGAAGAGGAGACCCCTCAGAGGTTGTCACCTCAACTGTGCACATTGGGCCAGTATATCATTGTGAAATATTTATGTCGAAGCTTTTTTGGGAAGCGGATGTGAAGGCAAGGTGCAGAACAGAGCGCCGTTATACGGGAAAGCTGCTAAAGACGACGTTGAATGAATAGGAGAGAATGGTCTCTCTTTTGCGTTACGGTCCCAACACGCACCCGTTGTGCCATTCTCCTGCATTGCCCAGCAGTTTTTCCAGAGACGTATTCAGCTTTTCATCTGGCGTGTGGCAGGCACGTTTGAGAATGACGTCAGAAGATCTTCACTGTTGTCGTGTCATATGTTGTTTTGCAGACATATCGTCGATGTGCAAAAATAAACTCTGTCTAAATTCCCACATTCTGTTTTTCGAACTGTGATTTCGCTCAGAATCACTAATTTTAAAACTCGCGATATTCAAACTTTAACAAATTGCTCATAGAAATGATTAGTGAACACCTGGAAGAAATTCTTCCAAACTTACTTGGGGAATTTCGCTTTGAGGGGTCTTGAACTTTAAGTGGAAGGAAGGGACGTTTGCCTCGAGGCTGCTAATGTGGAGATGTGTTCTCCATGTAAACTGGTCGTAGTTGACCATCCCAGTGCTTCCCGATGCAGGGCTGTCTGACCCCCAGGGAGGTTTACTTGTAGCAACTGGAGTGAATCCAGAGAGGGAGCAGATTCTGCAAAGGTGATCAAATACTTTCTATCTCCCTTATAGGTATTTTCCTTGTTTATTCCCTCAGTTTGGCGCGTATGCAGTTTTCACCCTGGAAAAGGATTGCTTTTTTCCTCATGTTCACGATTAAAAGTGTAGTTTCTCATGGAACTGAGCCACATTGAAAGGAGTGTCATATTGATATATATATGTACACGTATTTAGTTTAAGATTAGATTATATTTGAATGAAGTTTTCCTCTAAACACACCTAAGCCTATCTGGCTGCATGAGGGATTTCAGGTTTCTGTGTGCTGGGTATTATGTGATCAGCAGGCACTTGGCAAACTACAGGAACTGCCACCTATGTTATGTTCGTTTAAGTGTACTGCTAATGATCAATTTATTTTGTGATTTGTTTTGCAGGAAGACGTGCCGAAAGAAATCTGAAAACAAATGATACATCAACTTCTGACAGAGCCACTTGATTCATTGATACTTGAACATCAGCAGCCATTCCAATCAAGAAGACATGGTTGCTTTTGTTGGCTTGAGATATTTTGGACACTGGTGCGGCAGGAAGAATCCTGAGACACCGAGTGAGGGAGATTCAGTGCGTTGACTGTGAAAAGTGCTCCAAACCATTTACTCAGCTTGGGGGAATCAAAGTCTCATCCCTGACGGTGGGGATAGACTATGTCCTCGTTCTGATTGTAATTTCAAAGCCAGACCAACACAAGGGATGCTCCCCCAATGGGGAAACTGTGGGAATGTGGGGACTGAGGGAAAGGATTCCCTTCCCCATCCGTGTTGGAAACCCACAGACGTATTCACAGCGGGGAGAGGCCATTCACCTGCTCGGTGTGCAGGAAGGGCTTCAGTCGGATCAGCCATCTGGAGACGAACCAGTGGGTCCACAAGTGAGAGAAGCCATTCACGTGCCCCATGTACGGAAGGGGGTTCACTCAGTCAGCTGCACTGCTGACCCACCAGTGGGTCCACACCGGAGAGAGACCGTTCACCTGCTGTCAGTGCCGGAAGGGCTTCACCTGATCCTCCCACCTGTGGAGGCACTAGCGCGGTCCCATGCCATCGCAGGGGGGATGGAAGGAGCGATGGCCGAGCGCCGCGAACAACCCAGCTCTGGGGACTCTCAGGTTCGAATCCCGTCGCGGCAGATGGCAGAATTGGGATTCGGTCAGTAATCTGGACTTCAGAATCTAAGGATGAAACCGTTTTCAGAGGGCAAAAGCCCCACTGATTCACTCATGTCCTTTTCAGTGATGGAAACTGCCATTGCAGGAAAGGATTCACTCAGTCGTCCCAGCTGCATGCTTTACCCGGCTGTACGAAGGATCCAGTTACAAAAGGACAACTCAACTGACCAATAATAAAGAAAGTGTGGTGGGAGGAGTTGGGGTGATGTGTGCACTTTGAGCTTGAGGTGTTTTTGTTTTAAGAAAAGCTACTTTTTGTACGCCTTGTGCTGTGGAGATCTGAAGCTGCAACAAAGTTGGGTCGCAGTAAAGGTTACCTGAACTTACCGTCAGGCTTAAACTCTCATTGAAAGCTGTGAGATCCAACAGCTTCTCATTTCTTTCAGCCACCAGGACCGAGTTTCCAATGTCGTGTCTCAGAAGGAACAGTGAATGAGTAGATGGTATTGTTCGAAATTGTAAATTTTTTAGAACTGCAGGTTTATTGTTTCATTGGCATTGCAAAGTTTACTGGCAACAGTGGGAGGTGCGTGCTTTATTCACTTGAAACAAACTTTTAAAATGACACAAACACCAGGGTATAGTCCAACAGGTTTGTTTGGAAACACTCGGTTTTGGAGCGCTGTTCCTTCATCAGGTAGCTGTTGAGTAGAATGGTAAGACACAGAATATATAGCAAAAGATTATAGTGTCATGCAACAGAAATGATATATTGAAGAAACCTGTTAAGTCTTTCATCTTTTAAAATGGGTTGCAGATTTCGGTTCATTAATCTGTAAATCCCAGAACTTCTTTTTAGTTACATTCTCCAGGTAACTTAATGTTTTATAAAGGGAGGTGACACCTCAGGTCAGACAACGCATGAGAGCTGTGAGGTGAGAGGCGTTCTGTATCCCAGTCTTGAGTCAGACTTTTTCTATTTCCAAATATAATCCTGCAAATGCAATTCACCCCAAAGACTTCTATGTGTGAGTGCATTCATGAGACAGAGCGTCTGTGTGTGTGAGTGTGCATGCTGGGTAAAGTGTGCGTGTGATGGAGTATAATTGTGTGAGAAGGTGTGTGCATGGATGTGAGTGTGAGGGGTGTATCACTGTGTGTCTGAGAGAGAGCCTGTCGATCAGAGACGGTCTGCACGACCGTGTGAGTACGTGTGTGTGTGTGTGTGTGAGAGAGAGAGAGAGACACAGAGAGAAAGACAGAGAGAGAGACAGGGTTTGCGTGTATTGTGTAGCTCGGTCTCCTGCAGTGAGACATGAACCCAAGGTTTCAGCTGAGGTCATTCTCGTGTGTTCCAAACTTGTTATCAGCCTCTGCTCGGCCACTAGAAATGATTAAGCAGTTAAGCAGTTTCACAACACACACTGGAGAGGGCAAGGTGAAGGGCTTATGTCTGAAACGTTGATTCTCCTGCTCCTTGGATGCTGCCTGACCTGCTGTGCTTTTTCAACACCACACTCTCGACTCTGATCTCCAGCATCTGCAGTTCTCACTTTCTCCTCATGGGCGAGGTGGGATTTGTCTTTTATTCACTCATTCACTCTTACAGCCTATCCTTGGTTGTGGCCCAACTGTGCATCCTGAAGAAGGGCTTATGCCCAAAACGTCGATTCTCCTGTTCCTTGGATGCTTCCTGACCTGCTGCGCTTTTCCAGCAACACATTTTCAGCTCTGATCTCCAGCATCTGCAGTCATCACTTTCTCCTCAGAGAATAGGGCCCCTCAAAGATCAGAAAGGCGGCCTTTGTGTGGAGCCACATAAAATGGGGGAGATACTATATGAATATTTTGCATCAGTATTTACTGTGGAAAAGGATATCGAAGATATAGACTGAAGGGAAATAGATGGTGACACCATGCAAAATGTCCAGATTACAGAGGAAGAAGTGCAGGATGTCTTGAAACGGTTAAAGATGGATAAATCCCCAGGACCTGATCAGGTGTAACCAAGAACTCTGTGGGAATCTCGAGAAGTGATTGCTGGGCCTCTTGCCGAGTTATTTGTATCATCGATAGTCACAGGTGAGGTGCCGGAAGACTGGAGGTTGGAAAATGTGGTGCCACTGTTTAAGAAGGGGGGTATAGACAAGCCAGGGAACTATATACCGGTGAGCCTGACCACGATGGTGGCCAAGTTGTTGGAGGGAATCCTGAGGGGCAGGATTTGGAAAGGCAAGGACTGATTCGGGATAGTCAACATCGCTTTGTGCATAGGAATTCATGTCTCAGAAATTTGATTGAGTTTTTTGAAGAAGTAACAAAGAAGACTGTTAGTAAGTTTTCAGATGACACCAAAATTGGAGGTGTAGTGGACAGCAAAGAGGGTTACCTCAGATTACAACAGGATCTGGACCAGATGGGCCAAGGAGCTGAGAAGTGGCAGATGGAGTTTAATTCAGATAAATGTGAGGTGCTGCATTTTGGGAAATCAAATCTTAGCAGGACTTATACAATTAATCGTAAGGTCCTAGGGAGTGTTGCTGAACAAAGAGACCTTGGAGTGCAGGTTCATAGCTCCTTAAAATTGGAGTCGCAGGTAGATAGGATAGTGAAGAAGGCGTTTGGTATGCTTTCCTTTCTTGGTCAGTGTATTGAGTACAGCATTTGGGCGGTCATGTTGCGGCTGCACAGGACATTGGTTAGGCCACTGTTGGAATATTGCGTGCAATTCTGGTCTCCTTCCTATCGGAAAGATGTTGTGAAACTTGAAAGGGTTCAGAAAGATTTACAAGGATGTTGCCAGGGTTGGAGGATCTGAGCGAGAGGGAGAGGCTGAACAGGCTGGGGCTGTTTTCCTTGGCGCATCAGAGGCTGAGGGGTGACCTTATAGAGGTTAACAAAATTATGAGGGGCATAGATAGAATAAATAGGCAAAGGATTTTCTCTGGGATCGGGGAGTCCAGAACTAGAGGGCATAGGTTGAGGGAGAGAGGGGAAAGATAGAAATGAGACCGAAGGAGCAACTGAATCACGCAGAGGGTGGTACGTGTATGGAATGAGCTGCCAGAGGAAACGGTGGAGGCTGGTACAATTGCCACATTTAAGAGGCTTTTGGATGGCTATATGAATAGGAAGGGTTTGGAAGGATATGGGCTGGGTGCTGGCAGGTTGGACTAGATTGGGTTGTGATATCTGGTCGGCATGGATGGGTTGGACTAAAGGGTCTGTTTCCATGCTGGACATCTCTGTGACTCTATGATTTTGTCGGGCAGCTCAACCTTTGTATATCTATTCCCCAGGGTGGTGGAAGTCCAAAACTAGAGGTGTTTAGGCTGAGAGGGAAAAGGTTTAAAAGGGACTGAACGGGGTAACTTTTTCACGCAGAGCGTGGCATGCGTTTGGAATAAGCTGCCAGAGGCAGTGGTCGAGGCTGGTAGAATTACAACATTTAATAGGCAACTGGATGGAGGTATGAAGAGAAAGTGCTGAGAGAGATATGGGCCAAATGCTGGCAAATGGATCACGAGGTTAATTTAGGAAATGTTGTCGGCGTGGACCGAAAGGTTTGTTTGTCTTCTCTGCAACTCTTTGACTGCATTTCTACATATTCTGAACCAATTTCACAAGACAAGGAATAGGCCATTCCAAGTTTACCGGCTGTCCTCAATTGTGGCCTAACTGCGCAGATTTCAATGCAAGTTTCAGAAAGATGTCTGCAGCTTTTTTTTTAAACATTTGAATGTGCTTTCAGACATTACTGATGTTTCTGAATATATCATTTTAGCTATTCTCAATGTTAAAGGTCAGCCATTTCTCACGCTTCCCATCCCCACCCCCACCCCAGGTCGTCATCACCATCCATTGTCTCTCTATCATTAGAAGGGTTTGATACAGCGATCAAAGAGGGCTCGAGGCACGAGAAAGGACGGGGGGAGGGTACTCAGAGTGAGATTTGACCGGGGGCGCAGAGACTGGGGGAAGACAAAGAGAGAAAATGGGTAGGAGAGCAGAGCATCGGGGGTAGAGAATGCATGGGGGTACACAGGGTGGGAGCAGAGAGAGAGAATGTGGTGAAGAGGATTGGGGAGGAGAGAGAGAATGCGCAGTTGCAAAGTGCGAAGTGAAAGAAATTGGTTGCAGAGTGTGGGGAGAGAGAATGGATGGGGCAGTGGGTGGGGAGAGAATGGACTGGGGCAATGGGTGGGGAGAGAATTCATGGGGCAGTGGATGGGGAGAGATTGGACGGGGAGCAGTGGTCAGGACAGAATGGACACGGGGCAGTGGGTGGGGAGAGAATGGACAGGGGTCAATGGGTGGGGAGATAATGGACGGGGATAGTGGGTGGGGAGAGAATGGACGGGGGAAGTGGGTAGGGAGAGAATGGATGGGGTCAATGGGTGGGGAGAGAATGGACAGGGAGCAGTGGGTGGGGAGAGAATGGACGGGCGGCAGTGGGTAGGGACAGAATGGACGGGGCAAAGGTTGGGGTGAGAATGGACAGGGTAGAGGGTGGAGAAAGAGAGCAACAACGAATGGCAGGAGAAGGTGGGGGAGAGAAGGAATGGATGAGGGCAGAGTGTGGGAGGTGAGAGAAAATGAGTGTAAGGGAAGGGACTGGATTGGGGAAGGCAGAGGGTGGAGCGATAAATGGAATGGATGGGGACAGTGGGTAGATGAGGGACTGGACAGAGGGCAGAGGGTGTAGAGATAGAATGGACGGGGTGGGGAGAGTGGCATGTGTGGGAGAGAGAGAGAAGGGACTGGTAGGTTAGGGTAGAGAGAGAGAATGGACAGGGGATGCTATGGGTGGCGGTGAGGGAATGGACATGGGACGCTATGGGGATGATTGGATGGGGAGGTGAGAATGCATCCCACCCACTCCCAGCATCCCCTTCTCTGCACATGTGCAGTGCAGACTTTTCTGAATGACAGGAGAGACGAGTCTGGAACACTGTGTGAGTGCAGTCACCCTCACATCCTGGCATCAGCAAACCACTGCCTTTCTGTTTTAAAAACTAAATAAAGATGTAGGCTATATACTAAGGATGGCGAGATGTGGCTGAGAAACTGAACAGAGGGTCAGCACTTTCAGGAGAGGGGAGCTGGGCAAAGGCAGGAGGATGGAAGGATGAATTTGGGTTGGAATACATTGAAAGGTTTAGGAATTGAGAGACAGAGATTTCGGGTAGAAGAAAGAGAAGGCTGTTCTGTTCAAACCAAAATTCTCTCATCCTATTTTCTGCCCTGCACTAACAGCAGTGATCTGTTTTCTCAAGTTATCAGCCGAGGAGAATTAGCTTTTCAGGCATGGACAAGAAATTTAGTCAGGGCCTGAATATCATTAGTGTTTGAATCCAGGAGGGGAAATGTTTGTCTGCAGGAAATTATTTCAAATATCAACATGCATTGAGAATCCCCGTGAATACACGCAGCCTGCGTGGGAGTACTCAAGGGTTCTAATTGCGGAGAGAACTTTAATTTTTCAGCGAAATGTGGACCAGTGTTCTCGCTATAGACGAGCCCTTCATTGGATCGTTGAATCTGCCGAGTAACAACGACCCTGCCCCGTGGAAACTCTGTGGAAGCAAATTGAATTCCTCAAACTGATTAGAGTGTCACCAGGATTGGGGAGAAGCCAAGAGCTAGAGAGGGGATTCCTCGCAGTGCCAGGGACCTGGGTTCAATCCCACCCTCACAGTGACTGTGTGGATTTTGCACTTTCCTACCCCTCCCCCACCCTCTGTCCACGTCGGTTTCCTCTGGGTGCTCGGGTTTCCTCCCATGTTCCAAAGATGTGCAGGCTAGAGTGGATTGGGCGTTCTAAATTCAGGGATTAGCTGTGGGGTTATCGGGTGGGTCGGGGGGGGTGTGGGGGTATGTTCTTCGGATGGTCAGTGTGGACTTGGTGGGCCAAACGGCCTGTTTCCTCAGTGAATCCTCCAACGTGTCTGCAGCCTGGCTTCCAGCTCCATCTCTCTGTGCCGAAGCTCCTCCAGTATGTGTATTCCTTCGTTTCCAGCACTCAGAACGTCCCACCTTCTGCAAATCGAAACACAAGTGCCACCCTGCCCTCTCCAATGTGTGTTGTGTAACTGCTTAATCATTTTTAGTGGGCCAGCAAAGGCTGATAGCCAAGATCGGAAACCAAGAGGATGGCCTCAATCGCGACCTTGGGTTCATGTCACATGACAGGTGACCCCACTTCACTGTTCCGCTCTCTCTCTCTCACACTCGCACACACACACATACTCTTACATGCTCACACGCTCGTGCAGAGCCTTTCCGACAGACATGCTCTCTCTCAGACACACACTAATGCGCCCCCCCACTCACACCCACGCATACATCTTCGCACATGATGACACTCAATCACACACACACTTTACCCAGCATGTACACGCACACACACACTCTCTCTCTCTCATGCATGCACTCACACATTTGGGGTGAATTTGCATTTGTATGATTATATATTTGGAAATCGAACCAGTCTGACTCAAGATTGGGATACAGACAGACTCTCACCTCACAGCGTTCATGCGTTGTTTGATGTGAGGTGTTACCTCCTTTTATAAAACATTAAGTTTCCTGGAGAACGTGACTTAAAAGAAGTTCTGGAATGTACATATTAATGAACCGAAATCTGCAGCCCATTTTAAAAGATGAAAGATTTAACAGCAATCTAGGTTTCTTCAATATGTCACTTATGTTGCATGGCACTATAATGTTTTTGCGATATATTCTGTGTCTTGTGATTCCACACCACAGCTACCTGAAGAAGGAGCAGCACTTCGAAACCTAGTGCTTCCAAATAAACCTGTTAGAATATACCCTGGTGTTTGTGAGATTTTAAATCTTTGTTTCCAGTTCATACAGCCCACACCTCCCACTGTTGCCAGTAAACTTTGCAATTTCAATGAAACAATGAACCTGAATTCCTGAAAAAATAAACAATTTGTAACAATATTAGCAACTCATTCACTGGTCCTTCTGAGACATGACATTAGTGCTGGAGGCTGAAAGAAATGAGCAGCTTTAAAACAAAAACCCGTTGGATCTCACAGAGTCTAAGCCGGGCGGTAAGTTCAGGTAACCTTTACTACGACCCTATTTTGTTACAGCTTCAGATTTCCCCAGGAAAAAGACATACAAAAAGTAGTTTTTAAAGAAAACACCTCCAGCTCAAAATGCACCCATTTCTCCCCACCCCACTTTCTTTGTTGGTCAGCTGAGTTGTCCGTTTGTAACTGGATCCCTTGTACAGCCGGGTAAAACATGCAGCTGGGATGACTTAGCGAACCCTTTCCCGCAACGGCAGTTTCCTTCACTAAAAAGGACATGAGTGAATCAGATGGTGTTTTTTCCCCCTAAAAGTCGTTTCATCCTTAGATTATGAAGTCCAGATTACTGACCGAACTCCAATTCTGCAATCTACCGCAGTGGGATTCGAACCTGGGACGCCCCAGTGCTGGGTTGATCGGAACACTTGGCCATCGCTTCTTCAATCGCCTTGTGCTGGCTCGTGAACTCGATGGCGCCTCCTCAGGTGGGAGGAGCAGGTGAAGCCCTTTTGGAACTTACAGCAGGTAAACGGCCTCTCTCCAGTGATGACCCACTGGTGGGTCAGCAGTGCAGCTGACTGAGTGAACTCTCCCCTGCACAGGGGGCACGTGAATGGCTTCTCTCTGTCTGAACCCCTTCCTGCACACTGAGCAGGTGAACGTCCTCACCACGTTGTGAATGCGTCTGTGGGTTTCCAGCACTGATAGGGAAGGGAATCCTTTCCCACAGTCCCCACATTTCCACGGTTTCCTCATTGGGTGGAGCTTTCCTTGTGTTGCTCTGGGTTTGAAATTACAAACAGAGCGGGGACATAGTCTTTCCCACCGCGAGGGGTGTGATTTTAATTCCCCAATCTGAGTAAATGGTTTGAAGCACTTTTCACAGACAACGCACTGAATCTCTCTCACTCGGTACCTCAGTATTCTCCCTGCCACACCAGTGTCCAAAGTCTCTCAAGCACACAAAAGCAAACATTTCTTCAGGACCATGGGGGCAATGGATGACGTATCTGACTCCACCTACTTGTTTCAACTGCAGCCCACAGCTTCTTCACACATCCCAATTAATCTTTCTCATTGTCCTGAAACCGGCGTATGGGTACAATTCCTAATCTGCAGGAATGAGAATCTTTTCACTGTCTCGCGTCAGTAAATGTCCCTGAGAACATCAGAGTCAGTTCACAGCGCTGTCAGAGGAGGGGAAGCTGAAAGAGACCCACACGCTGCTCATGGGCACATTTCACTTACCCCAACACACCGCACCAACTACTGCGGCTCTTGGGAGTGGAAAGGGAACAAGCACCAAAACCCAGTCTCAGCTTTGTAAATCTTCAGGAAATAAGAAATAAGTTCATCCCTTCGGATCTTCCATCCTGGACTGACAGCGTTGATTTTAAATGGCTGTCCAGTCTGTGTCGATTCGTTTTGGCTGAAAAAATCTTCCTTATCTCATCCCAGCATTTCTTGCCCCAGAGAACTGTGCAGCAGAGTTCATGTATATATTTCCTTGCATGGTATTTTGTGAATAACATTCGTTTTCTGGTTGTTTGTATCGGGTATTTCAGGTTCATTAGCCGCTATTTAGGTTGTGTTGGTAGGTTTGTGGGCGACCATGATGCTGAGAGAGTTGAGTTGTCCGGACATCATTTCCCAGATGTCTTTAATGTAAAGTAATGTGGCTAGCGTTTCTGCAAACGTTGTGTCTGCTTGTGTCAGTTTGTTGATGTGAAATTGGCACACTGGGTTTATTGGGTAGGCAAAAGTGAGGACTGCAGATGCTGGAAACCAGAGTTTAGATCAGAATGGTACTGGAAAAGCACGGCAGGTCAGACAGCTTCCGAGCAGCAGGAAAATCGACGTTTTGGGCAAAAGGCCTTCATCAGGAATCGAGGCAGGTCCCCTCCAGGGTGGAGACATAAATTGTGCGTGGGGTGTGCTGCGCCGAAGGTAGCAAAAAGTACAATAGCCGAATGGGGGTGGGGATGAAGGTGACAGATCAGAGAGGAGGGTGTAGCGGATAGGTGGGGAGGGAGATTGGCAGGTAGGACAGGTCATGAGGACAGCGCTGAGCTGGCAGGTTGGAATTGAGGTAAGGTGGGGGGAAGGGGAATGAGGAATCTGATGAAGTCCACATTGATGGCCTGGGGTTGAATTTACCCCAAGTGGAAGATGAGACGTTCATCCTCCTGGCATCGAGTGGGGAGGGAGCGGCGATGAAGGAGGCCCAGGACCTGCATGTCCTCGGCAGACTGGGAGGGGGTTTGAAATGTTGGGCCATAGGGCGATGGGATTGATTGGTGCGGGTGTCCTGTAGATGATCCCTCAAGCGCTGTGGCTTGACTCTGCGAGGAGTCTCCAGTCTCCCCAATGTCGAGGAGACCGCATCAGGAGCAATGGATACAAGAAATGACATTGTTGGATACACAGGTGAAAGCCTTCGACCGACCACAGCCCGGATTCGGTTTCCGGGCAGGGAAGAGATTTTCAGTAGAGCTATCAAGGTACTGTTGCGTCTCCCTGGTGGTCTAGTGGTTAGGATTCGGCGCTTTCACCGCCGTTGCCCGGGTTCGGTTCCCGGTCAGGGAAACCGTTTTCAGGGGGTTTATCGGCTACCCGTTCTTCTTAAGTGCTCTGTACAGTTATTTATTGATCTTCGTCGTTCCTGGGTGCTGCAGTGTGTCGTGGCTTGTTGAAATAGTGTCCTGATTCAGATTTATTTGTATGTGTTGTGGCGATTGCTTCTGTAGTTAAGTTCTTGGTTCGCGTGCATTGTTTTCCGGTAGACGCTGTTTTGAATTTACCATTGACTGTTCGCTCTACTGTGACATCTAGAAATGGCACTTTGTTGTTGTTCTCCTCTTTTGTGAATTTTATGCCAGGAAGGATATTGTTGATGGTGTTGTAGGTTTCCTCTAATTTGTTTCATTTTTGATGACAAAAGTGTCATCGCTGTAGTGGACTCTAAGTTTGGGTTGGATCGTCGAAAGGGCTGTTTGTTCGAGTCTCTGCATTATTGCTTCTGCTCGGAATCCTGATGCTGGTGGTTTCATGCGTATTTCGTTGATTTGTTTGTAGGGCTTGTTCCTGAATATGAAGTGGATGGTAAGGCACAGTTCCACGAGCTTGACAGTGTTATCTTTGCTGATGAAGTTGATGCTGTGTTTGTGTCTTTGGTTCTTCGAGTAGTGTCTTCAGTTTTCTTTGGCCACGTTGATGTTAATAGATGTGAACAGGGCTGTTATGTCAAAGGACAACATTATTCCATCCTCTTCTATCTCAGCGTCTTTGGTGTTCAGGAATTCAAAGTTTGGGAGAAGATTTGTAGCTCGGGTGCTTGTTGTTGTGGTTCTGTCCGCCGAGCTGGGAATTTGTCTTGCAAACGTTTCGTCCCCTGTCTAGGTGACATCCTTAGTGCTTGGGAGCCTCCTGTGAAGCGCTTCTGTGATGTTTCTTCCGGCATTTAGAGTGGCCTGTCTCTGCCGCTTCCGGTTGTCAGTTCGAGCTGCCCGCTGTAGTGGCCGGTATATTGGGTCCAGGTCGATGTGTTTGTTGATAGAGTCTGTGGATGAATGGCAATCAATGGCACTACAAATGGCAGAGGAAACATCACAGAAGCGCTTCACAGGAGGCTCCCAAGCACTGAGGATGTCACCTAGACAGGGGACGAAACGTTTGCAAGACAAATTCCCAGCTCGGCGAACAGAACCACAACAGTGTTCAGGAATTCTTGGATGGAGTAAATGAAGTGGAGAGAATCTTCGACTAGGTGTTTTCGCCTTCAGTGGAGACCTTTGACGAGTCTGTATATTGGTGTTCCAAGTCGCGAGACTATGGTCTAAGGGGGGCTCCTGGTTTGAAGGGGAGGATGACAACAACAAAGTGCCATTTCTTGATGTCACAGGAGAACGAACAGTCAATGGGGAACTTCAAACTAGCATCTACAGAAAAACAACAGACCCAAAACAAGTACTTAACTGCAGAAGCAATCATCCCAACACCCACAAACGAAGCTGCATCAGGAGATTATTTCAACGAGCCACTGCACACTGCAGCTCAGAGAAACTACGAAGAGCACAAGAGAAATTCGTATATAGTGTATTTAAGGAGAACGGCTACCCAATAAACGTCAGTCCGCCGATTTCTCAGTGATGCTTCCAAGGTGATAATCAAAAATTCGGTTTGACCCTCCATTCTTTCCTGTTTGTTTTGTGTGGGTTTTCAAAGCTTTCCCAATCCTCTGACTGAGTATTGGAGTTGGGAAGTTATGTTGTGGTTGTACACAACATTTTTTAGACCACTTTTGGAATATTGTGTACAATTCTGGTCTCCCTCCTATCAGAAGGATATTGTGAAATTTGAAAGGGTTCCGAAGCACCAATGGGTCCACAGAGGGGAAGAGGCCCTTCTGCTGCCCTGATGTGGGAAGGTCTTCAGTGATTCCTCTGCCCTGCTGACGCACCAGTTGGTCCACACTGGGCAAGGCTGTTCTCCGGCACCAAGTGCGAGATGGCCTTCAGCGGTTCTTCCCACCTGCTGAGACACCAGTTGGTCCATATTGAGGAGAAGCTGTTCTTCTGCCCCGATTGCAGGAAGGGCTTTGCTCTTTCTTCCGACCTGCTGGCCCATTGGTGGGTCCACATGGGGGAGAGGGCGTTCAGTTACCTAAGTGCAGGAAGGCCTTCTTCAATTCCTCAGCCCGGGTGAGGCACCAGTCCGTCCACACCGGGGAGATGCCATTCTCCTGACCGAGTGTGGGAAGGGCTTTACCCGCTCCTCCACACTGCTGAAGCACCAGCTAGTCCACACGGGGGGAAGGGGGGTGGAGAGGGGAGGCCTTTCTGCTGCCCTGAATGCGGTATGTCCTTCAGCAATTCCTCCACCCTGCTGAAGCACCAGTGTGTCCACACCGGGGAGAGGCCCTTCAGCTGGCCCGAGTGTGGGAAGAGGTTCGTGTTTTCCTGCAACTTGCGGAAGAACCAGCGGGGGCACCAGCGCACCCAGCAATCAGATCCCACCGGTGACGCTGCCTTTAGTCACGCCCCAGGACTGAACCTCCTGCCAGTTCTGACAGTGTGTGCAGTGGGAGAGTAGGTGGGCTGTTTCTGTTTTCTGCTGGACTGCAATTGCCTCCCCCACCCCCCCACAACCAAAACCTCATGGTGGCTCACGGTTAGCACTGCTGCCTCATGGCACCAGGAACCCAGGAATACTTCCACCCTTGGGGGTCTGTGTGCAATTTATGGAGGGTAGGAAAATGGATCTGAGTAGGTTACCCTTCGGAGAATCTGTGCAGATGTGTTGGGCTGAAGGACCTGTTTCCACACTGTAGGAGTTCAACCATCATATGAGCTTTGCTTTCATTGGAAGCTACTGCTCATTGAGCCAGGGACTGCACATTGCCAAATGAAATGATCCAGAGAAAAGTAAGACCGCAAAACCATCTGAGCAGAAGTTAGTCCATTCGGCCCATCGGGTCTACTCAGCCATTCGTTAGTGACAAAAGTAGTGTAAATGAGATTAGCTACAGTGTGGAAACAGGCCATTTGTCCCAACAAGTCCACATCGACCCTCCGAAGAGTCACCCATCCAGACCCATTTCTCTCTGACTAATGTACCTAACTCTATGGGCAATTATGCATGACCAATCGACATGACCTGAACATCTTTGGACTATGGAAGAAAACAGGACCACCCAGAGAAAACCCATGCAGACACTGGGAGAATATGAAAACTCCTCACAGACAGCCACCCAAGGCGTGAATCAAACCTGGGTCCCCGGCACTGTGAGGCTGCAGTGGTAACCACTGAGCCACTACATATTGCAACCCGAAGTTGGCAAGTAGGAGGTTGGGAGAATACAGCAAGCCAGGCAGCACCAGGATGTGGAGTAGTCAGCGTTTTGGGTATTAACCCTTCTTCATGACTGAAACGTTGACTTCTCCGTGAGAAACGATTTACAGGAATGTTGCTGGGGCTTGGAGGGTTTGAGCTACAGGGAGAGGCTGAATAGCGTGGGGCTGTTTTCACTGGATCATCGGAGGCAGAGAAGTGACCTAATAGCGGTTATAAAATCATGATGGGCATGGACAGTGTAATAGACAAGGTATTTTCTCTGGTGTGGTGGCGTCCAGATGTAGAGGTCATAAATTTAGGGTAAGAGGCAAAACATATTAAAGGGACAACTTCTTCATTCAGAGGGTGGTCCATATATGAAATGAGCTGCCAGAGTATATGGGTCAGGTGCTGTCAAATGGGACAAGATTAATATAGGATATCAGGTCAGCATGGACAAGTTGGACCGAAGAGTCTGTTTCCATGCTGTACGTGTCTCTGACTACTGGTCCCTATGTAAGTTTAAGATAGAGTCCAAGTAACTTTGAATACTTCAATCGTGTTGAGCTCACCTCCTGAAAAGTTTCAGGTGAATCCCTCTGAGAGAAACTGTTTAAACATGCTGAGTTGGACAAAGTATCCCATCAAGTTCAACACAAACCCAGAGTTGAAGAAGTCAGAAGTCAGAACACCAAGGGGACCAAAACTGATCACAATATTCCAGGTGCGGCCTCATCAACGTCCTGTATAACTACAACATAACTTGCCAACATCTATACTCAGTTCCCTAACTGATGAAGGCCAGTGTGCTGAAACCTTTCTTCACTGCCTTGTGTACCGATGTAATCAGAGATATAGAACCTCCTTTAAACTGATCCACGATCCAGCTGCTGGGAGCACAGAAGTAGAGAATTGCTGCGTGAGTGTGGTGGGTAGATAACCCAGAGGTCGATGGGTAAAAACCATGTGATTCTAGTGCTCAATGTCTCTGTAAGCTGCTTTCATATACAAAGATTCTCTGTTCTGCATCTTGCCTTTGCATCTGCTTCCCAAAGCTTCTTCAGTGGAGGCGTGGCCGCTGGAGCCCAGGAGTTCAACAACCCCCCGGCGCTGGAGGAAGGTCCAAGCTCCAAGAAGCGAGGGGGGGGGAGGGGGTAAGGCTGGAAGCTGGATTTGCTCAATGATTGTATTTTTGACTCATTTAAATGGTACCTACTGTATGGGGCTATGATTTACATTAAAACCGGAGGATCATATCAGAGTGTTTATATTTAGCAGTGGCAGTTCGTAAAATGCACTCTCTGGAGGAGCACTTTCTATGATGCTGCATTTCTTGCCCTTTGCCCTTCCCCCATTTCTTATCTCCCATCTTGATTTTATATTTTTTGGTCAAATTTAATTTCATATTAATAAGACTTGGTATTTATTCACTGTGTGCTATTAATTTGTTTGTTCGAATATTGTAAGTCAAAATTAATGCTGTAATTTAATTTCTGATGTCAGAGTTTGACATTGAATGTGCAGGTGTGAATACCAGTAAGTTGTGAAAATAAATCAAGAACTTGTGGTTTTTAACAAAAAGAGCAGTTCACTGATATTCATGGCATCGTCTCATTTGGGTGTGATGATTCAAATCTGACCAACAAACCGTTTCATGCAGTCATCCAACTGAACAAAAAAATTCTTTAATTTAATTGAAGAAAATAACTCTGGCAGGCTAAGATTTATGCAATCTATTTATAAGATTGTATCCATTGCTCGCAATATGGTCTCATCCACATTGGGGAAACTGGACGCCAACTAGCGGAACATTTCAGGGAACAACTCTGGGACTCTAAATCTAAACGACACACCGCCCTGTGGCGGAACACTTTAACTCCCCCTCCCATTCCACCAAGGACATGCAAGTCCTGGGCCTCCTCCACTGCCAAATTCTTGCTACCCGACACTTGGAAGAAAACACCTCAACTTCTGCTTTAGGACCCTCCAACCACATGGTATCAATGCAGATTTCATCAGTTTCCTTATTTCCTCTCCCCCACCTTGTCCCAGATCCAACCTGCCAATTCGACACCAACCTCTTGACCTGTCATACTTATCCACTTTGCTTCTCACCTATTTGCTCCATCCTCATCTCTGATCTGTCACCATCAATCCCTACCTCCATCTACCTATTGCACTCCCACCTGCCTTCCCTCCAGCCCCACTTCCTTCCCATTTATCTCTCAGCCCCCTTGGGCCACCCTTTATTCCTGATGAAGAGCTTATGCTCTAAACCAAGACCGTGATGAAGCAACATCCTCAACAAATAGGAAATAGCTCCCAAGTCAGATTTCATTCCCTCTTCTGTTTCCCAGTTCTTTCAGAAATAAGGAATGTCTTTTCCTTCCCCTAGAAAGTGGTCTTCCCCTTTGTGCTGTCTGAAGTGTTATCCCTCACCACTCCTTCAGACACCTTTTAAGAATCCTTTCAACCTGTTTTTCTAACAATTGTGGAGGTGACCAAAAGCAAACATTTCACTCCTCCTCAATGCCCCATTTCTCCTCCTATGAGCCATTTTGTCATGTTGTCTATGTTACAAGCAGCCGAGTGCACTTGGTTTCTCAATTGAAATTTGGCCATTGAAGTGAACAGGATTAATATTTATCGATGGCTAGCTGTGGTTGCACTAACTGTAATTATCTACCAATACGATTTCTTTTGTTCCACCAAAACTAGAAGCAATGATCTGTGTTTATATTGCAGTCGGATGTAGAAAATCATCCCAGCGATCTTCACGTTATTATAGTTTACTGAGGCCATAACATCATTACGTGGCAGTTTGATGTGACTAAAACCTGGATGGCAATCTCTAGATTATGTTGTAAAAATATCGGTATAATGCTATTCACACCCCGCGGTCACCAACTGAACGAACAGTCTGTGTTTTACTTCTCACATTGCGGGGAGCTGAGCATTTACCCAAACAATGTGCCCATCACCTCCCTGACACAGTGTTCACAAATCAAACTGACAGCAAAGATTCACGTGTGATCGAAAGTTACCGCAAAGATTTGACACGACCGATATACAAAAAGAACGCACTCCTTTCTTGATTTGAAATGTATGAAGTCGTTTGTAGTGAGCCTGACGTGATTTGAACACGCAACCTTCTGATCTGGAGTCAGACGCGCTACCGTTGCGCTACAAGCTCACGGACGGCTGCTAACCTCCATTCATGCTTAAGGGAAGTGATCGCACTACAATGATTTCACGTTCATGTCTGTTCTGTTTCTCCCCCTTCTCTTCCAAGGGTTGGGCTTGTCTTTCGATTTGCAGAAGTTGAGATGCTCTGGATGCTGTGATCCAGGGCAAACACAGGCTGGAGGACCTTCGGCTCAGAAAGATGCAGCTGGAAGCCGGGCTGCAGACACGTTGGGGGGAAAAGGGGAAAGTTAACTGGACACTTTATTCTGGGAGATGGTCATTCTTCTACAGAAACAAGCCTTCTGACTGGGTCAGTGGACAGGGTCAGGAGGGTGTCAGCACAGGTCAGACAGATAAAGGGGATCTGAGAGAGGTCTGCACGAGTGAGGAGCGAACTGGCTGCGTGGTGGGATTAAGAACAATGTTGGGGAGGGGGCAGTGGTGGTCAGGGAGAGAATAGTGGCAGGGATTGTCACCATTCTCTGCAGTTGGCAGCAGAAGACCAGATTGCATCAGTGTCTGCCTGGCGCCAGGATTTGGGAACCGCTATGCTCAGGGCTGGAGAAATGGGAAAGGGAAGTTGCAGCAGGTGTGGTCTAACAATGTCAGGAGGAGAGAGCCTCTGCTGAAGGCTCATGACAAATCAGAACCTAGAAAGACAAAGCAGAACTTCAAAGCTCTGGGTAGTATGGTGGCTCAGTGGTTAGCACCACTGCCTCACAGTGCCAGGGACTTGGCTTCAATTCCACTCTCATGCAGCTCTCTGCGTGACCTTTGGCATGTTCTCACCTTTGTGTCTGCGTTGGTGAACTCTGGGTGCTCCAGTTTCCTCCGACAGTCTAATCATCTGAAGTTTAGGGTGGATTGGCCATGCTGAAGTGTCCAGGGATCTGCAACCTAGGGTGGGTTAACTATGGGGAAAGTAGGTGGTTGGAAGGTCAGTCTGAACTTTATGGGCCAAATGGCCCGTAGGGATTATATGAATCTACCGTCTTAGCCATGTGTCTATTGAGAAACGATTGCCCCCAAGTCTGCTGTTAATGGAGTGGGTTCCAGTTCATGGAACACTGACACCATTCCTGGATAAGGTGGGATTTGTGCTGTCACTTGCCCAACGCACTGTCCCCATGCATTCTCTCTCTCCTCACAGTCTGCACTCACCAAATCTCTCTGCGCAGCCATTCTCTCTCTCTCCCCCTCATTTTCTGCCCCCCATTCTTTGTCCCCAAGTCTTTCTCATCCCCTCCACTCTCTGTCCCCTGTCCATTTTCGCTCTCTCTCTCCCTACCCTTTGCTCCCCTATCCATTCTCTCTGTCTCTCTTCTCCCCCAGCCTCTGCGCCCCTGTCCATTCCGCCCCCCGCTCCCCCCCACCCCACCATCCTTTATCGTACCTCGAGCCCGCTTTGATTGCTGTATCAAGCCCTTCTCGGGAAAGAGAGAGAATGGATGGTGATGAATCAACCTGGAAGACAGGGGTGCACAAGAAACGGCTGATTTTAAAATTGAGAACAGCTGAAATGATATATTCAGAAACATTGTTAATGTCTAAAAGCATAAAGCTGCAGACATGTTGCTGAAACTTGCATTGAATTAGGCGGGTAAAGTCATACAGCACAGAAACAGACTCTGCAGTCCAGCTCACCCATGCTGACTGGATATCCTAGATTAATCTCGTGACCCATTTGCCAGGATTTGACCCATATCTCTCTCAACCCTTCCAATACATATACCCAACCAGATGCCTTTTAAATGTTATAATGGTACCAGCTTCCATCACTTCCTCTGGTTGCCCATTCCACACACGCACCGCCCTCTGTATGAAGAAAATACAAATCTATGCCTTCCTCACCCCCTAGTTTTATCTGTACTGATACCTTCTGGCATCTCTGGCCTTGGACAGCAAGGTTCCTTTGTTCCTCAGCACTCTGTAGGGACCTACTATTTATTGATTACTTTCCTCCATTATTACATTTCCCAGAATGCCTGGAGATTAAATTCCATCTCTCTGCCCCATTTACCAGCTGATTGGTATCAAACTGTGGCCGGAGACCATCGTCCTCACTATCAATACCACCACCTTTCCAGAGTTTACTCCTAAACAGGGGAGGGCAGCACTGTCTCCAGCTTAGCAGAGGGAATTGTGTGTGGGTGTTGTGGGGGCTTGGAAACTTTGCAAGCTCCCTTTCCTTCATTTTTGAATCCCACCAAATCCATGTGGTTTGAGTTTTTATAACAGAAAACAGCACAGGGTTTAATTTTAACTTACCACTGGCTGAAACTTTGTCCTGCCCGCTAACATCTGAGAGTAAAACACTTTACTTCCCCTCCCCTCCCTCCATGTGTAACACAGAGTTGAGGGATTGGCACTTGTTGTTATTTTGTGATGTATTCCAAATGAAGTTTTATCTATGCGGAGGCGCAAGTGAACAGTCTGTTTTTGTGCTTTCTGTGAGATCAGGCTAGCAGCTTTTAAATCCTTATGTTAAGCAGCAGAAGCAAACAGTAGATCAGCAATTATATTTTGAGAGTGATAATTCTAGCCCTGGTAATCCCGTTGGGTCAACAGAGAGAGAGAGGGAGAGGATGTCACATCTAAAGTGTATACAGAAGAGTTGTTACACTTGTTCAGTCAGTTGAGTTGGTTCTGCCCTCAGATGTGACTGGATGTTGCTTTTCATGGATCATAATTACACTACAACGGAACATATTAAATTCAAGGAATTCAATTGAAAGGGCAATTTGAGTGAATAAATGGAAAACTGCTTTAAGATTGGCTCCTGGTCTTTTACTTCACCAATTAGAAGTTGTCGGTTTGACAGCTCTCCTAATCATAGAATCCTTACAGTGTGGGAGCAGGCCATTTGGCCCATCGAGTCAACACTGACCCTCCAAACAGCATCCCATCCAGACTCACAAAAATGTGCACCGCATGTGTGCAGAGAAGGGGATGCTGGGAGTGAGTGGGATGCTTTCACCACCACCATCTCCCTCCAAGACCCAAACATCCCCACAGCACCACCTGTCCATTCCTCCACCACCACAGTGCCTCTGGCCTTAACCCCTGCCAACCACAGTGCCACTGTCCTTTCTCCCCGCCACCCACAGCATCCCTTATATTCTACTCGCCACCCACAGTTCCCCCTGTCCATTCTCCCCGCCACCCACAGCACCCAGTCCATTCTCCCCTCCACCCACTGCATCCCCTGTCCATTCTCCCCCACCAACCACGGCACGACCTGCCCATTCTCCCCTGTAGCTCCCACGGGACCCCCATCCATTCTCCCCCGCCATTCATGGCTCCGCCCTCTCCATTCCCCCGTGCCACCCACGGCACCCTTGTCCATTCCCTCGCCACCCCCGACACACCTTCCATTCTCTCTCTCTTTCTTTCTCTCACCCCCATCCTCTGCATCCCTGTCCAGTCCCTCTTCCCATCTTCTGACTCCCCATGCATTTTTTCTCTCCCCCACATCCTCTGCTCTCCATCCCTCTGTTCCTCCATCTATTCTCTTTCTCAGCCCACGTTGCCGCGTTTCCCGTCCGACGTTGGCAGTGGCAGGGCCGGGCGGCCGTCAGCTCTGGCTATTGCAGCCCCCGACTCGTCGCAGAAGTCCGCTCGCCGACACTCCGCCACGTGCACGGGTCAGTGACGCTGCCGAACCGATTGCTGGTCCCGTTTCCGCCTCTGCTTTTCCTCGGGCAAAGCTGCTGCATGCCTCGTGATACTCAGCGGGCGACATAGTGGAGGAGATCCTGCCTCGGTCGCTGCGGTGCGTGCCGACATGCATCGCCTCTAGGGCGCCCTTTTTTTTTCCCAATAGACCTATGTTCAAAGTTTGGTAGAAGATTTGTAGCTCGGGTGCTCGTTGTTGTGGTTCTGTTCGCCGAGCTGGGAATTTGTCTTGCAAACGTTTCGTCCCCTGTCTAGGTGACATACTCAGCGCTTGGGAGCCTCCTGTGAAGCGCTTCTGTGCTGTTTTCTCCGGTATTTATATTGGCCTGTCTCTGCCACTTCCGGTTGTCAGTTCGAGCTGTCCACTGCAGTGTCCGGTATATTGGGTCCAGGTCGATGTGTTTGTAGATAGAGTCTGTGGATGAGTGCCATGCCTCTAGGAATTCCATGGCTGTTCTCTGTTGGCTTGCCCTATAATGGTCGTGTTGTTCCAGTCGAATTCATGTTCCTTGTCGTCTGTGTGTGTGGCTACTAAGGATAGCTGGTCGTGTCGTTTCGTGGCTAGTTGGTGTTAGTGTATACAGATCGTTAACTGTCTTCCTGTTTGTCCTATGTAGTGTTTTCTGCAGTCCTTGCATGGGACTTTGTGCACTACATTAGTTTTGCTCATGTTGGGTATCGGGTCCTTTGTTCTGGTGAGTTGTTGTCTGAGCGTGGCTGTTGGTTTGTGTGCTGTTATGAGTCCTCGTGGTCGCAGTAGTCTGGCTGTCAGTTCAGAAATGCTCCTGATGTATGGTACCACATGGGGATGTGACTACAGTGTTTTTAAGGTTGTTGGTCTCCGACCGGTGCCTGCGTAGTCACCTTTGTGATTCGTTTATATGTATTTTGTCGATCACAAAGTAAGGTCGAACCTCCACGTGGTTCCCCCTGGTAACAGCCTGTATGAGGAAGCTCTTGCCGGGAAGGTGATTTTAAATTGTTTTGTGGTTGTTTTAGTCTGGTCTTATCAGTGTTTTTACCATCGATTTTATCTTTGGTCTTAACTTGATTTCACCAGTGCTATACGCCACTGGCTGATTTTATTGTTTTCTCCATCGTTGGAGCATTACTCAGACCAGGCCGGCCACGACGATCTCCAGAAGAGATACGAGATGGCTGGTGACCATTCAGTCTGGTTGAAACCAAATTTGGCAGAGGCGATTATAGCCGATTCCAAAATTTCTGGTTGGGTGAGGGACCGGGAAAATAACAGCCCCGCACGGTTGCTTTTGGCGGCTCCATGTGCTACATGTATGAGCCAAAAACGGACTGGGCAATCCGTCTCGACTCAGACTCAGACGGAAGAGACCATAAGAATTATTCTGGCAAGGCTATCCTCGGGCAGGCACGAGGGAGCTGTAAACATTGTCCAGAATAATCAGGACAGAATTCAAAGGGAAGGGCTTGTAGAGGAGGCCCCTCGACAGCCAAGTCCATTTAACAGCCGGATGATTTTAAATTCAAATTTTAAAGGGCCATTTGTTTTTAGTCGATGTGGAGATTTAGAGAGCAATGAGGAGAGGTACAAAGGAAGAATTATTCACCCGGTAATTAAAGAAACAGATAAACTAGAGTTAATAATTAAATACCCTAAAAAAGATTTTAAATGTAATTCTTGTAATAATATCTACAATACCACAGGGATGTTTAGGAAACACTTGAAAATATGCAAGGGAATTAAATCAGTGAGGATTAGGTGCAGTAAATGCGATTGGGAAGGGAACTATCAGGCGGTAGCGTGCCAATATCCAAAATGTAAGATGAGTGATAATGTTAGTAGTAGTAGTAATAGTACCAGTAATAGTAATGAAGGAGATGGATTAGAAAAATCATACCAGTGTGAAGGATGCCCGTTAAAATTTAAATCAGCCAAAGGGTTCGGGCAACACGAAAGACATGCTCAAACCATCTTGAGAAATGAGAGAAGGAAAGAAGGGAAGCCGGAGAGTACGGATAAGATAGATAAGAGAGAGGGAAACAAGAGGGGAGTATGGTCTAAGGAAGAGGTGGAAAAGTTGCAACAACTAGAAGTAGAATTTAGTGGCTGTAAGAATATTAATAAAAGTATTGCAGAGAGAATCGGTTCCAAAACCGCTAAACAAATTTCGGATAAAAGGAGATTATTGAATAAGAAGAATAAAACTAGCGATAATAATACGGGTATAGAATTAGAAATGATCTTTAATAGTAATGACAATAATGAAATGCAAGATAGCGATCTGGGGTCAGATAGGTTGTTGGAGGAAGAAAGATTGAATGAACAGAGGGACCAGGAGAACGCTAATATTATGGATTGTCAAGATTATAATGGTAGGTCGATATTAGAATTGATAAAAACAATTGAAGATGACCTGGGTAAGAATAAAGGTATTAATAAGGATCAGGAGAATATTATGGGTGTAAGAATGGATAATTTAGGAAAGAAAAAAGGACGATGGGACAGGTAAGAAGGTAACTCATATTAAAAGAGTAAGTTTTAAGCTAAGGGATAGTGGGCAAAGAAAGAAGAAGGAAACAAAGCTAAGAAAAGATATAGTAAAAAGAAGGGAGAATTTAAAGAAATGCAAGTTCTATATAAAACTAAGAGGCAGTATTTAGCAAGAACCCTAATGGGGGGCCCCAGTTAAGAGTGAATGTCCCCTGAGCAAGGTAGAGTTAGAGGAATATTTTAAGTAAAAACTAACAAATTTGAATGGTTTTGCATTTAAAACCTTCCACCTGAGGAAAATTATTCTCATATAAGTTTGTAATTCGTATAATAAAAATTTGCGGGAGCTGGAATCTTTTCAATGCTGTAATAATTAATCTATGACCGACAGTATCAAAGGCTTTCACTAAATCTACAAAAACCACAGCTAAATTCCTCTTATTCTTTTTAGCACCTTTCATAATATTTTCTAGGATTTTTATGTTCTCCTCACATCCTGCTACGCCAGTCATAAATCCTTTCAGCCTTTTATTCAGATTTACGACTTTACTAAGTCTATTCGCAACGATTTTTGTAAACATTCTAAACATAATTGGCCCTATAATAATCGGCCTCCAATTTTTTATATCTTTTATCTCATCTTCTGTGCTCACCTTAGGAATCAGAACCGTTCTACTTATTTTTAAGTGATCTGCAATTTTACTGGTTTTTATCCAAATTGTAAATAGTCGAGGAAATAATAAATTATCCTTATTAAATATCTTAATTATTTCTTTGTGTTACCCTGTCCGGCCCTGCAGCGGTTTTCACGTTCATGGCCAGATCCACGTCTTCCACCGTCACAGGACCAGTCAGAATGCCACTCAAGGAACCCTCACTTTGATTTTTATATTTAGCAAAATCCCTTAAATTATTCTTTTCATTCAAATTTGTTAGTCTTTCCTTAAAATATTCCTCTAACTCTACCTTGCTCAGGGGGCATTCACTCTTAACTGGGCCCCCCCATTAGGGTTCTTGCTAAATACTGCCTCTTAGTTTTATATAGAACTTGCATTTCTTTAAATTCTCCCTTCTTTTTACTATATCTTTTCTTAGCTTTGTTTTCCTTCTTCTTTCTTTGCCCACTATCCCTTAGCTTAAAACTTACTCTTTTAATATGAGTTACCTTCTTACCTGTCCCATCGTCCTTTTTCTTTCTTACTTTATTCATTCTTACACCCATAATATTCTCCTGATCCTTATTAACACCTTTATTCTTACCCAGGTCATCTTCAATTATTTTTATCAATTCTAATATCGACCTACCATTATAATCTTGACAATCCATAATATTAGCGTTCTCCTGGTCCCTCTGTTCATTCAATCTTTCTTCCTCCAACAACCTATCTGACCCCAGATCGCTATCTTGCATTTCATTATTGTCATTACTATTAAAGATCATTTCTAATTCTATACCCGTATTATTATCGCTAGTTTTATTCTTCTTATTCAATAATCTCCTTTTATCCGAAATTTGTTTAGCGGTTTTGGAACCGATTCTCTCTGCAATACTTTTATTAATATTCTTACAGCCACTAAATTCTACTTCTAGTTGTTGCAACTTTTCCACCTCTTCCTTAGACCATACTCCCCTCTTGTTTCCCTCTCTCTTATCTATCTTATCCTTACTCTTCGTCTTCCCTTCTTTCCTTCTCTCATTTCTCAAGATGGGTTGAGCATGTCTTTCGTGTTGCCCCAACCCTCTGGCTGATTTAAATTTTAACGGGCATCCTTCACACTGGTATGATTTTTCTAATCCACCTCCTTCATTACTATTACTGGTACGATTACTACTACTACTAACATTATCACTCATCTTACATTTTGGATATTGGCACGCTACCGCCTGATAGTTCCCTTCCCAATCGCATTTACTGCACCTAATCCTCACTGATTTAATTCCCTTGCATATTTTCAAGTGTTTCCTAAACACCCCTGTGGTATTGTAGATATTATTACAATAATTACATTTAAAATCTTTTTTAGGGTATTTAGTTATTAACTCTAGTTTATCTGTTTCTTTAATTACCGGGTGAATAATTCTTCCTTTGTACCTCTCCTCATTGCTCTCTAAATCTCCACATCGACTAAAAACAAATGGCCCTATAAAATTTGAATTTAAAATCATCCGGCTGTTAAAAGGACTTGGCTGTCGAGGGGCCTCCTCTACATGCCCTTCCCTTCGAATTCTGTCCTGATTATTCTGGACAATGTTAACAGCTCCCTCGTGCCTGCCCGAGGACAGCCTTGCCGGAATAATTCTTATGGTCTCTTCCGTCTGAGTCTGAGTCAAGACGGATTGCCCAGTCCGTTTTTGGCTCATACATTTAGCGCATGGAGCCGCCAAAAGCAACCGTGGGGGGCGGTTATTTTCCCGGTCTCCCACTCAACTGGAAATTTTGGAATTGGCCATAATCGCCTCTGCCAAATTTGGTTTCAACCAGACTGAATGGTCACCAACCGTCTCTTATCTTTTCTGGAGGTCGTATTAGCCGGCCTGGTCTGAGTAATGCTCAAACGATGGAGAAAACAATAAAATCAGCCAGTGGCGTATAGCACTGGTGAAATCAAGTTAAGACCAAAGATAAAATCGATGGTAAAAACACTGATAAGACCAGACTAAAACAACCACAAAACAATTTAAAATCGCCTTCCCGGCAAGAGCTTCCTCATACAGGCCGTTACCAGGGGGAACCACGTGGAGGTTCGACCTTACTTTGTGATCGACAAAATACATTTTAACGAATCACAAAGGTGACTACGCAGGCACCGGTCGGAGACCAACAACCTTAAAAACACTGTAGTCATATCCCCATGTGGTACCATACATCAGGAGCATTTCTGAACTGACAGCCAGACTACTGCGACCCCGAGGACTCATAACAGCACACAAACCAACAGCCACGCTCAGACAACAACTCACCAGAACAAAGGACCCGATACCCAACATGAGCAAAACTCATGTAGTGCACAAAGTCCCATGCAAGGACTGCAGAAAACACTACATAGGACAAACAGGAAGACAGTTAACGATCTGTATACACTAACACCAACTAGCCACGAAACGACACGACCAGCTATCCTTAGTAGCCACACACACAGACGACAAGCAACATGAATTCGACTGGGACAACACGACCATTATAGGGCAAGCCAACAGAGAACAGCCATGGAATTCCTAGAGGCATGGTACTCATTCACAGACTCTATCAACAAACACATCGACCTGGACCCAATATACCGGACACTGCAGTGGACAGCTCGAACTGACAACCGGAAGCGGCAGAGACAGGCCACTATAAATACCGGAGGAAACATCAGAGAAGCGCTTCCCAGGAGGCTCCCAAGCACTGAGAATGTCACCTAGACAGGGGACGAAACGTTTGCAAGACAAATTCCCAGCTCGGCGAACAGAACCACAACAACGAGCACCCGAGCTACAAATCTTCTACCAAACTTTGAACATAGGTCTATTGGGAAGAAAACAGGGCGCCCAAGAGGCGATGCATGTCGGCACGCACCGCAGCGACCGAGGCAGGATCTCCTCCACCATGTCGCCCGCTGAGTATCACGAGGCATGCAGCAGCTTTGCCCGAGGAAAAGCAGAGGCGGAAACGGGACCAGCAATCGGTTCGGCAGCGTCACTGAGCGGACTTCTGCGAGGAGTCGGGGGCTGCAATAGCCAGAGCTGACGGCCCTGCCACTGCTAACGTAGGACGGGAAACGCGGCAACGTGGGCTGAGACAGAGAATAGATGGAGGAACAGAGGGATGGAGAGCAGAGAATGTGGGGGAGAGAGAAAATGCATGGGGAGTCAGAAGATGGGAAGAGGGACTGGACAGGGATGCAGAGGATGGGGGTGAGAGAAAGAAAGAGAGAGAGAATGGAAGGTGTGCCGGGGGAGGCGAGGGAATGGACAAGGGTGCCGTGGGTGGCACGGGGGAATGGAGAGGGCGGAGCCATGAATGGCGGGGGAGAATGGATGGGGGTCCCGTGGGAGCTACAGGGGAGAATGGGCAGGTCGTGCCGTGGTTGGTGGGGGAGAATGGATAGGGGATGCAGTGGGTGGCGGGGAGAATGGACAGGGGCCACTGTGGTTCGCGAGTAGAATATAAGGGGATGCTGTGGGTGGCGGGGAGAAAGGACAGTTGCACTGTGGTTGGCAGGGGTTAAGGCCAAAGGCACTGTGGTGGTGGAGGAATGGACAGGTGGTGCTGTGGGGATGTTTGGGTCTTGGAGGGAGATGGTGGTGGTGAAAGCATCCCACTCACTCCCATCATCCCCTTCTCTGCACATTTTTGTGAGTCTGGATGGGATGCTGTTTGGAGGGTCAGTGTTGACTCGATGGGCCAAATGGCCTGCTCCCACACTGTAGCCATTCTATGATTAGGAGAGCTGTCAAACCAACAACTTCTAATTGGTGAAGTAAAAGACCAGGAGCCAATCTTAAAGCAGTTTTCCATTTATTCACTCAAATTGCCCTTTCAATTGAATCCCTTGAATTTAATGTGTTCCGTTGTAGTTTAATTATGATCCATGAAAAGCAACATCCAGTCACATCTGAGGGAAGAACCAACTCAACTGACTGAACAAGTGTAACAACTCTTCTGTATGCACTTTAGATGTGACATCCTCTCCCTCTCTCTCTCTGTTGACCCAACGGAATTACCAGGGCTAGAATTATCACTCTCAAAATATAATTGCTGATCTACTGTTTGCTTCTGCTGCTTAACATAAGGATTTAAAAGCTGCTAGCCTGATCTCACAGGAAGCACAAAAACAGACTGTTCACTTGCGCCTGCGCATAGATAAAACTTCATTTGGAATACATCACAAAATAACAACAAGTGCCAATCCCTCAACCCTGTGTTACACATGGAGGGAGGGGAGGGGAAGTAAAGTGTTTTACTCTCAGATGTTAGCGGGCAGGACAAAGTTTCAGCCAGTGGGAAGTTAAAATTCAACCCTGTGCTGTTTTCTGTTTTAAAAACTCAAACCACATGGATTTGGTGGGATTAAAAAATGAAGGAAAGGGAGCTTGCAAAGTTTCCAAGCCCCCACAACACGCACACACAATTCCCTCTGCTTAGCTGGAGACAGTGCTGCCCCCCTCTGTTTAGGAGTAAACTCTGGAAAGGTGGTGGTATTGATAGTGAGGAGGATGGTCTCCGGCCACAGTTTGATACCAATCAGCTGGTAAATGGGGCAGAGAGATGGAATTTAATCTCCAGGCATTCTGGGAAATGTAATAATGGAGGAAAGTAATCAAAAAATAGTAGGTCCCTACAGAGTGCTGAGGAACAAAGGAACCTTGCTGTCCAAGTCCAGAGATTCCCGAAGGTCCCAGTACAGATAAAACTAGGGAGTGAGGAAGGCATAGATTTGTATTTTCTTCATACAGAGGGCGGTGCGTGTGTGGAATGGGCTACCAGAGGAAGTGATGGAAGCTGGTACCATTATAACATTTAAAAGGCATCTGGTTGGGTATATGTATTGGAAGGGTTGAGAGAGATATGGGTCAAATCCTGGCAAATGGGTCACGAGATTAATCGAGGACATCCAGTCAGCATCAGTGAGCTGGACTGCAGAGTCTGTTTCTGTGCTGTATGACTTTACCCGCCTAATTCAATGCAAGTTTCAGCAACATGTCTGCAGCTTTATGCTTTTAGACATTACCAATGTTTCTGAATATATCATTTCAGCTGTTCTCAATTTTAAAATCAGCCATTTCTTGTGCACCCCTGTCTTCCAGGTTGATTCATCACCATCCATTCTCTCTCTTTCCCGAGAAGGGCTTGATACAGCAATCAAAGCGGGCTCGAGGTACGATAAAGGATGGTGGGCTGGCGGGGGGGAGCGGGGGGCGGAATGGACAGGGGCGCAGAGGCTGGGGGAGAAGAGAGACAGAGAGAATGGATAGGGGAGCAAAGGGTAGGGAGAGAGAGAGAGAGAAAATGGACAGGGGACAGAGAGTGGAGGGGATGAGAAAGACTTGGGGACAAAGAATGGGGGGCAGAAAATGAGAGGGAGAGAGAGAGAATGGCTGGGCAGAGAGATTTGGTGAGTGCGGACTGTGAGGAGAGAGAGAATGCATGGGGACAGTGCGTTGGGGAAGTGACAGCACAAATCCCACCTTATCCAGGAATGGTGTCAGTGTTCCATGAACTGGAACCCACTCCATTAACAGCAGACTTGGGGGCAATCGTTTCTCAATAGACACATGGCTAAGACGGTAGATTCATATAATCCCTACGGGCCATTCGGCCCATAAAGTTCAGACTGACCTTCCAACCACCCACTTTCCCCATAGTTAACCCACCCTAGGTTGCAGATCCCTGGACACTTCAGCATGGCCAATCCACCCTAAACTTCAGATGGTTAGACTGTCGGAGAAAACTGGAGCACGCAGAGTTCACCAACGCAGACAGAAAGGTGAGAACATGCCAAAGTTCACGCAGAGAGCTGCATGAGAGTGGAATTGAACCCAAGTCCCGGGCACTGTGAGGCAGTGGTGCTAACCACTGAGCCACCATACCACCCATAGCTTTGAAGTTCTGCTTTGTCTTTGTAGGTTCTGATTTGTCATGAGCCTTCAGCAGAGGCTCTCTCCTCCTGACATTGTTCGACCACGCCTGCTGCAACTTCCCTTTCCCATTTCTCCAGCCCTGAGCACACCGGTTCCCAAATCCTGATGCAATCTGGTCTTCTGCTACCAACTGCAGAGAATGGTGACAATCCCTGCCACTATTCTCTCCCTGACCACCACTGCCCCCTCCCCAACATTGTTCTTAATCCCACCACGCAGCCAGTTCGCTCCTCACTCGTGCAGACCTCTCTCAGATCCCCTTTATCTGTCTGACCTGTGCTGACACCCTCCTGACCCTGTCCACTGACCCAGTCAGAAGGCTTTGTCTGTAGAAGAATGACCATCTCCCAGAATAAAGTGTCCAGTTAACTTTCCCCTTTTCCCCCCAACGTGTCTGCAGTCCGGCTTCCAGCTGCATCTTTCTGAGCCGAAGGTCCTCCAGCCTGTGTTTGCCCTGGATCACAGCATCCAGAGCATCTCAACTTCTGCAAATCGAAAGACAAGCCCAACCCTTGGAAGAGAAGGGGAGAAACAGAACAGACATGAACGGAAAATCATTGTAGTGCGATCACTTCCCTTAAGCATGAATAACAGTTATCAGCTGTCCGTGAGCTTGTGGCGCAACGGTAGCGCGTCTGACTCCAGATCAGAAGGTTGCGTGTTCAAATCATGTCAGGCTCACTACAATCAACTTCTTACATTTCAAATCAACAAAGGAGGACGTTCTTTCCGTATATCGGTTGTGTCAAATATTCTTTACGGAAACTTTCGATCACACGTGAAGCTTTGCTGTCAGTTTGATTTGTGAACACTGTGTCGGGGAGGTGGTGTGCCCATTGTTTGCGGAAATGCTCAGCTCCCCGCAATGCTGTTATGGCCTCAGTAAACTATAATAACGTGAAGATCGCTGGGATGATTTTCTACATCCGACTGCAATATAAACACAGATCATTGTTTCCAGTTTTGGTGGAACAAAAGACATCGTATTGGTCGATAATTACAGTTAGTGCAAACACAGCTAGCCATCGATAAATATTAATCCTGTTCACTTCAATGGCCAAATTTCAATTCAGAAACCAAGTGCACTCGGCTGCTTGTAACAGAGACAACATGACAAAATGGCCCTTAGGAGGAGAAATGGGGCATTGAGGAGGAGTGAAATGTTTGCTTTTGGTCACCTCCACAATTGTCAGGAAAACAGGTTGAAAGGATTCTTAAAAGGTGGCTGAAGGAGTGGTGAGGGATAACACTTCAGACAGCGCAAAGGGGAAGACCACTTTCTAGTGGAAGGAAAAGACATTCCTTATTTCTGAAAGAACTGGGAAACAGAAGAGGGGATGAAATCTGACTTGGGAGCTATTTCCTATTTGTTGAGGATGTTGCTTCATCACAGTCTTGGTTTAGAGCATAAGCTCTTCATCAGGAATAAAGGGTGGCCCAAGGGGGCTGAGAGATAAATGGGAAGGAAGTGGGGCTGGAGGGAAGGCAGCTGGGAGTGCAATAGTTAGATGGAGGTAGGGATTGATGGTGATAGGTCAGAGATGAGGGTGGAGCAAATAGGTGAGAAGCAAGGTGGACAGGTATGACAGGTCAAGAGGTTGGTGTCGAATTGGAAGGTTGGATCTGGGACAAGGTGGGGGAGAGGAAATAAAGGAACTGATGAAATCTGCATTGATACCATGTGGTTGGAGGGTCCAAAAGCAGAAGTTGAGGTGTTTTTTCCTACAAGTGTCGGGTAAGCAAGTGTTTGGCAGTGGAGGAGGCCCAGGACTTGCATGTCCTGGGGGTGTGTCGGTTAGATTTAGAGTCCCAGAGTTGTTCCCTGAAATATTCGGTGAGTTGGCGTCCAGTTTCCCCAATTTTGATGAGACCATATTGCGAGCAATGGATATAATCTTATAAATAGATTGCATAAGTCTTAGCCTGCCAGAATTATTTTCTTTAATTAAATTAAAGAAAATTTTTATTCAATTGGATGACTGCATGAAACGGTTTGTTGGTCAGATTTGAATCATCACTCCCAAATGAGACGATGCCATGAATATCAGTGAACTGCTCTTTTTGTTAAAAACGACAAGATCTTGATTTATTTTCACAACTTCCTGGTATTCACACCTGCACATTCAATGTCAAACTCTGACATCAGAAATTAAATTACAGCATTAATTTTGACTTACAATATTCGAACAAACAAATTAATAGCACACAGTGAATCGAAAGTCTGATTAATATGAAATTAAATTTGACCAAAAAAATATAAAATCAAGATGGGAGATAAGAAATGGGGGAAGGGCAGAGGGCAAGAAATGCAGTATCATCGAAAGTGCTCCTCCAGAGTGTGCATTTTACGAACTGCCACTGCTAAATATAAACACTCTGATATGATCCTCCGGATTTAATGTAAACCATAGCCCCATACAGTAGGTACCATTTTAATGAGTTAAAAATACAAGCCTTGAGCAAATCCAGCTTCCAGCCGGACCCCCCGCTTCTTGGAGCTTGGACCTTCCTCCAGCGCCGGGGGGTTGTTGAACTCCTGGGCTCCAGCGGCCACGCCTCCACTGAAGAAGCTTTGGGAAGCAGATGCAAAGGCAAGATGCAGAACAGAGAACCTTTGTATATGAAAGCAGCTGACAGAGACATTGAACAATAGCATGACATGGTTTTTACCCATCGACCTCTGGGTTATCTACCCAGCACACTCATGCAGCACTACTCTACTTCTGTGGTCCCAGCAGCTGGATCGTGGATCAGTTTAAAGTAGGTCCTATATCTCTGATTACATCGGTACACAAGGCAGTGAAGAAAAGTTTCAGCACACTGGCCTTCATCAATTAGGGAATTGAGTATAGATGTTGCAAGTTATGTTGTAGTTATACAGGACGTTGATGAGGCTGCACCTGGAATATTGTGATCAGTTTTGGTCCCCTTGGTGTTCTGACTTCTGACTTCTTCAACTCTGGGTTTGTGTTGAACTTGATGGGATACTTTGTCCAACTCAGAATCTTTAAACAGTATCTCTCAGATGGATTCATCTGAAAATTTTCAGGAGGTGAGCTCAACAAGATTGAACTATTCACAGTCACTTGGACACTATTTTAAACTTACATCAGGACCAGTAGTCAGAGACACGTACAGCATGGAAACAGACCCTGCGTTCCAACTTGTCCATGCTGACCTGATATCCTAAATTAATCTACTCCCATTTGACAGCACCTGATCCATATACTCTGGCAGCACATTTCATATATGTACCACCCTCTGAATGAAGAAGTTGTCACTTTAATATGTTTCGCCTCTTACCCTAAACTTATGCCCTCTAGTTCTGGACTCACCCACCCCAAAGAAAGGACATTGTCAACAATACTGTCCATGCCCCTCATGATTGTATGACCGCTATTAGGTCACTTCTCTGCCTCCGATGCTCCGATGCTCATTGTAGCTCAAACCCTCCAACCCCCAGCCACATTCCTGTAAATCGTTTCTCATGGAGAAGTCAACGTTTCAGTCCTGAAGAAGGGTTAATACCCAAAACGCTGACTACTCGACATCCTGGTGCTGCCTGGCTTGCTGTATTCTCCCAAACTCCGACTTGCCAACTTCGGGTTGCAATATGTAGTGGCTCAGTAGTTACCACTGCAGCCTCACAGCGCCAGGGACCCAGGTTTGATTCCAGCCTTGGGTGGCTGTCTGTGACGAATTTGCACTTTCTCCCATTGTCTGCGTGGGTTTTCTCTGGGTGGTCCTGTTTTCTTCTAAAATCCAAAGATGTGCAGGTCATGTGGATTGGCCATGCTTAATTGCCAAGAGAGTTAGGTACATTAGTCAGAGGGAAATGGGTCTGGATGGGTTACTCTTCGGGGGGTTGGTGTGGACTTGTTGGGACGAATGGCCTGTGTCTGCAGTGTAGCTAATCTCATCCAATACTTTTGTTACTAACGAATGGCAGAGTAGGCCAAATGGACGAACATCTGCTCCGTTGGTCTTGCGGTCTTAGGTTTCTCTGGATCATTTCATTGGCAATGTGCAGTCCCGGGCTCAATGAGCAGCAGTGTCCACTGAAGGCAAAGCTCATAGATTCATAGAACTCCCACAAAGTGGAAACAAGTCCTTCAGCTGAACACATCTGCACTGATCTTCCGAAGACTAACGCACTCAGATCGATTTTCCTACCCTCCACAAATTGCACACAGAGCCCCTAGGGTGGAATTATTCCTGGGTTCCTGGTGCCATGAGGCAGCAGTGCTAACCCTGAGCCACCATGGAGTTGTGATTGTGGGGTGTAGGCGAGGCAATTGCAGTCCAGCAGAAAACAAAAACAGCCCACCTACTCTCCCACTGTCAGAACTGGCAGGAGGTTCAGTCCTGGGAGGTGACCGAAGGCAACATTGATGGTAGGATCTGATTGCTGGAAGCGCTGGTGCTCCCGCTGGTGCTTCCGCAAGTTGTCGGAAAACATGAACCTCTTCCCACACTCGCGCCAGCTGGAGGGCATCTCCCAGGTGTGAGCACATTGGTGATTCAGTAGGGCGGAGGAATTGCTGTAGGCCTTCCTGCACTTAGGGGAGCAGAATGGCCTTCCCCCTCCGCCACTGCCCCTCCCGCCCCCAACACCCCCGTGTGGTCCAGCTGGTGATTCAGCAGTGTGGAGGAGCAGGTAAAGACCTTCCCACATTCGGGGCAGTAGAACGGCTTCTCCCCCGTGTGGATGGACTGGTGCCTCAGCAGGGCATCAGAATTGCTGAAGGCCTTCCTGCACAGAGGGCAACTGAACGACCTCTCCCCCATGCGGACACACCAGTGGGCCAGTAGGTCGGAGGAAAGAGCAATACCCCTCCTGCAGTTGGGGCAGAAGAACGGCCTCTCAGTGTGGACCCACTGGTGTCTCAGCAGGTGGGAAGAACTGCTGAAGACCATCTCACACTTGGGGCCGGAGAACAGCCTTCCCCGGTGTGGACCAACTGGTGCGTCAGCAGGGCAGAGGAATCACTGAAGGCCTTCCCACACTCAGGGCAGCAGAAGGGCCTCTTCATCTCTGTGGACCCATTGGTGCTTCAGAACCCTTTCAAATTTCTCAATATCCTTCTGATAGGAGGGAGACCAGAATTGCACACAATATTCTAAAAGTGGTCTAACCAATGTCCTGTACAGCCACAACATAACTTCCCAACTCCAATACTCAGTCAGAGGATTGGGAAATCTTTCAAAACCCACAAAAAACAAAGAGGAAAGAATGGAGGTTCAAACCAAATTTTTGAGAGTGAGCTTGGAAGCATCAATGAGAAATCGGCGGCCTGGGTTTATTGGGGACCTGTTCTCCTTAAATGCACTATATACTTATTTCTCTTGTGCTCTTCGTAGTTTCTCTGTGCTGCAGTGTGTAGTGGCTCATTGAAATAATGTCCTGATGCAGCTTATTTTGTGGGTGTTGGGATGATTGCTTCTGTGGTTAAGTATTTGGTTTGTGTGTGTTGTTTTTCTGTAGATGCTAGTTTGAAGTTCCCCATTGACTGTTCGCTGTACTGTGACATCTAAGAATGGCAGTTTATTGTTGTTCTCCTCTTTTTCAAACTAGGAGCCCCCCTCAGGCCATAGTCTCACTACTTTGAACACCAATATACAGACTTGTCAAAGGCCTCCACTGAGGAATAAAACACCAAGTCGAAGATTCATGCTACTCTATTTACTCCATCCAAGTATTCCTGAACACCAAAGACACGAAGATAGAAGAGGATGGAATAATGTTGTCCTTTGACATAACAGACCTGTCCACATCCATTAACATCAACGTGACCAAAGAAAACTGAAGACACTACTCGAACAACTAAAGACAAAAACACAGAACCAACTTCAGCAGCAAAGATAACACTGTCAACCTCGTGGAACTGTGCCTTACCACACACTTTATATTCAGTAACAAGCCCTACAAACAAATCAACGAAATGCCCATGAAACACTTGTGTCATCAAAAAAATGAAACAAATTAGAGGAAACCTACAACACCATCAACAATCTCCTTACTGGCATAAAATTCACAAAAGAGGAGAACAACAACAAAGTGCCATTTCTAGATGTCACAGTAGAGCCAACAGTCAATGATAAATTCAAAACAGCCTCTACAGGAAAACAACACACGCGAACCAAGTACTTAGCTACAGAAGTAATCATCCCTACACATACAAAAAAATCTGAACAAGAGCACTATTTCAACGAACCACTACACACTGCAGCACCCAGTGCCAACAAAGACCAATAAGTAACTGTACAGCGCATTTAAGGAAAATAGGTAGCCAAAAAAAAAGACTGAAATTTGCTTCCCTGACCGGGGATCAAACCCGGGTCGCAGCGGTGAAAGCGCTGAATCCTAACCACTAGACCACCAGGGAAACATAGGCGAGGCTTGACAGCTCTACTGAAAATTGCTTCCCTGCCCAGAAATCGAACCGGGGTCATGGTCGTTCGAAGTTCTCCACCAAAGTCATTTCTTGTATCCATTGCTGCCAATGCGGTCTCCTCTACATTGGGGAGACTGGAGCCCCGTCGCAGTGTCAAGTCACAGCGTTTGAGGGAACATCTCCAGGACACCCGCAACAATCAACCCCATCGCCCTGTGGCCCAACATTTCAACCTCCCCTCCCATCTGCCAGGGACTTGCAGGACCTGGGCCGCCTCCATCGCCGCTCCCTCACCACCCAATGCCTGGAGGAAGAACGCCCCAACTTCTGCCTCGGATACATTCAACCCCAGGACATCAATGTGGACTGTACCAGTTTCCTCATTTCCCTCCACCCCACCTTACCTCAGTTCCAACCTTCCAGCTCAGCGATGTCCTCAGGACCTGTCCTCCCTGCCAATCTCCCTTCCCACCTATCCGCTCCACCCTCCTCTCTGACCTGTCACCTCCATCCCCACCCCCGTTCACCTATTGTACTCTTTGCTACCTTCGTCCCAGCACCCCCCAATTTATCTCGCCACCCCTGGAAGCGTCCTGCCTCTATTCCTGATGAAGGACTTTTGCCCGAAATGTCGATTTTCCTGCTCCTCGGAAGCTGTCTGACCTGCTGTGCTTTTCCCTTACCACTCTGATCTAAACTCTGGGTTCCAGCAACTGCAGTCCTCACTTTTGCCGACCCAATAAACCCAGTGTGCCAATTTCACATCAACAAACTGACACTTTCAGACACAACGTCTACAAAACCCTCGCACATTACTTTACATTAAAGACATCTGGGAAATGATGTCCAGACAACTCAACCCTCTCAGTATCATGGTCGCCCACAAACTTACCAACACACTTAAACAGCGGGTAATGAACCTGAAATACCCGATACAAACAACCAGCAAACAAATGTTATTTACAAAATACCATACAAGGAATTATATACATGAAATCTGCCGCACAGTTCTCTGTGGCAAGAAATGCTGGGATGAGATAAGGAAGATTTTTTTTAGCCAAAACGAATCGGCACTGACGGACAGCCATTTAAAATCAACGCTGTCAGCCCAGGATGGAAGACACGAAGGGATGAACAGTTTTCTGATTTCCTGAAGATTTACAAAGCTGAGACTGGGTTTTGGTGTTTGTTCCGTTTCCACTCCCAAGAGCCGCAGTGGTTGGGGCAGTGAGTTGGGGAAAGTGAAATGTGCCCATGAGCAGCGTGTGGGGCTATTTCAGCTTCCTCTCCTCTGACAGCGCTGTGACTTGACTCTGATGTTCTCAGGGACACTTACTGACGCGAGAGAGTGAAAAGAGTCACGTTCCTGCAGATCAGGAATTCAAACCGTATGCCGGCTTCAGGACAATGAGAAAGATTAATTGGGGTGTGTGAAGAAGCTGTGAGCTGCATTTCAAACAGGTAGGTGGAGTCAAATGCGTCATCCATTGCCTCTGTCACTGTGCGGATCTGACGCCGCCATGGGTCAGAGTTCTGACGTTAACACGGACATGCGCAGCAATGGGAACATTCACAAGAGGAACAGCCAAAGATAATCACCGTCACTGCTTCGCTTCCATAGTCCCAACTTTGTGAAGCAGTATCTTTCATTGGCAAATAAAGCACCTTTGTCCTCAGGTGCCTGCTTCATTTCGATCACGACTTCACGCCCCTCACTGTTCTAGTCTCATTTCCAAACTCTTGGCTCATCGCCTCAAAAGCAGCTCTGTGGGTATCTGCTTGTTACACGCTGGACAGGTAGTGGGCTACAGATTCCCGACCAGTCCCAATGTGATTGAAATACTTCAAACACTCCACTGATTTGCTTCTTTAAAAAAACCGTGGAGCAATCTCCCTTTCTTTCTGACGACATTTCTCATTTTGTACTCGGCAGGGTTCACACCTGCGTGGGGAAACCGCAATGGATTTCATCTCCATCGCATTCACCACTCGGCCCACCAAGACAGAACCACACTGACAGCTTCATTTCCCAGGTCTCTCTGCCTGTGGAGCTGAGAAAATGTGAATCATTGCAGAGTTTGTTTGAATGCAATCACTTCACAGGTTTCGAAAGGGTTAAATATTTGCAAATGGCGAGTCTACGTGTTCCATCCCGAAAGATGAAATGGACGCTCAGTTAAAAACAAAAACAGAAATTACAGGAGCAACTCAGCAGGTCAGGCAGCATCTGTGGAAAGAGAATCAGAGACAACATTTCAGAACTCGTTTTTTTCCTCATCCAGGTCCAGCCAAACCTGCTGAGTTTCTCCAGCAGTTTCGCTTTCTGTCTCGGATTCTCAGCATCCGCAGTCCTTCACGTTAGAAATTCAAACAATTCAGAAACCCCTTTGTGCTACCTCAGTGGAGAAGAATTCCGTTTGGGTATTATTTTCCTAAAACCATTAAATACGTACACTTTCGCAGCCAAGAAAGCGGTAGGAGCGAGAACAAGCAACACTCCGTCCTTGGGTGGCCTCGAGGTACCAACCTTTCGGTTAACAGCCGAACGCGCTGACCAATTGCGCCACAGAGACAGACCCGAAAAGCACCTGCACAGTGTCTTTGAGGAATCTACTAATCAATTCATAATACAACCCGCCCCGCCCAAAATTACCATTGTCTTCTATCAGTTTTACATTTCCATAATAAAGCCTTGGACATTCATTGTGGAGACATGGGGACAGTCTGATCCCACCATCTGCAGGCACATCCATGTCACGAGGAACGAGCTGTCCTACACCGGGGCCATCGCCCTCCGAGCCTTTCAGTGTTTTGCCTCTTCCCGAATTTTCTCATTGGCCCCGAGCCGAGAATGGGTTTGAATTCCTGATGTGCAGAGAATTCTTTCAATGTCTCGGGTCAGTTCATGTCCCGAGAATATCAGAGTCAATCCCCCGGCCTCTTAAACAAGGGGACGGTGTCTGGACTATCTCTGCTCAGTCCGTCAGTTCATCCTTCATTCTCCTCTAATTCCACTTCCCAAAGAGTTTCTAAAGATTCACAAAGCTGGAGACTGGGATTTGTGTTTTACTTCCTGAACATTTTTCCACCTGCTAACTTTTGCAATATTTTGCCAAAACCTCTTCCCCCTTGTAACATTTGCATCATGTCCAGGGATGAGCAATTTCCATTTTGTGGAGACATTCCCAAGTTTGGGAATGTTCTCTTTGGAGCAAAGAAGGTTAACTGGAGATTTCCAGGGGCTGTTGGCAATGATGGGAGAAGACGTGGTGTGAATGGGCAGATTAATGATCAGAAGAACCTATTGCCACTGACTAGGGTCAGTTACCAGAGGACAGGGATTGAAGTTCTTTAATGGAAAGCAGCATTTGTGTCGAACAAACACAGCGAATACTGCAGAAAGCCAACGGGTCGAGCAGCATCTGTGGAAAGGTAAACAGAGCCGACGTTTTGAGTGTGCTACGGTTTTTGTTCAGAACTCAGTCTTTTGCCTCTTCCTGAAGTTGGTCCAGGCCTGTGTCTCAATTGACAAACACATGGCAAGTGCAGTGCCGCAATGTGAAATTATAGCCTTTGCTGTTTAAAAAAAAGCAGTGCATTGTTTAAATGGTGATACATTGGAATGTGGAGAAAGTGAGGACTAGAGGTGAAAGTCGAAAAATGTGGCACTGGAAAAGCACAACAGGTCAGGCAGCATCTGAGGAGCAGGACAGGGGACGTTTCGGGCACAAGCCCTTCATCAGGAATGATGTATGAATGTACTAAGGGGTCTCAGAGTCCCTCCAAACAAGTCAATGCCAGTTGTCGGGCAGATGCAGCAGGCAATGGGCAAGGCAAGTGATATATTACGAAGAGGAATTGAGTTCAGAAGTGGGGTCATTGCACATATTCAAGGCGAAGTTCATCTGAGTTTTGAACAACAAAGAAGTGGATGGTTATGGGGGGAGGTAAGAAAATGGTTTTAAGACCAGTACAGGTCAGTCACAGAGTCTGACAGCACTGAACAGACCCTTCATCCAACTAGTCCATGCTGAGTATGTTCTCAAACTAAACTCGTCCCACCAACCAGTGTTTGGCCCATAAACCTTCGAACCTTTCGTATTCATGTACTTATCCAAATGTCTTTTAAACGTCGTAACTGTACGTGTATAAAATCATGAGGGGCATGGATAGGATAAATAGACAAAGTCTTTACCGTGGAGAGGGGGAGTCCAGAACCAGAGGGAATGGGTTTCGCGTTAATTAATTGACAGCACACATTGATGAGAATAATTTTGATCTGAGACTCAGCTCCTCCGAATTGCATTATCCCAACTACCCTGAATTCGCTTACCACGCAGACAACCCATCCAACAGTGTCTTAATGAAGCTGCCTCTACTGCTTCCTTGAGCACAGAATTCCATTAATGTGGCTTCAGAATGACAAGGATTGGATCCGGAAGTCTCAGATCATAATTATTCTCATCAATGTGTGCTGTCAATTAATTCGCTTTTGTTACAATGCAGCACACATTCACATACTGAGATTTTAGTTTTATTTTTTGTGATGGTTAGAATCCAGTTTTGATTGCTAGTACATTTATTGTCCTTGTCCCTTTCTATCATTCTCTGGTATTTGGTTTCCAAATCACGACATTGCTCACTGGCCTTGATTTGGATTGGCTATGCTAAATTGCCCAGTGTCCAGGGATGTGCAGGTTAGGTGGGTTAGCCATGGGAAACGCAGGGTTATAGTTTCAAAGTAATAGAGGGAGTAGGCCATTTGGACCATTGACTCTGCTCCGCCGTTCATTAAAATCATGGCGGATCGATCAATCGACTCAGCTCCTCCGAATTGCATTATCCCAACTACCCTGAATTCGCTTACCACGCAGACAACCCATCCAACAGTGTCTTAATGAAGCTGCCTCTACTGCTTCCTTGAGCACAGAATTCCATTAATGTGGCTTCAGAATGACAAGGATTGGATCCGGAATATCGAAGGGATACGTGGCATTCAATTCGAGTGAGGAGCTCAGTAACGGTAGAGGGTGGGCACTGCTAATCAAAGCACTGATAGCATGGTAGTCTGGTGTCAGCTCGGATTTCAGGTACTGATTTCTCTGTCCTCTGATCTCCCTGTTCCCACAGAATTAAATGTTGTATGTTCTCAGCTCTGCTCGATTTCTGCTGAAGCTTTGACCCCCTTTTACACCTTCCGGAGCAATAAAATATTCTGAGCCTCCTGGAAATGACACCTGATTTAAAAAATCTCTAAAGTTATCTGTCAACTTCCTCGGCTCCATTGGAAAAATGTCCCAGCTTCTTCTTAATTCAAACCCTCCATTCCCAGCAACACGCTGGTAAAGTCGGGAATAGGGAATTGCATCAAATCACATCAATGTACTGTCTGAAACAATCTAGCTGTGTTCTGGCCTGAGATATGGAGAGTCCCTGGTGTAACTAATTACGAATGCAATAAATTTGGTCACAGAATTTTACAATCATTTTGCAACAAAGGGGTCTACTTTGATAAGGAGGAAGTGGTCATTTCTAGGGTAAGTGAACAGTTTCTAGATCAGGGAGATGAAGTTCCAGACACTTGGGAAGGGAAAGAAATGAATTTGATAAATAAGACATCGAACTGTGGATGCTGGAAATCTGAAACAAAAACTGAGAACACAGGAAAAACTCAGCAGGACTGGAAGCATCTGTGGAGAGAAAGCAGAGTTAAAGTTTCGATTCCAACAACTCCTCTTCGGGATTCTGAAATACTTTGTGAGAACCCCTTAAGTCATCTGCCCAGCTTTAAGACCATAATACACAGGAGCAGGATGAGGCCATTTGGCCCATCGAGTCTGCTCCACCAGTCGATCATGGATGATATGTTTCTCCATCCCATTCTGCTGCCCTCTCCTCATAACCCTTGACCCCTTATTAATCAAGAACCTATCTCTGTCTTAAATGCCCTCAATGACTTGCCATCCTCAACCCTTCTCCTAGTGGAAACATCATCTCCACGTCCACATTGTCCAGACATAGAGTAGCACAGCGCTGCCTGACCCACTGTCCACTTCCTGTTGTTTTCAGGAAGGATTCCAGCATCTCCAACAACGCGCTTCTAAATTTTGTGCCCAGTTGGTTAGCTCTCCCTGGATCCCGTGAGATTTAACCTTACTCAACAATTCACTGTGTGGTACAATTAACAAAGTTCCCAGCCCCCACCTCTTTCCGCACACATGGGCAGCCCGATGGATCAGTGGTTCGCACTGCTGCCTTACAGCGCCAGGGATCCGTTTTCGATTCCAGCCTTGGGGCGACTGTCTGTGTGGAGTTTGCACATTCTCCCTGCCGTGTCTGCTGGGTTTCCTCCGGGTGCTCTGGTTTCCTCCCAAAATCTAATGATGTGCAGTTTCGGGAGAAGTGGCCATACTAAAGGGGTCCATAGTGTGCAGTACGTTTGGTGGAATGGGATAGGGGAAAGTGTCTACATAGGTTACGCTTTGGATGGTCGGTGTGGACTTGTTAGGCTGAATGGCGTGTTTCCACATTGCAGGAATTCTACGTGGCATTCCCCCAACTCCAGAGTCTCAGCACTCTTGGTTTTTCACATGAACAGTGTGGGGGAGGGAAACAATGTTTTACACGGGAGTAAGGTTCCGTGAGTGTGAAGTTAAAAGTAAACGCATTGCTTCAGCTGTTTTCCCCGGTATACCAGAGGGTGAGGGGTGATCTTACAGACGTTTATAGAATCATGAGAGGAATGGATAGGATAAATCGATAAGATCATTTCCCTGAGATGGGAGAAGTCCAGAACAGGAGGGTAATATGTTTGGGGTGAGTTTGGCAAGTGTAAGGAATGATCTGCCAGAGGAAGTGGTGGATGTAGGTCCAATTACAATATTTAAAAGGCATCTGGATGGGTATATGAATAGGAAGAGTTCAGAGGGATATGGGCCAAGTGCTGGTAAATGAGACGAGATTAATTTAGGCTATCTGGTCGGCACGGATGAGTTGGACAGAAGGACCTGTTTCTGTGCTGTGTATCTCTGTGACTCTGGCTTACCCGTAATGTTTGCCCTGCCAGTGTGTTCAGTTTCTGTCTGGTGTCGATGACAATGCCTTGATATCTCATTTCCTCCATCGCCCCACTTCCACCTCCCCAGATGTTAACCATTTCGTGTCTGGTTGTTTCTCAAGCAGCTGCATTGTAGGTTCATCCTGAATTGACACTTTTTTTTGCTTCCCAAAATCAGACTTACTCACTCCTTCATATCGTGAAAGATACTAACTTTCCGGTGGAGGCATCCAAAATTCAGAGGTGTCTGTCTTGATGTTTTCATTTTTCGGTCTCTGTAAGATCCTGTATCGTGATAAATAGTTTGAGCGGAGTGAGAATAGAGGGGTGAGAGGGGGTGGGATGGTGCTTTCAATTTTGTGGGAAAAGAAAAGAATGTTCTGCGGAAAGTAGAATTGCTTGTTTGGAATTTCTAACCTGGACTGACAGTAATGACTTTTGTAATCTCTTTTTACAGATTATTTGAAGATCTGAAGACGGACGTTTCAATATCAATAGATGAAGAGCTTTGCCTGAAACATTGACTCTGCTGCTCCTCAGATGCTGCCTGATCTGCTGTGCTTTGACTCTGACTCTCCAGCATTTGCAGTCCTCAATTTCACGTTAATGTCTGGCAGTCACTGAATCCATCGGGACAATAACAATTTTCGACTATGATTCTGTGAGAAGGAACCAAGCTTTTTGGTTCCTCTTTCAGTACGTTTTCAGCATCAGTGAGACTGGAAGAGAGACCCGACTGTTGCAGCACTCTGATTGTGGAGCCAGTAAAAGTTATACAGACTGGGAGGAGGAATTCACGGCGGGGAGGTACTGTACACGCGTTTGTGTGCAGCTGAAGCTTCGGTCATGGAGAAACCCAAGGAATCCCGTCCCGTGGCGAAACCATGAAAATGTGGTGACTGTGGGAAAGGTTTCCATTTCCCATCTAACCTGGAGACTCATGGGCGCAGTCACACCGGGGTGAGACTGTTCTCCTGCTCTGAGTGCGGGAAGACCTTCAGCAATTCCTCTGTACTGCAGAGGCACCAGGGGGTCCACACAGGCGAGAGGCCATTCTCCTGCCCCAACTGCAGGAAGGCCTTCAGCTATTCGTCCGTCCTACTGACCCACCGCCGGGTCCACATATTGAAGAAGCCCTTCAGCTGCTCCAAGTACGGGAAGGCCTTCAATGATACCTCTGCCCAGCTGAGGCAACAGCGGGTCCACACCGGGGAGAGCCCATTCTCCTGCCTCAAGTGCAGGAAGGGCTTTACCCAGGCATCCCACCTTCGGGTCCATACGGGGGAGAAGCCCTTCCCCTGCCCAGAGTGTGGGAAGGCCTTCACCAATTCCTCCCACCTGCTGAGGCACAGGTGGGGCCATACCGGGGAAAGGCCGTTCACCTGCCCCGAGTGGAAGTGGAGGTTCTCATCATTCTGCACCTTGCAGAAGCGCCAGCGGGCACACCAGTGCTCCCAACAATCTGATGCTGCTGGTGAAGCTGCTGTGGGCCACTGAGAGGACTGAACCCTTGCACATTCTGACAGTGCTTATAGTGGGAGAGTCGGTTGGATTTTTTTGTTTTCTGCCGTCGTGCTCCCCCACCCCTGCAACTTTGCTTCCAGTGGGCGCTGCTGCTCGTTGATACCAGCAGCTGTTCTCTTTAGTTTTTTCTTGTCCAGTTAAATAATTATTAACTCTGTCTGGGAACGACCTCCAGTCTGTAAGAAATAGCTGAATACTTCAGGGTGTCCATTCGCATTCAGCAGTGACTTTGAAATTGAATTTACAGTTATGTGCCTGTGAACAACTCATCATCGAAGGATTTGCCAACGGCTGGAGAACTGTGCGGCAGAGTTCATGTATATATTTCCTTGTATGGTATTTTGTAAATAACATTCGTTTGATGGTTGTTTGTATAGGGTATTTCGGGTTCATTATCCGCTGTTTAAGTGTGTTGGGAGGTTTGTGGGCTACCATGATGCTGAGAGGTTTAGGTTGCCTGGACATCATTTCCCAGATGTTTTTAATGTAAAGTAATGTGCTCGGGTTTCTGTAGACGTTGTGTCTGCTTGTGTCAGTTTGTTGATGTGAAATCGGCACACTGGGTTTATTGGGTAGGCAAAAGTGAGGACTGTAGATGCTGGAAACCAGAGTTTAGATCAGAGTGGTGCTGGAAAATCACAGCAGGTCAGACAGCTTCCGAGGATCAGGAAAATCGACGTTTCGCGCAAAAGCCCTTCATCAGGAATAGAGGCAGGACCCCTCCAGGGTGGAGAGATAAATTGGGGGGTGCTGGGCCTAAGGTAGCAAAGAGTACAACAGGTGAATGGGGGTGGGGATGGAGGTGACAGGTCAGAGAGGAGGGTGGAGCGGATAGGTGGGAAAGGAGATTGGCAGGGAGGACAGGTCATGAGGACAGTGCTCAGCTGGAAGGTTGGAACTGAGGTAAGGTGGGGGGAGGGGAAATGAGGAAACTGGTACAGACCACATTGATGTCCTGGGGTTGAATGTATCCGAGGCAGAAGTTGGGACGTTCTTCCTCCAGGCATCGGGTGGGGAGGGAGCAGCGATGGAGGAGGCCCAGGACATGCATGTCCCTGGCAGAGTGGGAAGGGGAGGTTGAAATGTTGGGCCACAGGGCGATGGGGTTGATTGTTGCAGGTGCCCTGGAGATGTTCCCTCAAACTCTGTGACTTGACTCTGCGACTGGGCTCCAGTCTCCCCAATGTAGAGGAGACCGCATCGGGAGCAATGGATACAAGAAACAACTTTGGTGGAAGCCTTCTTACGACCGTGACCCGGGTTCGATTTCCGGGCAGGGAAGCAATTTTCAGGAGAGCTGTCAAACTTTTCCAATGTCTCCCTGGTGGTCTAGTGGCTAGGATTCGGCGCGTTCACTGCTGTGGCCCGGGTTCGATTCCTAGTCAGGCAAGCAATTTTTACTGTGAATGCTTGGCGATCCATTCTTCTTAAATGCGCTGTACAGTTACTTATTCGTCTTCTTCGTCACTGGGTGCTGCAGTGTGTAGTGTTTCGTTGAAATAGTGTCCTCGTTCAGATTTGTTTGTATGTGTAGGGATGATTACTTCTGTAGCTAAGTACTTGGTTCGCGTGTGGTGTTTTCCTGTAGAGGCTGTTTTGATTTTACCATTGACTGTTCTCGACTGTGACATCTAGAAATGGCACTTTGTTGTTGTTCTCCTCTTTTGTGAATTTTATGCCAGTAAGGAGATTGTTGATGGTGTTGTAGGTTTCCTCTAATTTGTTTCATTTTTTGATGGCAGAAGTGTTTCATGGGTATTTCGTTGATTTGTTTGTAGGGCTTGTTACTGAATATAAAGTGGGTGGTAAGGCACAGTTCCACGAGCTGGACAGTGCTAACTTTGCTGCTGAAGTTGGTTCTGTGTTTTTGTCTTTAGTTGTTCGAGTAGTATCTTCAGTTTTCTTTGGTCACGTGGATGTTAATGGATGTGAACAGGGCTGTTATGTCAAAGGACAACATTATTCCATCCTCTTCTATCTTCGTGTCTTTGGTGTTCAGGAATTCTTGGATGGAGTAAATGGAGTGGCATGAATCTTCGACTTGGTGTTTTAGTCCTCAGTGGAGGCCTTTGACTAGTCTGTATATTGGTGTTCCAAGTAGTGAGACTATGGCCTGAGGGGGGGCTCCTAGTTTGAAAAAGAGGAGAACAACAATAAACTGCATTCTTAGATGTCACAGTAGAGCGAACAGTCAATGGGGAACTTCAAACTAGCATCTTCAGAAAAACAACACACACAAACCAAATACTTAACCACAGAAGCAATCATCCCAACACCCACAAACGAAGCTGCATCAGGACATTATTTCAACGAGCCACGACACACTGCAGCACAGAGAAACTACGAAGACCACAAGAGAAAAACGTATATAGTGTATTTAAGGAGAACGCGTCCCCAATAAACCCATTCCGCCGATTTCCCAGTGATGCTTCCAAGCTCACTCTCAAAAATTCGGTTTGTCCCTCCATTCTTTCCTGTTTGTTTTTTGTGGGTTTTGAAAGCGTTCCCAATCCTCTGACTGAGTATTAGAGTTGGGAAGGTAAAAACAATGACTGCAGATGCTGGAAACCAGATTCTGGATTAGTGGTGCTGGAAGAGCACAGCAGTTCAGGCAGCATCCAAGTAGCTTCGAAATCGACGTTTCGGGCAAAAGCCCTTCGTCAGGAATAAAGGCAGTGAGCCTGAAGCATGGAGAGATAAGCTTATCTCTCCATGCTTCAGGCTCACTGCCTTTATTCCTGACGAAGGGCTTTTGCCCGAAACGTCGATTTCGAAGCTGCTTGGATGCTGCCCGAATTGGATTTGCGAAGTTATGTTGTGGCTGTACAGGACATTTGTGAGACCACTTTTAGAATATTATGTGCAATTCTGGTGTCCCTCCAATCAGAAGGATATTGTGAAATTTGAAAGGGTTCTGAAGCACCAATGGGTCCACAGAGGGGAAGAGGCCCATCTGCTGCCCTGAGTGTGGGAAGGCCTTCAGTGATTCCTCTGCCCTGCTGACGGACCAGTTGGTCCACACCGGGAAAGGCTGTTCTCCGGCCCCAAGTGCGAGATGGCCTTCAGCAGTTCTTCCCACCTGCTGAGACACCAGTGGGTCCACACTGAGAGGCCGTTCTTCTGCCCCAACTGCAGGAGGGGCATTGCTCTTTCCTCCGACGTACTGGCCCATTGTTGTGCCCAAATGGTAGAGAGGTCGTTCAGTTGCCCTATGTGCAGGAAGGCCTTCAGCAATTCCTCGGCCCTGCTGAGGCACCAGTCTATCCACACCGGGGAGAAGCCGTTCTCCTGCCCCGAATGTGGGAAGGTCTTTACCTGCTCCTCCACACTGCTGAATCACCAGCTGGACCACACGGGGGTTTGGGGGTGGGGGGGAACAGTGGCGGAGGAGGGGAGGCCATTCTGCTGCCCTGAGTGCGGGAAGGCCTTCAGCAATTGCTCCGCCCTGCTGAAGCACCAGTGTGTCCACCCTGGGGAGAGACCCTTCAGCTGGCCCGAATGTGGGAAGAGGTTCATGTTTTCCTGCAACTTGCGGAAGTACTAGTGGGGGCACCAGCGCTCCCAGCAATCAGATCCCACCAGTGACGCTGCCTTCGGTCACCCCCCAGCAATGAATCTGCTGCCAGTTCTGACAGTGGGTGCAGTGGGAGAGTAGGTGGGCTGTTATTGTTTTCTGCTGGAATGCAATTGCCTCCCCTACACCCCACAAACCCAACCCCATGGTAGCTCAGGGTTAGCACTGCTGCCTCATGGCACCAGGAACTCAGGAATAATTCCACCCTTGGGGGTCTGTGTGCAATTTATGGAGGGTAGGAAAATGGATCTGAGTTGGTTAGTCTTCGGAAGATCAGTGCAGATGTGTTCGGCTGAAGGACCTGTTTTTCCACATTGTGGGGGTTCTATGATTCTATGAGCTTTGCCTTCAGTGGACACTGTTGCTCATTGAGCCCGGAACTGCACATTGCCAATGAAATGATCCAGAGAAACCTAAGACCGCAAGAACATCGGAGAAGAGGTTTGGCCTACTCTGCCATTCGTTAGTAACAAAAGTATTGGATGAGATTAGCTACATTTTGGAAACAGGCCATTTGTCCCAACAAGTCCACACCGACCCTCCGAAGTGTAACCCATCCAGACCCATTTCCCTCTGACTAATGTACCTAACTCTATGGGCAATTAAGCATGGCCAATCCACAAGACCTGCACATCTTTGGTTTAAGGAAGAAAACAGGATCACCCAGAGAAAACCCACGCAGACATTGGGAGAATGTGCACACTCCTCACAGACTGCCACCCAAGGCTGGGATCAAACCTGGGTCCCTGGCACTGTGAGGCTGCAGGTGTAACCACTGAGCCACTACATATTGCAACCCGAGGTTGGCAAGCCGGGGGTTGTTAGAATACAGCAAGCCAGGCAGCACCAGGATGTGGAGTAGTCAGCGTTTTGGGCATTAACCCTTCTTCAGGACTGAAAGAGTGACTTATCTATGAGAAAAGATTTACATGAATGTTGCTGGGGTTTGGAGGGTTTGAGCTGCAGGGAGCGGCTGAATAACTTGGGGTTGTTTTCACTGGAGCATCGGAGGCAGAGAAGTGACCTAATAGCGGTTACAAAATCATGAGGGGCATGGACAGGGGAACAGACAAGGTCTTTTCCCTGTGCTGGGGGAGTCCAGAAGTAGAGGGCATAGGTTTAGGGTGAGAGGCGAAATATATAAAAAGGGACGACTTCTTCATGCAGAGGGTGGTACTTATATGAAATGAGCTGCCAGAGTATGTGGGTCAGGCGTTGTCAAATGGGAGTAGATTAATTTAGGATATCAGGTCAGCATGGACAAGTTGGACCGAAGGGTCTGTTTCCATGCTGTATGTGTCTCTGACTACTGGTCCTGATGTAAGTTTAAAATAGAGTCCAAGTAACTTTGAATAGTTCAATCTTGTTGAGCTCACCTACTGAAAAGTTTCAGATGAATCCCTCTGAGAGATACTGTTTAAACATGCTGAGTTGGACAAAGTATCCCATCAAGTTCAACACAAACCCAGAGTTGAAGAAGTCAGAAGTCAGAACACCAAGGGGACCAAAACTGATCGCAATATTCCAGGTGCGGCCTGATCAACATCCTGTATAACTACAACATAACTTGCCAACATCTATACTCAATTCCCGAACTGATGAAGGCCAGTGTGGTGAAACCTTTCTTCACTACCTTGTGTACCGATGTTGTCAGAGATATAGGACCTACTTTAAACTGATGCAGAATCCAGCTGCTGAGAGCCGAGAACCAGAATAGTGTTGCGTGGGTGTGCTGGGCTTTAGATTTTGAGACCACCTCCCCACACCTCTGGAGACCTCAGGTCTGTAGCTTGCCTTCTTATCTTTGAGGGTTTTCCACCTGTTTGAAACAGCCTGTCCTGCAATTAACCCCTTTATTCCAAGGCGTTCCTTCTACAGGTAGAATTAATTGTCCTTCTGTCACACAGTTATTAAACACCATTATCTCATCTGCCCAAACGAACAGCTCATTGTTTTGCCTCCTCCTTCCCAGCGATAGTTAATGTATGTTATTTGTTAACACCCTTGTAGCAGTTTCTCATTGGCCCTTTCGTTTCTTGGTCCAGAAAGAGTTATTGCTGACTCATGAAGTTTTCAAAGTTCTGGAGTTTACAGGACCACACCACATTCCTCTCTGCCTCCCCCAGGAATAACGATTGCTCCTGAGGTACTCACAGTTCCTGACGTTCCTTGATATCCCCAAATACAATCCATATGTCAGGAAATCACTGGTGCTGCCCTGACATAGATAGTCAATGTTTGAACAGAAGATTATGGGGAGAAAATGCAGAAATCCGAAATGCAAGGAGACTTGGGAGTTCAAGTCCAGGATTTTCTCAAAGTACACTTGCAGGTTGAGTTGCACTTTCCCCTGCAAGTGCCGAATGTGTGACGCCAGCCGATTTACCTGCTCCCTCCTCGCTATCCAAGGGGCCAAACTTACCTTCCAGGTGAAGCAGCACTTTACCTGCACTACCCACAACCCAGTCTACTGCATTTGCTGCTCACAATATGGGCTCATCTACATTGGGGAAAACGAACCGTAAACTGGGTGACTGCTGCACAGAACATCTACGTTCTGCCTGCAAAAAAGACCCTGAGCTTCCAGTTGCCTGCCAATTCCACACCCCACCCTGTTCCCTGTCCAACATCTCTGTCTCAGGTTTGCTGTTGTGTTCCAGCGAAGCTCAGCACCAGCAGAACGAAGAGCACCGAATATTACACTTGGGGACATTGCATCCCTCCGGTCCCAATATCGAATTCAATAATTCTAGGGCCTGAACTCCATGGTATCCTCGTCCCTGCCGCACACGCCAAGCCTTGTTATCACACAGTCTGTCATTCCACACTACTTAACCACGAACAGTGTCCATTAACAGTTATTCACCCCCCTCCCCCCCGCCCCCCCCCCCCACGCAGATCGTTATCAACTCCTTTTTTCTGTCCAACAGTTCTTCCTTCGCTTTGGGCTCTGTCCTGATCTTCCCTTCCTCCCACAATATCTCCTGCATATAAACCGACATTTTCCCAATCACCATCTGTTCTGTGGAAGGGTCACCGGCAACTCCTGTTTTTTGTTCCTGATATACAGCATCCGCAGTTCTTTCAGCTTTTTATTGAGAGAGAGTTGGAAATTGTTTATAGAGACAGAAGGAGAAGGGGGAGAAACAGAACAGACATGAACGTCAAATCATTGTAGTGCGATCACTTCCCTTAAGCATGAATAGAGCGCAGGGGTCATCTGTGAGCTTGTGGCGCAACGGTAGCGCGTCTGACTCCAGATCAGAAGGTTGCGTGTTCAAAACACGTCAGGCTCACTACAATCATCTAACATTTCAAATGAAGAAAGGAGTACGTTCACTCCGTATATCGGATGTATCAAAAGTTCTTTGCGGAAACTTTCGATCACACGTGAATCTTTGCTGTCAGTTTGATTTGTACACACTGTGTCAGGGAGATGGTGTGCCCATTGTTTGGGTCAATGCTCAGCTCCCCGCAATGTGAGAAATCGAACACAAACTGTTCATCACGGGATTTAAACACACAGCCGCTTCGTTCAGTTGGTGACCACGAGGTGTGGATAACATTATACCGATGTTTTTACAACATAATCTAGAGATTTCCATCCAGGTTTTAGTCACATCAAACTGCCACGTAATGATGTTATGGCCTCAGTAAACTATAATAACGTGAAGATCGCTGGGATGATTTTCTACATCCGACTGCAATATAAACACAGATCATTGTTTCCAGTTTTGGTGGAACAAAAGACATCGTGTTGGTGGATAATTACAGTTAGTGCAAACACAGCTAGCCGTCGATAACTATTAATCCTGTTCACTTCAATGGCCAAATTTCAATTCAGAAACCAAGTGCACTCGGCTGCTTGTAACATAGACAACAGGACAAAATGGCTCAAAGGAGGAGAAATGGGACATTGAGGAGGAGTGAAATGTTTGCTTTTGGTCACCTCCACAATTGTTAGAAAAACAGGTTGAAAGGATTCTTAAAAGGTGTCTGAAGGAGTGGGGAGGGATAACACTTCAGACAGCGCAAAGGGGAAGACCACTTTCTAGTCGAAGAAAAAGACATTCCTTCTTTCTGAAAGAACTGGGAAACAGAAGAGGGGATGAAATCTGACTTGGGAGCTATTTCCTATTTGTTGAGGATGTTGCTTCATCACAGTCTTGGTTTAGAGCATAAGCTCTTCATCAGGAATAAAGGGTGGCCCAAGGGGGCTGAGAGATAAATGGGAAGGAAGTGGGGCTGGAGGGAAGGCAGCTGGGAGTGCAATAGGTAGACGGAGGTAGGGATTGATGGTGATAGGTCAGAGATGAGGGTGGAGTGAATAGGTGAGAAGCAAGGTGGACAGGTATGACAGGTCAAGAGGTTGGTGTCGAATTGGAAGGTTGGATCTGGGACAAGGTGGGGGAGAGGAAATAAGGAAACTGATGAAATCCACATTGATACCATGTGGTTGGAGGGTCTTAAAGCAGAAGTTGAGTTGTTTTCCTACAAGTGTCGGGTAGCAAGAGTTTGGCAGTGGAGGAGGCCCAGGACTTGCATGTCCTTGGTGGAATGGGAGGGGGAGTTAAAGTGTTCCGCCACAGGGCGGTCGGTGGTTTAGATTTAGATTCCCAGAGTTGTTCCCTGAAATGTTCCGCTAGTTGGCGTCCAGTTTCCTCAATGTGGATGAGACCATATTGCGAGCAATGGACATAATCTTATCAATAGATTGCATAAATCTTAGCTTGCCAGAGTTATTTTCTTTAATTAAATTAAAGAATTTTTTTATTCAATTGGATGACTGCATGAAACGGTTTGTTGGTCAGACTTGAATCATCACTCCCAAATGAGACGATGCCATGAATATCAGTGAACTGCTCTTTTTGTTAAAAACCACAAGTTCTTGAGTTATTTTCACAACTTACTGGTATTCACACCTGCACATTCAATGTCAAACTCTGACATCAGATATGATATGACACCATTAATTTTGACTTACAATATTCGAACAAACAAATTAATAGCACACAGTGAATCGCAAGTCTGATTAATCTGAAATTAAATTTGACCAAAAAAATATAAAATCAAGATGGGAGATTAGAAATGGGGGAAGGGCAGAAGGCGAGAAATGCAGCATCATAGAAAGTGCTCCCCCAGAGTGTGCATTTTACCAACTACCACTGCTAAATATAAACACTCTGATATGATCCTTCGGTTTTAATGTAAACCATAGCCCCATACAGTAGGTACCATTTAAATGAGTTAAAAATACAAGCATTGAGCAAATCCAGCTTCCAGCCTTACCCCCCCCCCCCCCGCCCCCTCTCACTTCTTGGAGCTTGGACCATCCTCCAGCGCCGGGGGGTTGTTGAACTCCTGGGCTCCAGCGGCCACGCCTCCACTGAAGAAGCTTTGGGAACCAGATGCACAGAACCGTTGTATATGAAAGCAGCTTACAGAGACATTGAGCAATAGCATCACATGGTTTTTACCCATCGACCTCTGGGTTATCTACCCAGCACACTCACGCAGCAATTCTCTACTTCTGTGCTCCCAGCAGCTGGACCGTGGATCAGTTTAAAATAGGTCCTATATCTCTGATAACATCGGTACACAAGGCAGTGAAGAAAGGTTTCAGCACACTGGCCTTCATCAGTTAGGGAACTGAGTATAGATGTTGGCAAGTTATGTTGTAGTTATACAGGACGTTGATCAGGCCGCACCTGGAATATTGTGATCAGTTTTGGTCCCCTTGGTGTTCTGACTTCTGACTTCTTCAACTCTGGGTTTGTGTTGAACTTGATGGGATACTTAGTCCAACTCAGCATGTTTAAACAGTATCGCTCAGAGGGATTCATCTGAAACTTTTCAGGAGGTGAGCTCAACAAGATTGAACTATTCAAAGTTACTTGGACTCTATTTTAAACTTACATCAGGACCAGTAGTCAGAGACACGTACAGCATGGAAACAGACCCTTCGGTCCAACTTGTCCATGCTGACCTGATATCCTAAATTAATCTCGTCCCATTTGACAGCACCTGACCCATATACTCTGGCAGCTCATTTCATATAAGTACCACCCTCTGCATAAAGAAGTTGTCACTTTAATTTGTTTCGCCTCTTACCCTAAACTTATGCCCTCTAGTTCTGGACTCCCCTGCCCAAGGAAAGGACATTGTCTATTGCACTGTCCATGCCCCTCATGATTTTATAACCGCTATTAGGTCACTTCTCTGTCTCCGATGCTCCAGTGAAAACAACCCCATGCTATTCAGCCGCTCCCTGCAGCTCAAACCCTCCAACCCCCAGCAACATTCATGTAAATCTTTTCTCATAGATAAGTCACTCTTTCAGTCATGAAGAAGGGTTAATACCCAAAACGCTGACTACTCCACATCCTGGTGCTGCCTGGCTTGCTGTATTCTCCCAACCCCCGGCTTGCCAACTTCGGGTTGCAATATGTAGTGGCTCCGTGATTACCACTGCAGCCTCACAGTGCCGGGGATCCAGATTTGATTCCAGCCTTGGGTGGCTGTCTGTATGAATTTGCACTTTCCCCCAATGTCTGAGTGAGTTTTCTCTGGGTGGTCCTGTTTTCTTCCATAAACCAAAGATGTGCAGGTCATGTGGATGGGCCATGCTTAATTGCCCATAGAGTGAGGTACATTAGTCAGAGGGAAATGGGTCTCGATGGTTTACACTTCGGAGGGTCGATGTGGACTTGTTGGAATGAATGGCCTGTTTCCACACTGAAGCTAATCTCATCCAATACTTTTGTTACTAACGAATGGCAGAGTAGGCCAAACTTCTTCTCCGATGGTCTGCGATCTTAGGTTTCTCTGGTTCATTTCATTGGCAATGTGCAGTCCCGGGCTCAATGAGCAACAGTGTCCACTGAAGGCAAAGCTCATAGAATCATAGAAACCCCACAATGTGGAAACAGGTCCTTCAGCCGAACACATCTGCACTGATCTTCCGAAAACTAACCAACTCAGATCCATTTTCCGACCCTCCATAACTTGCACACAGACTCCCAAGGGTGGAAGTATTCCTGGGTTCCTGGTGCCATGAGGCAGCAGTGCTAACCCTGAGCCATCATGCAGTTGTGATTGTGGGGTGTCGGGAAGGCAATTGCAGTCCAGCAGAAGACTAAAACAGCCCACCTACTCTCCCACTGCACCCACTGTCAGAACTGGCAGGAGGTTCAGACCTGGGAGGTGACTGAAGGCATCATCACTGGTAGGATCTGATTGCTGGGAGAGCTGGTGCTCCCGCTGGTGCTTCCGCAAGTTGTAGGAAAACATGAACCTCTTCCCACACTCGGTCCAGCTGGAGGGCATCTCCCAGGTGTGGGCACATTGGTGCTTCAGTAGGGCAAAGGAATTGCAGAAGGCTTTCCCACACTTAGGGCAGCAGAATGATCTCCCCTCCTCCGCCACTCTCCCCCACCCCCCAAACCCCCGTGTGGTCCAGCTGGTGATTCAGCAGTGTGGAGGAGCAGGTAAAGACCTTCCCACATTCGGGGCAGGAGAACGGCTTCTCCCCGGTGTGGATAGACTGGTGCCTCAGCAGGGCCGAGGAATTGCTGAAGGCCTTCCTGCACAGAGGGCAACTGAACGACCTCTCTACCATTTGGACACACCAATGGGACAGTATGTCGGAGGAAAGAGCAATGCCCCTCCTGCAGTTGGGGCAGAAGAACGGCCTCTCAGTGTGGACCCACTGGTGTCTCAACAGGTGGGAAGACCTGCTGAAGGCCATCTCGCACTTGGGGCCAGAGAACAGCCTTCCCCGGTGTGGACCAACTGGTGCGTCAGCAGGGCATGGGAATCATTGAAGCCCTTCCTACACTCAGGGGAACAGAAGTGCCTCTTCCCCTCTGTGGGCCCATTGGTGCTTCAGACCCCTTTCAAATTTCACAAAATCCTTCTGATTGGAGGGACACCAGAATTGCACACAATATTCTAAAAGTGGTCTCACCAATGTCCTGTACAGCCACAACATAACTTCGCAACTCCAATTCAGGCAGCATTCAAGCAGCTTCAAGATTGACGTTTCGGGCAAAAGCCCTTCGTCAGGAATAAAGGCAGTGAGCCTGAAGCATGGAGAGATAAGCTTATCTCTCCATGCTTCAGGCTCACTGCCTTTATTCCTGACGAAGGGCTTTTGCCTGAAACGTCGATTTCGAAGCTACTTGGATGCTGCCTGAACTGCTGTGCTCTTCCAGCACCACTAATCCAGAATCTGGTTTCCAGCATCTGCAGTCATTGTTTTTACCTTCCCAACTCCAATACTCAGTCAGAGGATTGGGAACGCTTTCAAAACCCACAAAAAACAAACAGGAATGAATGGAGGGAAAAACCGAATTTTTGAGAGTGAGTTTGGAAGCATCACCTTGAAATCGGCGGAATGGGTTTATTGGGGACGCGTTCTCCTTAAATACACTATATACGTATTTCTCTTGTGGTCTTCGTAGTTTCTCTGTGCTGCAGTGTGTAGTGGCTCGTTGAAATAATGTCCTGATGCAGCTTCGTTTGTGGGTGTTGGGATGATTGCTTCTGTGGTTAAGTATTTGGTTTGTGTGTGTTGTTTTTCTGTAGATGCTAGTTTGAAGTTAACCAATGACTGTGACATCTAAGATTGGCAGTTTATTGTTGTTCTCCTCTTTTTCAAACTAGGAGCCCCCCTCAGGCCATAGTCTCACTACTTGGAACACCAATATACAGACTAGTCAAAGGCCTCCACTGAGGACTAAAACACCAAGTCGAAGATTCATGCCACTCCATTTACTCCATCCAACAATTCCTGAACACCAAAGACACGAAGATAGAAGAGGATGGAGTAATGTTGTCCTTTGACATAACAGCCCTGTTCACATCCATTAACATCAACGTGGCCAAAGAAAACTGAAGACACGACTCGAAGAACTCAAGACAAAAACACAGCACCAACTTCATCAGCAAACATAACACTGTCAACCTCGTGGAACTGTGCCTTACCACCCACTTCATATTCAGTAACAAGCCCTACAAACAAATCAACGAAACGCCCATGAAACACTTCTGTCATCAAAAAATGAAACAAATTAGAGGAAACCTACAACACCATCAACAATCTCCTTACTGGCATAAAATTCACAAAAGAGGAGAACAACAACAAAGTGCCATTTCTAGATGTCACAGTAGACCGAACAGTCAATGATAAATTCAAAACAGCCTCTGCAGGAAAGCAATACACGCGAACCAAGTACTTAGCTACAGAAGTAATCATCCCTACACAGACAAACAAATCTGAACGAGGGCACGATTTCAACGAACCACAACACAGTGCAGCACCCAGTGAATACGAAGACCAATAAGTAACTCTACAGCGCATTTTAGGAGAATGGGCAGCCAAAAAAACACACTGCAATAAGCTCCCCTGACCGGGAACCGAACCCGGGCCGCAGCGGTGAAAGCGCCGAATCCTAACCACTAGACCACCAGGGAGACGGAAGCGAAGTTTGACAGGTCTACTGAAAATTGCTTCCCTGCCCGGAAATCGATCCCGGGTCACGGTATTTAGAAGGCTTCCGCCAAAGTTGTTTCTTGTATCCATTGCTCCCGATGCGGTCTCCTTTACATTGGGGAGACTGGAGCCCCGTCGCAGAGTCAAGTCACAGCGTTTGAGGGAGCATCTCCAGGACACCCGCAATAATCAACCCCATCGCCCTGTGGCCCAACATTTCAACCTCCCCTCCCACTCTGCCAGGGACATGCAGGACCTGGGCCTCCTCCATCGCCCCTCCCTCCCCACCCGATGTCTGGGGGAAGAACGCCCCAACTTCTGCCTCGGATACATTCAACCCCAGGACATCAATGTGGACTGCACCAGTTTCCTCATTTCCCCTCCCCCCACCTTACCTCAGTTCCAACCTTCCAGCTGAGCGCTGACCTCAGGACCTGTCAATCTCCCTTCCCACCTATCCGCTCCACCCTCCTCTCTGACCTGTCGCCTACGTCCCCAACCCCATTCACCTATTGTACTCTTTGCTACCTTTGGCCCAGCACCCCCCAAATTATCTCGCCACCCCTGGAAGCGTCCTGCCTCTATTCCTGATGAAGGGCTTTTGCCCGAAAAGTCGATTTTCCTGATCCTCGCAAGCTGTCTGACCTGCTGTGCTTTTCCAGCACCACTCTGATCTAAACTCTGGTTTCCAGCATCTACAGTCCTCACTTTTGCCTACCCAATAAACCCAGTGTGCCGATTTCACATCAACAAACTGACACAAGTAGACACAACGTCTACAGAAACCCTAGCACATTATTTTACATTAAAGACATCTGGGAAATGATGTCCAGACAACTCAAACCTCTCAGCATCATGGTAGCCCACAAACCTACCAACACACTTAAACAGCGGCTAATGAACCTGAAATACCCGATACAAACAACCAGCAAACGAATGTTATTTACAAAATACCATACAAGGAAATATATACATGAACTCTGCCACACAGGTCTCTGTGGCAAGAAATGCTGGGATGAGATAAGGAAGATTTTTTTCAGCCAAAACGAATCGGCACTGACTGGACAGCCATTTAAACTCAAGGCTGTCAGCCCAGGATGGAAGATCCGAAGGGATGGACAGTTTTCTTATTTCCTGAAGACTTACAAAGCTGAGACTGGGTTTTGGTGTCTGTTTCCTTTCCACTCCCAAGAGCCGCAGTGGTTGGGGCGGTGAGTTGGGGAAAGTGAAATGTGCGCATGAGCAGCGTGTGGGGCTATTTCAGCTTCCCCTCATCTGACTGCGCTATGACGTGACTCTGATGTTCTCAGGGACATTTACTGACGCGAGACAGTGAATAGAGTCTTCTTCCTGCAGATCGGGAATTCAAACCGTATGCCGGCTTCAGGACAATGAGAAAGATTAATTGGGGTGTGTGAAGAAGCTGTGAGCTGCATTTCAAACAGGTAGGTGGAGTCAGATGCGTCCACCATTGCGCCCCTGGCACTGTGCGTACCTGACGCCGCAATGCTGCAGAGTTCTGACGTTAACACGGACATGCGCAGCAATGGGAACATTCACAAGAGGAACAGCCAAAGATAATCACCGTCACTGCTTCCCTTCCATAGTCCCAACTTTGTGAAGCAGTATCTTTCACTGGAAAATAAAACACCTTTGTCCTCAGGTGCCTGCTTCATTTCGATCACGACTACACGCCTTCACTGTTCTCGTCTCATTTCCAAACACTTGGCTCATCGCCTCAAAAGCAGCTCTGTGGGTATCTGCTTGTTCCACCCTGACAGGCAGTGGATACAGATTCCCGAACAGTCCCAATGTGATTGAAGTACTTCAACCCCTCCACTGATTTGCATTTAAAAAAAAACCGTGGAGCAATCTCCCTTTTCTTTTGATGTCGTTTCTCAACTATAGTCGGCAGGGATCACACCTGCGTGGGGAAACCGCAATGGATTTCATGTCCATCGCATTCACCACTCGGCCCATCAATACAGAACCATACTGACAGCTTCATTTCCCAGGTCTCTCTGCCTGTGGAGCTGTGAAAGAGTAAATCATTGCAGAGTTTGTTTGAATCCAATCATTTCACAGGTTTCGAAAGGGTTAAATATCTGCAAATGGCGAGTCTGGGTGTTTCATCCCTAAAGATGAAATGGACGTTCAGTTAAAAACAAAAATAGAAATTGCAGGAGCAACTCAGCAGGTTAGGCAGCATCAGTGGAAAGAGAATCAGAGACAACATTTCAGAACTCGTTTTTTTCCTCATCCAGGTTAAGCCAAACCTGCTGAGTTTCTCCAGCAGCTTCGCTTTCTGTCTCGGATTCTCAGCATCCGCAGTCCTTTACGATAGAAATTCAATCAATTCAGAAACCCCTTTGTGCTGCCTCAGTGGAATAGATTTCCGTTTGGGAAACATTTTCCTGAAACCATGAAAAACGTGCACTTTCGCAGCCAAGAAAGCGGTAGGAGCGAGAACAAGAAACACCCCGTCCCTGGGTGATCTCGAAACACTAACCTTTCAGTTAACAGCCGAACGCGCTGACCAATTGCGCCACAGAGACAGATCCGAGCACCGCGTGCACAGTGTCTTTGAGAAACCTACTATTCAATTCATAATTCAACCCGCCCCGCCCAAAATTACCATTGTCTTCTATCAGTTTTACTTTTCCATAATAAAGCCTTGGACATTCATTATGGAGACATGGGGACAGCCTGATCCCACCATCTGCAGGCACATCCATGTCACGAGGAACGAGCTCTCCGACACCGGGGCCATCGCCCTCCGAGCCTTTCAGTGTTTTGCCTCTTCCCGAATTTTCACATTGACCCCGAGCCGAGAAGGGGTTTGAATTCCTGATGTGCAGAGAATTCTTTCAATGTCTCGGGTCAGTTCATGTCCCGAGAATAACAGAGTCAATCAGCCTCTTAAACAAGGGGACGGTGTCTGGACTGTCTCTGCTCAGTCCGTCAGTTCATCCTTCATTCTCCTCTAATTCCACTTCCCAAAGAGTTTCTAAAGATTCACAAAGCTGGGACTGGGATTTGTGTTTTACTTCCTGAACATTTTTCCACCTGCTAACTGACAATATTTTGCCAAAACCTCTTCCCCATTGTAACATTTGCATCATGTCCAGGGATGAGGAATTTCTATTTTGTGGAGACATTGCCAAGTTTGGGAATGTTCTCTTTGGAGCAAAGAAGGTTAACTGGAGATTTCCAGGGGTTGTTGTCAATGATGGGAGAAGACGTGGTGTGAATGGGCAGGTTAATGATCAGAAGAACCTATTGCCACTGACTAGGGTCAGTTACCAGAGGACAGGGATTGAAGTTCTTTACTGGAACTTTTTAACGGACACGCGCAGCAATGGGAACATTCACAAGAGGAACAGCCAAAGATAATCACCGTCACTGCTTCCCTTCCATAGTCCAAACTTTGTGAAGCATTATCTTTCACTGGCAAATAAAACACCTTTGTCCTCAGGTGCCTGCTTAACTTCGATCACGACTTCACGCCTTCACTGTTCGATCTCATTTCCAAACTCTTGGCTCATCGCCTCAATAGCAGCTCTGTGGGTATCTGCTTGTTCCACCCTGACAGGCAGTGGGCTACAGATTCCCGACCAGTCCCAATGTGATTGAAATATTTCAACCCCTCCACTGATTTGCATCTTTAAAAAACCGTGGAGCAATCTCCCTTTCTTTTTGACGACATTTCTCAACTGTAGTCGGCAGGGTTCACACCTGCGTGGGGAAACCGCAATGGATTTCATGTCCATCGCATTCACCACTCGGCCCATCAATACAGAACCACACTGACAGCTTCATTTCCCAGGTCCCTCTGCCTGTGGAGCTGAGAAAGAGTGAATCATTCCAGAGTTTGTTTGAATCCAATCATTTCACAGGTTTCGAAAGGGTTAAATATCTGCAAATGGCGAGTCCGGATGTTTCATCCCGAAAGATGAAATGGACGTTCAGTTAAAAACAAAAACAGAAATTGCAGGAGCGACTCAGCAGGTCAGGCAGCATCAGTGGAAAGAGAATCAGAGACGGCATTTCAGAACTTGTTTTTTTCTCATTCAGCTACAGCGAAACCTGGTGAGTTTCTCCAGAGTTTCTCTTTCTGTCTCGGATTCTCAGAATCCGTAGCCCTTTGCGTTAGAAATTCAGTCAATTCAGAAACGCCTTTGTGCTTTCTCAGTGGAGAAGATTTCCGTTTGGGAAACATTTTCCTGAAACCAATAAAAACGCGCAACTTGGCAGCCAAGAAAGCGGTAGGAGCGAGAAGAACAAACACTACGCCCCGGGAGGAGTGGGGGTGGGGGTGGGGCGGGGCTTCGAACCAGCCTGTGCGGTTAACAGCCGAACAGGCTGACCAATGGCGACACAGAGAGAAGTTAGCACGCAGTTTGCACAGTCTCTAAGAAGAGGCTGTTAGTCAATTCATAATCCAGCCTCCCGTGCCCAGATTTATCATTGTCCTCTACAGTTTTACTTTTGTATAATAAAGCCTGGGCCATTCATTGTGAAGACATGGGGACAGTCTGATCCCACCATCTGCAGGCTCATCCATGTCACGCGGAAGTCGTTTTCCTACACTGGGGCTATCGCCCTTCGAGCCTTTCAGTGTTTTGCCTGTTCCCGACTTTTCACATTAACCCCGAGCCGAGAATGGGTTTGAATTCCTGATGTGCAGGAACGAGAATTTTTTCAATGTCTCAGTTCAGTTCATGTCCCGAGAATATCAGAGTCAATCTCCCGGCCTCTTCAACAAGGGGACAATGTCTGGACTGTCTCTGCTCAGTCGGATAGTTCATTCTCCTCTAATTCCACTTCCCAAAGATTTTCTAAAGATTCACAAAGCTGGGACTGGGATTTCTGTTTTACTTCCTGAACATTTTTCCACCTGCTAACTGACAATATTTTGCCAAAACCTCTTGCCCATTGTAACATTTGCATCATGTCCAGGGATGAGGAATTTCTATTTTGTGGAGACATTCCCAAGTTTGGGAATGTTCTCTTTGGAGCAAAGAAGGTTAACTGGAGATTTCCAGGGACTGTTGGCTATGATGGGAGAAGAAGTGGTGGGAATGGCCAGGATAATGATCGAAGACTAGAGTCAGTTACCAGAGGACAGGGATTGAAGTTCTTTAATGGAAAGCAGCATTTGTGTCGAACAAACACAGCGAATACTGCAGAAAGCCAACGGGTCGGGCAGCATCTGGGGAAAGGTAAATAGAACCGACGTTTTGAGTGTGCTACGGTTTTTGTTCAGAACTCGAGTTTCCTGCATGTCAATAAATTAACAGACATGAGAAAACGGGTCTTTATTGAGACGGGTTTTCTGAAGTTTGAGCGATAATGCAACCAACAGGAAGTCATTTAAAATCGCAAGCTAAAAAAGCATAGTCAGCAGGTTCCCACCCTGGGAGGGGGAACACCAAAGGATGTCTGAGGCGGCAGCGTAAATGTTCGGTCACAACTAAAGGCCCCAACTTGTGGTCTCATATTTCTCGTGGAATGGGTCCAACAGGAAAGGTCAGTATTGGACTTGTCATGGCCGCGTCATAACCCCAATGCTTCCTATTCTCCTGGATTTGAGCAGAACGGAGGAGGCTGGTCGAAAATTGAACTGAACTGCACACATTGATGAGAGATAGAGCGGGTGGGAAGGATCCATTCCCATGCGTAGAGAGATTAATAATCAGGGCCGAAAATAAGGAGCCACTTCAAGAAATTTTGGGTTCATTCAGCAAAGCTAATGTAGAACTGTTCACAGAATATTGTGATGAAAGTTTCTCGAATTATTTTGATGAGAACTGTTGATGATGCTAATACAATCTATAAGATGAACGGAGATTGGTAAATGTATTAGGTGACAGTTCTATACTAGCCCTGTGAGCGAAACCTGGATCTGAATGAGTATAAGGGACATTAAGAACATCGATCTGAAATTGGACACGTGACAAGAAACAGAGCCATCATTAACAGTTGGCTTTTGAACTGGAGGAGGTTTCCAGTGAAATTAGATTGAGGTTTGATTTACGCAAGGTCAAGATAATTTAGGTAAAACAAGGAAATGCTGTTCTCATTAGCATAGAGTGAAAGGATTACAAGACGCAGATTAAACATTTTCAGCAAGTGATAGAGGGGACTGGGAAGACAGGTATTATAAACTGTGAAAAACAAAGTTCTGGAGCACAACACATACATTCAAAGGCCGAAAACATCCAGGTCCTGATTTGTCAAGTGTCACTGTCAGATTGCATTGTGGGGCTTTTCTGCAAAACATCCACTTGCGATGTTCTTCTAAAAGAGTGACAATCCTCATTCCTGTCAGCACAAGATAGAAAATCCGAAGGGATGAACAAAATCTTATTTTCTGAAGATTCACAAAACTGAGACTGGATTTTGGTGTTTGTTTCCTTTCCACTCTCAGGACCCGCAATGGCTGGGGCGATGAGTTGGAGAAAGTGAAATGTGCCCGTGAGCAGCGTGTGGGGCTATTTCAGCTTCCCCTCATCTGACAGCGCTGTGACGGGACTCTGATGTTCCCAGGGACATTTACTGACGCGAGACAGTGAAAACAGTCTCGTTCCTGCAGATCAGGAATTCAAACCGTATGCCGGCTTCAGAACAATGAGAAAGATTAATTGGTGTGTGTGAAGAAGCTGTGAGTTGCATTTCAAACAGGTAGGTGGAGTCAGATGCGTCATCCGTTGCGTCCCGGCCCTGTGCTGATCTAACGCCACCATTCTGCAGAGTTCTGACGTTAACACGGACATGCGCAGCAATGGGAACATTCACAAGGTGAACAACGAAAGATAATCACCGTCACTGATTCCCTTCCACAGGCCCAACTTTGTGAAGCAGTATCTTTCACTGGCAAATAAAACACATTAATCCTCAGGTGCCTGCTTCATTTCGATCACGATTTCAAGCTCCTCACTGTTCTAGTCTGATTTCCAAACTCTTGGCTCATCGCTTCAAAAGCAGCTCTGTGGGTATCTGCTTGTTCCACCCTGACAGGCAGTGGGTTGCAGATTCCCGAACAGTCCCAATGTGAGTGAAATATTTCAACTCCCTCCACTGATTTGAATCTTAAATAAGAAACCGGAAAACAGTCTCCCTTTCTTTTTGACGACATTTCTCACATGTCGGCAGGGTGCACACCTGCGTGGGGAAACCGCAGTGGATTTCATGTCCATCGCATTCACCACTCGGCCCACGAATACAGAACCACGCTGACAGCTTCATTTCCCAGGTCTCTCTGCCTGGGGAGCCGAGAAAAAGTGAATCATTGCTGAGTTTGTTTGAATCCAATCACTTGACAGGTTTCGAAAGGGTTAAATATCTGCAAATGGCGAGTCGGGGTGTTTCATCCCGAAAGATGAAATGGACTTTCAGTTAAAAACAAAAACAGAAATTGCAGGACCAACTCAGCAGGTCAGGCACTATCGGTGGAAAGAGAATCAGACACAATATTTCAGAACTCTGTTTTCTCCCACAGGTACCGCCAAACCTGGTGAGTTTCTCCAGCAGTTCCTCTGTCTGTCTCGGATTCTCAGCATCCGCAGTCCTTTACGTTAGAAATTAAATCAATTCAGCCTCATGTGCAGGAATGAGAATCCTTTCAATTTCCCCAAAAATTGGCAGAGATTTCAAGGCAATTGGAAAAAAAAGAAAAATTGACATTAGGAAGAACAGTTTCTCCCAGGGAGTGGTTCGGATCCGTAAATCCTTGTCTGACCATGAAAAAGAGGCAGGTTTAAGAACAGAAAAGGGAATTAGGTGTTCATGTTCAAAATAACAATGTGGAGATTTACAGGGAGAAGGTAAGGGAATGATACGAATAGAGACTCTCATTTACTTGCTGTGTAGAACCAGCAGAGCTAAGGTGGGCCTCCAAGTGCGCTGTGACACGTGTTGTGATTCAGAGTGAACTCACAGTTCCACCAACGGAAGGTGGGAATTTAGAAAATGTTTACACTTCCACAATCTCCTCACGTCAGCGCAACAGCAAAATAGTCTAATTATCCACCAGTGGAGAGAACCTGGTTCCTGGAGATGGGACAAACAGGTGGCTCAGGGATATCAGTCCACATTTCTCTCTTTGCCGCTAGTTCAGAGGGAGAACATTGGAGGGACAAAGGAGTGAATAACGATCTGTGTAGGAGGGTGACTAACTGTTAATGGAGACTGTTCCTGGCTAACAGTAAGTCGTGTGTAACAGCAGACGATGTGATAACAAGGCCTTGTGTGGGTGTGGTGGGGGTCAAGGGCATGGGGCAATTCGGGTCCAAACAATATTGAACTCGATGTTGAAGACTGGAGGGCTATAGGATCTCCAAGTGAAAATGAGGCGTTGGTCTTCCATCTGGAGCTTAGCTTTCATGGAACACTGTTGCATGCCTGAGACAGAGACGTTGGCCAGGGAACAGGGTGGCGTGTTAAAGCGACAGGCAACCAGAAGCTCAAGGCCTTTTTTTGCAGGCAGAAACAAGATGTTCTGCGAAGCAGTCACTCAGTTTATGCTTCATGTTACTTTGGGGAAACCACACTGTGAACAACGAATGCAGTAGACTCGGATGTGGCAAATGTGCAGGTAAAGGGCTGCTTTACCTGGAAAGTATGTTCGAGCCATTGGATATTCAGGAGGGAGCAGGTAAATGGGCAGGTGTGACACATTCGGCGGTTGCAGCGGGAAGTACCTTGGGACAATGGGAGGTGGGTGTGGGGTGTTGCGAGTGAAGGAAGAGTGGACCCGAGGTGTAAGCCCTGCCCATTTATCTCCTCTCAAACATACATCCGTGAAGTTGAAAGAACTTTCCATGGAATGATTCAACACCACGTGACTAATGAACGAATTCGCATTCATGTTCCAGGGCCAGCATCATTATTGTGTCACAGCACCTGCAGGCCATCACCGGTGGCTCGCACTATGACGCCATGGTGCGGTTGGAAGTCCACAGGGCAGTTTATCAAAGAAACCTCCCTGTGGGTCAGGGCAACCCTGCATCGGGAAGCACTGGGATGGTCAACCACGACCAGTTAACATGGGGAACACATCTCCACATTACACAGCCTCGAGGCAAGCTTCCCTTCCTTCTACTTAAAGTTCAAGAGCCCTCAAACTGAAATTCTCCAGGCAAGTTTGGAAGAATTTATTCTCGGTGTTCGCTAAATATATCTATGAGAACTTTGTAAAGTTTGCACGTTGCGAGTGTTGAAATTTTGTGCTTTTGGAGAAATCACAGTTCGAAAAAACAGAATGTGGGAATTTAGACAGAGTTTATACTTGTACGACGGCGATATGTCTGCAGGTGCATGATGGGAGCATCACCCAGAGGGGAAACCATCTCTCCTATTCAGTCAATGTCCTCTTTAGCAGCTTTCCCGTATAACGGCGCTCTGTTCTGCACCTCGCCTTCTCATCTCTTTCTCAAAAACTTCGACATAAATATTTCACATTGATATACTGTCCCAATGTGCACAATTGAGATGACCGGCTCGGGATATGATTCTCACGTTGGGTCTTCTACTACGTAGACTTGCGCGAAATCCCGGACGAGCCCACGTTTTCTGACTTGTGCAAGAGTTCCCGGTTAACTTTCTCAAAAAACACCTTCGCCAAAGTCGGGGCTTTTGCCCGAAACGTCGATTTTACTACTCCTCGGATGCTGCCTGAACTGCTGTGTTTTCCAGCACCACTAATCCAGAATCTGGTTTCCAGCATCTGCAGTCATTGATTTTACCTGCTTGGAGTACGAATTGGGCAGAAAGCAAGGAAGCGACATGATGGAATATTGCGTTGACGTGAGTGGTGCCGTGTTGAAGGAATGTCAGCAATGAAACAAGATTGGAAAATTAGGACAGCTCTCCTCGGAGAACAGAAATTTGAAATCTGGCCTGATTGAAGTTTTCCAAGTCATGCGAAGTCTAGACAGGGAAAGTAATGTCGTCAAAATGCTCCCACGCCTGAAAGGATAGGCAGACTTTTAAAGTCATGAGGAAAAGAACGAAAAGTGACATTAGGAAGAACGCTTTCGTACAGGGAGTGGTTGGGGTCAGTAAATCCCTAACTGACACTGACAAAGAGGCAGATTCAATAGACGCAAAAGGGAATTCGGTGGTCATGTTTAAAGTAACAATGTGCAGAATTACACGGAGAAGGCAAGAGACACATGTTTCCTTACCGTGTTGAACCAGCAGAGCGAAGGTGGGCAGCATGGCCTCCGTCTGCGCTGTGACACATGCTGTGATTCAGAATGAAATCACAGTTCAACCAACAGATTGTGGGCGTTTAGAAAACAAGTTTATATTTACACAGCCTCCATACATCTGCACAACAGCATATGATACGACAGCGATGGAGATCTTCAACATGAGTCTCAAAGGGACCTGTGGATAGCACTCGGTGCGTGGGCGCAGAGTGGTGCAGCAGTAGTGTGCTGGGGTAGCCATGGGCACACGGATGGGCCCAAGCTATGCCTGTCTCTTTGTTGGCTACGTAGAACAGTCGATCTTCCGTAATTCCAGCGGCACCACTCGACACCTCTTCCTCTGCTACATTGATGACTGCATTGGCGCCACCTCCTGCTCCCGTGAGGAGGTTGAGCAATTCATCAACTTCACCAACACATTCCACCCTGACCTTAAATTTACCTGGACCATCTCTGACACCTCCCTCCACTTCCTGGACCTCTCCATCTCCATTAATGACAACCGACTTGACACTGCCATTTTTTGCAAACCCACCGACTCCCACAGCTACCTGTATTACACCTCTTCCCACCCTACGTCTTGCAAAAATGTCATCCCGTATTCCCAATTCCTCCGCCTCCGCCGGATCAGCTCCCAGGAGGACCAGTTCCACCACAGAACACACCAAATGGCCTCCTTCTTCAGAGACCGCAAATTCCCTTCCCACGTGGTTAAAGATGCCCTCCAACGCATCTCGTCTACATCCCGCACCTCCGCCTTCAGACCCCGCCCCTCCAACCGTAACAAGGCAGAACGCCCCTGGTGCTCACCTTCCAACCTACCAACCTTCGCATAAACCAAATCATCCACCGACATTTCCGCCACCTCCAAACAGACCCCACCACCAGGGATATATTTGCCTCCCCACTCCTTTCCGCCTTCCGCAAAGACCGTTCCCTCCGTGACTACCTGGTCAGGTCCACGCCCCCCTACAACCCACCCTCCCATCCTGGCACTTTCCTCTGCCACCGCAGGAACTGTAAAACTTGCGCCCACACCTCCTCCCTCACCTCGATCCAAAGCCCTAAAGGAGCCTTCCACATCTATCAAAGTTTTACCTGCACATCCACTAATATCATTTATTGTGTCTGTTGCTCCCGATGCGGCCTTCTCTACATTGGGGAAACTGGGCGCCTCCTCGCAGAGCGCTTTAGGGAACATCTCCGGGACACCTGCACCAATCAACCATACCGCCCCGTGGCACAACATTTCAACTCCCCCCCCCACTCTGCTGAGGACATGGAGGTCCTGGGCCTCCTTCACCACCGCTCCCTTACCACCAGACGCCTGGAGGAAGAACGCCTCATCTTCCGCCTCAGAACACTTCAACCCCAGGGTATCAATGTAGACTTCACCAGTTTCCTCATTTCCACTTCCCCCACCTCACTCTACTTCTAAACTTCCAGCTCAGCACTGTCCCCAAGACTTGTTCGGACTTGTCCTACCTGCCTATCTCCTTTTCCACCTATCCACTCCACCCTCTCCTCCTTGAACTATCAACTTCATCCCCTCCCCCACTCACCCATTATACTCTATGCTGCTTTCTCCCCACCCACCCTACTGTAGCTTATGTCTCCACGCTTCAGGCTCACTGCCTTTATTCCTGATGAAGGGCTTTTGCCCGAAACGTCGATTTCGAAGCTCCTTGGATGCTGCCTGAACTGCTGTGCTCTTCCAGCACCACTAATCCAGAATCCGAGGACCATTGTTTAAGACATGACAGCCCTACTTGAGTTATTTGGATATAGATTTGTCAGTTATCTTAACTAGGGTATTTGTTTAACCAAGATGGTAAGGTTTGTCACCCTGGGCCCTGGAGGAGGTCTCCTGAGTTAATACGGCTCTATATCCAATGCTCCCGTTCCTTTATTTGGGAGCATTGCGCCGAGCATAGCTGTTCTGTATTCTTGTGGTTTTTTGCTGTATTATTTATATATATATATATTTATTGGTGTTGCTTTGCACAGTGTTCGGGTTTGTTTTGTATTATAGGGTAGGTTAGTAGTTAATGGACAGTAGTTGTATTGTAATTTGTGTTTTTATCTTTTTATTATACTGATATTAATAAATATATTTACAAAATAAAGGGTTACAGGAAAGGTCGTAAAGCTTCAGGGATCAGACTCCGATTGAAATACCCGTGCGCGGCCTCTCTCACCGACCAATACAATATCTTGTTGAATGCAGTTGGACATCTCTGACTTTTACTTTGGTTTAGACCTTTATCCCGCCCGGATCCAATAGCATGACCGGCTTCTCGAACCTTCCTCCAGCTCCGGGGGGTTGTTGAGCTCCTGGGCTCCAGCCGACGCCGAAGAAGCCGCGGGCGCCGGCTCTCTCTCCTCCACCGCCGACATTTTTAATTTGTTTTCTCGTTCAGCCGGTAACCGTCACCTCCCCCTTCCCGGGCCCCGGAAATTATATTAAATTAAACAATAAACCCCACCGGGGACTGTCTCCTTTTCTTCACCACTTTTGTTTGAATAGTTCCGACTTTAATTTGAAATGTATTTTAAAGGTATTTTCTGAGGTAAACGATGCCTGTCTGCCCCCCCCTCCGTCAGAAACCGCCCGCTGAGTCGATGATAAAACCGCAGCCTCGCGCCGCCATCTTTGTTTTACTTCTCTTTCCGTCTCCTCCTTCAGTGATGCGCGTCATCCACGCTCTCTCCAATCAGAGCGCACCTTATTCCACCTGACCAATGGCGACCGGGTGTGCGGACAGTATTGCTCCTACCCCCGGAATGTCGCTCTCCAATTAGTCCGCACGTACCTCAGGCTTTGGGATTGGTGGAGAGGTTCGCAGGCCCTTCACTGTCCTCGCCCCTTTACTACAAAGGGCTCGAGGAGCACAGAAGTAACTTCCCACGTTCAGGAGGAAGGTGTTCTCACTCATTCATTCAACAAGAGAATGGCTCAATTTACTCTAATGGGCTCGGAGAGAACAATGGTCGTGTCCTATGTTGAGGAGGAAGATGTTTCCATTCATTTACCAGAGAGGCTTTTTTATGGTGTAGTGGTAGTGTCCCTACCTCTGAGCCCTGAGGCCCAGGTTCAAATAACACTGCTCCAATATGTGTAATAACATCCTCAATCAAAAAGATTTTGTCCTCAGTCACACAACGCCAAATTATAGTTCAACAGGTTTATTTAAAACTCACAAGCTCTTGGAGCGTAGCCCATTCATCAAGTGAAGTCGTGGAAAAGTATGGAGAGAGAATTCAGCCATGGCCGGTGAAGAAAGACAGAGCATCTCAACAGTCAACCGCCTACTCCCATTCCTATTTCTGATCTTAATACATGACAAGTTGTGTGTTTTCCAAACATTAATTTTATGTCCATTGTTTAAAAACAAATATTTAAGGATGGTCAGTTCTTTCTCACTTGGGCACATTGTTACCCAGAACAATTTATTAATTGTTAAAATCATAAACCCTCTCATGAGATATCACAGGAGCAATTCATCAAAAAAAATGTCACTGAATCACTCAAGTAGAGAAAGCACCCTGCAGATATTGGGAATCTAAACGTTATCGATGTGAAATGTTAACAAAAGTAGGGGAACACCCTAATAAGGGAACTCAGCTGACTGTCATAATTACAATCACGACAATACCCAGTACTACTCTTCAACGCGCGGTGTGACATCGAACAGTTCTTCCGCCTCCTTCGCCTCCGCGCCTTCTTCTTCAACCAGGATTCCCGCCCACCCTCTGACGACCCCTTCTCCCGCCTCCAACGCCTCCAAAGCACCCCATCCACCTGGACACCCCGTGCTGGCCTCTTACCTGCCCTCGATCACTTCATAGCCAACTGCCGCCGCGACATTAACCGCCTAAACACACACTCCAACCTCTCAATCTCGGAACGTGCAGCCCTCCACCCCGACCTCAAATTCACCTGGACCGTCTCAGACTCCTCCCTCCCCTTCCTAGACCTTTCCATTTCTCTCCACCTAACCTGTACATCTTTGGACTGTGGAAGGAAAACCATGCAGACCGGGAGAACATACAAACTCCACACAGACACTCCCCTGTGGTGGGAATTGAACCTGGGTCCCTAATGCAGTGAGGTAGCAATGCCAAGCACTGTGCCACACCAATATAATATTAAATTTGAACAAATGCTCTGAGCTGCAAATTTGTCCATGTAAAGAACTTACTGCAAATGATTCGAAGCAAGATCCATATGAATTGTGTTTTGAGAGAGATCCAGAACTTATTTCGTTAATGATTGAAAATCTTCGACCTTTGGAATGGTCTGCAAGAGAGAGTGTTGGAGTCAGATTCAATTATGGCATTCAAAAGAGAGTTGGATAATGAAACTGAAATGGAAAGTAATCAGTGTTCGGTGAAGAGTATCGGGTGACCGAATCAACACGGACATTTACTATAAACTGACCAACTCCCACAGCTACCTAGACTACACCTCCTCCCACCCTGCCCCCCGTAAAAACGCCATCCCATTTTCCCAATTCCTTCGTCTCCGCCGCATCTGCTCCCAGGAGGACCAGTTCCAATACCGTACAACCCAGATGGCCTCCTTCTTCAACGACCGTAATTTCCCTCCAGACGTGATGCCCTCCACCGCATCTCCTCCACTTCCCGCTCCTCTGCCCTTGAGCCCCGCCCCTCAAACCGCCACCAGGACAGAGCCCACTGGTCCTCACCTACCACCCCACCAACCTCCATATGCAGTGTATTATCCGCCATCATTTCCGCCACCTCCAAACGGACCCCACCACCAGGGATATATTTCCCTCCCCTCCCGTATCAGCGTTCCGAAAAGACCACTTCCTCCGTGACTCCCTCGTCAGATCCACACCTCCCACCAACACAACCTCCACTCCCGGCATCTTCCCCTGCAACTGCAAGAAATCCAAAACTTGCGCCCACACCTCCTCCCTTACTTCCCTCTAAGGTCCCAAGGGATCCTTCCATATCCGCCACAAATTCACCTGCACCTCCACACACATCATTTATTGCATCCGCTGCACCCAATGTGGCCTCCTCTAAATTGGGGAGACAGGTCGCCTACGTGCGGAACGTTTCAGAGAACACCTCTGGGATACCCGGACCAACCAACCCAACCACCCCGTGGCTCAACACTTCAACTCCCCCTCCCACTCCACCAAGGATATTCAGGTTCTTGGACTCCTCCATTGCCAGACCATAGCAACACGACGGTTGGAGAAAGGACGCCTCACCTTCTGCCTAGGAACTCTCCAACCACAAGGGATGAACTCCGATTTCTCCAGTTTCCTCATTTCCCCTCCCCCCACCTTGTCTCAGTCAAACCCCTCGAACTCAGCACCGCCTTCCTAACCTGCAATCTTCTTCCTGACCTCTCCGCCCCCACCCCTACTGCGACCTATCACCCTCACCTTGACCTCCGTCCACCTATCGCATTTCCAACGCCCCTCCCCAAGTCCTTCCTCCCTACTTTTTATCTTAGCCTGCTGGACACACTTTCTTCATTCCTGAAGAAGGGCTCATGCCCGAAACGTCGATTCACCTGCTCCTGGGATGCTGCCTGACCTGCTGCGCTTTTCCAGCAACACATTTTTCAGCTGAGAAAGTTATCAGTCATGATTAAATTGTATGAGCAGACCAATGGGCTGAATAGCCTGATTTCTATTCCTATATCTTTTGGTGTCTTGCTGTCCTGGACACAATGTGAGAGAATTGGCAGTAGGAATACGCTATTCGGTCTTTCGAGCCTGCACCAACATTGAACAGATCATAACTGGATACGAATATACCTACATCTAGATGGATAGGCTGGAATCTTTTTCACCGGAGCATAGGAGGTTGAGAGGTGACCTGAAACTGAAAAAATCATGGGGGCTACAGATGAAGTGAATGACGGGTGTCCTTTCCTTAGAGCGGGGCTTTCAAGATTAGGAAGCAAATTTTGAAGGTGAATGGAGAAAGATTTTAAAAAGTCATGAGGCACACTTTTTTTTTCTCCACAAATAGTGGTTTGTGTGTGGAATGAATGTCCAGAGGAAGCGTGGGATGCTGGCACAGTAACAATGTTTAAATGTGGATAAGGACATGAATGGGAAAGGTTCTGAGGTGTTATGGTCTCGGCTAGACCACTCAAAACATTCTTAAGCAGGTAGCTCAGACCATAAGTTTGTTAAATGTACTGTGTACAGTGAAAATTACCCAGAGTAAGTTAGCTAGGTTGACTACCAGGTTTTAAAACAGAAGTGTATTCACAAGATTGTGGAAGGAATCACAAAGAACAGAATAGAGAATACCCACAGAACTCAGCCTATCGAAACTAGACTTAAATATGCTGTTCCAAATGTACACAACAGTCCCAATAAACAAACCTCTTAAACAGAGAGTAAAACTGAAACAGAAGCTGACAGGTCAGAGTTAGGAAGATAGAAGGAGAGAGGGTTTAACAGCTTTTCTCCACACAGTCCACTGCTGAACTCACTCAAACAAGATTTCAGCTTTCACAACTGACCCCTCCCCTTTTATTATGCACGTCACTTCAAAAACATAAAAGCTTGGACATAAAGTCTTATCTGTTTACATTAAAACAAAAAGGCCTCCCGATATACTTTTAATCTCTGTACTAAACCAGTCATTTTGGAGCCTGGGACTGTTTTACAACCCCTCTGAAAGAAGCCAAGGACATAGTATCCTTGAGAAGAAGGTCCAGCTTTTAGAAAAAAGAACCAGCTTTGCGACAGAGGGATATGAGCCAAACACTGGCAAGTGGGATTGGTTAAGTATGAGAACATAGCATTGGGCTAGTTGGGCTGAAGTGTTTATTTCTGTACTGTATGACTCTGTAACTGTTCTATACTGGTCTCAAAACCATTTTTTTGCTTTCCCCCATAACCATCCACTTCTTTATTGTTCAAAATTCGGATTAACTCAGGCTTGAATATATTCAATGACCACCCCCCACCGCCCAAAACTGCAGGAGACATCCACATTTTTGAACTCCTCTTGCTAATGTACCGCCTTGCTCATTGCTTGCTGGACCTGTCTGACAATTGGCTTTGACTGTGTAGAAGGACAGTGAGGTCCATTTGTACATCCACACATCATCCCTGATGAAAAGTTCGTACCCAAAGCGTTGACTTTTCTGCTCCTCGGATGCTGCCTGACCTGTTGTGTTTTCCAGCGACACACTTGACGCTGATCTCCAGAATCTGCAGTCCACACTTCCTCCACATCCCAGTCTATTAACATTTAAACCATGCACCTCCTTCCTGCTTATTTTTTTCCAAAGCAAAGTCTATAACTTTAATTGTGGTACTGCATTTGCCATGCATTTGCCAATTGAAACACAGCCCTGGACCAACTTTTCCAAAGTCTGTCTCCTCCCTGGATTCACTCCCTTTCCCTTCAGTTCGTGCAAGACAGCAACTGAAACCCAGAATGAAAAATAAATGGAAAAGTGGGTGAGAAAAGAGGGTGCCGTACCCACAGATGTTGGACAGAGTAAAGATGTTGCAGTCTGGGACTAATTTCAATCTTCCTCAGAGAGAGAGGAGCAGCAGCTGCTGCAGAAGCTCATGGCCCAACTTCCACATGCAGACAACGGGGTCTCTCTGATTGGCAGGAGGACCAGGCTTTGGTCCTCCACAAGAAAGTCAGGGGCCGTTTCCGCGGACAGCGACTAGCATACTCAGTGGTTTTGCTGACACCGCAGCACATGCGCAGTGCTAGCTGATACCACGAAGCATGTGCAATACGCTCTGGGAGAGGCTGGTTTCACTGACAGGTTTTAATCATCCAAATGTCAATAGGAGAAAAAAGCTGGAGCCATAATTTTATTTTTCCCTGTGGCTCGACATTTTATTCCTGTTGAAATTTGTCTTGCTGCTCAACTTTATATGTCTATTCCCCATGGGAGCGGAAGTCCAAAGCTAGAGACGAAGGAAATGTAAGAATTGTATTATAAATGGCAGAACTCATAGCAGCACTGACATACAGAAGGATTTGGGCATATTGATCCGTGGAAGTGGTAAAGCAGGTCGGTACGGTGGTCAAGAAGAAACACAGCACGCTTCCTTTAGTGTAAGAGTTGGCGAGTTATGTCACAGCTATTTATTCTGGCCACATTCGGAATACTACGTTCAGTTCTGGTCTCCACACGACTGGAAGGATGTGGGTGCTCTGGCAGAGGGTACAGACAAGGCTCACCAGGACATTGCCTGGTCTGAAGGGCTCTAGTTATGAAGAGAAGTGGCATAAACCTGATTTTTTTTTCTCTGGGAAGACAGAGGCTGAGGGGAGACGTCGAAACAATGATGAGACACAGATTGGCTGGACTGGGGTGGCAGGGTAGCTCAGTGGTTTGCACTGATGCCACACAGTGCCAGAGACCCGGGTTCAATTTCAATCTCTGGTGACTGTCTGTGTGGAGTTTGCACATTCTACCTGCACGCCACCTCTCATGTCTGCAAGGACTTCCTCCTACATTCCAAAAATGTGTAGGTTCGGGTGGATTAGCCATGCCAAATTACCCATCGTGTCCAGGAATAGGCAGGTTAAGTTGGATTGTCTGTGTGTAAATTGCCCCAGTGTTGAGGGATGTGTACGTAGGTGCATTAGTTACGGATAAATATAGAGTAATAGGGGTAGGGGAATGAGTCCTTGTGGGTTAATCTTTGGAGAGTCGGTGTTGACTTGTTGGGCTGAATCATCTGTTTCCACCCTGGAGGGATTCTATGATCGTCAGAGAGTTTTTTTCCCTCCAGGGTGAAAAGGTCAACGAAAATAGGGCACAGGTTCGAGATGAGAAGGGGACTTTCAATGTTGTGAGACTTCAAAGGATTGAGAAAAGATTCACAAGGATGTTCCCAGGGTAAGAGTTTTAAACCACAGGGAGAGGCTGAATAGGATGGGGCTGTTTTCCCAGGAGCATCGCAGGCTGAGTGATTTTTTTCAAAGAGGTTTATAAAAACTTGACGGGCGTGGTTGGGGTGAATAGATAAAGTCTTTCCCCTGGGATGGGGAAGTGCAGAACTAGAGGGCATAGGTTGAGGGTGAGAGGGGAAACATTTAAAAGGGACCTTGCAGTCAACGTTTTCATGCAGAGGGTTGTGCATGCATGGAATGAGCTGCCAGAGGAAGTGGTGAAGGCTGGTGGCGGCATCTGGATGGGTATATGAAGAGGAAGGATTTAGTGGGATATAGGCCAAGTTCTGGCAAATGGGACAAGATGAATTTTGCATATCCGATCGGCATGGACAATTTAGAGTGAAGGGTGTGTTTCTGTGTTTTACGTCTCCGACTCTATGGCTGGTGAAAAATATTGGCATTCATCGAAACATTTATGCAACAGAAAATTATAAGCGGGTAAAGATAAGCCTCACGTCATTGATCCACGAATCCCGGTGTACTATTGATGTATTTCCAGTAATAGACTCAGTATGACATGGAAGGAGTCCAAAAACATGGCTTCTTTTATAAAAATTCACACTTGCAACTTAAATCTGAGTCTTCTGGGAATCGAAGACAACCGTGCATTAATATAAGACAGATAAGTCTGGGGTATATGGTACATATTTGATGGAATGTTTATGCCTCTAAAAGCCTGATTTGCAGTTGGTTCTGGGCTCATAATATTTAACCGCAGCATATTGTGTATCTTCAGGAAGAACGTCAATACCGCACGATAGATGTCCTTTCAACTACTTGAGTCCATGTGAACTCTTCATGGAGTATGCAAATCCACCACATTTCCCTGCTAAATACATTTACAAAAAGATCAGCACAAAGATCTTGGGTATTAAGAGAGGAAAGAATGATCCACAGAAACTAGAATTGTGTGTTTTGATTTTCTATTGTGGACTGACAGCGATGACCTTTGCAATCTCTTTCCACAGGAATATTACAAGAGAAGAATTTAGATCCAGAAATCTCAGACCAAACATCACATCGAAGTCTGACAGTCGCTTGATTCACCAGGACTTGGATATTGATGGCCTTGACAACAAGGAGGAGGCGGTCGCTCTGCTTAGTTAGGTTTTAAACGTCAATGTGACTGGAAACTCAGAGTCTCACATACCCACACACGAGATTAGTGACCCGAACAAGAAAGATGGCTTCCCTGACCGGGAATCGAACCCGGGCCGCGGCGGTGAGAGCGCCGAATCCTAACCACTAGACCACCAGGGAGACATGAACAAACGTTGGTATCTCTGCTGAAAATTGTTTCGCTGCCCGGGAATCAAACCCAGGCCAGGGTCGTCAGAAGCCTTTCACCGAGACAGCCAACAATGTAATTTTATGTATCCATTGCTCCCGATGCGATCACTCCAACATTGGGGAGACTGGAGAGTCAAGGCACATCTCCAGGACACCCGCAACTATCAACCCCATCGCCCTGTGCCCCAACATTTCAACTCCCCCTCCCACTCGGCCGAGGACATGCAGGTCCTGGGCCTCCTTCGTCGCCGCTGCTTCCCCACCCGACGCCTGGAGGAAGAACACCTCATCTTCCGCCTCGGAACACTTCAACCCCAGGGCATCAATGTGAACTTCACCAGTTTCCTCATTTCCCCTCCCCCACCTTACCTCAGTTCCAACTTTCCAGCTCAACACTGATCTCATGAACTGTCCTACTTGCCAATCTCCCTTCTCACCTATCCGCTAAACACTCCTCTCTGACCTGTCACCTCTATCCCCACCACCATTCACATATTTTACTCTTTGCTACCTTCGCCCCAGCACACACCCACCCCCAATTTATCTCTCTACCCTGAAGGCGTCCTGCCTCTATTCCTAATGAAGTGCTTTTGCCCGAAACGTCGATTTTCCTCCTCTTCGGGAGATGCTTGACCCGTTGTGCTTTTCCAGCACCACTCTGATCTGAACTCTGGCGTCCAGCATCTCCAGTCCTCACTTTTGCCTACCCAATAAACCCAGTGTGCCGATTTCACATCAACAAATTGACACAAGCGGACACAACGTGTGCAGAAACCCAAGCCACATTACCTTACATTAAATACATCTGTTAAATGATGTCCAGACAACTCAATCCCCTCAGCATCATGGTGGCCCACAAACCTACCAACAAACTTGAACAGCGGCTAATAAACCTGAAATACCCGATACAAACAACCAGCAAACGAATGTTATTTACAAAATACCATACAAGGAAATATATACATGAACTCTGCCGCACCGTTCTCTGTGGCAAGAAATGCTGGGATGAGATAAGGAAGATATTTTCAGCCAAAAAGATTCGACACTGACTGGACAGCCATTTAAAATCAACGCTGTCAGCCCAGGATGGAAGATCCGAAGGGATGAACAGTTTCCTTATTTTCAGAAGATTCACAAATATGAGACTCGGTTTTGGTGTTTGTTCCCTTTCCACTCCCAAGAGCCGCAGTGGTTGGGGCGGTGAGTTGGGGAAAGTGAAATGTGCTCGTGAGCAGCGTGTGGGTTTCTTTCAGCTTCCCCTCCTCTGACAGCGCTATGACTTGACTCTGATGTTCTCAGGGACATTAACTGGCGCGAGACAGTGAAAAGAGTCTCGTTCCCGCAGATCAGGAATTCAAACCGTATGCCGGCTTCAGGAGCATGAGAAAGATTAATTGGGGCGTGTGAAGACGCTGTGAGCTGCTTTTCAAACAGGGAGGTGGAGTCAGATGCGTCATCCATTGCGCCCCTGGCACTGTGCGGATCTGACGCCGCCATGCTGCAGAGTTCTGACGTTAACACGGACATGCGCAGCAGTGGGAACATTCACAAGAGGAACAGCCAAAGATAATCACCGTCCCTGCTTCCCTTCCATAGTCCCAACTTTGTGAATCAGTATCTTTCACTGGCAAATAAAACACAATAATCCTCAGGTGCCTGCTTCATTTCGATCACGACTTCACGCCCCTCACTGTTCTAGTCTCATTTCCAAATACTTGACTCATCGCCTCAAAAGCAGCTCTGTGGGTATCTGCTTGTACCACCCTGTTAGGCAGTGGGTTGCAGATTACCGACCAGTCCCAATGTGAGTGAAACATCTTTCACCCTCCACTGATTTGAATCTTAAAGAAGAAACCGGGGAACAGTCTCCCTTTCGTTTTGACTACATTTCTTATTTTATAGTCGGCAGGGTTCACACCTGCGTAGGGAATCTGCAATAGATTTAAAGTCCGTCGCATTAACCACTCGGCCCACGAATAAAGAACCACACTGACAGCTTCATTTCCCAGGTCTCTCTGCCCGTGGAGCTGAGAAAGAGTAAATTATTGCTGGGTTTGTTTGAATCCAATCACTTCACAGGTTTCGAAAGGGTTAAATATCTGCAAATGGAGAGTCTGGGTGTTTCATCCCGAAAGATGAAATGAACTTTCAGTTAAAAGCAAAAACAGAAATTGAATGAGCAACTCACCAGGTCAGGCACCATCGGTGGAAAGAGAATCAGAGACAATATTTCAGAACTCTGTTTTCTCCTACAGGCACTGCCAAACCTGCCGAGTTTCTCCAGCAGTTCCTCTTTCTGTCTCAGATCTCAGCTTCCGCAGTCCTTTACGTTAGAAATTAAATCAATTCAGCCTCATGTGCAGGAATGAGAATCCTTTCAATTTCCCAAAAAATTGGCAGAGATTTCAAGGCATTTGGAAAACAAGTAACATTAGGAAGAACATTTTCGCACAGGGAGTGGTTCGGATCCGTAAATCCCTGTCTGACCGTGACAAAGAGGCAGATTCAAGAACACAAAAGGGAATTCGGTGGACATGTTCAAAGTAACAATGTGTAGATTTACAGGGAGAAGGCAAGAGAATGATGCGAATAGAGACTCTCATTTACTTGCTGTGTAGAACCAGCAGAGCTAAGGTGGGCCTCCAAGTGCGCTGTGACACGTGTTGTGATTCAGAGTGAACTCACAGTTCGACCAACGGAAGGTGGGGATTTAGAAAAAGTTTATATATACACAGTCTCCTCACGTCAACACAACAATAAAATAGTTTAATTATCCACCATTGGTGTTATAAGTGAAGGAAGAGTTGAATCGAGGTGTAAGCCCTGCCCATTTCCCTCCTCTCATATATAAATCCGTGAAGTTGAAAGAACATTCCATCGAATGATTCAGTACCACGTGACTCACGAACTAATTTGTATTCATGTTCTGGGACCAGCATCATTATTGTGTCACAGCAGCTGCAGGCCATCAGCGGGGGCTTGCCCTATGACGTCACGGTGCGGCTGGAAGCCCCCTGGACAGTTTATCAAAGAAACCTCCCAGTGTGTCAGGGCAACCCTGCATCGGGAAGCACTGGGATGGTCAACCACTACCAGTTAACATGGGGAACACATCTCCACATTACACAGCCTCGAGAGAAGCGCCCCTTCGTTCCACTTAAAGTTCAAGAGCTCTCAAATTTCTTCCAGGTGTTCGCTAAATATATCTATGAGCACTTTGTTAAAGTTTGAATTTTGCGAGTGTTGAAATTTTGTGCTTTTGGAGAAATCACAATTCGAAAGAACAGAATGTGAGAATTAAGACAGAGTTTATATTTGCACGACGGCGATATATCTGCGGGTGCGTTGATGGGAGCATCACCCAGAGGGGAAACCATCTCTCCTTTTCAGTCAATGTCGTTTTTGCAGCTTTCCCGTACGACGGCGCACTGTTCTGCACCTCGCCTTCTCATTTCTTTCCCAAAAAAACTTCGACATAAATATTTCACATTGATATACTGGCCCAATGTGCACAGTTGAGATGACACCCTCGTGGAGGTCTAAGTGGTCTTCTGTTGTTCTCTGTACCCTATGTTGAGGAGGGTAATGCTTGTCACTGGTCAATCCGGTGTCAGAGACAAGTTTAGAAACAAAATGGTTCAACTTTCTGTCAGTCGAGAGGGCTCGGTTCCTGGGGCCGGGACAAACAGCAGCAGGGAGACAGAATGAGAAGCAGCTGTTCTGGAAACTCTTTGCCACTTGTAATTCTCAGATAAATGTCAAATGTATTTCACACTGAGCAAGACTCAGCTGGTTGAAGACGTGGAGCGGCAGGGACAGCTCACAGCGCGTGTGGCTTCTTGGACTAGGGGTATGATTCTTGTTTTGCATTTTCCACTGCGAGACATCCCCGGTTCAAATCCTCAACGAGCCCGCGCTTCCTGATTTATGCACGAGTGCCTGATTCATTTTCTCAAAAAGCAACTTCGCTAAACTCGGTTGGAAAACGAATTGGGTAGGAAGTAAGCAAGTGAATTGATGGAATATAGCGTTAACGTTTGTGGTGCTGTGTTTAAGGAATGTCAGCAGTGAAGCAAGATTGGAAAATTCGGACAGCTCTCCTCGGAGAACAGAAGTTTGAAATCTGGCCTGAATGAAGCTTTCCAAGTCATGCGAAGTCTCGACAGAGAAAGTAATGCAGTTAAAATGCTCCCATGCCTGAAAGGATCGGCAACAATTTGGCAGTGTTTTAAAGTCATGAGGATAGTTACCAAAAGTGACATTAGGAAGAACGCTTTCGTACAGGGAGTGGTTAGGGTCAGCAAATCCCGATCTGACACTGACAAAGAGGCAGATTCAATAGACGCAAACGGGAATTCGGTGATCATGTTTAAAGTAACAATGTGCAGATTTACACAGAGAAGGCAAGTGAATGATACGAATAGAGACCCACGTTTACTTACTGCGTTGAACCAGCAGAGCGAAGGTGGGCCGCATGGCGTCCGTCTGCGCTGTGACACAGGCTGTGATTTATAATGAAATCACAGTTCGATCAACAGAATGTGGGAAGTTAGAAAAAAGTTTATATTTACACAGGCTCCATACGTCTGCGAAACAGCATATTACACGACAGTAGTGGAGGTCTTTGACATCAGTCTCGAACGTGCATGCCACATGCCAGACGAAAGGCTGAAGGGACCTGTGGAAAACGGTAGCGTGCTAGGCCCATACCACGGCATCGATGGATCGAAACCATCCTCTGCTATTGCTCGATGTCCCCTTGAGCAGTGTCGTTTTGAAATGGTGCTGTACTCTGTTCTGTACCTTGCCTTTGAACCTTCTTCCTGAATGTCTGAATGTCCCGTATCAGACCGATACACTCGCGAACCTCACACGGTTCAAGTAACATGCTTTGGGAGGTCTGAGTGGTCTTCTCCTGTTCTTGGTCGGTTTCCTATGAACTGAATCGCAAACCCACTTCTCTGAGCTGCCAATGAGCTGAGATGCATACCTTGTGGTTTTGTGCCTTCCCTGCCGTAATTCGCCTCGCTGGTTCAGACGTGAATGACAAGACGATCAGCATGTCAGAAACTGTATCACCACTCATACACAGTCCCTTAGTATTCGGACAGATATCACTGATTGTGAATCACCTCAGAGAGAGACAAGTGGCAGAGAGTCGCCGTGGATTCGATGGGATGGACCGCCTCTGTCGGCGGGAGAATGATGCTTCATGTTTATGCCGTCCCGCTGCCTGTCTCTGGGACAGACAGGCTGAGGAACAAAATTGGTTCAATTTTAACCGTCCCTTCCGTGTTGGACCGCCTGCAGTCCCTCAGCTCAGGGACGTGGGGATGACTCTCAGTGAGTGAAGGTTTCACACGGATTCTCTTCATCTGGGACACTTGGGGCTCAGATGTTAACTGCTGCGTGGTCGCAGCAAAGAAAGCGATGCCCACTTTGCAATAGACTTTCCGTAAGATTGCTGCGTGAAGACGATTTCTGAACACCAAGCAGGCTGTACAACAATGTGAATTTACCTGGGCGAAGAGTCCTCAGTGTTCATTTCTCTCTGTCCTGCCAGCACAGCATCTTTCTATCTCTCCGATAACAGACCTTTGGAGAAAGTTCACAATCAAAGTTGTTCATGTTCCCCGCATTAATGTAACTGACACCTCTCACCCCAAGAGTTTCAGAGAGAGAGCGATAGAAAGAGGGAGAGAGAGCAGAAGAGCGAACGACTCTTACCCTCCCCCAACCCTACATTCCCCCCAGAACAACGTGCAAGTAGAAATAAAACGGGTTAATTATCCGCCAGTGGAGATAGTCCAGTTCTTGGGGATGAGACAAACATCAGCCCCCCGGGGACAGAATGACAAGCAGATGTTCTGGAAAGGCTTTGCTGCTTGTAATTCTTGCAGCAATGTGGAATGTACTTCACACTGAGCAAGTTTCAGATGGCTCAGAGTCTCCAATGTTCATTGCTGTGTTTGCCGCCAGCTCACTCCATTCGAACTAATTCTCATGAAGGTGCTGATTCAGGATCTGACAGGGACAGAACAGCAAAACAGTCACAACTGACATCTCTCTGAATTTTGGATACCTCCACCTGAAAATTAATATCTTCCATGACATTGGGAAACTGCTGAGAGTGAGCAGGTCTGATTTTGGGAAGCAAAAATATAGAGTGTAAATTCAGGATGTACCTGCAATGTAACTTCTTGACAAACAACCAGGCACAAACTGGTTAACGTGCCCCCATGTGGGTGCGGGTGAAGTTTGGAATGAGACATCAAGGCAATGACACCAGAGAGAAACTGAACATACTGACTTGGCAAACCAGAGTCATTTAGATATACAGCACAGAAACAGGTCCTTTGGTCCAAGTGGTCTATGCCGACCAGATATCCTCAACGAATCTAGTCTCATTTGCCAGCATTTAGCCCTTATCCCTCTAAACCCTTCCTATTCATACATTTAAAGGGCATCTGGATGGGTATATCATGATTATACCAGTATCCACTACTTCCTCTGGCAGCTGTTTCCTTACATGTACCATGTTCTGCATGAATTGCCCCTTAGGTTCCTTTTAAATCTCCAGACACCACCCCCCCCCCCATCCCCACCTCACCCTAAACCTATTATTCTCTAGTTCTGTACTTCCAGAGAAGTGACCTTGTCTATTTACCCTATCCATGCCTCTCTTGATTTTATAAACAAGCGAAGCACCAACGGCTCAGGGTGGGGGTTGGGAGAGGACAAGGAAGCCAAATGTGCTGGAACCAACGCAGAAGAAGAGGATGCAAAACCTTGAAATTGCAATGAGGAAGACTGCATGTGCTGTACTTGTACCTGTTCCATTTATTTGTGGGAATCAAGTGCATTTTAAAAATAAAAACAAACAAGATATCTACTCCTCCCCTTTCCCAATCTCTATTCTTCCATCCCTGTCTGTGTGGAATTTGCACATTCTCCTCGTGTCTGCGTAGGTTTCCACCGAGTGCTCCGGTTTCTTCCCACAGTCCAAAGATGTACAGGTCAGGTGAATTGGCCATGTTAAATTGCACATTGTTAGGTGCATTAGAGAGACGGGGAAATGGGTCTGGGTAGGTTATTCTTCAGAGGGTCAGTGTGGACTTGTTGGGCCGAAGGGCCTGTTTCCACACTGTAGGGATTCTAAAATCTAATCTCTCTCCCTCCCAGAATGTGGAGCTGTCCAGATGGAGGGAGTTTTACTCTGAAACCAACAGAGCCACTTCCGCGTTGTGACGTCACAATGGGTCTGGGGCGGAACAACGTCAACAGCTGTCCCCCTCACTGCGTTTGCTCCGTTTGACCTGCAGTGCGTCTGCACTGCCCTACAGCAGAACTTCATAGAATCCCTACAGTGTGGAAACAAGCCACTTGGCCCAACGAGACTACACCGACCCTCCAAAGACTAACCCACCCACACCCATTCCCCAACCCTTATTATTTTATATTTACCTCAGACGAATGCACCTAATCTGCACAACCCTGAACGCTTATGGGCAATTTATCATGGTCAATCCACCCTAACCTGGAGAAAGTTAAAAATCACACTACACCAGGCTACAATCCAACAGGATTATTTGGAAGCACTAGCTTTCGGAAGGACTGCTCCTTCATCAGGTGGTTGTGGAGTATAAGATCATAGGACACAGAATTTACAGCAAAACATTACACAGTATCATGCCATTGAAATGATATATTGAACAACCTGGATTGTTAAGTCTTTCACTATTTAGAATTTGTTGCACGTATCATTAATATGCATTATCTGAGCTGAGCAGTCACCTTCTTGGAGATAACTTAAGGTTTTACAACAAAAGGTGACAGCTCAGACAATGCATTATGGGTGTATGAATAGGAAGGGTTTGGAGGGATATGGGCTTGGTTCTGGCAGGTGGGACTAGATTGGCTTGGGATATCTGGTCGGCATGGACGAGTTGGACTGAAGGGTCTGTTTCCGTGATGTACATCTCTATGGCTAGAAACAGGCAGAGGGAGGAGCAACAACGGATGCTGGAAACCCGGCTGCAGATAGCTGAGGAAGTATATTATAATAGGCCTTCAGTGGTCAAGCTGCAGCTCTCCGAGCTGCTCTCGACTCATTGCACACACAGGTGGCAAAAAAGGGTCTCCTTTGCCAAACAAAGATTGTTTGAATTTTGCAGAATCTGCCCCTCCCCAATATAAACGCAGCACTTGTTTCCACGTTAAATGTGCCTATGAAGATACAGGAGGTGCAGGAAGCAATAAAGCATCTCCAGGGTAGCAAAGCACTGGGGTCAGATGGATTCCCAAGTGAATCCCATAAGGAATTCATAAATGTGTTGGTGGAACCACCTCTGGGGATGTATTACTATTCATATACACGATTGTCTTCTGCCCTCTCTTAGGGAGGCTAATATCTCCTTCATTTTAAAGAAGGGGAAAGAGCCCGAAGAATGTGCTTCATACAGACCCATTTCACTGTTGAATGTAGATTTTAAAATTCTATCCAAGATGCTGGCCCTGAGGTTGGAAAAGGTGTTGCCCTATATTATCAAAGAAGATCAGATGGGTTTTGTTAAGGGCCATAGCTCCTCCAACAATATCAGGAGGGTACTGAACATATGCAACCATCACAAATGGCACTAATTCAGTTAACTTTAATATTCACCGCTGCTATTTACCTTGGCAATTGAGCCATTAGCTGAGGCTATCAGTAGGGATCCTGAAATACTGGGGCCAAGAGTGGGAATGGGGGAGAATATGATCACCCGATATGCTGATGAAGTCCTTTTGTTCTTGGCCAATCAGGAGGAGTCCGGTCCTCGATTGATTCAAACAATTAATTTATTTGGTAGTTTTCCGGACTACAGGATCAATTTACAAAATCAGAAGCCATGCCGGTAGGGGGATTAGTGGAGGTACCTGATCTGAAGGATGGAATGCAGTTCCTGTTTAAATGGTTTTCAAAAGGATTTTTTCTATTTGGGAATGTTTATTACTCCTGCCTTCCACCAGCTGTATAAAGCTGTCTATGTACAATTACTGGGGAGGGTAAAACAGGATTTGCAGCAGTGGGAGGGATTACCGTTATCATGGTTAGGCCAAATAGCCCTGATTAAAATGCATGTTCTTCCTCGCCTGTTGTACCCCATGCGAATGCTCCCGTTGTTGCTACCCAGATGAGTATTACTGAGGCTCAATGGTTGGCTAGGTTCTTTTATTTGATGTCCTAATTAAGATTACCAAATTGCAGCTCTCCCAGGGTGAGGGAGTGGGGTGGATCTTTCAGACATGAAGAGATGTCAAGTAAGTGCTTTCTTGGCATATGTGGGTGACTGGGCACGGGGGAATACGGGGTCAATTTGACTTGACGCTTTAGCCTCTCAGTTGAGATGACCCCTAGTCAATCTATTATTCATGGATAAAATGAAATCCATGACCGAGCAGTGTAAGAGTCCAATCATTTTAAATACAATGAAAGCCCGGAGGACAATGAGGCATAATGAGGGCAATTGGCTTAAGACCTTGCCATTTACCCCATTGGTGCGAGCCCAAGGATTTAAACGTGGGGCAATGGACTCCGGCTTGAAGTCATGGGAGAGTAAGGGAATCTCTTGTCTGGGAGAATTATTCGAGGGGGAGGTCTTGATGTCGTTTAGCCAGCTAGGTCAGAAATATGGATTGTATAATAGGAACCTTTTTCAGTCCTTTCAGATAAGGAATTACATACAGAGCAAGTCAATGCTCCTGGCTCAGCTTTCCAGGTCAGACATGGAGAAAAGTGTATTCCAGTGTATGGGTGCTCTTCCAGTTCGTACTTTGTATCATTTAGAGAAGTGATGCGCCTTGGGGAATGTGAAGGGAACTGCGTTCCATCCTTCAGATCAGGCACCCCCACTAATCCCCACCACCAGCATGGCTCCTCTGGAATCGGGAGCTAGGAGAGGATATTTCGTTGGAAGTACGGGAAGACATATGGGAAAATGTAAGGAAAATTTCAATATGTAACAAAACATGCAATTGAAAATTTCACAGAGGGCTCATATGGCGCCAGAGAGGCTAAGTTCAAGAGAGGAGTGTCACCAGGGTGTCCCAAATATAAAATTAGTATAAGCACTCTCACACACTGCTATAGGTCATGTTGTAAGATCCAGACATACCGGAGTGCTATAGTTAGGGAGCTGAAGGACATCCTGGGGATTGAAGTTAAAGTGGATCCGGCATTTCTTCTTCTGGGGTTGCCCTCTCTTGGGAACAAGGGAGGAGACTCTGTAACCTTCTTACCCACTGTGCAAGGAAGAATATTTTAATGAATTGGACATTGGAAAACCCCCTAGGTCTTATGGGGTGACGTAGGCTGGCGATGGAGCATCTCCCCCAAGATTACCACACGAATTTGGTGCACCACAAAACAGAGCAGCTTTACAAGACGTTGTGCCCTTTCTAAATTATATTAATGCAGACTTATCAGCAATATTAAGTAGGGCCGTGGTACAGCCATGGGAATCAGTTTGGGCATCCGTGAGGTCCTGGGAGGGGGAGGCTGGGGGAAAAGAATAGGGGTACAATAACTGGTGCACCCAGGGACGAGACCCTCGCTGGAGATGTGGTGAGTGAAATAGAATAAAATAATGTGATTTAAGTTAATTTGAATTCAGTTTAATTTAATTTTTATTTAATTTGATTGTAGTTTAGTTTAAGCTATGTAGATTCAATAATTCTGGTAGATAGTAGGTAGTTCATTATTAATAGTATAGCGATATGACATTGTTGTCCTGCCTCTCTCTTTCTGTATTTTGGGGTTTTTTTTGTTTATAGATGTTTTGTAAAAGATTTGAAAAAGTTTCTAATAAAAATATTTATTTAAAATCATTTTCTTGACTTCCCCCATAACTACTTTTGAAGTTCAAAAGTCAGATGAACTCAGCTTTGAATATATTCAATGACAACTAACTGCAGGAAGATCCCCATTTCAGAACTCAATTCCTCTTGCTAATATACCACTTGCCTTGCTCATTGCTTGCTGCACCTGTCTGACAAATGGCTTTGACTGGAGTAGAAAGCCTGAGTAGAAAGTAGTTGAGGCACCTTTGCACATGCACACACCATACTTGTGCGCAAAATGTTGACTCTCCTGCACCACGGATGCTGCCTGACCTGCTCTGCTGTGCTGTGCTTTTCCAGCGCCACACTTTTCAACTCTGATCTCCAGTATCTGTAGTCCTCATTTGCTCCACATCCCAATATATCATCATTTAAACAATGCACTTCCTTCCTGTGTTTATTTCATAGGAAAGGCTATAACTTCATACTGCGTCACTGAATTTTCCACGTGTTTGCCAATTAAGACACAGGCCTGAACCAACTTTGCTGCAAGTCGAGTTGAACTTCAGAATGAAAAATGAAATAGAAAAGGGGGTAAGAAAAGAGTGTGTTGTACTCACAGATGTTAGACAAAGAAAAGAGGTTGCAGTCTGGGATGAACCTCAATCTTCATTCAGAGAGAGAAAGAAGCAACAGAAACTCATGGTCCTATTTCCGCGTTCAGACAATGAGGGCTCTCATTGGCAGGAGGACCGCATTCTTTTCGGTCCTCCAGCGCTTTCCATTGGGCCAAAAAAACAATGTCGCGTGCCGTTTCCGCTGACAGACAAGAGCGTGCACAATATTTTCCTGACACCGGCGTAAATGCGCAGTGCTTGCCGTCACCGAGAAACATGCACAGTATGCCCCTTGGAGATCCTGGCACGACTGACAAATTTTAAGTGTCCAAATGCCAACTGAAGGAAAGAAAAGGCTGGAGCCACAATTCTTTTGATTCCCTGGTGCTCAACATTTTATTCAGCATTTTGTCTGGCTGCTCAACATTTGTATGTTTTTCCCCACAGTAGAGGAAGTCCAAAACTAGAGGGGCATAGGTTTAAGGTGAGAGGGCCAATGTTTAAAAGGGACCGAAGAGGTAACGATTTCACGCGAGAGTGTTAAATGTATGCAATGAGCTGCCAGAGGCAGTGGTCGAGGCTGATACAATTACAACATTTTAAAGGATCTGGATGGATATATGAATAGGATGGGTTGAGAGAGATATGTGCCAAATGGTGGCAATGGATCATGAGATTACTTTAGGATATGTGGTCGGCGTGGACTGAAAGGTTAGTTTTCGTGCTCTGCAAATCTATGACTCTATTTTTACATAATCTGATCCAATTTCACAAGACTAGGAATTGGCCATTTCACCTTTCCAGGCTGTCCTCAACTGTGGCCTAACTGCGCAGATTTCAATGCAAGTTTCAAAAAGATGGCTGCAGCTTTTTTTAAAACAATTGAATATGCTTTCTGACTTTACCGATGTTCCTGAATACATCATTGTAGCTATTCCCAATGCTAAACGTTGGGCTGCACGGTGGCACAGTGGTTAGCACTACTGCCTCACAATTCCCGCCTCAGGCGACTGACTGTGTGGAGTTTGTACGTTCTGCGTGGGTTTCCTGCGGGTGCTCCGGTTTTCTCCCACAGTCGGAAGATGTGCAGGTCAGGTGAATTGGCCATCCTAAATTGTCCGTGGGGTAGATGTAGGGGTATGGGTGGGTTGCGCTTCGGCGGGGTGGTGTGGACTTTTTGGCCCAAAGGGCCTGTTTCCACCCTGTAAGTCATCTAATACTAATCTTAAGGATCAGCCATGTTCCTGAATACATCATTGTAGCTATTCTCAATGTTAAAGATCAGCCATTTCTCACAGCACCCCCTACCGTCTCCCAGGTAGAGTCATCACCATCTCATTCTCTCTCAATCCTTAGAAGGGATTGATACAGTCATCAAAGAGGGCTCGAGGCACGAGAAAGGAGGGGGTGGGGGAGTGGGAGAGATTGGACGGGATGCAGAGGTTGGGGAGGAGAGAGAGAGAAAATGGACACGGGGACAGAGCACCGGGAATAGACAAAGCCTGGGGGTGCACAGGGTTGGGGCAAAGGGTTTGGCAGAGAGAGATAATGGGGGGGGGGGAGGTGCAGAGTGCGAAATGAGAGAATGGGCAGGGGTCAGTGGTTGAGGAGAGAATGGGCGAGGGGACAGAGGGTCGGGTGAGAAAGAGAGAAATAATGAATGGCAGGACAGAGAGGGAATGGACAAGGGGCAAAGAATAGGAATAGAGAGTGAATGTGTATGGGGAGAGGGACTGGATGGGGAAGGCAGAGGGTGGGGAAAGATAGAAGGGGAATGGTTGGGGGACAGAAGGTCAGAAGGTGGATGAGGAGCAGGACTGGGGGCAGAGGGTGTGGAGATAGAATGGACTGGGGTGCAGAAGGTGGGGAAAGAAACAAGAATGGTGGTATGTGAGAGAGAGAGAGAGAGAGAAGAGACAGGAAGCTAGGGATAGTGAGAGAGAATGGATGAGGGTGCAATGGGTGGCGGTGGGTGAATGGATAGGGGATGCTGTGGGGATAATTGGGTCTTGATTGAATGGAGAGGTGGTGAATGCATTTCACCCACTTCCAGCATGCCCTTCTCTGCACATGTGCAGTGCAGGTTTTTGTGAATGACACGAGAGAGAATCTGGATAACTGTGTGAGCGGAGTCACCCTCACATCCTGGCATCAACAAACCACTGCCTTTCTGTTTTAAAAACTAAATAAAGATATTGGTGATATACTGGGGATGGTAAGAAGTGGCTGAGAAATTTAACTGAGGGTCAGCACTTTCAGGAGAGGGGAGCTGGACGAAAACAGGAGGACAGAAGGATGAATTCGGGTTGGAATCTATCGAAAGGTGGAGGAATTGGGAGACAGAGATTTCGGTTAGAAGGTAGAGAAGGCTTTTCCGCACAAACCAGAAGTCTCCCATCTTATTTCCTGCCCTGCACTGACAGCAGTGGTCTGTTTTCTCAAGGTATCAGCAGAGGAGGATGTGTTGTTCAGGTATGCACAAGAAATTTACTCAGGGCCTGAATATCAGCAGCATTTGAATCCAGGAGAAGAAATGTTTTGTCTACAGGAAATTATTTCAAACATCAACGTGATTTGAGAATCCCAGCTGCGTGGGAGTGCTCCAGGGTTCTGATTGTGGAGAGAACTTTAACTCTTTAGCAAAATATGGGCGAGTGTTTTCGCGGTAGACGAGCCCTCCATTAGATCATTGAAGCTGCTGAGTAACAATGACACCTGCACAGGAGAAAGTATATGGAAGCAAATTCAATTCCTCAAACTGACTGGAGAATCACCAGGATTGGGGAGAAACCAATCAATTGCTGAGAGCTGGAGAGGGAATTCCTTCAATCCAAGACTGTGGGCAGCACAGTGGCTCAGTGGTTAACACTGCTGCCTCATAGTGCCAATGGCTTGGGTTTGATCCCACCCTCACGGTGACTGTCTGTGAGGAGCTTGCACTTTCCTACCACTCACCCACCCATCCCACACCAACCCTGTGTCTGCGTGGGTTTCCTATGGGGGGGTGCACTAGTTTCGTCCCATGGTCCAAAGATGTGCAGGTTAGAGTGGATGGGTGTTCTAAATTCAGGGATTAGCTTGTGGGGGTTATTATAGAGTCGTAGAGATGTACAGCATGGAAACAGACCCTTCGGTCCAACCCACCCATGCCGACCAGATATCCCAACCCAACCTAGTCCCACCTGCCAGCACCCAGCCCATATCCCTCCAAACCATTCCTATTCATATACCCATCCAAATACCTCTTAAATGTTGCAATTGTACCAGCCTCCACCACACCCTCTGGCAGCTCATTCCATACACGTACCACTCTGCACAAAAATGTTGCCACTTAGATCTATTTTATATCTTTCCCCTCTCACCCTAAATTTGTGCCCTCTAGTTCTAGACTCCCCGACCCCAGGGAAAGGACTTTGTCTATTTATTCTATCCATGCCCCTCATAATTTTGAAAACGTCTATAAGGTCACGCCTCAGCCTCTGACGCTCCAGCGAAAACAGCCCCAGCCTGTTCAGCGTCTCCCTATAGCTCAAATCCTTCAACACTGGCAACATTCTTGTAAATCTTTTCTGAACCCTTTCAAGTTTCACAACATCTTTCCGATAGGAAGGAGACCAGAATTGCACGCAATATTCCAACAGTGGCCTAACCAATGTCCTGTACAGCTGCAACATGACCTCCCAGTACTTAATACTCTGACCAATAAAGGAAAATGTACCAAACACCTTCTTCACTATCCTATCTACCTGCGAACACAACTTTCAAGAAGCGATGAACCTGCACTCCAAGGTCTCTTCGTTCAGCAACACTCCCTAGGACCTTACCATTAAGTGTATAAATCCTGCTAAGATTTGCTTTCCCAAAATGCAGCACCTCGCATTTATCTGAATTAAACTCCATCCGCCAATTCTCAGCCCACTGGCCCATCTGGTCCGGATCCTATTGTAATCGGAGGTAACCCTCTTCGCTGTCCACTACACCTACAATTTGCTGTCATCTGCAAATCATTCATGTAAATGACAAAAAGTAGAGGGCTCAGCACCGATCCTTGTGGCACTCCATTGGTCACAGGCCTCCGGTCTGAAAAACAACCCTCCACCACCACCCTTTTTCTTCTACCTTTGAGCCAGTTCTGTATCCAAGTGGCTGGTTCTCTCTGTTTTCCTTGAGATCTAACCTTGCTAATCAATCTCCCATGGAGAACCTTGTCGAATGCCTTAATGAAGTCCATATAGATCACATCTACTGTTCTGCCCTCATTAATCTTGTTTGTTACTTCTTCAAAAAACTCAATCACGTTTGTGAGACATGATTTCCCACGCACAAACCCATGTTGACTATCCCGAATCATTCCTTGCTTTTCCAAATACATGTATATCCTGTCCCTCAGGATTCCCTCCAACAACTTGCCCACCACCGAGGTCAGGCTCACTCGGTGGGTCTGGGTGGGATGCTCTTCGGAGGGTCAGTGTGGACTTGTTGGACCACAGGGCTTGTGTTGGACCACAGGGCTTGTTTCCATAATGTTGGGGCTCTATGATTCCCCCAATGTGTCTGCAGCCTGGCTTCCAGGTCCATCTCGGAGCGGAAGATCCCCCAGCATGTGTTTTCCCTAGTTTCCAGCATCCAGAACTTCTCACCTTCTGCAAATCGAAAGACAATCTGCCCTCTTCTATGTCTGTTGTGTTACTGCTTAATCATTTTTCACTGGCCAGCAGAGGCTGATAGCCAAGTTTTGAACACATGAGGATGGCCTCAACTGGGACCTTGGATTCATGTCACTTGACAGGTAACTCCACTTCACTGTCACTCTCTAACACACACACACGCATAAAGCACACACTCTCACATACATGCAGACCCCTCTTTCAGGCACACACAAATACACCACACCCACGCACACACCCTCTCACAGGCTGATACTCCATCGCACACACACTTTCACGCATATGCACACTCTCTCTCTCTCTCTCTCTCTCTCTCGCATGCACACTTACATATAAGGCTTTGGGGTGAATTTGAATTTGCAGAATTATATTTGCAGATAACATGATGTTTTGCTCAAAAAGCGCACAATCTGCAGGCAGCCAATCCATGTGATATTTTATACATTCCTACTTTGGAAATCGAACCAGTCCCACTCACGATTGGGATACAGACCTTTAGTCGTCTCAAGAATGTGTCTTCAAAGAATTTACACATTAATGACCAAAAACCTGCAACCCATTCTAAAAGATGAAAGACTGAATAATAATCGAGGTTTGTTCATATACAATTTCTGTTGCATGAAACTGTGATCTTTTGCTGTAAATTCTCTTATGATCCTGCTCTACAAACACCTGAAGAAGGAGCAGTGTTCCGAAAGTTAGTGCTTCCAAATAAATCTGTTGGACTATAACCTGGTGTTGTGTGATTTTCAACTTTGTTTCTACTGAACACAGCCCACACCTCCTGGTGCTGCCTGTAAACTATACAATGCCGATGAAATGATGCAGCACCTGCAGAGATGAAAAATTTACAATTTTTAACGATACTAGCTACTCATTCACTGCTCCTTCTGATACACGACATTGGAAAGTTACTGCAGGAGGCTGAAAGTAATGAGCAGCTTTAAAACAAAAACCTATTGGATCTCATAGCTTTCATTGACAGTCTGAGACCGGGGTTAAGTTCAATTGACCTTTATTGCCACCCAACTTTGTTACAGCTTCAGATCTCCCCAGCAAAAAAAAAGTGTATGAAAAGAAGCTTTTTTTAAAAAAAACAGCTCAAAGCTCACACACTCCTCCCAACTCCACTTCCTTTACTGTTGGTCAGCACCGAGTAACCTTTATAATTGCATCCTTGGTACAGCCTTAAGCTGAAGGAAGGATTGCCTCACTCAGCAATTTCAACCCACACACTGTATCCATTTAAGTTACTCCCACTCATTTGCCATGGAGGGGGGCAGTCAAGAGTCAACCATGCTGCTGTGGGTCTGGAGTCAGGTGTAGGCCAGACCGGACAAAGGATGCAGTTGAGATGACTGAGTGAATCCTGTCCCACAATGGCAGTTTCCTTTCCTAAAAGGGACATGAGTGAATTAGATGGCAGTTTCTACCCTCAAAAAAAGTTTCATTATTAGATTCAGAACTCCAGATTTCTGACCGAATTTCAATTCCACCAACTGCCTCCGCGGGAATCCCCAGAACTGGGTTGATAGTCCAGTCGATAATGGCACTTGGCCGTCGCTCCTTCAATCCCCCTGCGATGGCACACGGACTCATTGGTGGCTCCGCAGGTGGGAGGAGTGGGTGAAGACCTTTCCACACTGAGAGCAGATGAGCGCCCTCTCCATGATATGGACCCTTTGTTAGATTACAGTGTAGATGTCTGAGTGAATCCTTTCCCGCACACAGAGCAGGAGATCGGCCTCTCCCTGGTGTGGATCAGCTGGTGCCTCCGCAAGTTGCCCACATGACTGAAGCTCTTCCCGCACTTGGGGCAGATGAACGGCCTCTCCTCAGTGTAGACCTGCTGTTGGGTCAGCAGGGTGCAAGAATCGCCAAATCCCTTCCTGCACTCAGAGCAGGTGAATGGCCTCTCCCCCATGTGGACCCACTGGTGTTTCAGGAGGTGGGATACATCGTTTAATTGCTGCCCACACTGACAGCAGGAGAATTGCCTCTCTCTGGTGTGAACCTGCTGGTGTGTCTGCAGGTGGGACGACTGAATGAATCCTTTCCCACAATGGCGGCAGATGAACGGTCTCTCCATGGTGTGAACTCGCTGGTGTGTCTGCAGGCTGCACAGCCAACTGAATCCCTTCCCACATACTGAGCAGGAGAACGGCGTCTCCACAGTGAGAACGTGTCTGTGGGTGTCTAGCCCCAATGCGGAAGGGAACCCTTTCCCACAGTCCCCACGTTTGCATGGTTTTCCCATGGGGGGGGGGAGCATTCTTTGTGTCGCGCTGGGTTTGAAATTAAAAAACAGAATGGATACATCGTCTCTCCCCAATGTGAGGGGTGAGATTTTGATCCCCCAAGCTGACTAAATTGTTTGAAGCACTTTTCACAGACAGCGTACTGAATCTCCCTCACTCGGGTGTCTCAGTATTATTCCTGCCACACCAGTATCCAAAATCTCTCAAGCAAACAAAATCAAATATTTCTTCTCATTGTGAATGACTGCTGATATTCAAGCCACATTGATTCAAGTGGCTCTGTCAGAAGATGATGAATCATTTGTTTTCAGATTTCTTTCTGCATGTCTTCCGGCAAAAAGAATCACAAATTGAGTGATCACTGTCAGTACTGTTAAATGAATATAACATCAGTAGCAATTCCTGTAGATCTCTAGATGAGTGCTGACCATATATTATGCAAGACACGGAAAACCCTCATGCAGCAAGATAACCTTAAGTGTGTGTGGAGGAAAACTTAATTTAGATCGCAATGACCTGGAACAAGCTGTCGACCAAGGAGCTGGAAATGGAGCTGAATCAAGAATATGATAATGAAATGTCAAGGCTGCTTGGAAAAAAAAAGCCAGTGAAGTTACTGAATGACTTCCTGCTGACCTAGTAAATAAAAAAAGACAAGAAATATAGGACGTAACTCCATTACTGCATTAGAAGGTGAAAAATCATGTCCACAAAGTCTTTATAACAGCCAACAATATCAGATATACAGCATATGAAGCAATATATGTCCACATTTGAAATCAATGTGCCAATCCCTTAAATACTGCTCAGTTCCGTGAGAAACTACCCTTATAATTCTGACCATGAGGAAAGAAGTAAACCTTTTCCATGGTGCAAACTCTGTACGTGCCAAACTGAGGGAATACACAAGGAAAATACCTTTGAGAGGGACAGAGATCATATGAGCACCTTGGGAGAGCCTGCTCCCTCCATGGAGTCACTCCAGTTGCTACAAGTGAACAGTGTTCCCACCATCCCACCCACCACCCTCCCCGCCTCTCTCTCTCCCCCTCCCAGGATGACGAATGGAAAGGGGGAGACATTGTTTTGCTCCCAGATGTTGCCCAGAGGGAGGGAGTTTCACTCTGAAATTGACAGGGCTACTTCCACATTCTGGCATCCACAATGGGTTGGGGGGCGGGGAGTAGAAGAGGGGAAGGGGCACCCGCGCTGCCCTGCAGCTGAGGCATGTGGGGAATGGAGGACACTTTGCAAACTCCTTTCACACTCTTCCACGTCAATGCGGTTTGAGTTCAGCAAAGCACAGGGTTTAATTTTAGCTTTTCACTCTCAGAAAACCCCCACCTCTGTGAATCCAACACTGGTGGTTGATATGTGGAATGAACCACCTCAGGAAGCGGTAGATGCGGGTACAATTAAAAGACATTTATTTAAGTACATGAATAGGAAAGGTTTGGAGGGATACAGGACAAGAGAAGGCTGAAGAGACTGATTTATTTGGGGATTATGGTTGGCGTGGACTGATTGGACAAAAGGCCCGTGACTCGATGGTAAGTTCATAGTTCCTTGAAAGGGGAGTCGCTCATAGACAGCATAGTGAAGAAGGTGTTTGATATGCTTGCCTTTATTGGTCAGTGCACTGGGTGCAGGAGTCGGGAGGTCATGTTGCGACTGTAGAAGACATTGGTTAGGCCACGTTAGGAGTATTGCATGTAATTCCGGTACCAGTTATCCCAGACTGACACACCGTAAACCAGAGATAGTGACTGAAATTGACTCTGATACAAAATCAAAACATTAAATCACTGCAGTGCAAAATGAGGCCATTTGACCCATTGAATGCATTGGGTATAGGAGTTGCGAGGTCATGTTGTAGCTGTACAGGACATTAGTTCGGCCACTTTTGGATTATTGCATTCGATTCTGGTCTCCCTACTATAGGATAGGAAGGATGTTGTGAAACTTGAAAGTGTGCAGAAAAGATTCATAAGGATGTCACCACGGTTGAAGGATTTGTAGTACAAGGAGAGTCTGAATAGGATGGGGCTGCTTCCCTGGAGTGTCGGAGGCTGAGGGGTGACCTTATAGATAGCTATCAAATCATGAGGGGCATGGATAGGGTAAATAGGCTAGAGGAAGTGGTGGAGGCTGGTACAATTACAACATTTAAAAGGCATCTGGATGGGTGTGTGAATAGGAAAGGTTTGGAGGGATATGGGCCAAATGCTGGCAAATGGGTCACTAGATTTATATAGGACATCTAGTCAGCATGGATGTGTTGGATCAAAAAGTCTATTTCCGTGATGTGTAGCTCGATGTTTATTTGATAGTCGATGCTTTATTTCTGTTGATGTAAATATTGTTAGGGAGAGAGAATTCCTCAAGTAGGGGACGATAAGAATCCTGGGACACCCCAAATTCTGGTTTACTATGTAATGAATAAACGTTAAGCGTGAGCACCAAATGTGATTTATGTCTAATTTTGTTTCATTTTTCTTGTTTTTTCCCTGTTATGATGACTCTCTCAGTCTGGATGGTTGTCAGGCTGGGAATATTGTGGATTGGGCCTTGGTTGACTGAATGTTTTATTGTTCTGGAAGGTGTAAAAGGGGCTCAAAGTTTCAGCAGAAAGCCAGCTGAGCTGAGAACGGACAACATCTTACTTTGTTGGAACAGGGAGAGGAGGACAGGGAAACCAGGAGCTGAAATCCGAGCTGCAACACAGTACCATGTTATTAGTGCTTTGATTAGCAGTGCCAACCCTCTATCTTTACCTCGCTTCCTATTCGACTTGAATGCCACGTAGCCCCTCAATATTCAGGACCCAATCCTTGTCATCCTGAAGCCATGTCCCTGTAAGGAGTCTCAGATCATAATTATTCTCTTCAATGTATGCAGTCAATTCATTCAGTTTTGTTACAATGCAGCACATACAATACATTCAGCCATACAGTCTTCACTTTCAATTTTTGTGATCTGTAAATCCAGTTTTGATTAGATTAGTTTCTCTACAGTGTGAAAACAGGCCCTTTGGCCCAACAAGTCCACACCGACACCCTGAAGAGTAACCCACCCAGACCCATTTCTCTCTTATTAATGTACCTAACACTATGGACAATTTAGCATGGTCATTTGACCTGACCTGAAAATCTTTGGACTGGGACATTTACTTTCCGTGTCCCTTTCTATCATTCTCCGATGTTCATTTTCCACATCTCTACATTGCTCACCTGCCTTGATTCGGATTGGCCATGAGAAATGCAGCTTTATACATTCACAGTAATAGGAGGAGTAGGCTATTTGGTCCATCGAGGTACTCCGAAATTCATTAAGATCATGGCTCATCTATCCATCGTCTCAGCTCCTCTTACCTGCATTATCCTGACTATCCTAACTTCACCTACCATACAAAATCCCATCGAACTGCGTCTTGAATATGCCTGCTTCTACTGCTTCCTTGGGCAGAGAATTCCATAGATTCACCACTCTCTGGGAAAAGCAGCTCCTTCTCCTCTGTCTTAAGCCTACTCCTCCTAATCTTGTGACCTAGTCTCACTCACTGGCAGAAACGACTAGATAGGGTGGGTCTGGATGGCATGCTCTTTGAATGGTTCAGTGTGGACTTGATGGGATGAATGTCCTGGTTCCACGCTGGAGGGATTCTATGATTTACCATAGTTGGGTTTGCCCTGGACTGCAGCACCAGAACCACCCACCTTCTGCGATCGAAAGACAAGTCTCACCCTGCCTATTGTATGTGTGCTATCTAACTGCTTAATCATTTCTAGTGAATACAGCCCACACCTCCCTCTGCTGCCAGCAACCTTTACAAAGCTGATGAGACAATGCTATACCTGCAGTACTGAAAATCGTAAGGTTTCTAACGATACCAGTTACTGATTCGCCACTCCCACTGATGGACAGCATTGGAAATACAATGTTGAAGGCTGAAAGAAATGAGCAGTTTAAAACAAAAACTCACCAAACCCTTCACTGGGCTCCCTGCTCACCACACATTACTTTAATCGCTTCAACTCCACATTGCAACAAACTCCCACTTTCCACCAATATCCCGAATGCCCTCACTCAGTTGCTGTCGCACAAATGAAAGATTTCATTTTAGCTTCTGCTCCCAGTAAGGAGAAAGCATCTTTGAAAGCTGCACTGAACGTTCAGTCTTCACAACGACACTTCTGCTTTCCTTCAGTCCAAATTGTCCGTGATGACCAGATATCCCAAATTAACATAGTTCCATTTGCCTGCACATAACCCATATCCCTCTCAATTCTCCCTATTACCAAATGCCTTTAAAAATGCTGTTAATATACCAGCCTCCACCACTTCCTCTGGCAGCTCATTCCATACACGCAACACACTCTGCATGAGAAAGGTGCCTCTGAGGTTCCTTTTAAAGCTTTCGCCTCTCACCTCAGACCTATGTCCTCTAGTTTTGGACTTCCCTATTCTGGGGAAAAGATTTTGGCTATTCACCCTATCCATGCTCCTTATGAACTTCTATAAAGTCACCCTCAGCCCCCAATGTTCCAGAGAAAACAGCCCAGCCTATTCAGCCTCTCCATATAGATCAAACCCTCCAACTCTGGCGATAGCCTTGTAAATCTTTTCCAAATCATTGCAAAGGCTCGTAACACGTTTCCTGTAGCAAGGAAACCAGAACCGAATGCAGTATTCCAAAAGTGGCCTAATCAATGTCCTGTGCAGCCGCAACATGACCTCCCAACATCTGTATTGAAGTGCACTGACCTATAAAAGCAAATATATCAACACCTTCTTTGCTATCCTGTCTACCTGCGACTCCACTATGAACTAGCACTCTAAGGTATGTTTATTCAACAACACTCCCCATTAAATGTGTACACCCTGCCCTGATCTGCCTTTCCAAAATCCATATTTCAAAACGGGGTTGAGAAACATATCAGCCGTGATTGAATGGTGGAGCAGATCTGATGGGCTGAATGGCCTAATTTCTGCACCTATGTCGTATGGTGTCTTGCTGTCCTGGACACAGAGTGTGTGAATTGGGAGCAGGAATAGGTCATTTGGTCTTTCCAACTGGCACCAGCATTGAACAGTTCATAACTGGATATAAAAATACCTGCATCTAGATGGATGGGCTGGGACTTTTTTCATTGGAGCTTCGGAGGTTGAGAGGTGACCTTAGAGAGGATTATAAAATCATTAGGGGTATAGATGAGGTGAACAGCAGGTATTCTTTCCCTATGTGGTTGTTTCAAGATTAGGGAGCAAATTTTGAAGGTGAAGAAAGAAACATTTTTAAAAGACATAAAGGGCACCTTTTTTTAAAAGATAAAGAGTAGTTCATGTGAGGATTCAATGTCTAGAGGAGTTGCTGGATGCAGGTACAGTTACAATGTTTAAAAGACATTTGGATAAGTACATGAATAGGAAAGGTTCGCAGGGATATGGGCCAAAGACTGGCAGGTGGGACCAGTTCAGTTTCAGAACACCGTCAGCATGGACTAGTTCGACTGAATGGTCTCTTTCTGTGCTGTATGACTCTGTAACTGTTCTCTACTGGTCTTAAAACCATTTTCTTGCCTTCTCCCATAACGTCTTTGTTCTTCAAAGTCACATGAGCTCAGCCTTGAATATATTCAATAACGGACCTGACTGCAGGAAGACATCCCCACTTCTGAACTCAATTATCTTGCTGATATACCACTTGCTTTGCTCATTGCTTGCTGCACCTTTCTGACAACTGGCATTGACTGGTGTTGAAGCACATCACTCCTGATGAAGGGCTCGTGCCCGTTACGTCGACTCTCCTCCTCCTCAGTTGCTGCCTGACCTACTGTGGTTTTCCAGCGCCACAATATTCAACTCTGATTTCCAGCATCTAAGTTTCGCCACATCTCAACATATCACTATTTAAATAATGCATCTCCTTTCTGCTTTCTTTTTACACTGCAAAGGCTATAACTTCACATTGTGGTACTGCATTTGCCATGTGCTTGCAAGCTGACACACAGACCGGGATCAACTTTTCCAGAGTCTGGCCCCTCCCTCGGTTCACTCTTTCCTTTCAATTGCTGCAAGTCAACAGTTGAACCCCAGAATGAAAAAGTGGTGAGAAAAACACTGTTGTACTCACAAATGTTAGACAGAGGAAGGAAGTTACAGTCTGGGATGACCTTTGATCTTATGCAGAGAGAAAAGAGCAGCTGCAGCTTCAGAGCTCACGGTCCAATCTCCACATTTCGACAATGGCCGGCTCTGATTGGCAGGAGGACCAGAGTCCTTCCGGTCCACCAAGGTTCTCCATTGCTCCATGGAAAGGAGCTTGTGCGCCAAGAGTATGCGCAGTGCTTGCTGACACTGCAGAGCATGCTCAATGTGTAGGAATTTGTTACAAATTTTTAAGCTAAAAAAATCACAAAACACCTGGTTATAGTGCAAGAGACTTATTTGGAAGCACTATCTTTCGGAGCCCTGCTCCTTCATCAGGTGATTGTGGAGTATAACATCGTAAGACAGAATTTATGATCTTACGATGTTATATTCCACAACCACCTGATGTAAGTAGCAGCGTTTCGAAAGCTAGTGCTTCCAAACAAGCCTATTGGACTGTAACCTGGTGTTGTGTGATTTTTAACTTCGTACACCTTAGTCCAACACGGGCACCTCCCGATCATGACAAATATTAAGCGTCCAAATGAGATTACGAGAGAAAAATGCTGAAGCCATTCTTTTTGCCGATTTTTTCGCCCTGTGCCTCCACATTTTGTCTGGCTGCTCAACGTTTCTGTCTTTTCCCCTGGGTAGAGGTATTCCAAAACTAGAGGGTAAAGGTGAGGGGGAAAGATTTTAATAGATCTAAAAGACTAGGAAGGGAACATTAACCCCTTACTGGACGAAAGTGAGGACTGCAGAGGCTGGAGATTAGGGTCGAGAGGGTGGAGCTGGAAAAGCACAGCAGGTCAGGCAGCATCCGAGGAGCAGGAGAATCGACGTTTCGGGCAAAACCCTTCATCAGGAAATAGCCATAGGGAACTGCAGGGCTGTAGCGTAATCGAGTGGGTCTGAGTGGGATGCTATTAGGTAGGTCGCTGTGAATGGCCTGTCGGGATGATATGGTTCCGCTGCCTTAGCCACGCGTATATTGAGAAATGTGGGAGGCGTGGGTTCCAGTTCGTGGGACACTGACACCAGTCCTGGAGGAGGTGGAATTTGTGCTGTCTCTCTCTTCACATTCTGCCCCCCTGTCCATTTTCTCCTCATCCACTGCCCCCTGTCCATTCTCTCTCCACGCACTGTACCCTCTGTTCTCTCCCCCAACCCTCTGAACCCCAGTCTATTCCCCTGTCCATTTCCCTCCCTTCCCCACCACCACCAGTGAACCCCTCACCACCCCCCCACCCCCACAATCGTCCTTTCTCGTGCCTCAGCCTCTTTGACCGCTGTATGAAGTCTTTCTCAGGAGAGAGAGAGAGAGAATGGATGGTGATGACTTTACCTGAGAAACATGGCATGAGAGAAATAGCTGATTTTTAAAATTGAGAATAACTAAAACTATATATTCAGAAACTTCGTTAAAGTCAGGAAGAATGTTATTCTTTTAAAAGCTGCAGAAATCTTTCTGAAACTTGCATTGATGTATGTGCAGTTAGGCCACAACAAAGGACAGGCTGTAAGGAGTGAATGAGTGAATAAAAGACGAGTCCAACCTTGCCCTCGAGGAGAAAGTGAGAACTGCAGATGCTGGAGATTCAGAGTCGATAGTGTAGTGTTGGAAAAGCACAGCAGGTCAGGCAGCATCCAAGGAGCAGGAGAATCGACGTTTCGTGCATAAACACTTGGCACTCGGCCACCGCTCCTTCAATCCCCCTTCGATCGCACCTGAACTCACTGGTGCCTCCGCAGGTGGGAGGAGCAGGTGCTTACAGCAGGTGAACGGCCTCTCTCCGGTGTGGACCCACTGGTGGGTCAGCAGTGCAGCTGACTGAGTGAAACCCCTCCCGCACATGGGGCACGTGACTGGCTTCTTTCACTTGTGGACCCACTCGTGCGTCTGCAGATGGCTGACCGGACTGAAGTCCTTCCTACACACTGAGCAGGTGAATCTCCTCACCAGGTGTGAATGTGTCTGTCGGTTTCCAGCACGGATGGGGAAGAGAATCCTTTCCCACAGTCCCCACATTTCCACAGCTTCCCCTTTGGAGGGAGCTTTCCTTGTGTTGCTCTGGGATTGAAATTACAAACAGAACGGTGACATAGTCTTTCCCACCGTGAGGGGTGAGACTTTGATTCGCGAAGTTGAGTAATTGGTTTGAAGGACTTTTCACAGTCAGCGCACTGAATCTCCCTCACTCCGGTGTCTCAGTATTCTTCCTGCCGCACCAGTGTCCAGAATCTCTCAAGCAAACAAAAGCAAACATGTCTTCTTGATTGGAATGGCTGCTGATATTCAAGTCCCAATGAAGCAAGTGGCTCTGTCAGAAGTTGATGTATGCTTTCAGATTTCCTTCTGCACGTCTTCCTGCAAAGAAAAATCACAAAATAAGTGATCACTGTCAGTACAGTTAATGAACATAACATAGGTGGCAATTCCGATAGATTGTGAGATGCCTGCTGATCACATATTATCCAGACCACAGAAACCTGAAAACCCTCCTGCAGCCAGGTCGGCTCAGCTGTGCATGGAGGAAAACTTAATTTCAGTGACAATAACATGGAACAAACTGTTGTGGTTCTGTTCACCGAACTGGGAATTTGTGTTGCAGACGTTTCGTCCCCTATCTAGGTGACATCCTCAGTGCTTGGGAGCCTCCTGTGAAGCGCTTCTGTGATGTTTCCTTCGGCATTTAAAGTGATTTGTACCTGCCGCTTCCGGTTGTCAGTTCCAGCTGTCCGCTGCCGTGGCTGGTATATCGGGTCCAGATCGATGTGTTTGTTGATTGAATCAGTGGATGAGTGCCATGCCTCTAGGAATTCCCTGGTTGTTCTCTGTTTGGCTTGTCCTATAATAGTAGTGTTGTCCCAGTCAAACTCATGTTGCTTGTCATGAGTTCGACTGGGACAACACTATTATTACCACAACAACGAGCACCCGAGCTACAAATCTTCTCCCAAACATGGAACAAACTGCCGACAAAGATGCTGAAAATGGAGCTGAATCAAGGATATGAAAATGAAATGTTGTGGATGCACGAGTGGGTCCACAAGCGAAAGAAGCTTGAGAAAAGAAAGCCAGTGAAGATGCTGAATGACTTCCTGCTGACCTTTTAAATAAAAAATAAACGACAAAAAAGGACATAACTCCATTACTACATTAGAAGGTGAATAATAATTGCAAAGAAACTTTTAGAATAGCCAACAATATCAGATATACACCATAGAGAACAAAGAACAAAGAAAATTTACAGCCCAGGAACAGGCCCTTCAGCTCTCCAAGCCTGAGCCGATCCAAATGTACTGTCTAAACGTGTCCGTCAATTCCTAAGCATCTGTATCCCTCTACTCCCGCCCCCCCCCCCCAATCGCACCCCCCTCCACCCCCGACTCGTGCATTTATCCGGACGCATCTTAAACGAATCTACTGTGCCTGCTTCTAGCACCTCTGCTGGCAACGCGTTCCAAACGCCCACAAGTAAAACTTGCGTTCAATTTGAGTAAGTGTTGCCCTTGCCGCGTTCATTGTAATGGTAACTCTGCCCCATCCCGAATTCAGGCAGTCGGATCTCGTGAAACGAAGCTGCTTTTTGAGAAAATTAATTGGTAGTTTTTGAACAAGGCAATGTGAGAGCTGAGGGCTCGTCCGGGATTTGAACCCGGGATCTCTCGCATATCCACACAGCAGAAAGCCCGAAGCGAGAATCATACCCCTAGACCAACGAGCCACAAGCTTCGGCTTACCGCCAAGTCAATTTGAGTTCAAGCAAAGCAAGGGGTTTAAATATATTTTAGAAAACTTCCTTTGTGCCCTGGGAAAACTCCTGCCGCGGGAAATGCAGTGTTACAGATTGGTAGGAGCAGAAGCAGTAGTAGGCCATTTGGTCAAGCCTGCCCCGTCATTCATTAAGATCACAGCTCCACCAACCTGCACTATCCCGACCACCCTTAATTCCCCTACCATGCAAACACCCATCCAACTGTGTCTTCGATATACTTCATGAAGCTGTCTCAACTGCTCTCTTGGGCAGAGAATCCCATGGAGTCTCACAGAGTAACACAGATGTACAATACGGAAACAGACCCTTTGGTCCAACTCGTTCATGCAGCCCAGATATCCTAACCTAATCTAGTCCCACTTGCCAGCACTTGGCCCAAATCCCCATAAAAACTTCTTATTCACATACACATCCAGATGCATTTTAAATGCTGTAATTATACCAACGTCCATCACTTACTTCAGCAGCTCATGCCGTACATGCATCACCCTCTGCGTGAAAAGGTTGTCCCTTATGTCCCTTCTATATCTTTTCCCTGCCCTCCCTAAAACTATTCCCTCTAGTTCTGGACTCCCCCATCACAGGGAAAAGAACTTGTCTATTTACTCTATCCATATCCCTCATGATTTTATAAACCTCTATAAGGTCGCCCCTTAGCCTCCGACGCTCCAGAGAAAACAGTCTACTCAGCCTCTCCCGATAGCTCAACCCTCCAACCCTGGCAGCGTCCTCGTAAATCTTTTCTGCACCTTTTCTAGTTTCACAACATCTTTCCGATAGGAAGCAGACCAAAATTACATGCAATATTCCAAAAGTGGCCTGACCAATGTTCTGTACAGTAGCAACATGAGCTCCCAACATCTATCCTCGATGCTCTGACCAACAAAGGAAAGCATACCAAACGCCTTCTTTACTATCCAATCTGCCTGCGTCTCTACTTTTAAGGAATTATCAACCTGAACTCCAAGGTCTCTTTGTTCAGCAACACTTCCAAGTAATCTATCATTAAGTGTGAAGGTCCTGCTCTGATTTATTTTTCCAAAATGCAGCACCTCACATTTATCTACATGAACCTCCATCTGCCACTCCTCAGCCCATTGGCCCATCTGATCAAGATCCCGTTCTAATCTGAGGTGTCCTTCTTTGCTGTCCACTACACCTCCAATTTTGGTATCATCTACAAACTTATTAACTATACCTCCTACGTTTACATGAAAATCATTTATATAAATGACAAAACGTAGTGGATCCAGCATCGATCCTTGGGACACACCATTGGTCACAGGCCTTCAGTCTGAAAAGCAACCCTCCATCACTACCCTCTGTCTTCTGCCTTCGAGCCAGATTTGTATCCAAATGGCTAGTTGTCCCTGCATTCCATGAGATTAAACCTTGCTCACCAGTCTCCCATGAGGAACCTTGATGAATGCCTTCCTGAAGTCCATATAGATCACGTCCATCGCTCTGCCCTCATCAATCCACTTTGTTACTTCTTCGAAAAACTCAATCACGTTCGTGAGACATGATTTCCCAAGCACAAACCAATGCTGACCATCCCTAATTAATGCTTGCCTTTCCAAACACATGTAAATCCTACCTCTCAGGATTCTCTCCAACAACTTGCCCATCACGGATGTCAGGCTCATAGGTCTCGAGTTCCCTGGCTTTTCCTTACCACCTTTCTTAAATAGTGGTACCACGTTAGTCACCCTCTAGCCTTCCGGCACCTCACCTGTGACTATTGATGATACAAATATCTCAGTGAGAGGCCCAGCAATCACTTTCCCAGTTTCCCACAGAGTTCTGGGGTTCTCCTGATCAGGTCCTTGGGATTTATCCACTTTTATGCATTTCAAGATATCCAGCAATTTCTCATCTGCAATATGGACATTGTTTCAACATGTAACCATCTATTTTCTCACATTCTATATCTTCCATGCCCTTCTCCACAGTAAACACTGATGCACAATATCCGTTCAGTATCTCCCCCATCTACTGCAGTTCCACACAAAGGCTGCCTTGCTGATCTTTGAGGGGCCCTATTCTCTCCCTTGTTACCCTTTTGTCCTTAATGTATTTATAAAAACTCTTTGGATTATCTTTAACTCTATTTGCCAAAGCTATCTCATGCCCCCTTTTTGCCCTCATGATTTCCCTCTTAAGTATGCTTGTACTGCCTTTATTCTCTAAGGATTCACTCGATCTCTCTGTCTATAACTGACATCTGGTTCCTTCTTTGTCTTAACCAAAATGTCAATTTCTCTAGTCATCCAGCATTCCCCAATATACCAGCCTTTCCTTTCACCCTAACAGGAATATACTGTCTGGACTCTTGTTATCTCATATCTGAAGGCTTCCCATTTTCCAGCAGTCCTTTAACGTGCGAACATCTGCCCCCAATTAGCTTTTGAAGAATCTTGCCTAATACCTGAGTATTCCTCCAATTTAGAACTTCAACTTTTAGATCTGATATATTATTTTCAATCACCAATCTAATGTTAATAGAATTATGGTTGCTGGCCCTTAGGTTTTGCACTCTCCCCAGTATATACATCTACATGGTGATTGAGAAAAATTCCTTGTACACACTTAATACATTTCTCTATTTGACGGAAGAGTATATGGGCAGGAGTATACCTTGGGTCCACTCTTACTTCATTCCCATCAACCCTACCCCCATTCCCATCCCATTAGTCCAAAAGCACTTTCCCCTGCAACTGCAGAATGTGTAACACCAGCCCATCTACCTGCACCCTCCTTACTATACAAAGGCCCAACCATACTTAACAGGTGAAGCAGCACTTTACCTGCACTTCCCACAACCCGGTCTACTGCATTTGCTGCTCACAATGTGATCTCATCTACATTGGGGAAATTAAGCGTAAACTAGGTGACTGCTGCACAGAACATCTACGTTCTGCCGCAAAAAAGATCTGGAGCTTCCGGTTGCCTGCCAATATCACACCCCATTCTGTTCCCTGGCCAACATCTCTGTCTCAGGTTTGCTGGAGTGTTCCAGCGAAGCTCAGCACCAGCAGAACGAAGAGCACCAAATATTGCACTTGGGGACCATACATCCCTCCGGTCCCAATATCGAATTCAATAATTCTAGGGCCTGAAATCCATAGTTTCCTCGTCCCTTCCACACACACCAAGCTTTGTTATCACATAGTCTGTCATTACGCACTACCTATTCTTAGCTATGAACAGTCTTCATTAACAGTTATTCACCCTCCCATGCAGATTGTTATCAACTCCCTTTCCTGTCCAACAGTTCTTCCCTCGCTTTGGGCTCTGTCCTGATCTATCAGTTACTGCGTCCGCCTTCCTCCCACAATATTTTTCGCATATAAACGGACATTTTCCCAATCACCATCAGTTCTATGGAACGGTCACCGGCAACTCTTGTTTTTTTTTTGTTTCTGATATACAGCATCGAAAATTCTTTCAGCTTTTTATTGAGAGAGAGTTGGAAATTGTTTCGAGAGACAGAGGGAGGGGTGGGGGGGAGAGACAGAACAGACATGAACTGTTGATCTCCATTGTTCCACATAAGGTAAAATCATTGCAGTGCGATCAGTTACCTTAACCATGAATAGAAACACACAGTTTACGGTAGGCTTGTGGCGCAACGGTAGCGCCTCTGATTCCAGCTCAGTAGGTGACGTGCTCAAATCAAGTCAGACTCACGGCAGTCAACTATACCTCAAGAAAGGAGTACGCTCGCGGTTATGTGTTGAGCCAAGTCTGCTTTCCGGGCACTTTTGATCGCACATGAAGCTTTGCTATCAGTTTGATTTGTGAACACTGTGTCAGGGAGGTGCTGTTCCCATTGTTTGGGTAAATGCTCAGCTTCCCCCAGTGTAAGAAGTGAAACACAGACTGTTCCAGCAGGGGATTTAAATACCCTGCCGCATCCCTCTGGGCAGCCGCTTCATTCAGTTGGTGACAGCGCGGGCATGACGAACATTATTCCGATATTTTTACAACATAATCTAGAGACTCCCAGCTTTATGTTTTAATCCATCAAGACAGTGATAGCGAGTTCAGGTAGAAATGTTTTCCACCAACAGCAAATCCGTTCCTCTCACTGGACACAGTTAAAATTATTTTTATTCAACTAAAGGAGCGGAAACTACAGTCTGACGGCTCCTCTCCACATTAACGGTGAGCCTGAATTTTATAAACGGTGTCAGTAAAATCCAGTGGCGGACACTGATTTGGTTCAATCGTTTTTTGCCAAGCGTAATTCACCGAGAGGATGCTGCTTTGTGAAACAGCGTGGGGAATTACTGCAGGGCCTCCTGCGCATGGAACACACCACAACTGATGTGTTTCACCTTCATCAGTTTATTCCCATCTCAGGGAAAAGTGGTTTGATGATTCGGATCATAGCAACCCGACAGAGAACAGGAGAAGACCACACAGCCTTTCACAGGCTTGTCACCACAGCTGGGTCACCGTGGCCTGTGTATCAGAATGGGACATTTATTTGCATCTACTGACGAGAAGCACAGCATATCAGAGTGCTGGTAGGACTATCACACATGAGAAAACGGCTTTGACCTATCAGCTGGAGTGGCTCCCAATGCGTAACTTCACTCACCTTAACTGAATAACTGTAAAAAATTACTCAGCGATTCAAAGGAATACTCCGTTTTGAATCTGCATTGTGGCATATACTTTCGAGAATAATGTCAAAACACCTTCATTGCTGTGATGGAGTATCCTGTTGGACAAGATATACCGGTTGTCAAATTTCCCACGTGCTGTTGGTCCAACTCCGATTGTACTCAATATCACAAAATGAGTGACAGCGCAGACTGAGGCCGTGCAGCCCAACTTAGCTCTGCTGGCTCGACACAATATATAAATAAGTGTCTCTATGTGTATCATTCTGTCGCCCTCTCCCTGTAAATCTGCACATTGTTACATTGAACATTACCATTGAATTCCCATTTGTGTCCATTGAATCTGCCTCTTTGTCACTGTCAAACAGGGATTTACTGACCCCACTCCCTGTGCGAAAACATTCTTCCGAATGTCACTTTTACTTTTCCTGATGACTTTAAATCTCTGCCAAATCGTTCTCGATCCTTTCATTCATGGGAGCATTTTCACTATATTACTTCCTCTGTCTAGACCCCTGATGACTTGGAAAACTTCAATCAGGCCAACTTTCAGCCTTCTGTTCATCAAACGTTCCCAACTTTACAATCTACCTTCAGTGCTGTAATTCCTCATGCACCGCACCATTCACTTCAACCTGTTCAGCACTGTGTCCAATCACTTCACTTGCCGCTTCCTGAAATTTCCCCCTCAGAACTGAACAGTAATGCAGCTGGATGATTCGGATTGCGCGGGCGAACAGTCTGCAATACTTGACTCCACTTGTCACAAATGTTCCCTTCGCCGAGCTCATTGCAATTGGAGCTCTGCCCCATCCTTACTTCAGGCAGTCCGATCTCGTTTCATTGAGAAATTTTGCACAAGGCAATTTTCGAAATGAGGGCTCGTTCGGGATTCAAACCCAGCATCTCTCGCACGAGCGTGTAGCTGAAGACCCGAAGCAAAATTCGCACCGCTAGATCAGCGAGTCACAGGCTGTTGAGTTCCGTCTCTGCCCTGACCCCTGATACCTCCAGCGCCCTCCCCTGAAGCAGTTGAGACTTGCTCAGTGTGAAATACATTTGACATTGCTCCAAGAAATGCAAACAGCAAAGAGATTCCACAACATTTGCTTCTCATTCTGTCTCCCTGCGCCCAGGACGCTGCTGTTTGTCCTGTTTCCAGGAACCGGACTCTCTCCACTGGCGGATAATTAAACCATTTTGTTTCTCCTTGCAAGTATTCTGGGGGAGGGCAGAGCCCATTCGCTCTTCTGCTCTCTCTCAATCACTTGGGATAGGAGACGTCAGTTCCACTCATGCATAGGAAATGGGCAAGTTTTAACTACATTACAAAGGTCTGTAATCAAAGAAACAGAAAGCTGCTGTGATGGCGGGACAGAGAGAAATGGACACCGGAAACTGTTCCCTCAGGTAAATTCATATGAGTGTATTTGTGTGCAGCTTGCTTGGTGTTCAGAATTCCTCTTCACACAGCAATCCTGCAGAAAGGCTTTTCTAACACAGGCGTCTGTTTCTTTGCTGCGAACGGGCAGCAGTGAACATCTGAGCCCCAACTGTCCCAGATGAAGTTAAAAATGAGCCATTGTTTCTCCCTCAGCCGCTCTGTCCCAGAGACAGGGAGAGGGACGGCATCAACGCGTGACGTCATTCCGCCACAGCCTGAAGCCGTTCAGTCCATAATTTCCATGTGACTCTCTGTCACTTGTATCTCTCCGAGATGATTCCCAATCGGTGACATGTGTCCGAATCATGGGAACTGTGTCTGTGTGGTGATGCTGCTTTCGAAATGCTGATCGTCCTGTCATTCACGTCTGAACCGGAGAGGGGAATTATTGCAGGGAATGAATACGACCGCAAATAATGTGGCTGTGTGGCTCATTGGTTAACACTGCTGTCTCATAACGGTACCTGAATTCGATCCTACCCTTGTGCAGCTTGTTTGAGTGGAGTTTGTTCAATCTTTGCGTGGGTTTCCTGCTCCGGTTTCCTTCGACAGTCGAAAGATATGCAGGTTAGGTGGACTGACCATGCCCAGAGATCCGGTTAGGCGCATCAGTCAGAAGGAAATGTAGGGTATGGGCGGGTTACTCTTCGGAGGGTTGAATCGGACTTGTTGAGCAGGAGGGCCTGTTTCCACACGGTAGGGATTCGAATTCGAATATGTTTCAACTTCCCCAGCTCATTCCTATTTCAGAGAAGAGGTTTACGATTCAGTTCAGAGCAGACCGGCGGGAAACAACTCAAATCTCCACAAGCACTTCCTTTCAGTTGTGTAAATTGGGCCAGTGTTTAGTGACATATTCAGTTCAGGTGCTCGAAGATTTGGGAAGCAGAGGCAAAGGCAAGATACAGAACAGAGTACGGTTACAAAGGGAAGCAATAGCAGACGATAGTTTCGATCGAGTGACATGAACCCACTCTACTTTCCCGCACGGAGTGTTTTGCACAGATCCCTTCAGCCTTTCGTCTGGCGTGTGGCATGCACGTTTGAGACTGATGTCAAAGACTTCCACTGCTGTCGTTTAATATGCTGTTGTGCAGACACATAGAGGCTGTCTAAATATAAACGTTGTTCTAAATTCCCACATTCTGTTGGTCGAACTGTGATTTCACTCTGAACCACAACGTGTCACCGCGCAGAGGGAGGCCATGCGGCCCACCTTCGCTCTGCTGGTTTTTCGCCATAAGTAAACGAGTGTCTCAATTCGTATCATTCTATTGCCTTCCCTGTGTAGATCTGCACACCTGAACATGACCACCGAATTCCCTCTGTATCCAATGAATCTTCCTCTTTGTCACTGTCAGGCAGGGATTTACTGACATTAACAATTCCCTGTATGGAAACGTTCCTCCTCATGTCACTTTTACTGCTTTTCCACGTGACTTTAAAACTCTGCAGAATCATTGTAGATCCTTTCAGGCGTCGGAGCATTTTCACAACATTATTTCCTGTTTCTAGGCCCCTCATGACTAGCAATGCTTCTGTTCCAGGTGGAAAGCTGCCCCAATTTTCCAATCAAATACTGCATCTCTGGCAAGTCTGCGCAGTAGAAGACCCTAAGCGAGAATCATACCCCTAGACCAACGAGCCAGAAAGCGGGCATGCACCCACCCGCCACACCACTTGAACTAACTGAGACTTGTTCAGTGTGAAATACATTTGTCACTGCTCTAAGAATTGCAAGCGGTAGAGAGTTTCCAGAACAGCTGCTTCTCATTCTGTCTCCCTGCTGCTGTTTATCCCGTCCCCAGAAACCGGGCTCTCTCCTCTGGCAGGTAATTAAACTATTTTGTTTCTAAACATTTTTCTGACACCCAGGTTGCCAGTGACAAGCATTGCCCTCCTCAACACAGGGGACAGAGAACAGGAGAAGACCACTCAGACCTCCACGAGGGTGTCACCACAACTATGCACATTGGGCCAGAATATCAATGTGAAATATAATGCCGAAGCTTTTGGGGAAGCAGATGAGAGAGGTGCAGAACAGAGCGCCCTTGTACGGGAAAGCTGCTCAGGACGACATTGAGTGAATAGGAGAGAATAGGAAATGGCAGATTTCAGGCACTAAAGTCAAGGAATTCGATATTGAAGACCGGAGGACTATTGGGTCTTCAAGTGGAAAATGAGGCGTTGTTCTTCCACCTGGAGCTGAGCTTTGCTGGAACACTTCTGCATGCCTGAGACAGAGATGTTAGCCAGGGAACATGGTGGTGTGTTAAAGTGACAGGCAATCAGAAGCTCAGGGCCATGTTTTGCGGGCAGAACTGAGATGTTCTGCGAAGGAGTCATGCAGTTTATGCTTCATGCTACGTTGGGGGCACGACACTGTGAGCAGCGGATGCAGGAGACCAGATTGTGGCAAATGTGCAGGTAAAGTGCTGCTTCACCTGGCGGGTATGTTCGAGCCCTTGGATATTCAGGAGGGAGCAGGTAAATGGCAGGCGTTGCACATTCGGCAGTTGCAGGGGAAATTGCCTTGGGACAATGGGAGGTGGGTGTGAGGTGTTGCGAGCGAAGGAAGAGTGGATCCGAGGTGAAATCCCTGCCCATTTACCTGCTCTCATATATAAATCCGTGAAGTTGTAAGAACTTTCCAAAGAATGATTCAGTACCATGTGACTCACGAACTAATTTGTATTCATGTTCCGGGACCAGCATAATTATTGTGTCACAGCAGCTGCAGGCCATCAGCGGGGGCTCGCCTTATGACGTCATGGTGCGGCTGGAAGCCCCGGGACAGTTTATCAAAGAAACCTCCCTGTGGGTCAGGGCAACCCTGCATCGGGAAGCACTGAGATGGCCAACCACTATCCGTTAACATGGGGAATACATCTCCACATTGCACAGCCTCAAAACAAACTTCCCGTTCTTCCACTTAAAGTTCAAGAGCCCTCAAATCGAAATTCCCCAGGTACGTTTCGAAGAATGTTTCCAGGTGTTTGCAAAGAATATCTATGAGCACGTTGTTAAAGTTTGAACGTTGCAAGTGATGAAATTGTGAGATTACAGTTCGAAAAAACAATGTGGGAATTTAGGCAGAGTTTATATTTGCACGTGGATGATATGTCTGTGGGTGCGTGATGGGAGCATAACCCAGATGGGAAACCATCTCTCCTATTCGCTCAATGTCGTCTTTAGCAGCTTTCCCACCTAACGGTGCTCTGTGCTGCACCTCGTCTTCTCATCTGCTTCCCAAAAACTTTGACATAAATATTTCACGTTGATATACAGGACCAATGTTAAAATGACACACTCGTGGAGGTCTGCGTGGTCTTCTCCTGTTCTCTGTACCCTATGTTGCGGAGGGCAATGCTTGTCACTGGTCACTTCGGTGTCAGAGAAAAGTTTAGAAACAAAACGGTTGAATTATCTGCCAGTGGAGAGAGTCCCGCTCCCGGGAACAGGACAAACAGCAGCAGGGAGACAGAATAAGGAACAGCTGTTCTGGAAACTCTTTGCCGCTTGCAATTCTTGGAGCAATGTCAAATAAATTGCACACAGAGCAAAACTCAGTGCGTTCAAGAGGTTGGGCGGGGTGTGCATCTGTTCCTGGTGTGTGATTCGTGTTTCGGGCCTACTTCTACGCAGAATTCCGAGAGATCCCGCGTTCAAATCCCAGACCACCCCGCATGTCATGATTTGCGCAAAAGTGCCCGATTATTTTTCTCAAAAAGCAACTTCGCTAAACGAGGTTTAGCTCCCTGGAGTACCAATGGGGCAGAAAGCAGGGAAGTGAAATGATTGGAGACAGCGTTGAACAGGTTCTCGTGAGTGGTGGCGCTATTTGAGGGAAGTCAGAGATGAGGGTTGATTGGAAAATTAGAACAGCTCTCCTCGAAGAACAGAAATTTGAAATCTGGCCTGATTGAAGTTTTCCAAGTCATGTGGGGTCGAGACAGAGAAAGTCATGTAGTCAAACTGCTCCCACCTCTGAAAGGATCGGCAACAATTCGGCAGTGTTTTAAAGTCATGGGGGAAAGAACTAAAAGTGACATAAGAAAGAACGCTTTCGTACAGGGAGTCATTAGGGTCAGCAAATCCCTGTCTGACATTGACAAAGAGGCAGATTCAATAGACGCAAACGGGAATTCGGTGGTCCTGTTTAAAGTAACACTGTGCAGAATTACATAGAGAAGGCAAGAGAATGATACGAATGGACACGCACATTTACTTACGGTGTCGAACCAGCAGAGCGAAGATGGGCCGCATAGCATGCGTCTGCGCTATGACACATGCTGTGATGGGAATGTGGGAAGTTAGAAAAAGTTTATATTTACACACCCTCCATACATCTGCGCAACACCATATAAGACGACAGCAGTGGAGATCTTTGACATCAGTCTCGAATGTGCATGTCACGTGCCAGACGAAAGGCTGAAGGCACCTGTGGAAAACGGTGCCATGGTTAGAAGCAGAGTGGCGCAGCGGCAGCGTGCTGGGTCAATAACCCAGGGTATCGATGGATCAAAGCTATCCTCTGCAATTGCGCAATGTCTCCTTGGGCAGTTTTTCTTTGCAATGATGCTGTGTTTTGTTTTGTATCTTGCACGTACCCAAAAACTCGCAAAACTCACACGGTTCAAGTCACATTCTTTTGGAGGTCTGAGTGGTCTTCTCCTGTTCTTCGTCGGTTTCCTATGAACTGAATCACGATGCCAATGAGCTGATAAAATTGAAACGCATACCTTGCAATTTCGTCCGTTCCCTGCAGTAATTTGCCACACCGGTTCCGACGTGAATGACAAGACGATCCGCATGTCAGAAACCGCATCCCGGGGACAGAATGAAAAGCAGATGTTCTGGAAACTCTTTGCTGCTTGCAATTCTTGGAGCAAAGTGGAATGTATTTCACACTGAGCAAGTATCAGCTGGCTCAGAGTCTCCAGTGTACATTGCTCTCTTTCCCGCCAGCTCAGAGAGAGAACAATAGGAGGGACAAAGGAGTGAATAACGATCCGTGTGGGAGGGTGAATAACTGTTAATGGAGACCGTTAGTGGCTAACAATAAGTAGTGTGTCGTAGCAGACTATGTGATAACAAGTACTTTAGGTACTTGGTTCTTTGCAAGTTGCATCTCTGGTAATTTCAGCACACTTGCCTTCATTGTTCACACCGGGGTAAAAACAATGACTGCAGATGCTGAAAACCAGATTCTGGATTAGTGGTGCTGGAAGAGCACAGCAGTTCAGGCAGTATCCAAGTAGCTTCGAAATCGACGTTTCGGGCAAAAGCCCCAATTGTTCACACCGTTGAGTATAGGAGTTGGGACATCATGTGGAGGTCGTACAGGATGTTGGTGAGGCCATTTTGAGTACTGCATACAGTTCTGGTTGTCCTGTCATAGGAAGTATAGGGGTAACAGGGTTTGGTAAAGATTTACCAGGGCGTTGATAAGACTGGAGGGTTTGAGTTTCAGGAGAGACTGGGACTTCTTTTCCACTTTATTAAGATTTATAAAATCATGAGTGGCGGTGGTAAGGTGAATAGCAATGGGTTCTTCCTTAGCGTAGGGAGCTCAAAACAAGGGTTTTTTTTTATAAGGTTAGAGTAGAGAGATTTACAAGGAACCTGAGGGGCAACGTTTTGACAGAGGGTGGTCTTTGTGTGGAATGAACTTGCTGAGGAAATGGGAGATGCAGGTGCAGTTACAACATTTAAATGATATTTGGATGGATGGACGGAGAGAAAGGTTTTAGAGGGGTATGGGCCAACTGCACAAAAGTCGGACTAGTTTAATTTGGGAATCCTGGTCAGCATGGGCGAGTTGGATCGAAGGGTCTGTTTTTCTGTTGTACACCTCCATGAACCAGAAGTGATCTTATTGAAACCAGTAGAATTCTGATAGATGCGGATGAAATACTCCTTTGTGGGGAGGAATGTCATAGAATTCCAAGAATGTGGAAGAAGGCCATTCAGCCCATCTATTCACACTGGCCCTCTGAAGAGCGTCCCACTCATACCCACCACCTTACTCCGTATTCCCCATGGCCAATCCACACTAACCTGCACATCCCTGGGCACTATGGGTAATATAGTACAGCAAATCCTCCCTAACCTACACCCTAATCGATAAATTATTTTAGTCCACAAAGATAAAAAGCACAAGGATTTAAAAAGTGACCCTAAAAAGCACAAGCCTCAGTAAAAGCAGATGGAAAGTGAGTGTAAAATGTCACTACGACAGGACAGGCCCCACATTCCTTCCCCTCCGTCCCCCAACCTGCCTCACCTTTCACCTCCCGGGCCCAGTACCTTCCAGGTGGCCCCAGAGTTGACACAGGGGCCGCCCCACGACCAGTAGAACTCCACCACCCAGGCGGCCGACGGGTTCCCAAACAGGCCCTTAACCCCATCCGCCTCCAGAATGGTCACCGGCTCCTGTCTGCTGTACAGCCGGGCGGTGTGGCCGTGTCACAGCAGCTGCGCCAGGAAGGCAGCGGTGCCCAGTAACGGGTGTCTGCCCGGGGTCGCACGGCGCCATTTTCCTAACGGCCGCCGCTTCCCCGCTCGAGCAACTTCTCCTCCCAACCACCTTCGTTCCCGCGTGACGTCAGTTCAAGAGGGATGGGCGGGGCCGGGGAGCCTCACCGTCACCAAGCAACAACCACCTCGCGCTGCAACTGCTCATTCACAAAAACAAACTCTCCTGTCTCGGAATATTGTGTACAATTCTGGTCTCCCTCCTGTCAGAGGGGGGACACTGCCACGTTTCGAGGAGCCCTGTCGACATTGTGAAAGCTCACGGCTCAATTTAAAGGGGTACTCCGACATATAACAAAACATCGTCATATCAAATTGGGGAAATCCGCATTTTAATGGGACATGGACATTTTAACGGGCTATTTCTGCAAATAAAGAGATTTAAACAGACATGAGTATATTTCAAAGGGATGTAGTTCGAAGAGATGTTGCCCTATTTATAATCCGAAATATCCCTTTAAGAGACATAGTCATATCTAAAGGGGTAAATATACATTATCGAGGGGCAAGATTGCACCTCGTGGAACATAACACCTTTAAAGGGCTTAGCTACATGTAAAGGGACATTTTTATGTTTGAAAAGACATATTGAAACCTAAAACGACATGGTCATAATTAAAATTACATGGTAATATTTAGAAAGCATGACCATATTGGAAATAGTGCAGCCGCTTTTAAAAAAGGGGTTGGGCTGGGGTGAGACGGTTCCACTTTTAAGAAAATAAGCAAGTTAATACGATTTGGAATGATCTTGAAGAGGTGATGGAGCCAGTAAAAGGCAACGATAATTGCAAAATTCTTGAAAAGAAAATGATTCCAGATATATGTGGATATAGGGAAATAATTCAATAAAAGAGCCATTACAAATTTGATGGACGAAACAACCTCCTTTTGAGACATATAAATGGTAGCATCAATATTGAAGAAGAAATTTCAAATTCTGTTCTTCTCCCAAAGTTTCTGTCTTGTCAAGGTACAATTCAAGCCAGTACAATATGTTATGCCACAATAGGCATTGCTCCTCAATCTCATCTTGTCCTCACCCAATATTCATATCTGCATTGTTAGCAGTCAAGTTTCCAGAGGAAATAAGGCATGAAGATGTGATGCTCACATTCCATGAACAAATTGTGTTGGGGATTCTGTAGTCAAAGGTACAGACAGACGTTTCTGTGGCCAGCAGAGAAAAGGTTGTTTCCCTGGTGCCAGGATCAAGGATGTCTCAGAGAGGGTGCAGAATGTTCTCACGGGGAAGAGGGGTCAGAAGGGGGTCATTGACAACATTTGAACAAACGACACTGGAAGGGAAAAGGTTGAGACTCTGAAGGGAGATTCCAGAGAGTAAGGCAGAAATGTAAAAAGGAGGTCCTCAACGGTAGTAATATCTGAATTACTCCCAGTGCTACGAGCTAGTGAGGACAGGAATAGGATGATAGAGCAGATGAATGCATGGCTGAGGAGCTGGTGTATGGGAGAAGGATTGACATTTTTGGATCATTGGGATCACTTTTGGGGTAGAAGTGACCTGGAGAAGAAGGACGGATTGCACCTAAATTGGAAGAGGACCAAAATACTGGCAGGAAAATTTGCTAGAACTGCTTGGGAGGATTTAAACTGGTACGGTGGGGAGGGTGGGACCCAAGGAAAAAAGTGAAGGAAGAGATCGATCTGAGACGGGTACAGCTGAGATGGAAATGGATAGACCAGACCTAAAAGTCAAAGTTCTAAATTGGAGAAAGGCCAATTTTGACGGTATTAGGCAAGAACTTTCGAAAGCTGATTGGAGGCAGATGTTCGCAGGTAAAGGGACGGCTGGAAAATGGGAAGCATTCAGAATTGAGATAACAAGAATCGAGAGAAAGTATATTCCTGTCAGGATGAAAGGGAAGGCTGGTAGGAAAAAGGGAATGCTTGGATGACAAAAGAAATTGAGGGTTTGGTAAAGAAAAAGAAGGAAGCATATGTCAGGTATAGACAGGATAGATCGAGTGAATCCTTAGAAGAGTATAAAGGAAGTAGGAGTATACTTAAGAGGGAAATCAGGAGAGCAAAACGGGGGCAAGAGATAGCTTTGGCAAATAGAAATATGGAGAATCCAAGGGGTTTTTACAAATATATTCAGGTCAAAAGGGTAACAAGGGAGAGAATAGGGCCCCTCAAAGATCAGAAAGGCGGCCTTTTTGTGGAGCCACAGAAAATGGGGGAGATCCTAAATGAATATTTTGCATCAGTATTTACTGTGGAAAAGGATATGGAAGATAGAGACTGTAGGGAAATAGGTGGTGACATCTTGCAAAATGTCCAGAAGTGCTGGATGTCTTGAAACGGTTAAAGTTAGAGAAATCCCCAGGACCTGATCAGGTGTAACCAAGAACTCTGTGGGAAGCTGGAGAAGTGATTGCTGGGCCTCTTGCTGAGTTATATGAATCATCGATAGTCACAGGTGAGGTGCCAGAAGACTGGAGGTTGGCAAACGTGGTGCCACTGTTTAAGAAGGGCGGTAAAAACAATCCAGAGAACTATAGACCAGTGAGCCTGACCACGGCGGTGGGCAAGTTGTTGGAGGGAAGCCTGAGGGGCGGGATGGACATGTATTTGGAAAGGCAAGAACTGATTCGAGATACTCAACATGGCTTTGTGCATAGGAATTCATGTCTCAGAAACTTGATTGAGTTTTTGAAGAATAACCAAGAAGATTGATGAGGGCAGAGCAGTAGAAGTGATCTATATGGACTTCAGTAAGGCGTCCGACGAGTTTCCCCATGGGAGATTGATGAGCAAGGTTAGATCTCACGGACAACTTGCAATTTGGATACAGAACTGGCTCAAAGGTAGAAGACAGAGGGTGGTGGTGGAGGGTTGTTTTTCAGACTGGCGGGCTGTGACCAGTGGAGTGCCACAAGGATCAGTGCTGGGCCCTCTACTTTTTGTCATTTACATAAATGATTTGGATGCGAGCATAAAAGGTACAGTTAGTAAGTTTGCAGATGACATCAAAATTGGAGGTGTGGTGGACAGTGAAGAGGGTTCCCTCAGAATAAAACAGGATCTGGACCAGATGGGCCAAGGGGCTGAGAAGTGACAGATGGAGTTTAATTCAGATAAATGTGAGGTGCTGCATTTTGGGAAGGCAAATCTTAGTAGGACTTATACAATTAATAGTAAGGTCCCAGGGAGAGTTGCTGAACAAAGAGACCTTGGAGTGCAGGTTCATAGCTCCTTAAAAGGGGAGTCGCAGGTAGATAGGATAGTGAAGAAGGCGTTTGGTATGCTTTCCTTTATTGGTCAGAGTATTAAGTACTGGGAGGTCATGTTGCGGCTGTGCAGGACATTGGTTAGATTAGATTACTTACAGTGTGGAAACAGGCCCTTCGGCCCAACAAGTCCACACCGCCCCGCCGAAGCGTAACCCACCCATACCCCTACATCTACATCTACATCTACATCTACATCTACATCTACCCCTTACCTAACACTACGGGCAATTTAGCATGGCCAATTCACCTGACCTGCACATCTTTGGACTGTGGGAGGAAACCGGAGCACCCGGAGGAAACCCACGCAGACACGGGGAGAACGTGCAAACTCCACACAGTCGGTCGCCTGAGGCGGGAATTGAACCCGGGTCTCTGGCGCTGTGAGGCAGCAGTGCTAACCACTGTGCCACCGTGCCGCTGTTGGAATATTGTGAGCATTTCTGGTCTCCATCCTATCGGAAAGATGTTGTGAAACTTGAAAGGGTTAAGAAAATATTTGCACGGATGTTGCCAGGGTTGGAGGATCTGAGCTACAGGGAGAGGCTGAACAGTCTGGGGCTGTTTTCTCTGGAGCGTCAGAAAGCTGAGGGGTGAACTTATAGAGGTTTACAAAATTATGAGGGGCGTGGATAGGATAAATAGGCAAAGGCTTTCCTCTGGGATCGGGGAGTCCAGAACGAGAGGGCATAGGTTTAGGGTGAAAGGGGAAAGATATAATGAGACCGAAGTAGCAACTGAATCACGCAGTGGTTGGTACGTGTATGGAATGAGCTGCCAGAGGAAATGGTGGAGGCTGGTACAGTTGCCACATTTAAGAGGCATTTGGATGGGTATATGAATAGGAAGGGTTTGGAGGGATATGGGCTGGGTGCTGGCAGGTTGGACTAGATTGGGTTGTGATATCTGGTCGGCATGGATGGGTTGGACCGAAGGGTCTGATTCCATGCTGGACATCTCTGTAAATCTATGCTTTTGTCTGGCAGCTCAACTTTTGTATATCTATTCCCCAGGGTGGAGGAAGTCCAAAACTAGAGGTGTTTCGGCTGAGAGGGAAAAGGTTTAAAAGGGACTGAACAGGGTAACGTTTTGACGCAGAGCGTGGCATGTGTTTGGAATGAGCTGCCAGAGGCAGTGGTCGAGGCTGGTAGAATTACAACATTTAAAAGGCATCTGGATGGAGGTCTGAATAGGAAGGGCTGAGTGAGATATGGGCCAAATGCTGGTAAATGGATCACTAGGTTAATTTAGGAAATTATGTTGTCGGCGTGGACCGAAAGGTTTGTTTCTGTTCTCAGCCACTCTATGACTGTATTTCTACATATTCTGAACCAATTTCACAAGACTTAGGAATAGGCCATTCCAAGCTTACCGGATGTCCTCAACTGTCACCTAACCGCGCAGATTTCAATGCAATTTTCAGAAAAATGTCTACAGCTTTTTAAAAACATTTGAATGTGCTTTCAGACATTACTGATGTTTCTGAATACATCATTTTAGCTATTCTCAATGTTAAAGGTCAGCCATTTCTCACGCTTCCCTTCCCCACGCCCACCCCAGGTCGCCATCACCATCCATTCTCTCTCTACCATTAGAAGGGTTTGATACAGAGATCAAAGAGGGCTCGAGGCACAAGAAAGGATGGGGGAGGGTACTCAGAGTGAGATTGGACGGTGGGGCGCAGAGACTGGGGGAAGAGAAAGAGAGAAAATGGGCAGGAGAGCAAAACATCGGGGGTAGAGAATGCATGGGGGTACACAGGGTGGGAGCAGAGAGAGAGAATGTGGTGAAGAGGATTGGGGAGGAGAGAGAGAATGCGGAGTTGCAAAGTGTGAAGTGAAAGAAATTGGTTCCAGAGTGTGGGGAGAGAGAATGGACAGGGGCAGGGAGTGGGGAGAGAATGGACGGGAGCAATGGGTGGGGAGAGAATGGACGGGGGCAGTGGGTAGGGAGAGAATGGCTGGGGCGCAGTGGGTGGGGAGAGAATGGACAGGGGCAGTGGGTGGGGAGAGAATTCATGGGAGTAGTGGGTGGGGATGATTGAACGGGGAGCAGTGGATCAGGACAGAATGGACGGGGCAGTGGGTGGGGAGAGAATGGACGGGCAGTAGGTGGGGAAAGAATGGACGTGGTCAATGGGAGGTAAGAGATTGGACGGGGAGCAGTGGGTGGGGAGAGAATGGGCGGGGCAAAGCTTGGTGTGAGAATGGTCGGGGTAGAGGGTGGAGAAAGAGAGCAACAATGAATGACGGGAGAAGGTGGGGAGAGAAGGAATGGATGGGGGCAGCGTGTGGGCTGTGAGAGAAAATGAGTGCAAAGGGGGGACTGGATTGGGGAAGGCAGAGGGTGGAGCGAGAAAGGGATTGAATGGGGACAGAGGGTGTATGAGGGACTGGACAGAGGGCAGAGGGTGCAGAGACAGAATAGACGGGGTGGGGAGAGTGGTATGTGTGGGAGAGAGAGAGAAGGGACTGGTAAGTAAGGGTAGAGAGAGAGAATGGACAGGGGATGCTATGGGTGGCGGTGAGGGAATGGACAGGGGACGCTATGGGGATGATTGGATGGGGAGGTGAGAATGCATCCCACCCACTCCCAGCATCCCCTTTTCTGCACATGTGCAGTGCAGACTTTTCTGAATGACACGAGAGACGAGTCTGGAACACTGTGTGAGTGCAGTCACCCTCACATCCTGGCATCAGCAAACCACTGCCTTTCTGTTTTAAAAACTAAATAAAGATGTGGGCTATATACTAAGGATGGCGAGATATGGCTGAGAAACTGAGCAGAAGGTCAGCACTTTCAGGAGAGGGGAGCTGGGCAAAGGCAGGAGGATGGAAGGATGAATTTGGGTTGGAATCCATTGAAAGGTGGAAGAATTGAGAGACAGAGATTTCGGGGAGAAGATAGAGAAGGTTGCCTTGTGCAAACCAAAATTCTCTCATCCTATTTTCTGCCCTGCACTGACAGCAGTGATCTGTTTTCTCACGTTATTAGAAGAGGAGGATTTGCTTTTCAGGCATGGACAAGAAATTTAGTTAGGGCTTGAATATCTGCAGTGTTTGAATCCAGGAGGGGAAATGTTTGTCTGCAGGAAATGATTTCAAATATCAACATGCATTGAGAATCGCCGTGAATACACGCAGCCTGCGTGGGAGTGCTCAAGGGTTCTAATTCCGGAGAGGACTTTAATTTTTCAAGGAAATGTGGATTAGTGTTCTCGCTATAGACGAGGCCTTCATTGGATCATTGAATCTGCCGAGTAACAACGACCCCTGCCCCGTGGAAACTCTATGGGAGCAAATTGAATTCCTCAAACTGATTGTAGTGTCACCATGATTGGGGAGAAGCCAATCGATTGCCGAGAGCTGGAGAGGGGATTACTCGCAGCGCCAGGGACCTGGGTTCAATCCCACCCTCACAGTGACTGTGTGGATTTTGCACTTTCCTACCCCTCCCCCCACCCCCTGTCCGCGTCGGTTTCCTCTGGGTGCTCGCGTTTTCTCCCATTTTCCAAAGATGTGCAGGCTAGAGTGGATTGGGCGTTCTAAATTCAGGGATTAGCTATGGGGTTATCGGGTGGGTCAGGGGGTGGGGTATGTTCTTCGGAGGGTCAGTGTGGACTTGGTGGGCCAAACGGCCTGTTTCCACAGTGAATCCCCCAACGTGTCTGCAGCCTGGCTTCCAGCTCCATCTCTCTGTGCCGATGCTCCTCCAGTATGTGTATTCCTTCGTTTCCAGCACCTAGAACGTCTCACCTTCTGCAAATCGAAAGACAAGTCCCACCCTGCCCTCTCCAATGTGCGTTGTGTAACTGCTTAATCATTTTTAGTGGCTAAGCAAAGGCTGATAGCCAAGTTCAGAATCCAGGAGGATGGCCTCAATCACGACCTTGGGTCATTTCACATGACAGGTAACCCCACTTCACTGTTACGCTCGCTCTCTCTCTCACACACTCTCTCACACACGCTTACATACTCACACGCTCGTGCAGAGCCTTTCCGATAGACATGCTCTCTCTCAGACACACACTAACACACCACCCCACTCACACCCACGCATACATCTTCGCACATGATTATACTCCATCACACACACACTTTACCCAGCATGCACACGCACATACACACACTCTCTCTCTCATGCATGCACTCACACATTTGGGGTGAATTTGCATTTGCAGGATTATACAGTTGGAAATAGAACCAGTCTGACTCAAGATTGGGATACAGACAGACTCTCACCTCATAGCTTTCATGCGTTGTTTGATGTGAGGTGTTACCTCCTTTTATAAAACATCAAGTTTCCTGGAGAACGTGACTTAAAAGAAGTTCTGGAATGTACATATTAATGAACTGAAATCTGCAGCCCATTTTAAAAGATGAAAGATTTAACAGCAATCTAGGTTTCTTCAATACATCACTTATGTTGAATGACACTATAATGTTTTTGCGATATATTCTGTGTCTTGTGATTCTACACCACAGCTACCTGAAGAAGGAGCAGCACTTCGAAACCTAGTGCTTCCAAATAAACTTGTTAGAATAAACCCTGGTGTTTGTGAGATTTTAAAACTTTGTTTCCAGTGAATACAGCCCACACCTCCCACCGTTGCTAGTAAACTTTGCAATGCCAATGAAACAATGAACCTGAAGTCCTGAAAAAATATACAATTTGTAACAATATGAGCTACTCATTCACTGGTCCTTCTGAGACATGACATTAGTGCTGGAGGCTGAAAGAAATGAGCAGCTTTAAAACAAAAACCTGTTGGACCTCACAGAGTCTAAGCCGGGCGGTAAGTTCAGGTAACCTTTACTATGACGCTATTTTGTTACAGCTTCAGGTTTCCCCAGGAAAAAGGCTTACAAAAAGTATTTTTTAAAGAAAACACCTCCAGCTCAAAATGCACCCACTCTCCCCTCCCCACATTCTTTGTTGGTCAGCTGAGTTGTCCGTTTGTAACTGGATCCCTGGTACAGCCGGGTAAAACATGCAGCTGGGATGACTGAGTGAACCCTTTCCCGCAATGGCAGTTTCCTTCACTAAAAAGGACATGAGTGAATCCGATGGTGTTTTTACCCCCTAAAAGTGATTTCATCCTTAGATTATGAAGTCCCGATTCCTGACCGAACTCTAATTCTGCCATCTACCGCAGTGGGATTCGAACCTGGGACGCCCCAGTGCTGGGTTGATTGGAGCACTTAGCCATCACGCCTTCCATCCCCTTGTGCCGGCACGTGAACTCGATAGTGCCTCCTCAGGTGGGAGGAGCAGGTGAACCCCTTTTGGAACTTACAGCAGGTGAATGTCCTCCCTCCAGTGTGGACCCACTGGTGGGTCAGCAGTGCAGCTGACTGAGTGAACTCTCCCCTGCACATGGGGCACGTGAATGGCTTCTCTCTGTCTGAACCCCTTCCTGCACACTGAGCAGGTGAACGGCCTCACCCCGTTGTGAATGCGTCTGTGGGTTTCCAGCACGGATGGGGAAGGGAATCCTTTCCCACAGTCCCCACATTTCCACGGTTTCCCCATTGGGTGGAGCTTTCCTTGTGTTGCTCTGAGTTTGAAATTACAAACAGAGCTGGGACACAGTCTTTCCCACCGCAAGGGGTGTGATTTTAATTCCCCAATCTGAGTAAATGGTTTCAAGCACTTTTCACAGTCAGCGCACCGAATCTCCCTCACTCGGTATCTCAGTATTCTCCCTGCCACACCAGTGTCCAAAGTCTCTCAAGCAGACAAAAGTAAACATTTCTTCAGGACCATGGGGGCAATGGATGACGCATCTGACTCCACCTACTTGTTTCAACTGCAGCTCACAGCTTCTTCACACATCCCAATTAATCTTCCTCATTGTCATGAAACCGGCGTATGGTTACAATTCCTAATCTGCAGGAATGAGAATCTTTTCACTGTCTCGCGTCAGTAAATGTCCCTGAGAACATCAGAGTTAAGTCACAGCGCTGTCAGAGGAGGGGAAGCTGAAATAACCCACACGCTGCTCACGGGCACATTTCACTTTCCCCAACACACCGCCCCAACCACTGCGGCTCTTGGGAGTGGAAAGGGAACAAACACCAAAACCCAGTCTCAGCTTTGTAAATCATCAGGAAATAAGAACACTGTACATCCCTTCGCGGCTTCCATCCTGGGCTGACAGCGTTGATTTTTAATAGACAATAGACAATAGACAATAGACAATAGATGCAGGAGTAGGCTATTCTGCCCTTCGAGCCTGCACCGCCATTCAATATGATCATGGCTGATCATTCCTAATCAGTATCCTGTTCCAGCCTTATCTCCATACCCCTTGACTCGACTATCTTTAAGAGCTCTATCCAATTCTTTCTTAAAAGAATCCAGAGACTGGGCCTCCACTGCCCTCTGGGGCAGAGCATTCCACTACTTCTCTGGGTGAAGTAGTTTCTCCTCATCTCTGTCCTAAATGGTCTACCCCGTATTTTTAAGTTGTGTCCTCTGGTTCGGCACTCCCCCATCAACGGAAATATGTTCCCTCCTGCCAGAGTGTCCAGTCCTTTCATAATCCTATACGTTTCAATCAGATCCCCACTCAGTCTTCTAAACTCAAGGGTATACAAGCCCAGTCGCTTCAGTCTTTCCGTGTAAGGCAATCCTGCCATTCCAGGAATTGACCTCGTGAACCTACGCTGCACTCCCTCAATAGCCAGAATGTCTTTCCTCAAATTTGGAGACCAGAACTGTACACAGTACTCCAGGTGTGGTCTCACCAGGGCCCTGTACAGCTGCAGAAGCACCTCTTTGCTTCTATACTAAATCCCTCTTGTTATGAAGGCCAGCATGCTATTAGCCTTCTTCACGACCTGCTGTACCTGCATGCTTGCCTTCATTGACTGGTGGACAAGAACACCCAGATCTCTCTGAACAGCGCCTTTACCTAATTTGATACAATTGAGGTAGTAATCTGCCTTCCTGTTCTTGCCACCAAAGTGGATAACCAGACATTTATCCACATTAAACTGCATCTGCCATGCATCTGCCCACTCACCTAACTTGTCCAGGTCACCCTGTAATCCCCTAACATCCTCATCACATTTCACCCTACCACCTAGCTTTGTGTCATCAGCAAATTTGCTAATGTTATTGCTGATACCATCTTCTATATCATTTACATATATTGTAAAAAGCCATTTTTAATGGCTGTCCAGTCAGTGTCGATTCGTTTTGGCTGAAAAAATCTTCCTTATCTCATCCCAGCATTTCTTGCCACAAAAAAAACTGTGCGGCAGAGTTCATGTATATATTTCCTTGTATGGTATTTTGTAAATTACATTCGTTTTCTGGTTGCTTGTATAGCGTATTTCAGGTTCATTAGCCGCTGTTTAAGTGTGTTGGTAGGTTTGTGGGCCACCATGATGCTGAGAGGGTTAAGTTGTCTGGACATCATTTCCCAGATGTCTTTAATGTAAAGTAATGTGGCTAGGGTTTCTGCAGACGTTGTTTCTGCTTGTGTCAGTTTGTTGATGTGAAATCGGCACACTGGGTTTATTGGGTCGGCAAAAGTGAGGACTGCAGATGCTGGAAACCAGAGTTTAGATCAGAGTGGTGCTAGAAAAGCACAGCATGTCAGACAGCTTCCGAGGAGAAGGAAAATCGACGTTTCGGGCAAAAGCCCTTCATCAGGAATAGAGGCAGGACCCCTCCAGGGTGGAGAGATAAATTGGGGGTGGGGTGTGCTGGACCAAAGGTAGCAAAAAGCACAATAGGTGAATGGGGTTGGGGATGAAGGTGACAGATCAGAGAGGGGGGTAGAGCAGATAGTTGGGGATGGAGATTGGCAGGTAGGCGAGGTCTTGAGCACAGCGCTGAGCTGGCAGTTTGGAATTGAGGTAAGGTGGGGGGAGGGGAAATGAGGAATCTGATGAAGTCTACATTGATGGCGTGGGGTTGAATTTATCCCAAGTGGAAGATGAGACGTTCATCCTCCAGGCATCGGGTGGGGAGGGAGCGGCGATGGAGGAGGCCCAGGACCTGCATGTCCTCGGCAGAGTGGGAGGGGGTTTGAAATGTTGGGCCATAGGGCGATGCGGTTGATTGGTGTGGGTGCCCTGTAGATGTTCCCTCAAGCGATGTCACTTAATTCTGCGAGCAGTCTCCAGTCTCCCCAATGAAGAGGAGACAGTATCAGGAGCAATAATTACAAGAAATGACATTGTTGGAGACACAGGTGAAAGCCTTCGACCGACCACGGCCCGGATTCGATTTTAGGGAAGGGAAAAAATTTTCAGTAGAGCTATTAGGATCTGTCGGCATCTCCCTGGTGGTCTAGTGGTTAGGATTCGGCACTTTCACCGCCGCGGCCCGGGTTCGATTCCCGGTCAGGGAAACCGTTTTCAGGTGGTTTACAGGCTACCTGTTCTTCTTGAATGCTCTGTACAGTCATTTTTTGATCTTCGCAGTTCCTGGGTGCTGCAGTGTGTCGTGGCTCGTTGAAATCGTGTCCTGATTCAGATTTGCTTGTATGTGCAGTGGTGATTGCTTCTGTAGTTAAGTTCTTGGTTCGCGTGTGTTGTTTTCCTATAGACGCTGTTTTGAATTTACCATTGACTGTTCGCTCGACTGTGACATCTGGAAATGGCACTTTGTTGTTGTTCTCCTCTTTTGTGAATTTTATGCCAGGAAGGATATTGTTGATGGTGTTGTAGGTTTCCTCTAATTTGTTTCATTTTTTGATGATAAAAGTTTCATCGCTGTACCGGAGTCAAAGCTTGGGTTGGATCGTTGGAAAGGCTGTTTGTTCGAGTCTCTGCATTATTGCTTCTGCGAGGAATCCTGACGCTGGTAGTTTCAGGGTATTTCGTTGATTTGCTGGTAGGGCTTGTTACTGAATATGAAGTGGGTGGTAAGGCACAGTTCCCCGAGCTTGACAGTGCTATCTTTGCTGATGAAGTTGATGCTGTGTTTGTGTCTTTGGTTGTTCGAGTAGTGTCTTCAGTTTTCTTTGGCCACGTTGATGTTAATGGATGTGAACAGGGCTGTTATGTCAAAGGACAACATTATTCCATCTACTTCTGTCTCAGTGTCTTTGGTGTTCAGGAATTCTTGGATGGAATAAATGGAGTGGAGTGAATCTTCGACTAGGTGTTTTAGCCTTCAGTGCAGGCCTTTGACTAGTCTGTATATTGGTGTTCCAAGCAGTGAGACTCTGGTCTAAGGGAGGTTCCTGGTTTGAAGGGGAGGAGATCAACAACAAAGTGCCATTCCTTGATGTCACAGTAGAGCGCAGAGTCAATGGAGAACTTCAAACTGGCATCTACAGAAAAACAATGCACACAAACCAAATCCTTAACCACAGAAGCAATCATCCCAACACCCACAAAAGAAGCTGCATCAGGAGATTATTTCAACGAGCCACTACACACTGCAGCACAGAGAAACTACGAAGAGCACAAGTGAAATACGTATATAGTGTATTTAAGGAGAACGGGTCCCCAATAAACCCCCTCCACCGATTTCTCATTGATGCTTTCAAGTTGACTCTCAAAAATTCGGTTTGACCCTCCATTCTTTCCTGTTTGTTTTTTGTGGGTTTTGAAAGCTTTCGCAATCCTCTCACTGAGTATTGGAGTTGGGAGGTTATGTTGTGGTTCTCGAGGACATTATTTCGACCACTTTCGGAATATTGTGTACAATTCTGGTCTCCCTCCTATCAGAAGGATATTGTGAAATTTGAGAGGGTTCTGAAGCACCAATGGGTCCACAGAGGGGAAGAGGCCCTTCTGCTGCCCTGAGTGTGGGAAGGCCTTCAGTGATTCCTCTGCCCTGCTGACGTACCAGTTGGTCCACACCGGGGAAGGCTGTTTATCCGGCCCCAAGTGCGAGATGGCCTTCAGCATTTCTTCCCACCTGTTGAGACACCAGTGGGTCCAAATTGAGGAGAGGTCGTTCTTCTGCCCGATTGCAGGAAGGGCTTTGCTCTTTCTTCCGACCTGCTGGCCCATTGGTGGGTCCACATGGGGGAGAGGTCGCTCAGTTGCGTAAGTGCAGGAAGTCCTTCATCAATTCCTCAGGCCTGCTGATGCACCAGTCCGTCCACACCGGGGAGATGCCATTCTCCTGCCCGAATGTGGGAAGGACTTTACCCGCTCCTCCACACTGCTGAAGCACCAGCTGGCCACACGGGTGGATGGGGTCGGAGGGGGGAGGCCTTTCTGCTGCCCTGAATGCGGGAAGTCCTTCAGCAATTCCTCCGCCCTGCTGAAGCACCAGTGTGTCTACACCGGGGAGAGGACCGTCAGCTGGCCCGAGTGTGGGAAGAGGTTCATGTTTTCCTGCAACTTGCGGAAGCACCAGCGGGGGCACCAGCGCTCCCGGCAATCAGATCCCACCGGTGACGCTGCCTTGAGTCACCCCCAAGGACTGAACCTCCTGCCAGTTCTGACAGTGGGTGCAGTGGGGGAGTAGGTAGGCTGTATTTGTTTTCTTCTGGACTGCAATTGCCTCCCCCACCCCCCACAACCACAACCTCATGGTGGCTCACGGTTGGCACTGCTGCCTCATGGCACCAGGAACCCAGGAATACTTCCATCCTTGGGGGTCTGTGTGCAATTTATGGAGGGTCGGAAAATGGATCTGAGTGGGTTACTCTTCGGAGAATCTGTGCAGATGTGTTGGGCTGAAAGACATGTCTCCACACTGTAGGAGTTCAACCATCATATGAGCTTTGTTTTCATTGGAAACTGCTGCACATTGAGCCAGGGACTGCACATTTCCAAATGAAATGATCCAGAGAAACCTAAGACTGCAAGAGCATTGGAGCAGAAGTTAGGCCTTTCGGCCCATCGAGTCTACTCAGCCATTCGTTAATGACAAATGTAGTGCAGATGAGATTAGCTACAGTGTGGAAACAGGCCATTTGTCCCAACAAGTCCACATCGACCCTCCGAAGAGTAACCCATCCAGACCCATTTCCGTCTGACTAATATACCTAACTCTATGGGCAATTAAGCATGGCCAATCGACATGACCTAAACATATTTGGACTATGGAAGAAAGCAGGACCACCCAGAGAAAACCCACGCAGACACTGGGAGAATGTGAAAACTCCTCACAGACAGCCACGCAAGGCTGGAATCTAACCTGGGTCCCTGGCACGGTGAGCCTGCAGTGGTAAGCACTGAGCCACTACATGTTGCAACCCGAAGTAGGCAAGCAGGAGGTTGGGAGAATGCAGCAAGCCAGGCAGCACCAGGATGTGGAGTAGTCAGCGTTTTGGGTATTAACCCTTCTTCAGGACTGAACCGTTGACTTCTCTGTGAGAAACGATTTACGGGAATGTTGCTGGGGGTTGGAGGGTTTCAGCTACAGGGAGCGGCTGAATAAGGCTGGAAGCTGGATTTGCTCAAGGCTTGTATTTTTAACTCATTTAAATGGTACCTACTGTATGGGGTTATGGTTTACATTAAAACCGGAGGATCATATCAGAGTGTTTATATTTAGCAGTGGTAGTTGGTAAAATGCACTCTCTGGAGGAGCACATTCTATGATGCTGCATTTCTTGCCCTCTGCCCTTCCACCATTTCTTATCTCCCATCTTGAATTTATATTTTTTTTGGTCAGATTTAATTTCATTTTAATCAGACTTGCGATTCACTGTGTGCTATTAATTTGTTTGCTCGAATATTGTAAGTCAAAATTAATGCTGTAATTTAATTTCTGATGTCAGAGTTTGACATCGAATATGCAGGTGTGAATACCAGTAAGTTGTGAAAATAAATCAAGAACTTGTGGTTTTTAACAAAAAGAGCAGTTCACTGATATTCATGGCATTGTCTCTTTTGGGTGTGATGATTCAAATCGGACCAACAAACCGTTTCATGCAGTCATCCAACTGAATAAAAATTTTCTTTAATTTAATTAAAGAAAATAACTCTGGCCGGCTAAGATTTATGCAATCTATTTATAAGATTATGCCCATTTCTCGTGATATGGTCTCGTCCACATTGGGGAAACTTGACGCCAACAAGCGGAACATTTCAGGGAAGAATTCTGGGACTCTAAATCTAACCGACACACCGCCCTGTGGCGGAACACTTTAACTCCCCCTCCCATTCCACCAAGGACATGCAAGTCCTGGGCCTCCTCCACTGCCAAATTCTTGCTTCCCGACACTTGTCGGAAAAACACCTCAACTTCTGTTCTAGGGCCCTCCAACCACATGGTATCAATGCAGATTTCATCAGTTTCCTTATTTCCTCTCCCCCACCTTGTCCCAGATCCAACCTTCCAATTCGACACCAACCTCTTGACCTGTCATTCCTGTCCACCTTGCTTCTCACCTATTTACTTCACCCTCATCTCTGACCTATCACCATCAATCCCGACCTCCATCTATCCATTGCACTCCCATCTACCTTCACTCCAGCCCCACTTCCTTCCCATTTATCTCTCAGCCCCCTTGGGCCACCCTTTATTCCTGATGAAGAGATTATGCTCGAAACCAAGACTGTGATGAAGCGACATCCTCAACAAATAGGAAATAGCTCCCAAGTCAGATTTCATCCCCTCTTCTGTTTCCCAGTTCTTTCAGAAATAAGGAATGTCTTTTCCTTCCACTAGAAAGTGGTCTTCCACTTTGTGCTGTCTGAAGTGTTATCCCTCACCACTCCTTCAGACACCTTTTAAGAATCCTTTCAACCTGTTTTTCTAACAATTGTAGAGGTGACCAAAAGCAAACATTTCACTCCTTCTCAATGCCCCATTTCTCCTCCTATGAGCCATTTTGTCATGTTGTCTATGTTACAAGCAGCCGAGTGCACTTGGTTTCTGATTTGAAATTTGGCCATTGAAGGGAACAGGATTAATATTTATCGATGGCTAGCTGTGTTTGCACTAACTGTAATTATCCACCAATATGATGTCTTTTGTTCCACCAAAACTGGAAACAATGATCTGTGTTTATATTGCAGTCGGATGTAGAAAATCATCCCAGAGATCTTCACGTTATTATAGTTTACTGAGGCCATGACAGCATTACGTAGCAGTTTGATGTGACTAAAACCTGGATGGAAATCTCTAGATTATGTTGTAAAAATATCGGTATAATGTGATTCACACTGCGCTGTCACCAACTGAACGAAGCGGCTGTGTGTTTTAATCCCTTGATGAACAGTTTGTGTTTTACTTCTCACATTGCGGGAAGCTGAGCATTTACCCAAACAATGGGCACACCACCTCCCTGACACAGTGTTCACAAATCAAACTGACAGCAAAATTCACGTGTGATCGAAAGTTCCCGCAAAGAACTTTCGATACAACGTACTCTTTTCTTCATTTGAAATGTTAGATGTTGATTGTAGTGAGCCTGACGTGATTTGAACACACAACCATCTGATCTGGAGTCAGACGCGCTACCGTTGCGCCACAAGCTCACAGATGACCCAAGCCCTCTATTCATGCTTAAGGGAAGTGATCGCACTACAATGATTTTACGTTCATGTCTGTTCTGTTTCTCCCCCATCTCCTTCTGTCTCTCGAAACAATTTCCAACTCTCTCTCAATAAAAATCTGAAAGAACTGCGGATGCTGTATATCAGGAACAAAAAACAGGAGTTGCCGGTGACCCTTCCACAGAACAGATGGTGATTGGGAAAATGTCGGTTTATATGCAGGAGATATTGTGGGAGGAAGGCGGAGATCAGGACAGAGCCCAAACCGAAGGAAGAACTGTTGGACAGAAAAAGGTGTTGATAACGATCTGCGTGGGAGGGTGAATAACTGTTAATGGAGACTGTTCGTGGCGAAGTAGTGTGGAATGACAGACTATGTGATAACAAGACTTGCTGTGTGTGGAAGGGACGAGGATACTATGGAGTTCAGGTCCTCGAATGATTGAATTGGATATTGGGACCAGAGGGATGTCTGGTCCCCAAGTGCAATATTCGGTGCTCTTCGTTCTGCTGGTGCTGAGATTCGCTGGAACACAACAGCGGCAGGGTGGCATGGTGGGTGGCATGGTGGCACGGTGGTTAGCACTGCTGCCTCATAGCGCCAGAGACCCGGGTTCATTTCCCGCCTCAGGCGACTGACTGTGTGGAGTTTGCACGTTCTCCCCGTGTCTGCGTGGGTGTGCTCCGGTTTCCTCCCACATTCCAAAGATGTGCAGGTCAGGTGAATTGGCCAGACTAAATTGCCCGGAGTGTTAGGTAAGGGGTAGACCTAGATGTAGGGGTATAGGTGGGTTACGCTTCGGCGGGGCGGTGTGGACTTGTTGGGCCGAAGGGCCTGTTTCCACACTGTAAGAAATCTAATCTAATCTAATCAAACCTGAGAGAGAGATGTTGGCCAGGGAACAGGGTGGGGTGTGGAATTGGCAGGCAACTGGAAGCTCAGGGTCTTTTTTGCAGGCAGAACGTAGATGTTCTGTGCAGCAGTCACCCAGTTAAGGCTTCGTTTTCCCCAATGTAGATGAGGCAACATCGTGAGCAGCAAATGCAGTAGACTGGGTTGTGGGAAGTGCAGGTAAAGGGCCACTTCACCTGGAATGTAAGTTTGGCCCCTTGGATAGCGAGGAGGGAATAGGTAAATGGGCTGGTGTCACACATTCGGCACTTGCAGGGGAAAGTGCAACTCAACCTGCAAGTTTACTTTGAGAAAATCCTGGACTTGAACTCCCAAGTCTCTTTGCATTTCGGATTTCTGCATTTTCTCCCCATAATCTTCTGTTCAAACATTGACTATCTATGTCAGGGCAGCACCAGTGATTTCCTGACATATGGATTGTATTTGGGGATATCAAGGAACGTCAGGAACTGTGAGTACCTCAGGAGCAATCGTTATTCCTGGGGGAGGCAGAGAGGAATGTGGTGTGGTCCTGTAAACTCCAGAACTTTGAAAACTTCAGAGTCAGCAATAACTCTTTCTGGACCAAGAAACGAAAGGGCCAATGAGAAACTGCTACAAGGGAGTTAACAAATAACATTTATTAACTATCACTGGGAAGGAGGAGGCAAAACAATGAGCAGTTCCTTTGGACAGATGAGATAATGGTGTTTAATAACTGTGTGACAGAAGGACAATTAATTCTGCCTGTAGAAGGAACGCCTTGGCATAAAGGGGTTAATTGCAGGACAGGCTGTTTCAAACAGGTGGAAAACCCTCTAAGATAAGAAGGCAAGCTACAGACCTGAGGTCTCTAGAGGTGTGGGGAGGTGGTATCAAAATCTAAAGCCCAGCACACTCACGCAGCACTACTCTGCTTCTGGGCTCTCAGCAGCTGGATTCTGCATCAGTTTAAGGTAGGTCCTATATCTCTGACAACATCGGTACACAAGGTAGTGAAGAAAGGTTTCAGCACACTGGCCTTCATCAGTTAGGGAATTGAGTACAGATGTTGGCAAGTTATGTTGTAGTTATACAGGACGTTGATGAGGCCGCACCTGGAATATTGTGATCAGTTTTGGTCCCCTTGGTGTTCTGACTTCTGACTTCTTCAACTCTGGGTTTGTGTTGAACTTGATGGGATACTTTGTCCAACTCAGCATGTTTAAACAGTATCTCTCAGAGGGATTCATCTGAAACTTTTCAGTCGGTGAGCTCAACAAGATTGAACTATTCAAAGTTACTTGGACTCTATTTTAAACTTACATCAGGACCAGTAGTCAGAGACACGTACAGCATGGAAACAGACCCTTCGGTCCAACTTGTCCATGCTGACCTGATATCCTATATTAATCTAGTCCCATTTGACAACACCTGACCCACATACTCTGGCAGCTCATTTCATATAAGTGCCACCCTCTGCAGGAAGATGTCGTCCCTTTTTATATTATTCGCCTCTCACCCTAAACCTATGCCCTCTAGTTCTGGACTCCCCCAGCCCAGGGAAAAGACCTTGTCTATTACCCTGTCCATGCCCCTCATGATTTTGTAACCGCTATTAGGTCACTTCTCTGCCTCCGATGCTCCAGTGAAAACAACCCCACGTTATTCAGCCGCTCCCTGCAGCTCAAACCCTCCAACCCCCAGCAACATTCATGTAAATCTTTTCTCATAGATAAGTCACTCTTTAAGTAATGAAGAAGGGTTAATACCCAAAACGCTGACTACTCCACATCCTGGTGCTGCCTGGCTTGCTGTATTCTCCCAACCCCCGGCTTGCCAACCTCGGGTTGCAATATGTAGTGGCTCAGTGGTTACACCTGCAGCCTCACAGTGCCAGGGACCCAGGTTTTATTCCAGCCTTGGGTGGCAGTCTGTGAGGAGTGTGCACATTCTCCCAATGTCTGCGTGGGTTTTCTCTGGGTGGTCCTGTTTTCTTCCATAAACCAAAGATGTGCAGGTCTTGTGGATTGGCCATGCTTAATTGCCCATAGAGTTAGGTACATTAGTCAGAGGGAAATGGGTCTGGATGGGTTACACTTCGGAGGGTCGGTGTGGACTTGTTTGGACAAATGGCCTGTTTCCACACTGTAGCTAATCTCATCCAATACTTTTGTTACGACCGAATGGCAGAGAAGGCCAAACTTCTTCTCCGATGGTTTTGCGGTCTTAGGTTTCTCTGGATCATTTCATTGGCAATGTGCAGTCCCGGGCTCAATGAGCAACAGTGTCCACTGAAGGCAAAGTTCATAGAATCATAGCACACCCACAATGTGGAAAAACAGGTCCTTCAGCCGAACACATCTGCACTGATCTTCCGAAGACTAACCCACTCAGATCCATTTTCCTACCCTCCATAAATTGCACACAGAACCCCAAGGGTGGAATTATTCTTGAGTTCCTGGTGCCATGAGGCAGCAGTGCTAACCCTGAGCTACCTTGGGGTTGAGTTTGTGGGGTGTAGGGGAGGCAATTGCATTCCAGCAGAAAACAATAACAGCCCACCTACTCTCCCACTGCACCCACTGTCAGAACTGGCAGCAGATTCAGTCCTGGGGGGTGACCGAAGGCAGCGTCACTGGTGGGATCTGATTGCTGGGAGCGCTGGTGCCCCCGCTAGTACTTCGGCAAGTTGCAGGAAAACATGAACCTCTTCCCACACTCGGACCAGCTGAAGGGTCTCTCCCCAGGGTGGACACACTGGTGCTTCAGCAGGGCGGAGGAATTGCTGAAGGCCTTCCCACACTTAGGGCAGCAGAATGGCCTCCCCTCCTCCGCCACTTTCCCCCCCCCCTCTAACCCCCGTGTGGTCCAGCTGGTGATTCAGCAGTGTGGAGGAGTGGGTAAAAACCTTCCCACATTCGGGGCAGGAGAACGGCTTCTCCCGGTGTGGATAGACTGGTGCCTCAGCAGGGCCGAGGAATTGCTGAAGGCCTTCCTGCACATAGGGCAACTGAACGACCTCTCTACCATTTGGACACACCAATGGGCCAGTACGTCGGAGGAAAGAGCAATGCCCCTCCTGCAGTTGGGGCAGAAGAACGGCCTCTCAGTGTGGACCCACTGGTGTCTCAACAGGTGGGAAGAACTGCTGAAGGCCATCTCGCACTTGGGGTCGGAGAACAGCCTTCCCCGGTGTGGACCAACTGGTCCGTCAGCAGGGCAGAGGAATCACTGAAGGCCTTCCCACACTCAGGGCAGCAGAAGGGCCTCTTCCCCTCTGTGGACCCATTGGTGCTTCAGAACCCTTTCAAATTTCACAATATCCTTCTGATTGGATGGACACCAGAATTGCACACAATATTCTAAAAGTGGTCTCACCAATGTCCTGCGCAGCCACAGCATAACTGCGCAACTCCAATTCAGGCAGCATCCAAGCAGCTTCGAAATCGACGTTTCGGGCAAAAGACCTTCGTCAGGAATAAAGGCAGTGAGCCTGAAGCATGGAGAGATAAGCTTATCTCTCCATGCTTCAGGCTCACTGCCTTTATTCCTGACGAAGGGCTTTTGCCCGAAACGTCGATTTCGAAGCTACTTGGATGCTGCCTGAACTGCTGTGCTCTTCCAGCACCACTAATCCAGAATCTGGTTTCCAGCATCTGCAGTCATTATTTTTACCTTCCCAACTCTAATACTCAGTCAGAGGATTGGGAACGCTTTCAAAACCCACAAAAAAACAAACAGGAAAGAATGGAGGGACAAACCGGATTTTTGAGAGTGAGCTTGGAAGCATCACTGGGAAATCGGCGGAATGGGTTTATTGGGGATGCGTTCTCCTTAAATACACTATATACGTATTTCTCTTGTGGTCTTCGTAGCTTTTCTGTGCTGCAGTGTGTAGTGGCTCGTTGAAATAATGTCCTGATGCAGGTTCGTTTGTGGGTGTTGGGATGATTGCTTCTGTGGTTAAGTATTTGGTTTGTGTGTGTTGTTTTTATGTAGATGCTAGTTTGAAGTTCCCCATTGACTGTTCGCTCTACTGTGACATCTAAGAATGCAGTTTATTGTTGTTCTCCTCTGTTTCAAACTAGGAGGCCCCCTCAGGCCATAGTCTCACTACTTGGAGCACCAATATACAGACTAGTCAAAGGCCTCCACTGAGGACTAAAACACCAAGTCGAAGATTTATGCTACTCCATTTACTCCATCCAAGAATTCCCGAACACCAAAGACACGAAGATAGAAGAGGATGGAATAATGTTGTCCTCTGACATAACAGCCCTGTTCACATCCATTAACATCAACGTGGCCAAAGAAAACTGAAGACACTACTCGAAGAACTAATGACAAAAACACAGAACCAACTTCAGCAGCAAAGATAGCACTGTCAACCTCGTGGAACTGTGCCTTACCACCCACTTCATATTCAGGAGCAAGCACTACAAACAAATCAACGAAATACCCATGAAACACTTCTGTCATCAAAAAATGAAACAAATTAGAGGAAACCTACAACACCATCAACAATCTCCAGGCGACTGACTGTGTGGAGTTTGCACGTTCTCCCCGTGTCTGCGTGGGTTTCCTCCGGGTGCTCCGGTTTCCTCCCACAATCCAAAGATGTGCAGGTCAGGTGAATTGGCCATGCTAAATTGCCCGTAGTGTTAGGTAAGGGGTAGATGTAGATGTAGATGTAGATGTAGGGGTATGGGTGGGTTACGCATCGGCGGGGCGGTGTGGACTTGTTGGGCCGAAGGGTCTGTTTCCACACTGTAAGTAATCTAATCTAATCTAATCCTGGCATAAAATTCACAAAAGAGGAGAACAACAACAAAGTGCCATTCTGGATGTCACAGTAGAGCGAACAGTCAATGATAAATTCAAAACAGCCTCTGCAGGAAAGCAACACACGTGAACCAAGTACTTAGCTACAGAAATAATCATTCCGACACATACAAACAAATCTGAACGAGGGCACTATTTCAACGAACCTCAACGCAGTGCAGCACCCAGTGACGACGAAGACCAAGAAGTAACTCGACAGCGCATTTAAGGAGAATAGGCAGCCAAAAAAACACACTGCAAATTGCTTCTTTGACCGGGAATCGAACCCAGGCCGCAGCGGGGAAAGCGCCGAATCCTAACCACTAGACCACCAGGGAGACGGTCGCGACGTTTGACAGCTCTACTGAAAATTGCTTCCCAGCCCGGAAATCGAACCCGTGTCACGGTCGTTAGAAGGCTTCCACAAAAGTTGTTTCTTGTATCCATTGCTCCCGATGCGGTCTCCTCTACATTGGGGAGACTGGAGCCCCGTCGCAGAGTCAAGTCACAGCGTTTGAGGGAGCATTTCCAGGACACCTGCAACAATCAACCCCATCGCCCTGTGGCCCAACATTTCAACCTCCCCTCCCACTCTGCCAGGGACATGCAGGTCCTGGGCCTCCTCCATCGCCCCTCCCTCCCCACCCGATGTCTGGGGGAAGAACGCCCCAACTTCTGCCTCGGATACATTCAACCCCAGGACATCAATGTGGACTGCACCAGTTTCCTCATTTCCCTTCCCCCCACCTTACCTGAGTTCCAACCTTCCAGCTCAGCGCTGTCCTCAGGACCTGTCAATCTCCCTTTCCACCTATCCGCTCCACCCTCCTCTCTGACCTGTCACCTACGTCCCCAACCCCATTCACCTATTGTACTCTTTGCTACCTTTGGCCCAGCACCCCTCAATTTATCTCGCCACCCCGGAAGCGTCCTGCCTCTATTCCTGATGAAGGACTTTTGCCCTAAACGTCGATTTTCTTGCTCCTCGGAAGCTGTCTGACCTGCTGTGCTTTTCTAGCACCACTCTGATCTAAACTCTGGTTTCCAGCATCTACAGTCCTCACTTTTGCCTACCCAATAAACCCAGTGTGCCGATTTCACGTCATCAAACTGACACAAGTAGACACAACGTCTGCAGAAACCCTAGCACATGACTTTACATTAAAGAAATCTGGGAAATGGTGTCCAGACAAATCAACCCTCTCAGCATCGTGGTAGCCCACAAACCGACCAACACACTTAAACAGCGGCGAATGAACCTGAAATACCCGATACAAACAACCAGCAAACGAATGTTATTTACAAAATACCATACAAGGAAATATATGCATGAACTCTGCCACACAGGTCTCTGTGGCAAGAAATGCTGGGATGAGATAAGGAAGATTTTTTTCAGCCAAAACGAATCGGCACTGACTGAACAGCCGTTTAAAATCAAGGCTGTCAGCCCAGGATGGAAGATCCGAAGGGATGGACAGTTTTCTTATTTCCTGAAGATTTACAAAGCTGAGACTGGGTTTTGGTGTTTGTTTCCTTTCCTTTCCCAAGAGCCGCAGTGGTTGGGGCGGTGGGTTGGGGAAAGTGAAATGTGCCCGTGAGCAGCGTGTGGGGCTATTTCAGCTTCCCCTCCTCTGACAGCGCTGTGACTTGACTCTGATGTTCTCAGGGACACTTACTGACGCGAGACAATGAAAAGAGTCTCGTTCCTGCAGATCAGGAATTCAAACAATATGTCGGCTTCAGGACAATGAGAAAGATGAATTGGGGTGTGTGAAGAAGCTGTGAGCTGCATTTCAAACAGGTAGGTGGAGTCAGATGCGTCATCCATTGCGCCCCTGGCAATGTGCGGACCTGACGCCGCCATGGGTCAGAGTTCTGAGATTAACACGGACATGCGCAGCAATGGGAACATTCACAAGAGGAACAGCCAAAGATAATCACCGTCACTGCTTCCCTTCCATAGTCCCAACTTTGTGAAGCAGTATCTTTCACTGGCAAATAAAACACATTAATCCTCAGGTGCCTGCTTAACTTCGATCAGGACTTCACGCCCCTCACTGTTCTAGTCTCACTTCCAAACTCTTGGCTCATCACCTCAAAAGCAACTCTGTGGGTATCTGCTTGTTCCACCCTGACAGGCAGTGGGCTACAGATTCCCGACCAGTCCCAATGTGATTGTAATACTTCAACCCCTCCACTGATTTGCATTTTTAAAAAAACCGTGGAGCAATCTCCCTTTCTTTCTGACGACAGTTCTCAACTGTAGTCGGCAGGGTTCACACCTGCGTGGGGAAACCGCAATTGATTTCATGTCCATCGCATTCACCACTTCGGCCCACCAAAACAGAATCACACTGACAGCTTCATTTCCGAGGTCTCTCTGCCTGTGGAGCTGAGAAAGAGTGAATCATTGCAGAGTTTGTTTGAATCCAATCACTTCACAGGTTTCGAAAGGGTTAAATATCTGCAAATGGCGAGTCTCGGTGTTTTATCCCGAAAGATGAAATGGACGTTCAGTCAAAAACAGAAATTGCAGGAGCAACTCAGCAGGTCAGGCAGCATCTGTGGAAAGAGAATCAGAGACAACATTTCAGAACTCGTTTTTTTCCTCATCCAAGTACAGCCAAACCTGCTGAGTTTTTCCAGTAGTTTCTCTTTCTGTCTCGGATTCTCAGCATCCGCAGTTCTTTACGTTAGAAACACAATCAATTCAGAAACCCCTTTGTGCTGCCTCAGTGGAAAAGATTTCCGTTTGGGAAACATTTTCCTGAAACCATTAAAAACGTGCACTTTCGCAGCCAAGAAAGCGGTAGGAGCGAGAACAAGAAACACTCCGTCCCTGAGTGGTCTCTAACCACCAACCTTTCGATTAACAGCCGAACGCGCTGACCAATTGCGCCACAGAGACAGGTCCAAGAGCTGCCCGCACAGTGTCTTTGAGGAACCTACTAATCAATTCATAATTCAACCTGCCCCGCCCAAAATTACCATTGTCTTCTATCAGTTTTACTTTTCCATAATAAAGCCTTTGACATTCATTATGGAGACATGGGGACAGCCTGATCCCACCATCTGCAGGCACATCCATGTCACGAGGAACGAGCTCTCCGACACCGGGGCCATCGCCCTCCGAGCCTTTCAGTGTTTTGCCTCTTCCCGAATTTTCTCATTGGCCCCGAGCCGAGAAGGGGTTTGAATTCCTGATGTGCAGAGAATTCTTTCAATGTCTCGGGTCAGTTCATGTCCCGAGAATATCAGAGTCAATCAGCCTCTTAAACAAGGGGACAGTGTCTGGACTGTCTCTGCTCAGTCCGTCAGTTCATCCTTCATTCTCCTCTAATTCCACTTCCCAAAAAGTTTCGAAAGATTCACAAAGCTGGAGACTGGGATTTATGTTTTACCTCCTGAACATTTTTCCACCTGCTAACTGACGATATTTTGCCAAAACCTCTTCCCCATTGTAACATTTGCATCATGTCCAGGGATGAGGAATTTCCATTTTGTGGAGATATTCCCAAGTTTGGGAATGTTCTCTTTGGAGCAAAGAAGGTTAACTGGAGATTTCCAGAGGCTGTTGTCAATGATGGGAGAAGACGTGGTGGGAATGGGCAGATTAATGATCAGAAGAACCTATTGCCACTGACTAGGTTCATTTCCCAGAGGACAGGGATTGAAGTTCTTTAATGGAAAGCAGCATATGTGTCGAACAAACACAGGGAATACTGCAGAAAGCCAAGGGGTCGAGCAGCATCTGTGGAAAGGTAAACAGAGCCGACGTTTTGAGTGGTGCTACGGTTTTTGTTCAGAACTCAGTCTTTTACCTCTTCCCGAAGTTGGTCCAGGTCTGTGTCTCAATTGACAAACACATGGCAAGTGCAGTGCCGCAATGTGAAGTTATAAACATTGCTATTTACAAAAAAAGCAGTGCATTGTTTAAATGGTGATATATTGGAATGTGGAGAAAGTGAGGACTAGAGGTGAAAGTCGAAAAATGTGGCATTGGAAAAGCACAACAGGTCAGGCAGCATCTGAGGAGCAGGACAGGGAACGTTTCAGGCACAAGCCCTTCATCAGGAATGATGTATGGATGTACTAAGGGGTCTCAGAGTCCCTCCACACCAGTCAATACCAGTTGTCGGGCAGATGCAGCAGTCAATGAGCAAGGCAAGTGGTATATTACGAAGAGGAATTGAGTTCAGAAGTGGGGTCATTGAACATATTTAAGGCTAAGTTCATCTGAGTTTTGAACAACAAAGAAGTGGATGGTTATGGGGGAGGTAAGAAAATGGTTTTAAGACCAGTGCAGGTCAGTCACAGGGTCAGACAGCACTGAACAGACCCTTCATCCAACTAGTCCATGCTGAGTATGTTCTCAAACTAAACTCGCCCCACCTACCAGTGTTTGGCCCATAACCCTTCCATCTTTCCTATTCATGTACTTATCCAAATGTCTTTTGAACGTCGTAACTATACGTGTATAAAATCATGAGGGGCATGGATAGGATAAATAGACAGAATCTTTTCCCTGGGGTGGGTGAGTCCAGAACGAGAGGACATGGGTTTCGCGTTAGAGGGGAAAGATACAAAAGAGATCTAAGGGGCAACTTTTTCACGCAGAGGATGGTACGTTTATTGAATGATCTGCCAGATGAAGTGGTGAAGGCTAATACGATTGCAACATTTGAAAGGCATTTGGATAGGTTTTGTGAATCGGAAGGGTTTGGAGGGATATGGGGCCGTGTGCTGTCAGGTGGGACTCGATTGGGTTGGGATAGTTGGTCGGCATGGACAAGTTGGACCAAACAGTCTGTTTCTGTGCTGTACATCTCGATCTCAATGTTGAACATACTCTGTGACCTGGCCTCCACAGTTTTCTGTGACAGTAGATTCCATAGATTCAGCAATTTCTGGCTCAAGAAATTTCTCCTAATCTCCATTCTCCCTTTATGCTGAGGCTATGCCCATGGGTGTTAGTTTCTCCTCCCAATGAAAACATCTTCCCAATGTCCACTCTGTCCAGACCGTTCAACGTTCTGTACGTTTCAGTTAGAACCCCCTTGAATGTGGGCCTGTTAATCAGCATGAACCAAACCCTTCAGGATGAGGACAGCAGGGATTGGATTCAACAAAGTGAGAATGGAGGGTGAGAGTGTGGGATGGAGATTTTCAGCTTTTAGGGAATAAGAGAGGAAAGAAAGTTTAATATAAATTATAGTTGATCAGATGAGCCGATGGGCCAAGTAGTAGTGGATGGAGTTTAATTTAGACAAATATGAGCTGTTGCATTTTGATGAGGCAACTCAGGGAAGGACCAATGTGGTTAATGGTAAATTAATGGAATTCTGTGCTCAAGGAAGCAGTAGAGGCAGCTTCATTAAGACACTGTTGGATGGGTTTTTTTGCGTGGCAAGGGAATTAAGGGTAGTTGGGATTTATGCAATTAGGAGGAGCTGAGACGATTGATCGATCCGCCATGATTTTAATGAATGGCGGGCCAAATGGGCTACTCCTTCTGTTACTTTGAAACGACACCCTGCGTTTCCCATGGCCAACCCACCTAACCTGCACGTCCCTGGACACTGGGCAATTTAGCATGGCCAGTCCAAATCAAGGCCAGTGAGCAATGTAGTGATGTGGAAACCAAACACCAGAGAATGAGAGAAAGGGACAAGGAGAATAAATGTACTAGCAATCAAAACTGGATTCTCACCATCACAAAAAATAAAACTATAAGCTGCATTGTAAAAAAAAGCGAATTAATTGACTGCACACATTGAAGAGAATAATTATGATCTGAGACTCCTTACAGAGATATGGCTTCAGAATGACAAGGATTGGATCCAGAATTTTGAGGGGATACGTGGCATTCAATTCGAGTGAGAGGCTCAGTAAAGATAGAGGGTGGGCACTGCTAATCAAAGCACTGATAACATGGTAGTCCGGTGTCAGCTCGGATTTCAGGTCCTGATTTCTCTGTCCTCTTCTCCCTGTTCCCACAGAGTAAGATGTTGTCTGTTCTCAGCTCAGCTGGCTTTCTGCTGAAACTTTGAACCCCTTTTACACCTTCCAGAGCAATGAAACATTCAGTTCATCAAGGTGTAATCCAAAATATTCTCAGCCTGACAACCATCCAGACTGAGAGAGTCATCGGAGCAGGGAATAAAACAAGAAAAATGAAACAAAATTAGACATAAATGCACATTTGTTGCTTAAAGTGTGTTCATTAGATAGTAAACCAGAATTAGGGGTCTCCCAGGATTCTTATCATCCCGCCCCTTGAGGAATTCTCTCTCCCTAACAACATTTACATCAACAGAAATAAAGCATCTGTTATCAAATAGACATAGATAGATACAGCACGGAAATAGACTTTTTGATCCAACCCATCCATGCTGACAAGATGTCCTATATAAATCTAGTGTCCCATTTGCCAGCATTTGGCCCATATCCCTCCAAACCTATCCTATTCACACACCCATCCAGATGCCCTTTAAATGTTGTAATTGTACCAGCTTCCACCACGTCCTTGAGCCTATTTACCCTATCCATGCCCCTCATGATTTTATAAATGTCCATAAGATCACCCCTCAGCCTCCGACACTCCAGGGAAGCAGCCCCATCGTATTCAGGCTCTCCTTATACCACAAACCCTCCAACCCTGGCGACATCCTTGTCAATCTTTTCTGCACAGTTTCAAGTCTCACAACGTTGTTCCTATCCAACAGTGGGGAGACCAGAATCGAATGCAATAATCCAAAAGTGGGCGAACCAATGTCCTGTACAGCTACAACATGACCTTCCAACTCCTATACCCAATGCATTCAATGAGCCAAATGGCTTATTTCTGCACTGCAGCGATTTAACGATTTGATTTTGTACTAGAGTCAATTGCAGTCACTGTCTCTGGTTTATGGTGTGTCAGGGTGGGATCACTGGTACCAGAATTGCATGCAATACTCCAGTCGCAACATGACCTCACGACTCCTGCACCCAGTGCATTGACCAATAAGGTCAGGCATATCAAACACATTCTTCACTATTCTGTCTATGTGCGACTCCCCTTTCAAGGAACTATGAACTTACGATCGAATCATACAGCATGATCATGGACTTTTGGTCCAACCAGTTCATGCCAACCATAATCTCAAACTAATTCAGTCTCTCCTGCCTGCTGTTGGCCTGTATCCCTCCAAACCTTTCCTATTCATGTACTAAAACAAATGTATTTTTGTACCCGCATCCATTGCTTCCTGAGGAGGTTCATTCCACACATCAACCACTCTCTGTGTAAAATTAGTATTTGAATGGCAAGGATGAAGTTGAATTGAAATGGTTCATTAAAATAAACAGCTTCTACCAAACCCCCTACAGCAGGTATGGCAGCAACTCCAACTCTGGAGTCTCTCAAATCGGTATTTCCATGGAGTGGAGGGGAGAGTAAAGTGTTGGATTCACAGAGGTGGGCGTCTTCTGAGAGTGTAAAGCTAAAATTAAACCCCGTGCTTTGCTTGAACTCAAACCGCATTGACGTGGAGGAGAGCGAAAGGAGTTTGAAAAGTGTCCTCCCCTCCCCATGTGCCTCATCTGCAGGGCAGCGCAGTCGCAGTGCGACCCCCCCTCCCCCCATTGTGGACGTCACAATGTGGAGGTAGCCCTGTCAATTTCAGAGAGAAACTCCATCCCTCTGGGCAACATCTGGGAGCAAAACAATGTCTCCCCTTTTCCATTCCTCATCCTGGGAGGGGGAGAGAGAGAGGCGTGGGGGTGGGGGTGGGTGTGGAGTGAGGTGGAGACTGTTCATTTGTAGCAACTGGAGTGACTCCATGGAGGGACCAGGCTCTCCAAAGGTGCTCAGATGCTCTCTGTCCCTCTCAAAGGTATTTTCCTTGTGTATTCCCTCAGTTTGGCACCCAAAGAGTTTGTACCCGGAAAAGGTTACTTCTTTCCTCATGCTCAGAATTATAAGGGTAGTTTCTCTTGGAACTGAGCAGTATTTAAGGGATTGGCACATTGATTTCAAATGTAGACATATATTGCTTCATATGGTGTATATCTAATATTGTTGGCTATTATAAAATCTTTGTGGCTATAATTGTTCACCTTCTAATGCAGTAATACAGTCACGTTCTATATTTCTTGTCTTTTTTTATTTACTTGGACAGCAGGAAGTCATTCATTAACTTCACTGACTTTCTTTTCCCAAGCAGCCTTGACATTTCATTATCATATTCTTGTTTCAGCTCCATTTCCAGCACCTTTGTCGATAGCTTGTTCCAGGTTATTGCGATCTAAATTAAGTTTTCCTCTATACACACTTAAGGCTATCTTGTTGCATGAGGGTTTTCCGTGTCCTGCATAATATATGGCCAGCACTCATCTAGTGATCGACAGGAATTGCCACCGATGTCATATTCATTTAACAGTACTGACAGTGATCACTCAATTTGTGATTTTTTTTTGCAGGAAGACATGCAGAAAGAAATCTGAAAACAAATGATACATTATTTTCTGACAGAGCCACTTGAATCAATGGGGCTGAATATCAGCAGCCATTCAATTCGAGAAGAAATGTTTACTTTTGTCTGTATGAGAGATTTTGAACACTGGTATGGCAGGAATAAGACTGAGACACCCGAGTGAGGGAGATTGAGTACGCTGTCTGTGAAAAATGTGTCAAACAATTTACTCAGCTTGGGGGATCAAAATCTCACCCTCACAGTCGGGAGAGACGATGTATCCATTCTGTTTTTAATGTCAAACCCAGCACGACACAAAGAATGCTCCCCTCATGGGGAAACCATGGAAACATGGGGACTGTGGGAAAGGGCTCCCTTCCCCATTGGAGCTAGACACCCACAGATGCGTTCTCACTGGGGAGAAGCCGTTCTCCTGCTCAGTATGCGGGAAGGGATTCAGTTGGCTGTGCAGACTGCAGACACACCAACGAGTTCACACCAGGGAGAGGCCGTTCATCTGCCGCCATTGTGGGAAATGATTCATTCAGTCGTTCCACCTGCAGATACACCAGCAGGTACACACCAGAGAGAGGCTATTCACCTGCTCTCTGTATGGGCAGCGATTCATCGATGCATCCCACCTCCTGAAACACCAGTGGGTTCACATGGGGGAGAGGCCATTCACCTGCTCTGAGTGCAGGAAGGGATTTGTCGATTCTTACACCCTGCTGACCCACCAGCAGATCCACATCGGAGAGACGCCGTTCACCTGCCCGAAGTGCGAGACTGCAAAATGTGCAGTCATGTGGGCAACTTGTGGAGGCACCAGCCGATCCATGCAAGGGAGAGGCCATTCACATGCTTTGTGTGCGGGAAGGGGTTCAGTCAGACATCTACACTGCAATCGACATAAGGGTCCATATCATGGAGAGGGCGTTCATCTGCTATCAGTGTGGAAAGTGCTTCACCCGCTCCTCCCACCAGCGAGTTCTGGAATTTTTTGAGGATGTAGCTCTGAAGATGGACAAGGGAGATCCAGTGGACATAGTCTACCTGGACTTTCAGAAAGCCTTGGATGAAGTCCCACATAGGAAATGATTCATTCAGTCCCACACAGTGAGCAAAATTAGGGCGCATGGTATTGGGGCCAAAGTACTGACTTGGATTGAAAATTGGTTGGCTGACAGGAAACAAAGAGTAGTGATAAATGGCTCCCTTTCGGAATGGCAGGCAGTGACCAGTTGGGTACCGCAGGGATCAGTGCTGTGAACGCAGCTTTTTACAATATACATTAATGATATAGAAGATGGTATTAATAGTAATATTAGCAAATTTGCTGATGATACAAAGCTGGGTGGCAGGATGAAATGTGAGGAGGATGTTAGGAGATTAAAGGGTGACCTAGACAGGTTAGGTGAGTGGACAGATGCATGGCAGATGCAGTTTAATATGGATAAATATATGGTTATCCACTTTAGTGGCAAGAACATGAAGGCAGATTACTACCTAAATGGAGTCAAGTTAGGTAAAGGGGCAGTACAAAGAGATCTGGGCTTTCTGGTACACCAGTCAAAGAAGGCAAGCATGCAGGTACAGTAAGTAGTGAAGAAAGCCAATAGCATAGTGGCCTGGAATATTGTGTGCAGTTCTGGTCTCCAAATTTGAGGAAAGACATCCTGGCTATTGAGGGAGTGCAGCGTAGGTTCACGAGGTCAATTCCTTGAATGGCGAGACTATCTTATGTTGAAAGATTGAAGCGACTGGGCTTGTATACCCTTGCGTTGAGAAGACTGAGAGGGGATCTGATTGAGACATATAAGATTATTAAAGGATTGGACACTCTGGAGGCAGGAAACATGTTTCCACTGATGGGTGAGTCCCGAACCAGAGGACACAGCTTAAAAATAAGGGGTAGGCCATTTAGGACAATGTTGAGGAGAACCTTCTTCACCAGAGAGTGGTAGGTGTGTGGAATGCTCTGCCCCAGAAGGCAGTGGAGGCCCAGTCTTTGTATTCGTTTAAGAAAGAGTTGGATAGAGCTCTCAAGGATTGTGGAATCAAGGGTTATGGAGATAAAGCAGGAACAGGATACTGATTGAGGATGATCAGCCATGATTATAATGAATGGTCGCGTAGGCTCAAAGGGCAGAATGACCTACTCTTGTACATATTGTTTATTGTCTATTGAGTTCATGTGCCATTGCAGGGGGATTGAAGGAGCGACGGCTGAGTGCCATTATCGACTGAACTATCAACCCAGTTCCGGGAATTCCCGGGGTTTGAATCACGCCAAGGCAGATGGTGGGATTGGAATCCGGTCAGAAATTTGGAGTTCTGAATCTAAGAATGAAACCAGTTTTGGGGGGAGAAACTGCCATCTAATTCACTCATGTCCCTTTTAGGAAAGGAAACTGCCATTGTGGGAAAGGATTCACTCAGTCATCTCAACTGCATCCTTTGTCCGGTCTGGCCTACACCTGACTCCAGACCCACAGCAGCATGGTTGACTCTTGACTGCCCCCCTCCATGGCAAATGAGTGGGAGTAACTTAAATGGATACAGTGTGTGGGTTGAAATTGCTGAGTGAGACAATACTTCCTTCAGCTTAAGGCTCTCCCAAGGACCAATTATAAAGGGACAACTCGGTGCTGACTAACAGTAAAGCAAGTGGAGTTGGGAGGAGTATGTGAGCTTTGAGCTGTTTTTAAAAAAACGCTTCTTTTCATACACATTTTTTTGCTGGGGAGATCTGAAGCTGTAACAAAGTTAGGTGACAATAAAGGTTACTTGAACTTAACCCCAGTCTCAGACTGTCAGTGAAACCTATGAGATCCAATAGGTTTTTGTTTTAAAGCTGCTCAATTCTTTCAACCTCTTGCACTAAGTTTCAGAAGGAGCAGTGAATGAGTAGCTAATATCGCTAGAAATTGTAAAGTTTTCATCTCTGCAGGTATTGCATCGTTTCATTCACATTGTAAGGTTTACTGGCAGCACCTGGAAGTGTGGGATGTATTCACGAGAAACAAATTTAAAAATCATTCAACACCAGGTTATAGTCCAACATGTTGATTTGGAAGCACTAACTTTCGGAACACTGCTCCTTCATCAGGTGTTTGTGGAGCAGGATCATTGGAGAATCTATAGCAAAAGATCGCAGGTTTATGCAACAGAAATGATGATATAGAACAAACTCAGATTGTTGTGAAGTCTTTCATCTTTTAGAATGGGATGCAGGTTTTGGTTCATTAATATGTAAATCCCAGAACTTGTTTGAAGACACATTCTCGAGACAACTTAAGGTTTGTATCCCAATCTTGATTAGGAATTTATAAAATCTCACATGGATTGACTGCCTGTAGATTGTATTTGGCTCAAAAAGCGCACAATGTATCTGCAAATACAAATCACACCAAAGCCTTATATGTAAGTGTGCATGCATGAGAGTATGTGTGAGTGTGTGCGTGCTGGATAAAGTGTGTGAGTGATAAGAGGATCATACTGTTCTGGCTGAGATATTGAGAGACCCTGGTGTACGTAATTACGAATGCAATTATTTTGGTCACAGAATTGGACAATCATTTTGCAACAAAGTGATCTACTTTGATAAGGAGGTAGTGTTCATTTCTAGGGTAAGTGAACAGTTTGTAGATCAGGGAGATGAAGTTCCAGACACTTGGGAAGGGCTAGAAATGAATTTGATAAATAAGACAAAGAACTGTGGATGCTGGGAATCTGAAACAAAAACTGAGAACACTGGAAAATCTCAGCAGGACTGGAAGCATCTGTGGAGAGAAAGCAGAGTTAAACTTTCGAGTCCAACAACTCCTCTTCAGGATTCTGAAACAGCTTGTGAGAACCCCTGAAGTCATCTGCCCAGCTCTAAGACCATAATACACAGGAGCAGGATGAAGCCATTTGGTTCATCGAGTCTGCTCCACCAGTCGATCATGGCTGATATATTTCTCCATCCCATTCTGCTGCCTTCTCCTCATAACCCTTGACCCCTTACTAATCAAGAACCTATCTCTGTCTTAAATGCCCTCAATGACTTGGCATCCTCAACCCTTCTCCTATTGGAAACATCATCTCCACGCCCACACTATCCAGTCAGAGAGTAGCACAGCGCTGCCTGATCCACTGTGATCTCCAGCATTTGTTGTTTTCAGGAAGGATTCCAGCATCTACAACAACGCGCTTTTAAATTTTGTACCCAGTTGGTTAGCTCTCCCTGGATCCCGTGAGATTTAACCTTACTCAACAATCCACTGTGCTGAACAATTAACAAAGTTCCCAGCCCCCACCTCTTTCTGCACACATGGGCAGCACGATGGATCAGTGGTTCGCTCTGCTGCCTTACAGCGACAGGGAACGGCTTTCGATTCCAGCCTTGGGGCGACTGTCTGTGTGGAGTTTGCATATTCTCCCTGCCGTGTCTGCTGGGTTTCCTCCAGGTGCTCTGGTTTCCTCCCAAAATCTAAAGATGTGCAGTTTCGGGAGAAGTGGCCAGACTAAATGGGCCCAGAGTGTGCAGTAAGTGTAGTGGAATGGGATAGGGGAATGTGTCAACATGGGTTACGCATTGGATGGTCGATGTGGACTTGTTGGGCTGAATGGCGTGTTTCCACATTGCAGGAATTCTACGTGGCATTCCCCCAACTCCAGAGTCTCAGCACTCTTGGCTTTTCCCATGGACAGTGTGGGGGAGGGAAACAATGTTTTACACGGGAGTAAGGTTCCGTGAGTGTGAAGCTAAAAGTAAACGCAGTGCATTGCTTGAGTTGTTTTCCCCGGTATACCAGAGGCTGAGGGGTAATCTTACAGACGTTTATAGAATCATGAGGGGCATGGATAGGATAAATAGACAAGGTCATTTCCCTGTGATGGGAAAAGTCCAGAACAGGACGATATTATGTTTGGGGTGAGGGAGGCAAGTGTAAGGAATGATCTGCCGGAGGAAGTGGTGGATGTAGGTCCAATTATAACATTTAAAAGGCATCTGGATGAGTATATGAATAGGAAGAGTTCAGAGGGATATGGTCAAGTGCTGGTAAATGAGACGAGATTAATTTAGGCTATCTGGTCGGCATGGATGAGTTGGACTGAAGGACCTGTTTCTGTGCTGTGTATCTCTGTGACCCTGGCTTGCCTGGAATGTTTGCCCTGCCTGTATGTTCAGTTTCTGTCTGGTGTCGGTGACAATGCCTTGATATCACATTTCCTCCATCTCCCCACTTCCACCTCCCCAGCTGTTAACCATTTCGTGTCTGGTCGTTTCTCAAGAAGCTGCATTGAAGGTTCATCCTGAATTGCCACTTTGTTTGGTTCCCAAAATCAGACTTACTCACTCCTCGATGTCGTGAAAGATACTAACTCTCAGGTGGAGGTATCCAAAATTCAGAGGTGTCTATCTTGATGTTTTCAGTTTTCGGTCTCTGTAAGATCCTGTATCAGGACCGTCGGGAGGATTAGTTTGAGCGGAGTGAGAATAGAGGGGTGAGAAGGGGTGGGATGGTGCTTTCAATTTTGTCGAAAAAGAAAAGAATGTTCTGCAGAAAGTAGAATGGCTTGTTTGGAATTTCTAACCTGGACTGACAGTAATGACCTTTGTAATCTCTTTTTACAGATTATTTGAAGATCTGAAGATGGACGTTTCAATATCAATAGATGAAGAGCTTTGCCTGAAACATTGACTCTGCTGCTCCTCAGATGCTGCCTGATCTGCTGTGGTTTGACTCTGACTCTCCAGCATTTGCAGTCCTCAATTTCACGTCAATGTCTGGCAGTCACTGAATCCATTGGGACGATAACAATTTTCGACTATGATTCTGTGAGAAGGAACCAAGCTTTTTGGTTCCTCTTTCAGTACGTTTTCAGTATCAGTGAGACTGGAAGAGAGACCTGACTGTTGCAGCACTCTGATTGTGGAGCCAGTAAAAGCTATACGGACTGGGAAGAGGAATTCACGGCAGGGAGGTGCTGTACACGCGTTTGTGTGCAGCTGAAGCTTCGGTCATGGAGAAACCCAAGGAATCCCGTCCCGTGGAGAAACCATGAATATGTGGGAACTGTGGGAAAGGCTTCCGTTTCCCATCTGAACTGGAGACTCATGGGCGCAGTAACACCGGGGTGAGACTGTTCTCCTGCCCTGAGTGCGGGATGACCTTCAGCAATTCCTCTGTACTGCAGAGGCACCAGGGGGTCCACACAGGCGAGAGGCCATTCTCCTGCCCCGAATGCGGGAAGGCCTTCAGCTATTCCTCCTTCCGACTGACCCACCGCCGGGTCCACATATTAGAGAAGCCCTTCAGCTGCTCTAAGTACGGGAAGGCCTTCAACGATACCTCTGCCCTGCTGAACCACCAGCGGGTCCACACCGGGGAGAGCCCGTTCTCCTGCCTCAAATGTGGGAAGGGCTTTAGCCAGGCATCCCACCTTCGGGTCCATACGGGGGAGAGGCCCTTCCCCTGCCCAGAGTGGGGGAAGGCCTTCAGCAATTCCTTCCACCTGCTGAGGCACAGGTGGGGCCATACCGGGGAGAGGCCGTTCACCTGCCCCGAGTGGAAGCGGAGGTTCTCATCATTCTGCACCTTGCAGAAGCACCAGCGGACACACCAGTGCTCCCAACAATCTGTTTCTGCTGGTGAAACTGCTGTGGGTCACTGCGAGGACTGAAACCCTGCACATTCTGACAGTGCTTATAATGGGAGAGTCAGTCGGATTTTTTTGTTTTATGCTGTCGTGCTCCACCACCCCTGCAACTTTGCTTCCAGTGGGAGCTGCTGCTCATTGAGACCAGGCGCTGTTCTCTTCAGTTTTTTTTGTCCAGTTAAACAATTATTGACTCTGACTAGGAACAAGCTCCAGTCTGTAATAAATAGCTGAATACTCCAGGGTGTCCATTCGCATTCATCAGTGACTTAGAAATTAAATTTATGGTTATGTGCCTGTGAAGAACTCATCATTGAAGGATTGCCCAACGGCTTGGCAAGCCATTGTTGGAAACTGTTTGCTTGAATTGATAATTTTAAAAATTCTCTTCCTTAATTTACCCTTCAAGTTTCTGCCTCTGAGATGGTGGAGGACTTGATCAAAGGGATTAAATCATTGCTATTAACTGGATTATCTTGTTTAACTTTGCCTGAGTAAATTTGTGGTATTCGTAATTGTTTGTTTTTGTTTAAATTATAATTCTGGTGTGCAAGATCTGTTCATCAAGTGTGGTTCTCTTGATGAAACTGCTGTGGGTAACTCCCAGTACTGAGCCCCTGTGATTTCTGACAGTGTGTGTGAAGTGGGAGAGTCAGTGGGCTTTTTTGTTTTATGCCCTTGCCCCACCTAGCCCCGCCGCCAACTGATTCCATTGGGCGTTGCTGCTTGTTGAGCCCAGGAGCTGTTCTCTCGAGATTCTACTGTCCAGTTAAAGAATTGTTGGCTCTTTCTGGGAATGAGTCCCAGCCTGTAAAAAAATGGCTGAATACTTTGGGGTGTCTATTCACATTCAGTAGTGACTTTTAAATTAGATTTACAGTTACGTGTCTGTGAAACAGTCATAGTCCAACGATTGCACAAAGGTTTGGCAATATATTGTTGGAAACTGTTTGCTTGAATTGGTAAGTTAAAAATTTTTTTTGCTTAATTTTCCACTTAAGTTTCAGTCTCTGAGATGGTGGGGTACTTGATCAAAGGGTTTGAATCATTGCTATTAATTAGATTATCTTCTTTAACTTTGCCCTAGAAAATTTGCCATAGTTATAATTGTTGGTTTTTGTTTAAATTATAATGTTGATGTGCAACATCTGTTCTTCATCAAGTCAGGTTCAGAACAGTTGAGAAATTGAGGGATATTGCATGTTTTAATTTCACTGTGTTGTGAATCTAGTGGCAGTGACAGTCATTTGTATTGGGTTGATTTCCCTTAGTTGTAGTGTCTTCCACCCCAACTATTCACTATGGTAGTGAGTTCCGCAGTCTCACCACACTCTGAGGTTTTTCATGAAATCCTTAGTAGAGAATTGTAAGGGGAAATGTTGACGAGGGCAGAATATCGGGTCTTAACTGCAAAAGCCAGGAAGACATTCGACAAAGTAAAATCATGACTATGTAGGGACAAATAAGGAACTTTGACAGCAATGAAGAGGTCACACGTCAGAGTTCAAGATAATGGTCGTGACAAAAAGAAAAAGTACTCTGCAGATATTGGATATTGTAATTAAGCAAGTTTCTAGATGCTGCAGTTGGTTGAATACGATAAGGTAAAAGATGAAATAACCAAAACTACGAATGTAATTTGATGTCGGTCACCAGAAAACAAGTGTATTCTGTTGATTGATATAGGCCAATTGCATGCAAGTAGGCCATTCAGGCCATCGAGTCAACATTGACTGACCATCCTACCCAGACCCAGTTCGTTACCCAATCCCTGTAACCCTGCATCTCCCATGGTCAGTCTACCCTCAACTGCACGTCCTTTGGACTGTGAAGGAGGCCAGAGCACCAGAGGAAACCCACGCAGACACAAGGGGAGAATGTGCAAACTCCACACAGACAGTCGGCCCGAAGGTGGGATCAAATCAAGGTCACTGATGCCGTGAGGCAGCAGTGCTAACCACCGCGCCACCACCACATGCTGCTCTTTAAAGAAGTGAATTTCAAAGACTCGAGAACACTTGTGAGAAAAACAAAACTTTCCTATCTTAAATGAGAGACTAGTCTCTGGCTAGAATTGAGTTGACATTACATTTACATTAAGTCCTCTCCAGATGATATACAGCTCCATCGGATCATCTGTTTCTTCTAAACTCAAACTGATACAAGCCCAGCCTGACATCCCCTTGTCCCCGCTTATAAGTTGAGTAAATGAGCGACCCTCGACCTCACTGGCATGACAAAGGATGCCCTCAATCCAAGTTGATCTTAACTGTCTAACCTCTTGACCCCCACGCCACAATGTGGTCAGCCGCAACTCAGCCCTGAACGAGAGCAGAGGAACTGAATACACACCAGTGAGGTGGATATTGCATTCCCAGAGAATATTGTTCAAGTGTGAATTTTGTTCAGCTCACATTCGGATCACTGCAGGGACTATGACTCCTGTAATTTAAATGTCTTTGATCCCAATAACAGTCTAGTTTTGTTGTACATTTTGTGTGTTTTATCTGTGTTTCACCACATGATTTTATGTTGCTGTCATTCCCATTGGGATGTGTGAATTCAGTACCAGATAATACTTCAGTTCTGAATTTTCCTTGAGGATTGTGTAGGACGTACTAAGTGTCAGTCAGATTGGAAGAAGGTCTACTGTTTATTTAAGCCTTTGCTGTCCTTCTCCTGGGACTGTATGAATGGGGAAGTGTAGAGGAAGTTTTACTCTGTATCTAACCCAATGCAGTTTCTGTCTTGGCAGTGTTTGTTGGGGACAGTGTTGAGGTAGCTTCACTTGAAATTTAAGAGTAGAGGAAGCTTTATTCTGATTGTCATCCCATGCTGTCCTTGTCCTGGGAGGTTTAGATGGCATCTATAATTGAAGTGAATGCAGACTTGGCTGTGGGAGTGGAGGGTACTTCTACCTGAGCACACCCATCTTTAAGATTACTGTGCTGATCAAGACAATCTCAGACACCTTTATTCACTTTTCCAACCAACCACAGGGTGGTTAAGGATGGGTATAAATGCTAGCATTGCCAGCGATACCCACACCCCATGCATGAATAAATACTTTATGTTTAAAAGTTACATTCACGTTCCAAACCCTCTAATGTATGATTACTTACATGGAAAATTCCTGTCTGCTAGAATTTCATTTTAAAACATAGGATTGTGTCAACCATGTAGAAATATAACAAGAACAACAAATGGAGAAGTTAACAGGTAATGAGCAGGACCAGAATGCTGAGTCAGCCTGACCCCGAAGGCTGAGAGAGTTCTCCGAGATGTTGAAGTTACACCAGTGCCTTTTACTCTTGCAGCTTCCCCAAAAGTTTGTCCCTGATGTAAGATCATTCAATGACCCGAAGTATGAACTGTTTTATCTCCATAGCTGGTGCCAGACTTGCTGAGTAATTCCAACCCTTCTGCTCTTCCCTTTTATGGGATTTGAGCTTCCCTAAGTCAATGTAATGAAGAACTGCAGATGCTGGAGATCTGAAAAACAAAAGTGCATCAAATGCTGGAGAAACTCAATAGGACTGGCAGCACATGTGGATAGAGAAGCAGAGTTAGCATTTCAAGTGCTGTGACCCTTCTTCACAACTGTTCTGGACTCAGGCCAGGATATTGTCTTTGTTTCTTTCTCTCTCTCTCCACCGGTGTTGCCAGACTGGCTGAGTTTCTCCAGCAATTTCTGTTATGACACTTTCATAAGGTTGATGTTTGTTATCCATCCCGAAGTGCAAGGTATCTTGCTTGTGCCAATTCAGAGGGCAGTTTAAGAGTCAACCACATTGCTGTGGGGCTGGAGTCACATGTAAGACTGACCATGCAAGGATGGCAGTTTCCCTCCTGAAAGGACATTGGTGAACATGGGATTTATGACAATTGTCGTCAGTGCCATCGATACCATACTGAGACTAACTTTGTGTTCCCCATTTATGATTTGAATTATTCACATCTCACCTCTTGCTGTGGTGGGATTTGAACTCATGTTCCCTGGATTACTCATCCTGTGACATTATGACTACACTGTTGTTTCCCATTCTTTGCTATTTTGTGTTTGCTGTGCACGTCTTTGTCCTCTGATGTTTGGGAAATTGAACCTGTTTAAAAGATTGCCCTAAACCTGTACCTTTGACCTAATCTTTGGTCACCTGTCCTAATCTGTGCTCCGGTCTTGTGATTTTTAAAGGAATTCTCATTATGTTCATTTGAAGCACTTTGAGATAGTTAACTGTACCACAGGTATTATTTGATTGCTGCTTGTGTCCCTATCTTAATATCTGAAAGTACAGGGTCATATTTTAAATGTAGAAGACAAAAATGAGGATGATTTCTTTTCTTTCTGAGGGTTGTGTGTCTTCTTCAAAAGGCAGTGGATTCAAGATCATTAAGACAGAGGTAGATAGGTTCTTGATAACCAAGTGGATGAAAGATTGTCGGGGATGTGTTGGAATGTAGAGTTGAGGTTGAATTCAGATCAGCCATGATCTTATTGAATGTTGCAGCAAGCTCAAAGTGCCGATTGGCCTACTCCCGCCCCTTTTATGTTTGTATCAAGCAGTCTGTGTCTCCCCTCTTATAGCTATGAACTGGGTCATTCCTTTCCAATATTGCCCCTTGTAGACAGTTAATTTCACACCAGATGGCCCCCTATTAGGAGCAGGCACATTGTAGCAATTGCAGTATTTCTTGTGTTAATTTTGTTGCTTCTTACTCAGTGTTGCTGAGAATCTTCTAAATAAAAACCAAAACACTTGTATTATTATCGCACGAATGGAAGTGTAGGTTTGGATGTATCATTGTTGAATTAGCCATTCCCATCTTTTCCAGAATTCTGTGTTTAAAGCCCTCGAGTCTGGTTTCCACCCCTGAAACAGTTCTTATCAAGGTCATATGTGACATCCTTTGAAACGGTGATAGCGATAAACATTCCCTCGTCGACCTGCGGACAGCCTTGATCAGAGTTAATGACAGTACTGACCCTCTCCAGCATCACTCTATTCTCTGGGAGGGTCTGGTTTTAGCGTCTTCCATTCTGATTTGTTTTAACGTAGCTGCTGGTGTTGGCATCTATACTGATGATATCCAACTGTGCCTGAACACCACTTCTCTCCCGACTCCTCTATCATTCATAATTTACAAATAATTTCATCTGAATGCCTGCCCAATTTCCAGCATTGGATAACCGTAGACATTCCCTTAGTTAAATATTGTGAAGTGTGAAGCCATCGTTTTAGTCCCCAAGTTCGACCTGAGCCCCCGTCCCCCCCGCCCCCGTCCCCACCCCAGTAACTCTGTTGACATCCTTCATATCACTTGAAAACTAGGATCGATAGATTTTTGAAGAGTCGGGGGATGAACAGTTACAGGAAAAGGGCAGGAAAGTGAATGTGGGAATGCCAGATCACCCAGAATCCTACTGAATGGAGAAGCAGGTTCAAGGGTGCTGAATGGCATATTCCTGTTCCTATTTCTTATGGTTCCCGAGCCGTTACCTCTGATACAGAACACTGACTTCAGTGTGTGCCATTACTGAGAGTGCTGATGTTCCCTTGTGTAATATCAACAACTTAGCAGCTGCTAAAACCTCTTGCTCCTTTATTACCTCCAAAGACAATATGCCAATGTGTTCAGGGGAGGCTATGGCCGACTTTATTGTCACCAGACTATTCACCCAGGTAATGTTCCGGGGACTTGGATTCACAACCTGCCACGGCAGACGGTGGAATCTGAATTCAATATAAATCTGGAATTAAGAGTCTAATGATGAAATCGTTGTGGTTTGTTGTAAAAACTTATCTGGTTTCCTGCTGTCCGAACCTAGTCTGATCTACGTGTGATTCAGATCCACTGTCAGCTGGTGGAATCTTCACTGCACTTTCAATCAAAACCTCCACTATAACCTCCCTACTTTTATACTCCATTTAAAGGCCAATCTCCCTTCTGCCTTCCCTATTAGTCACTGTGCTCCCAGAAGCAGGATTGTGGATCAGTTTAAAGTAGGTTCTATATCTCTGATTACATCGGTACAAAAGGCAGTGAAGAAAGGTTTCAGCACACTGGCTTTCATCAGTTCGGGAATTGAGTAGAGAAGTTGGCAAGTTATGTTGCAGGAATACAGGACGTTGATGAGGCTGCACCTGGAATATTGTGATCAGGTTTGGTCCCCTTGGTGTTCTGACTTCTGACTTCTTCAACTCTGGGTTTGTGTTGAACTTGATGGGATACTTTGTCCAACTCAGCATGTTTAAACAGTATCTCTCAGAGGGATTCATCTGAAACTTTTCAGGAGGTGAGCTCAACAAGATTGAACTATTCAAAGTTACTTGGACTCTATTTAAAACTTACATCAGGACCAGTAGTCAGAGACACATACAGCATGGAAACAGACCCTTCGGTCCAACTTGTCCATGCTGACCTGATATCCTATATTAATCTAGTCCCAGTTGACAGCACCTGACCCATATACTCTGGCACCTTATTTCATATATGTACCACCCTCTGAATGAAGAAGTTGTCCCTTTAATATATTTCGCCTCTCACCCTAAACCTATGCCCTCTAGTTCTGGACTCCCCCATCCCAGGGAAAAGACCTTGTGTATTACCCTGTCCATGCCCCTCATGATTTTGTAACCTCTATTAAGTCACTCCTCTGCCTCCGATGCTCCAGTGAAAAGAGTCCCAGCCTATTCAGCCTCTCCCTGTAGCTCAAACCCTCCAACCCCCAGTAACATTCCTGTAAATCGTTTCTCATGGAGAAGTCAACGTTTCAGTTCTGAAGAAGGGTTAATACCCAAAACGCTGACTTCTCCACATCCTGGTGCTGCCTGGCTTGCTGTATTCGCCCAGCCTCCTGCTTGCCTACTTCGGGTTGCAATATGTAGTGGCTCAGTGTTTACCACTGCAGCGTCACAGCGCCAGGGACCCAGGATTGATTCCAGCCTTGGCTGACTGTCTGTTAGGAGTTTGCACATTGTCGCAGTGTCTGCGTGGGTTTTCACTGGGCGATCCTGTTTTCTTCCATAGTCCAAAGATGTTCAGGTCATGTCGATTGGTCATGCTTAATTGCCCATAGGGTTAGGTATATTAGTCAGAGGGAAATGGGTCTGGATGGGTTACTCTTCGGAGGGTCGATGTGGACTTGTTGGGACAAATGGCCTGGTTCCACACTGTAGCTAATCTCATCTGCACGACTTTGTCACTAACGAATGGCAGAGTCGACTCGACGGGCCGAATGGCCGAACTTCAGCTCCGATGGTCTTGCGGTCTTAGGTTTCTCTGGATCATTTCATTTGGCAATGCGCAGTCCCTGGCTCAATGAGCAGCAGCTTCCAATGAAAACAAAGCTCATATAATGGTTGAACTCCTCCAGAGTGGAAACAGGTCCTTCAGCCCAACACATCTGCACTGATTCTCCGAAGGGCAACCTACTCAGATCCATTTTCCTTACCTACATAAATTGCACACAGACCTCCAAGGGTAGAAGTATTCCTGGGTTCCTGGTGCCATGAGGCAGCAGTGCTAACCCTGAGCCACCATGAGGTTGTGGTTTCGGGGGGTGGGGGAGGCAATTGCAGTCCAGCAGAAAACGAAAACAGCCCACCTACTCTCCCACTGCACCCACTGTCAGATCTGGCAGGAGGTTCAGTCCTGGGGGATGACTAAAGGCAGCGTCACTGGTGGGATCTGATTGCTGGGAGCGCTGGTGCCCCCGCTGGTGCTTCCGCGAGTTGCAGGAAAACATGAACCTCTTCCCACACTCGGGCCAGCTGAAGGGCCTCTCCCCCGTGTGGACACACTGGTGCTTCAGCAGGGCGGAGGAATTGCTGAGGATTTCCAGCATTCAGGGCAGCCGAAAGGCCTCCCCCCTCCACCCCCCCATTCCCCCATGTGAACCAGCTGGTGCTTCAGCAGTGTGGAGGAGCGGGTAAAGCCCTTTCCACACTCGGGCAGGAGAAAGGCTTCTCCCCGGTGTGGACGGACTGGTGCATCAGCAGGGCTGAGGAATTGCTGAAGGCTTTCCTGCACTTAGGCAACTGAACGACCTCTCCCCCATGTGGACCCACCAATGGGCCAGCAGGTCGGAGGAAAGAGCAATGCCCTTCCTGCACTCGGGGCAGAAGAACGGCCCCTCCTCAGTGTGGACCCACTGGTGTCTCAGCAGGTGGGAAGAACTGCAGAAGGCCATCTCGCACTTGGGGCCGGAGAACAGCCTTCCCTGGTGTGGACCAACTGGTGCGTCAGCAGGACAGAGGAATCACTGAAGGCCTTCCCACACTCAGGGCAGCAGAAGGGCGTCTTCATCTCTGTGGACCAAGTGGTGCTTCAGAACCCTCTCAAATTTCACAATATCCGTGTGATAGGAGGGAGACCAGAATTGTACACAATATTCCAAAAGTGATCTAACCAATGTCCTGTACAGCCACAACATAACCTCCAAACTCCAATTCTCAGTCAGAGCTTTCAAAACCCACACAAAACAAACAGGAAAGGATGGAGGGATAAACCGAATTTTTGAGAGTCAGCTTGAAAGCATCAATGAGAAACCAGCGGACTGGGTTTATTGGGTAGCCGTTCTCCTTAAATACACTGTATACGTATTTCTCTTGTGCTCTTCGTAGTTTCTCTGTGCTGCAGTGTGTCGTGGCTCGTTGAAATAATGTCCTGATGCAGCTTCGTTTGTGGGTGTTGGGATGATTGCTTCTGTGGTTAAGTATTTGGTTTGTGTGTGTTGTTTTTCTGTAGATGCTAGTTTGAAGTTCCCCATTGACTGTTCGCTCTACTGTGACATCTAGGAATGGCACTTTGTTGTTGTTCTCCTCCCCTTCAAACCAGGAGCCCCCACTTAGACCATAGTCTCACGACTTGGAACACCAATATACAGACTTGTCAAAGGCCTACACTGAGGACTAAAACACCAAGTGGAAGATTCACTCCACTCCATTTACTCCATCCAAGAATTCCTGAACACCAAAGACACTAAGATAGAAGAGGATGGAATAATGTTGTCCTTTGATATAACAGCCCTGTTCAATCCATTAACATCAACGTGGCCAAAGAAAACTGAAGACACTACTCGAAGAACCAAAGACACAAACACAGCACCAACTTCATCAGCATAGATAACACTGTCAAGCTCGTGGATCTGTGCCTTATCACCCACTTCATATTCAATAACAAGCCCTACAAACAAATCAACGAAATACCCATGATACCACCGGCAACATCAGAATTCCTAGCAGAAGCAATAATGCAGAGACTCGAACAAATAGCCCTTCCAATGATCCAACCCAAACTTTGAGTCCCCTACAGCGATGACACATTTGTCATCAAAAAAATGAAACGAATTAGAGGAAACCTAGAACACCATCAACAATATCCTTACTGGCATAAATTTCACAAAAGAGAACAACAACAAAGTGCCATTTCTAGATGTCACAGTACAGCGAACAGTCAATGGTAAATTCAAAACAGCGTCTACAGGAAAACAACGCACGCGAACCAAGAACTTAACTACAGAAGCAATCACCACTACACATACAAACAAATCTGCATCAGGACATTATTTCAACGAGCCACTACACACTGCCGCACCCAGGAACTACGAAGACCAATAAAAAAACTCTACAGACCATTGTCGAAGAACGGGTAGCCCTTAAACCTCCTGAAAACAGCTTCCCTGACCGGGAATCGAACCCGGGCCGCGGCGGTGAGAGCGCCGAATCCTAACCATTAGACGACCGGGGAGATGAAGAGGTCGCCTGATAGCTCTACTAAAAATTACTTCCCTACCCGGAAATCGAATCCGGGCCGTGGTCGGTCGAAGGCTTTGTCATTTCTTTTATCCATTGCTCCCGATCCGGTCTCCTCTACATTGGGGAGACTGGAGAGTCCTCGCAGAGTCAAGTCACAGCGCTTGAGGGAACATCTCTAGGACACCGGCACCAATCAACCCCATCGCCCTATGGCCCAACATTTCAAACCCCCTCCCACTCTGCCGAGGACATGCAGTTCCTGGGCCTCCTCCATCGCCGCTCCCTCCCCACCCGATGCCTGGAGGATGAACGTCTCATCTTCCGCTTGGGGTAAATTCAACCCCAAGCCATCAATGTGAACTTCATCAGTTTCCTCATTTCCCCTCCACCTTACCTCAATTCCAACCTTCCAGCTCAGCGCTGTCCTCATGACCTCGCCGACCTGCCAATCTCCCTTCCCACCTATCCGCTCCATCCTCCTCTCTGATCTGTCACCTCCATCCCCATCCCCATTCACCTATTATACATTTTGCTACCTTCGGCCCAGCACACCCCACCCCCAATTTATCGCTCCACCCTGGAGAGGTCCTGCCTCTATTCCTGATGAAGGGCTTTTGCCCGAAACGTCGATTTTCCTGCTCCTCGGAAGCTGTCTGACCTGGTGTGCTTTTCCAGCATCAATCTGATCTAAACTCTGGTTTCCAGCATCTGCAGTCCTCACTTTTGCCTACCCAATAAACCCAATGTGCCGATTTCACATCAACATACTGACACAAGCAGACACAACGTCTGTAGAAACCCTAGCCACATTACTTTACATTAAAGACATCTGGGAAATGATGTCCAGACAACTCAACCCTCTCAGCATCATGGTAGCCCACAAATTTACCAACACATTTAAACAGCGGCTAATGAACCTGAAATACCCGATACAAACAACCGGAAAAGTTTCTTATTTACAAAATACCATACAAGGAAACATATACATGAACTCTGCCACACAGGTCTCTGTGGCAAGAAATGCTGGGATGAGATAAGGAATTTTTTTTTCAGCCAAAACGAATCGGCACTGACAGGACAGCCATTTAAAATCAACGCTGTCAGCCCAGGATGGAAGACCCGAAGGGATGGACAGTTTTCTTATTTCCTGAAGATTTACAAAGCTGAGACTGGGTTTTGGTGTTTGTTCCCTTTCCACTCCCAAGAGCCGCAGTGGTTGGGGTGGTGTGTTGGGGAAAGTGAAATGTGCCCGTGACCAGTGTGTGGGGTCTTTCAGCTTCCCCTCCTCTGACGGCGCTGTGACTTGACTCTGATGTTCTCAGGGACATTTACTGACACGAGACAGTGAAAAGATTCTCATTCCTGCACATTAGGAATTGTGCCAATACGCCGATTTCAGGACAATGAGGAAGATTAATTGGGATGTGTGAAGAAGCTGTGAGCTGCATTTGAAACAAGTAGGTGGAGTCAGATACGTCATCCATTGCCCCCATGGTCCTGAGAGTACCGAACGCCACCATGTTCAGAGCTCTGACGTTAACACGGACATGAGCAGCAATGGGAACATTCACAATGTGAACAACCAAAGATAATCACTGTCACAGATTCCCTTCCACAGGCCCAACTTTGTGAAGCAGTATCTTTCACTGGCAAAGGAAACACCCTTGTCTTCAGGTGCCTGCTTCATTTCGATCACGATTTCCGCTGATATCTGCTTGTTCCATCCTGACAGACAGTGGGTTGCAGATTCTCATCGTTACCAATGTGAGTGAAATATTTCCCAACTCCACTGATTTGAATCTTAAATAAGAAACCGGGGAACAGTCTCCCTATGTTTTTGACGACATTTCTCAACTGCAGTCGGCAGGGTTCACACCTGCGTGGGGAAACCGCAATGGATCTCAAGTCCATCGCATTAACCACTCGGTCCACCAGTACAGAACCACACTGACAGCTTCATTTCCCAGGTCTCTCTGCTTGTGGAGCTTAGAAAAAGTAAATCACTGCTGAGTTTTTTGAATCCATACACTTCACAGGTTTCGATACGGTTGAATATTTGCATTTGGCAAGTCTAGGTGTTTCATCCCGAAAGATGAAATGGGCTTTCAGTTAAAACAAAAACTGAAATTGCAGGAGCAACTCAGCAGGTCAGGCAGCATCTGTGGAAAGAGAAGAAGAGACAAGATTTCATACCTTCTTCTGAACTTTGCCTTCTCCCACAGGTACTACCAAACCTGCTGAGTTTCTCCAGCAGGTTCTCTTTCTGTCTCGGATTCTCAGTATCCGCACTCCTTGACGTTGGACATTGAATCAGTTCAGAAACCCCTTTGTATTTCCTCAGTGGAGACGATTTCCGTTTGGGAAACATTTTCCTGACCCAATTAAATAGACGCTACTTTGCAGCTAAGAAAGCAGTCGGAGTGAAATCACCTTGGGTGGTTTCAAAACACCAACCTTGCACTTAATAGCCAAGCACGCTGACAAAAAGCACCACAATGACAGGCATTTGGGTAGCGTCCACAATCTCTTCAAGGAAGCTAGTACTGAATTAATACGTAATTCAGTTTGCCGAGCCATCAGTTTTATTTTCCCATAATAAAGCCTGGGACATACATTGTGGAGACATAGGGACAGTCCGATCTCATCCTCTGCAGGCACATCCATGTCACTAGGAACTAGCTCTCCTACACTGGGGCCATCGCCTTCGAATCTTTCAGTGTTTTAGCCTGTTCCCGAGCTTTCGGATTGGCCCGGAGCCGAGAAGAGGTTTGAATGCCTGATGTGCAGGAACTGCAATTTCGCTGAAATTTGAAAACTTTCAACGTTCAAACTTTAACAACGTCCTCACTGAAATAATTTGCGAAAACCTGGAAGAAATTCTTCCAAACTTAGCTGGATCATTTCGGTTTGGAGGATCTTGATCTTAAATTAGAAAGAGGCTGTTGAATGTGGACATGTGTTCCCCACGTTAACTGAAAGTGGTTGGCCAATGCTTCCCGATGCAGGGCTGCCTGACCCACCGGGCGGTCTCTTTCCTAAACTGTTCCCGGCGCTTCCGGCCGCACCGTGAAGTCATAAGGCAAGCCCCCAGCGATGGCCTGCAGCTGTTGTGACTCAATAATGATGCTGGTCCGGGAAAATGATTATAAATCAGTTCATGGGTCACGTGGTACTGAATCATTCAACGGAACTTTCTTCAAACTTCAGGGATTTATATGTGGGAGGAGGTAAATGGGCAGGTGTTATACCTCAGTCCACTCTTTCTTCACTTTCATCATCTCCCATAGTCCCAATAGTCCCAAGGCATCCATCTCCCATTGTCCCAAGGCACTTTCCCCTGTAACCGCCAAATGTGTAACACTTGCCCATTTACCTGCTCCCTCTTGAATAACCAAGGACTCAAATATACCTGCCAGATGAAGCAGCACTTTACCAGTACTTTTGCCACAACCTAGTCTACTGCATTCACTGCTCGCACAGTGTCGTTTCTCCAATGTAGCATGAAGCATAAACTGGGTGACTCTTTGCAGAACATTTCGGCTCTGTCGCAAAAAAGGCCCTGACCTTCCGGATGCCTGCCACTTTAACACATCACCCTGTTCCCTGACCAACATCTCTGTCTCAGGTTTGCAGCAGTGTTCCAGCTCCAGATGGAAGAGCAACACCTCATTTTCCACTTGGAGCCCCTACTGCCCTCCGGTCTTCAATATCGAGTTCCATAACTTTAGGGCCTGAACTCCCCCATGTCTTTGACTCCTACCACACACACACAAACACACGACTCCGTGTTATCTCATAGTCTGCTGTGACATACTACTTATTGTTAGCTACTAACAGTCTCCATTAACAGTTGTTCACCCTCCCACGCAGATCGTTATTCACTCCTATGTCCTTCCTATTGGTCTCTCTCTGAGCTGACGGCAAACAGAGCAATGTACATTGGAGACTCTGAGGCAGCTGAAACTTTCTCAGAGTGAAATACATTCCAAATTGTTTCAAGAATTGCAAGCAGCAAAGAGTTTCCAGAACATTTGCTTGTCATTCTGTCTCCGGAGCACTGATGTTTGTCTCATCCACAGGAACTGGGCAATCTCCACTGGCGTATAATTAAACCATTTTGTTTCTACTTGCACGTTGTTGTGGAGGGAGGGCAGAGTCCATTCGCTCTTCTGCTGTCTCTCTCTCTCGCTGAAAGCCTTGGGGTGAGAGGTGTCAATTACGTTAATACGGGGATTATGAACAGCTTTGATTGTAAACTTGCTCCAAAGTTCTGTTTTCGGAAAGATAGAAAGATGCTGTGCTGGTGGGAGAGAATGGTTTCTCAGCTGGGTTATGGTCCCAACACGCACCCGTTGTGCCATTCTCCTGCATTGCACGTCAGCTTTTCCAGATAAGTCTTCAGCTTTTCATCTGGCGTGTGGCATGCACGTTTGAGAATGACGTCAGAAGAGGTTCACTGATGTCGTGTCATATGCTGTTGTGGAGACATATCGCCGATGTTGAAAAATAAACTGTCTAAATTCCCACATTCTGTTTTTCGATCTGTGATTTCACTCAGAATCAAAAATGTTCAAAACTCGCAAAGTTCAATCGTTAACAAAGTGCTCATAGGAACAATTAGCGAACATCGAGAAGAAATTCTTCCAAATTTACCTGGAGAATTTCGCTTTGAGGGGTTTTGAACTTTAAGTAAAAGGAATGGAAGTTTGCCTCGAGGCTGTTTAATGTGGAGATGTGTTCTCCATGTAAACTGGTCGTAGTTGACCATCCCAGTGCTTCCTGATGCAGGGCTGCCTGGCCCACAGTGAGGTTTACTCGTAGCAACTGGAGTGAATCCAGAGAGGGAGCAGACTCTGCAAAGGTGCTCAAATACTTTTTTTCTCTCTTATCGGTATTTTCCTTGTGTATTCCCTCAGTACGTCACGTCTGCAGTTTGCACCATGGAAAATGATTGCTTCTTTCCTCATGTTCATAATTAAAAGTGTAGTTTCTCATGGGACTGAGCCGCATTGAAAGGATTGTCATGTTGATATATATATGTATATTATATATAAAAAATCTAGGTTAAATTAGATTCTCTACAGTGTGGAAACAGGTCCTTCGGCCCAGCTCGTCCACGCCAACCCTGCGAAGGGTAACCCACCATTTCTTTATAATTAATGCACCTAACACTATGGGCAATTTAGCATGGCCAATTCACCTGACCTGTGGGAGGAAACCGGAGCACCCGGAAGAAACCCACGCAGACACAAGGAGAATGTTCAAACTCCACACAGGCAGTTGTCAGAGGCTGGAGCACAACCTGGGACCCCGGTGCTGCGAGGCAGCAGCGCTAACCACTAAGCCACCGTACTGCCTCAAACGCATTGCTTCATATGGTGTATCTGTGATATTGTTGGCTGTTGTAACAGTTTGTTTGCAATTATTATTCACGTTTTCATGTAGTAATGGAATTACGTCCTTTTTCATCATTTTGATTTAATCCGAAGACAGGAAGTCATTTAGCAAGTTTACTGGCTTTCTTTTCTCAAGCAGCCTTGACATTTCATTTTTATAACCTTGATTCAGTTCCATTTCCAGCATCTTTGTAGGCAGTTTATTCCATGTTTTGAAGTTTCCCTCGAAACACACCTAAGCCTATTTTAATGCATGAGGGTTTTAAGGTTTCTGTGTGCCGGGTAATATGTGATCAGCAGGCATCTGGCAATTTACAGGAATTGCCACCTTTGTTATGTTCATTTAACTGTGCTGACAGTGATCACTTTTTTGTGATTTATTTTGCAGGAAGATGTGCAGAAAGAAATCTGAAAGCAAATGATCCATCAACTTCTGACAGAGCCACTTGATTCATTGGGACTTGAATATCAGCAGCCATTCCAATCGAGAAGATATGTTTGCTTTAGTCTGCTTGAGACACTTTGGACACTGGTGTGGCAGAAAGAATACTGAGACACCGAGTGAGGAAGATTCAGTGCGCTGACTGTGAAAAGTGCTTCAAACCATTTACTCAGCTTGGGGAATTAAAATCACACCCCTCACTGTGGGAAAGACTATGTCCCCGCTCTGTTTGTAATTTCGAACCCAGAGCAACACAAGGAAAGCGCCACCCCATGAGGAAACCGTGGAAATGTGGGGACTGTGGGAAAGGATTCCATTCCCCATCCGTGCTGGAAACCACAGACGCATTCACAACGGGGTGAGGCCGTCACCTGCTCAGTGTGCAGGAAGGGGTTCAGTCAGAGAGAAGCCATTCACGTGCCCCATGTGCAGGGGAGAGTTCACTCAGTCAGCTGCACTGCTGACCCACCAGTGGGTCCACACTGGAGAGAGGCCATTCACCTGCTGTCAGTTCCAAAAGGGTTTCACCTGCTTCTCCCACCTGAGGAGGCACCATCGAGTTTACGTGCCAATGCAAGAGGATTGATGGAGCAATGGCCGAGTGCGACGATCAACCCAGCACTGGGGCGTCTCATGTTCGAATCCCACTGCGGTAGATTGCAGAATTGGAATTCGGTCCATAATCTTCGACTTCATAATCTAAGAATGAAACCACTTTTCGGGGGAAAAACACCATCTGATTCACTCATGTCCTTTTTAGTGAAGGAAACTGCCATTGCGGGAAAGGGTTCACTCAGTCATCCCAGCTGCATGTTTTACCCGGCTGTACCAGGGAATCCAGTAACAAACGGACAACTCAGCTGACCAACAAAGAAAGTGGGGTGGGGGAGTGGGTGCAATATGATCTGGAGTTGTTTTCTTTAAAAACTATTTTTTTTAGGCCTTTTCCCTGGGGAAATCTGAAGCTGTAACAAAATAGAGTCGTAGTAAAGGTTACCTGAACTTACCGCCCGGCTTAGACTCTGTGAGGTCCAACAGGTTTTTGTTTTAAAGCTGCTCATTTCTTTCAGCCTCCAGCACTAATGTCATGTCTCAGAAGGACCAGTGAATGAGTAGCTAATATTGTTACAAATTGTATATTTTTTCAGGACTTCAGGTTCATTGTTTCATTGGCATTGCAAAGTTTACTGGCAACAGTGGGAGGTTTGGGCTGTATTCACTGGAAACAAAGTTTTAAAATCTCACAAACACCAGGGTATATTCGAACAGGTTTATTTGGAAGCACTAGGTTTCGAAGTGCTGCTCCTTCTTCAGGTAGCTGTGGTGTGGAATCAAAAGATGCAGAATATATCGCAAAAACATTATAGTGTCATTCAACATAATTGAACACTGGTCCACATTTCGCTGAAAAATTAAAGTTCTCTCAGCAATTAGAACCCTTGAGTTCTCCCACGCAGGCTGCGTGTATTCACGGGGATTCTCAATGCATGTTGATATTTGAAATCATTTCCAGCAGACAAACATTTCCCCTCCTGGATTCAAACACTGCTGATATTCAGGCCCTGACTAAATTTCTTGTCCATGCCTGAAAAGCAAATCCTCCTCTTCTAATAACTTGAGAAAACAGATCACTGCTGTCAGTGCAGGGCAGAAAATATGATGAGAGAATTTTGGTTTGCATTGAACAGCCTTCTCTTTCTTCTACCCGAAATCTCTGTCTCTCAATTCCTAAACCTTTCAATGGATTCCAACCCAAATTCATCCTTCCATTTCCTGCCTTCCCCCAGCTCCCCTCTCCTGAAAGTGCTGACCCTCTGTTCAGTTTCTCAGCCACATCTCGCCATCCTTAGTATATAGCCCACATCTTTATTTAGTTTTTAAAACAGAAAGGCAGTGGTTTGCTGATGCCAGGATGTAAGGGTGACTGCACTTACACAGTGTTCCAGACTCGTCTCTCGTCTCATTCAGAAAGGTCTGCAGTGCACATGTGCAGAGAAGGGGATGCTGGGAGTGGGTGGGATGCATTCTCACCTCCCCATCCAATCATCCCCATCGCGTCCCATGTCCATTCCCTCACCGCCACCCATAGCATCCCCTGTCCATTCTCTCTCTCTACCCTTACCTACCAGTCCCTTCTCTCTCTCTCCCACACATGCCACTCTCCCCACCCCGTCCATTCTATCTCTGCACCCTCTGCCCTCTGTCCAGTCCCTCATCCACCCTCTGTCCCCATCCATTCCCTTTATCGCTCCACCCTCTGCCTCCCCCAATCCAGTCCCTTCCCTTACACTCATTTTCTCTCACCTCCCACACGCTGCCCCCATCCATTCCTTCTCTCCCCCACATTCTCCCGCCATTCATTGTTGCTCTCTTTCTCCACCCTCTACCCCGTCCATTCTCAGCCCAACCTTTGCCCCGTCCATTCTCTCCCCACCCACTTCCCCCGTCCTTTCTCTCCCCACCCACTTCCCCGGTCCATTATCTCCCCACCCATTGACCCCTGTCCATTCTCTCCCCACCCACTGCCCCGTGTCCATTCTGTCCTGATCCACTGCTCCTCGTCCAATCTCTCCCCACCCATTGCCCCCGTCCATTCTCTCCCACCACAGGCCGCCGTCCATTTTCTCCCCACCCACTGCCCCGTCCATTCTCTCTCCCCACACTCTGCAACCAATTTCTTTCACTTCACACTCTGCAACTCCGCATTCTCTCTCTCCTCCCCAATCCTCTTCACCACATTCTCTCTCTCTGCTCCCACCCTGTGTACCCCCATGCATTCTCTACCCCCGATGCTCTGCTCTCCTGCCCATTTTCCCTCTTTCTCTTCCCCCAGTCTCTGCGCCCCCGGTCAAATCTCTCTCTGAGTACTCTCCCCCGTCCTTTCTCGTGCCTCGAGCCCTCTTTGATCGCTGTATCAACCCCTTCTAATGATAGAGAGAGAGAATGGATGGTGATGGCGACCTGGGGTGGGGGTGGGGAAGGGAAGCGTGAGAAATGGCTAACCTTTAACATCGAGAATACCTAAAATGATGTATTCAGAAACATCAGTAATGTCTGAAAGCACATTCAAATGTTTAAAAAAATGCTCCAGACATCTTTCTGAAACTTGCATTGAAATCTGCGCAGTTAGGCCACAATTGAGGACAGCCTGTAAACTTGGAATGGCCTATTCCTAGTCTTGTGAAATTGGTTCAGAATATGTAGAAATACAGTCATAGAGTTGCAGAGAACAGAAACAAACCTTTCGATCCACGCCGACAACATTTCCTAAATTAACCTAGTGATCCATTTGCCAGCATTTGGCCCATATCTCTCTCAGCCCTTCCTATTCATACCTCCATCCAGATGCCTTTTAAATGTTGTAATCCTACCAGCCTCGACCACTGCTTCTGGCAGCTTATTCCAAACGCATGTCACGCTCTGCGTGAAAAAGTTACCCCGTTTGGTCCCTTTTAAACCTTTTCCCTCTCAGCCTAAACACCTCCAGTTTTGGACTTCCTCCACCCTGGGGAATAGATATACAAACGTTGAGCTGCCAAACAAAATCATACAGTCACAGAGATGTCCAGCATGGAAACAGACCCTTTAGTCTAACCCATCCATGCCGACCAGATATCACAACCCAATCTAGTCCCACCTGCCAGCACCCAGCCCATATCCCTCCAAACTCTTCCTATTCATATTCCCATCCAAATGCCTCTTAAATGTGGCAATTGTACCAGCCTCCACCGTTTCCTCTGGCAGCTCATTCCATACACGTACCACCCTCTGCGTGATTCAGTTGCTCCTTCGCTCTCATTTCTATCTTTCCCCTCTCACCCTAAACCTATGCCCTCTAGTTCTGAACTCCCCGATCCCAGAGAAAAACCTTTGCCTATTTATTCTATCCATGCCCCTCATAATTTTGTAAACATCTATAAGGTCACCACTCAGCCTCTGATGCGCCAGGGAAAACAGCCCCAGTCTGTTCAGCCTCTCCCTCCAACCCTGGCAATATCCTTGTAAATCTTTCTGAACCCTTTCAAGTTTCACAACATCTTTCCGACAGGAAGGAGACCAGAATTGCACGCAATATTCCAACAGTGGCCTAACCAATGCCCTGTACAGCCGCAACATGACCGCCCAAATGCTATACTCAATACACTGACCAATAAAGTAAAGCATACCAAACGCCTTCTTCACTATACTGTCTACCTGCGACTCCAATTTTAAGGAGCTATGAACCTGCACTCCAAGGTCTCTTTGTGTTCAGCAACACTCCCTAGGACCTGACGATTAATTGTATAAGTCCTGCTAAGATTTGCTTTCCCAAAATGCAGCACCTCACATTTATTTGAATTAAACTCCATCTGCCACTTCTTAGCTCCTTGGCCCATCTGGTCCAGATCCTGTTGTAATCTGAGGTAACCCTCTTTGCTGTCCACTACACCTCCAATTTTGGTGTCATCTGAAAACTTACTAACTTACCTTTTATACTCGCATCCAAATCATTTATGTAAATGACAAAAAGCAGAGGGCCCAGCACTGATCCTTGTGGCACTCCACTGATCACAGGCCTCCAGCCGGAAAAAAGCAGCCCTCTACCACCACCCTCTGCCTTCTACCTTTGAGCCAGTTCTGTATCCAAATGGCTCGTTTTCCCTGAGATCTAAACTTGCTAATCAATTTCCCATGGGGAATCTTGTCGAACGCCTTACTGATGCCCAGATAGATCACATCTACTGCTCTGCCCTCATCAATCTTCTTTGTTACTTCTTCAAAAAACTCAATCAAGTTTCTGAGACATGAATTCCGATGCACAAAGCCATGTTGACGATCCCGAATCAGTCCTTGAATTTCCAAATACATGTACATCCTGCCCCTCAGGATTCCCTACAACAACTTTCCCACCACCGTGGTCAGGCTCACCGGTCTATAGTTCCCTGGACTGTCTTTACCGCCCTTCTTAAACAGTGGCACCACATTTGCCAACCTCCAGTCTTCCGGCACCTCACCTGTGACTATCGATGATACAAATAACTCAGCAAGAGGCCCAGCAATCACTTCTCTAGCTTCCCACAGAGTTCTTGGTTACACCTGATCAGGTCCTGGGGATTTATCCATCTTTAACCGTTTCAAGACATCCAGCACTTCTTTCTCTGTAATCTGGACATTTTGCAAGGTGTCACCATCTATTTCCCTTCAGTCGATATCTTCCATATTCTTTTCCACAGTAAATACTGATGCAAAATATTCATTTAGTGTCTCCCCCATTGTCTGTGGCTCCACACAAAGGCCGGCTTTCTGATCTTTGAGGGCCCCTATTCTCTGAGGAGAAAGTGAGGACTGCAGATGCTGGCGATCAGAGCTGAAAATGTGTTGCTGGAAAAGTGCAGCAGGTCAGGAAGCATCCAAGGAACAGGAGAATCGACGTTTCTGGCATAAGCCCTTCTTCAGGATGCACAGTTGGGCCACAACCAAGGATAGGCTGTAAGAGTGAATGAGTGAATAAAAGACAAATCCCATCTCGCCCATGAGGAGAAAGTGAGAACTGCAGATGCTGGAGATCAGAGTCGAGAGTGTGGTGTTGAAAAAGCACAGCAGGTCAGGCAACATCCAAGGAGCAGGAAAATCAACGTTTCAGACAAAAGCCCTTCACCTTGCCCTCTCCAGTGTGTGTTGGGAAACTGCTTAACTGCTAAATCATGTCTCGTGGCCCAGCAGAGGCTGATAACAAGTTTGGAACACACAAGAATGACCTCAGCTGAAACCTTGGATTCATGTCTCACGACAGGAGACCCAGCTACACAATACATACAAACCCTATCTCTCTCTCTCTCTCTCACACACACACACACACACACACACACAACACACACACGTACTCACACGGTCGAACAGACCCTCTCTGATCGACAGGCTCTCTCTCAGACACACATTGATACACCCCTCACACTCTCATTCATGCACTCACCTTCTCACACAATTATACTCCATCACACACACACTTTACCCAGCATGCGCGCACAAACACACAGGCGCTCTGTCTCATGAATTCACTCACATGTAGAAGTCTTTGGGGTGAATTGCATTTGCAGGATTATATGTTTGGAAATAGAAAAAATCTGACTCAAGACTGGGATACAGACAGACTCTAACCTCACAGCTCTCATGCGTTGTCTGACCTGAGGTGTCACCTCCCTTTATAAAACATTAAGTTACCTGGAGAATGTTACTAAAAAGAAATTCTGGGATTTACAGTTTAATGAACCGAAATCTGCAACCCATTTTAAAAGATTAAAGACTTCACAGGTTTCTTCAATATATCATTTCTGTTGCATGACACTATAATCTTTTACTATATATTCTGTGTCTTACCATCCCACTCAACAGCGAGCTGATGAAGGAACAGCGCTCCAAAACCTAGTGCTTCCAAACAAACCTGTTGGACTCTACCCTGGTGTTTCTGTCATTTTAAAACTTTGTTTCAAGTGAATACAGCACGCACCTCCCACTGTTGCCAGTAAACTTTGCAATGCCAATGAAACAATAAACCTGTAGTCCTAAAAAATTTACAATTTCGAACAATACCATCTACTCATTCACTGTTCCTTCTGAGACACGACATTGGAAACTCGGTGCTGGTGGCTGAAAGAAATGAGAAGCTGTTGGATCTCCCAGCTTTCAATGAGAGTTTAAGCCTGACTGTAATTTCCGGTAACCTTTACTGCGACCCAACTTTGTTGCAGCTTCAGATCTCCACATCACAAGGCGTACAAAAAGTAGCTTTTCTTAAAACAAAAACACCTCAACCTCAAAGTGCACACACTCACCCCCACTCCTCCAACCACACTTTTATTTTTATTGGTCAGTTGAGTTGTCCCTTTGTAACTGGATCCTTCGTACAGCCGGGTAAAGCATGCAGCTGGGACGACTGAGTGAATCCTATTCCCCAACGGCAGTTTCTATCATTGAAAAGGACATGAGTGAATCAGGTGGGTTTTTGCCCTCTGAAAATGGTTTCATCCTTAGATTCTGAAGTTCAGATTACTGACCGAATCCCAATTCTGCCATCTGCCGCGACGGGATTCGAACCTGGGATTCCCCAGAGCTGGGTTGTCAGCGGCGCTCGGCCATCGCTCCTTCCATCCCCCCTGCGATGGCACGTGAACGCGCTGGTGCCTCCGCAGGTGGGAGGAGCAGGTGCTGACAGCAGGTGAACGGCCTCTCTCCGGTGTGGACCCACTGGTGGGTCAGCAGTGCAGCTGACTGAGTGAACCCCCTCCCGTACATGGGGCACGTGAATGGCTTCTCTCACTTGTGGACCCACTCGTGCGTCTCCAGATGGCTGATCCGACTGAAGCCCTTCCTGCACACTGAGCTGGTGAATGGCCTCTCCCCGCTGTGAAGACATCTGTGGGTTTCCAACACGGATGGGGAAGGGAATCCTTTCCCTCAGTCCCCACATTTCCACAGTTTCCCCATTGGGGGAGCTTTCCTTGTGTTGGTCTGGGTTTGAAATTACAATCAGAACGAGGACATAGTCTATCCCCACCGTCAGGGATGAGACTTTGATTCCCCCAAGCTGAGTAAATGGTGTAAAGCACTTTTCACAGTCAGCACACTGAATCTCCCTCACTCGGTGTCTCAGTATACTTCCTGCCACACTAGTGTCCAAAATCTCTCAAGCAAACAAAAGCAACTATGTCTTCTTGATTGGAATGGCTGCTGATATTCAAGTCCCAATGAATCAAGCGTCTCTGTCAGAAGTTGATGTATCATTTGTTTTCAGATTTCTTTCGGGCACGTCTTCCTGCGAAAAAAAAAACACAAAATTAGTGGTCATTTTCAGTACACTTAAACGAACATAACATAGGTGGCAGTTCGTGTAGTTTGCCAGATGCCTGCTGATCACATAATACCCAGCACACAGAAACCTGAAATCCCTCATGCAGCCAGATAGGCTCAGGTGTGTTTAGAGGAAACTTCATTCAAATATAATCTAATCTTAAACTAAATACGTGTACATATATATATCAATATGCCAATCCATTCAATGCGGCTCAGTTCCATGAGAAACTACAATTTTAATTGTGAACATGAGGAAAAAAGCAATCATTTTCCAGGGTGCAAACTGCATACGTGACAAACTGAGGGAATACACAAGGAAAATACCTAAAAGGGAGATAGAAAGTATTTGAGCACCTTTGCAGAATCTGCTCCCTCTCTGGATTCACTCCAGTTGCTACAAATAAACCTCCCTGGGGGTCAGGCAGCCCTGCATCGGGAAGCACTGGGATGGTCAACTACGACCAGTTTACATGGAGAACACATTTCCACATGAAACAGCCTCGAGGCAAACGTCTCTTCCTTCCACTTAAAGTTCAAGACCCCTCAAAGCGAAATTCCCCAGGTACGTTTGGAAGAATTTCTTCCAGGTGTTCACTAATCATTTCTATGAGCACTTTGTTAAAGTTTGAATATTGTGAGTTTTGAAAATTAGTGATTCTGAGCGAAATCACAGTTCGAAAAACAGAATGTGGGAATTTAGACAGAGTTTATTTTTGCACATCGACGATATGTCGGCACAACAGCATATGACACGACAGCAGTGAAGATCTTCTGACGTCATTCTCAAACGTGCCTGCCACACGCCAGATGAAAAGCTGAATACTTCTCTGGAAAAACTGCCGAGCAATGCAGGAGAATGGCACAAAGGGTGCGTGTTGGGACCGTAACCCAAAAGAGAAACCATTGTCTCCTATTCATTCAACGTCGTCTTTAGCAGCTTTCCCGTATAACGGCGCTCTGTTCTGCACCTTGCCTTCACATCCGCTTCCCAAAAAAGCTTCGACATCAATATTTCACAATGATATACTGGCCCAATGTGTACAGTTGAGCTGACAACCTCTGAGGGGTCTCCTGTTCTCTGTATCCTATGTTGAGGAGGGCAATGCTTGTCACTGGCCACTCGGGTGTCAGAGAAAAGCTTCGAAACAGTGGAGGGAGCCCGGTTCCTGGGGACGGGACAAACAGCAGCAGGGAGACAGAATGAGAAGCAGCTGTTCTGGAAACTCTTTGTCACGAGCAATTCTGAGAGCAATGTCAAATGTATTTCACACTAAGCAAGTCTCAGCTGGCTCAAGAGGTGTGTGGTGGATGAGGAATGAACCGTTCTTTGGCTTGTTGGTCTAGGGGCATAATTTTCCCAGAGAGTCTTTAACTGTGCAGACTTGTGTGCGGTCGGGGATTCAAATCCCAGACGAGGCTGCGTCTCTTAACTTGATTTGTGCCAAAATGCCCGATTAATTTTCTCAAAAAGCACATTCGTGAAACGTGGTTGTGCTGCCTGGAGTACGAATGGGGCAGAAAACAGGGAAGCGAAATGGTTGGAGATCGCGTTGAACAGGTTCACGTGAGTGGTGCGGTGTGTGAGGAATGTCAGCAATAAAGGTAGATTGAAAAATTGGGCCAGCTCTCCTCGGAGAACCGAAGTTTTCCAAGTCAGTAGGAGCCTAGAAACAGGAAATAATGCTGTGAAAATGCTCCCATGCCTGAAAGGATCAAGAGTGATTCGGCAGAGATTTAAAGTCACGAAGACGAGCGAATGCAGTAGACGAGGTTGCGGAAAATGTGCAGGTAAAGTGCTGCTTCACCAGAAAGGTATGTTCGAGCCTGGAAGGATATTCAGGAGGGAGCAGGTAAATTGTGCTTCTGAGTAAAAACAGAATGTGGCAATTTAGACAGAGTTAATATATGCTTGTCGGCGATATGTCTGCCGGTGCGTGATGGGAGCATAAGCCAGAAGGGAAACCATCTTCCCTGAGGGTACTCTGTTCAGCATCTTGCCTTTCAAACTACTTCCTGAGTGTCTAAATGCCCAGTATCATACCGATACTGTCGCGAAACTCACACCGTTCAAATTACGTGCTTTTGGAGGTCTGAGTGGTCTTCTCCTGTTCTTCGTCGGTTTCCTATGAACTGAATCGCAAAACCACTTCTCTGAGATGCCAATGAACTGATAACATTGAAACGCATACCTTGTGGTTTCGTGCCTTCCCTGCAGTCGTTCGCCAAGTCCGTTCCGACGTGAATGACAAGACGATCCGCATGTCAGAAACCGCATCCCGGGGACAGAATGACAAGCAGATGTTCTGCAAACTCTTTGCTGCTTGCAATTCTTGGAGAAAAGTGGAATGTATTTCACACTGAGCAAGTTTCAGTTGGCTCAGAGTCTCCAGTGTACGCTGCTCTCTTTCCCGCCAGCTCAGAGAGAGAACAATAGGAGGGACAAAGGAGTGAATAACGATCCGTGTGAGAGGGTGAATAACTGTTAATGGAGACCGTTAGTGGCTAACAATAAGTAGTGTGTCATAGCAGACAATGTGATCACAAGGACTCGTATGTGTGTGGTAGGGGTCAAGGACATGGGGGATTTCAGGCCCTAAAGTCATGGAACTCGATCTGGAAGACCGGAGGGCTGTAGTGTTTTGAAGTGGAATATGAGGCGTTGTTCTTCCGTCTGGAGCTGAGCTTTGCTGGAGCACCGCTGCAAGCCTGAGACAGAGATGTTGGCCCGGGAACAGGGTGGCGTGTTAAAGTGGCAGGAAAATAGAAGCTCAGGGCCTTTTTTTGCGGGCGGAACTGAGATGTTCTGCGAAGCAGTCATCCAGTTTATACTTCGTGCTCCGTTGGGGAAATGACACTCTGAGCAGCGAATGCTTTAGACGAGGTTGCGGCAAATGTGCAGGTAAAGTGCTGCTTCACCTGGAAGGTTATGTTCGAGCCTGGAAGGATATGCAGGAGGGAGCAGGTAAATTGTGCTTCTGAGTGAAATCACGGTTCGTAAAAACAGAATGTTGCAATTTACACAGAGTTGATATTTGCTTGTCGGCGATATGTCTGCCGGTGCGTGATGGGAGCATAACCCAGAAGGGAAACCATCTTCCCTATTCACTCAATGTCGTCTTTACCAGCTTTCCCGTAGAACGGCGCACTGCTGTGCACCTCGCCTTCTGATCTGCTTCCCAAAAAACTTCGACGTAAATATTTCACATTGATACACAGGCCCAGTATGCAGAGTTGAGATGACACACTCGTGGAGGTCTACGGGGTTTTCTTCTGTTCTCTGTACCCTATGTTGAGGAGGGCAATACTTGTCACTGGTCACTCCGGTGTCAGAGAAAAGTTTAGAAAGAAAACGGTTTAATTTTCTGCCAGTAGAGAGGGCCCGTTTCCTGGGGACGGGCAAACGGCAGCAGAGAGACAGAATGCGAAGCAGCTGTTCATACAGTCATAGAGATGTACAGCATGGAAACAGACCCTTCGGTCCAACCCGTCCATGCCGACCAGATATCCCACCCCAATCTAGTCCCACCTGCCAGCACCCAGTCCATATATCTCCAAACCCTTCCTATTCATATACCCATCCAAACGCCTCTTAAATGTTGCAATTGTACCAGCCTCCGCCACTTTCTCTGGCAGCTCATTCCATACACGCACCACCCCCTGCGTGAAACAGTTGCCCCTTCGGTCTCTTTTATATCTTTCCCCTCTCACCCTTAACCTATGCCCTCGAGGTCTTGACTCCCCGACCCCAGGGAAAAGACTTTGCCTATTTATCCTATCCATGCCCCTCATACTTTTGTAAACCTCCATAAAGTCACCCTTCAACCTCCGACGTTCCAGAGAAAACAGCCCCAGCCTGTTCAATGTCAACTGGTTCAAGAGGTAGGCCGGGGGCAGGGGCGCCAGCGCGCCAACCGGGGGGCTCGTTGGTCTAGCAGTATGATTCTCGCTTTGGGTCTTCGTCGACGCAGACGTGCGAGAGATCCCTGGTTCCAATCGCGGACGAGCCCGCGTTTCATGACTTATGCGAAAGTGCCTATTTAATTTTCTCAAAAAGCACCTTCGTAAAACGAGGTTGGGCTCCCTGGTTGGGCATCCCTCTGGTCCCAATGTCGAATTCAATAATTCTAGGGCGGGAAATCCATAGTATCCTCGTCCCTTCCACACACACCAAGCCTTGTTATCACGAAGTCTGTCATTGCATACTACCTAATGTTAGCCACAAACAGTCTCCATTCACCTCCCACGCACATCGTTGTCAACTCCCTTTCCTGTCCAACAGTTCTTCCCTCGCTTTGGGCTCTATCCTGATCTATCATTTACTGCATCCGCCTTCCTCCCACAATATCTCCTGCAAATAAACCAAAGTTTTCCCGATCACCATCAGTTCTGTGGAAGGTTCACCGGCAACTCCTGTTTTTTTTTGTTTCTGATATACAGCATCCGCAATTCTTTCACCTTTTTATTGAGGTAGAGTTGGAAATTGTTTCGACAGGCAGGAGGAGAGAGGGGAGAGACAGAACAGACATAAACTGTTGATCTCCGCTGTTATTAATCACGTAAAATCATTGTCGTGCGATCACTTTCCTTAAGCATGAACAGAAGCGATGGGTCATCCGTGAGCTTGTGGCGCAAGGGTAGCGCATCTGACTCCACATCAGAAGGTTACGTATTCCAATCACATCAGGCTCACTGACTTCGACTTCTTACATTTCAAATCAAGAAAGGAGCACGTTCATTCCGGATATCTGTTGAGGCAAATCTTCTTTATGGAAACTTTCGAACACACGTGAAGCTTTGCTGTCAGTTTGATTTGTGAACACGGTGTCAGGGAGGTGGTGTGCCCATTGTTTAGGTAAATGCTCAGCTCCCCCAGTTCATCACGGGATTTAAACAGAGCCGCCTCCCTCTGGGCAGCCGCTTCGTTCAGTTGGTGACAGCGCGGTGTGAATAACATAATACCGATATTTTTACAACATAATCCAGAGATTCCCAGCTTAATGTTTCAATCTATCAGGAGAGTGACCGCGAGTTCAGATAGAAATGTTTCCCACCAACAGCAAGTCCTTTCCTCTCACTGGACACAGTTAAAATTATCTTTATTCAACAGAAGGAGCGGAAACTACAGTCTGACGGCCTCTCTCCATATTAACGGTGAGCCTGAATTTTATAAACGGTGTCAGTAAAATCCAATGGCAGACACTGATTTGGATCAATCGATTTTTTTTTTGCCAAGTGTAACTCACCGAGAGGATGTTGCTGTGTGAAACAGCGTGGGGAATTACTGCAGGGCCTCCTGCGCATGGAACACTCCGCAACTGATGTGTTTCACCTTCACCAATTTATTCCTATCTCGGAGAAGAGAGGTTTGATGATTCGGATCATAGCAGCCAGACAGAGAACAGGAGAAGTGCACTCAGCCCTTCACAAGCTTATCACCACAGATGGGTCATCGTGGCACGTGTATCAGTATGGGATAGTAATCTGCATCTACTAACTGGAAGCACAGCAAATTGGAGTGCTGGTGGGACTGTCACACAGGAGAAAATGGCTTCGACCTATCAACTGGAGTGGCTCCCAATGCGTAACTCCGCTCACCTCAACTGCATAACTAAACAAATTACTCAGTGATTCAAAGGATTACTCGGTTTTGAATCTGCATTGTGGCATGTACCTTCAATAATGTTGTCAAAACACCTTCATTGCTGTGATGGAATATCCTGTTGGGCAGAATATACCCGTTGTCAAATTTTCCACGTTCTGTTGGTCCAACTCCGATTTCACTCAGAATCACGAAATGTGTGACAGCACAGACTGAGACCATGCAGCCCACCTTAGCTCCCCATGGTAGGCTTATGCGGAAAGTCAGGAGGCATGGGATAGAGGGAAATTTGGCCAATTGGATAGAAAACTCGTCTTCACTGGCAACTGGGGTGGTACCAGGGGACTGGAGAGTAGCGAATGTTGTGCCCCTGTTCAAAAAAGGGAATAGGGATAACCCCGGGAATTACAGGCCAGTTAGTCTTACTTCTGTGGTAGGCAAAGTAATGGAAAGGGTACTGAGGGATAGGATTTACGAGTATCTGGAAAGACACTGCTTGATTAGGGACAGCCAGCACGGATTTGTGAAGGGTAGGTCTTGCCTTACAAGTCTTATTGAATTCTTCGAGGAGGTGACCAAGCATGTGGATGAGGGTAGAGCAGTGGATGTAGTGTACATGGATTTTAGTAAGGCATTTGATAAGGTTCCCCATGGTAGGCTTATGCGGAAAGTCAGGAGGCATGGGATAGAGGGAATTTGGCCAATTGGATAGAAAACTGGCTAACCGGTCGAAGTCAGAGAGTGGTGGTAGATGGTAAATATTCAGCATGGCGTCCAGTTACAAGTGGAGTTCCGCAGGGATCAGTTCTGGGTCCTCTGCTGTTTGTAATTTTTATTAATGACTTAGAGGAGGGAGTCGAAGGGTGGGTCAGTAAATTTGCAGATGATACAAAGATAGGTGGAGTTGTGGACAGTGAGGAGGGCTGTTGTCGGCTGCAGAGGGACTTAGATATGATGCAGAGCTGGGCTGAGGAGTGGCAGATGGAGTTCAACCCTGCCAAGTGTGAGGTTGTCCATTTTGGAAGAACAAATAAGAATGCGGAATACAGGGTTAATGGTAGGGTTCTTGGTCAGGTGGAGGAACAGAGGGATCTTGGGGTCTATGTACATAGATCTTTGAAGGTTGCCACTCAGGTGGATAGAGTTTGTAAGAAGGCCTATGGAGTATTATCGTTCATTAGCAGAGGGATTGAATTCAAGAGTCGTGAGGTGATGTTGCAGCTGTACAGGACTTTGGTTAGGCCACATTTGGAGTACTGTGTGCAGTTCTGGTCGCCTCACTTTAGGAAAGATGTGGAAGCTTTGGAGAGTGTGCAGAGAAGATTTACCAGGATGTTGCCTGGAATGAAGTGTAGGTCATACGAGGATAGGTTGAGAGTTCTCGGCCTTTTCTCGTTGGAACGGCGAAGGATGAGGGGTGACTTGATAGAGGTTTATAAGATGATCAGAGGAATAGATAGAGTAGACAGTCAGAAACTTTTTCCCCGGGTACAACAGAGTGTTACAAGGGGACATAAATTTAAGGTGAAGGGTGGAAGGTATGGGAGATGTCAGGGGTGGGTTCTTTACCCAGAGAGTGGTGGGGGCATGGAATGCGCTGCCCGAGGGAGTGGTAGAGTCAGATTCATTGGCGACCTTTAAGCGGCATTTGGATAGGTACATGGATGGGTGCTTAATCTAGGATAGAAGTTCGGCACAACATCGTGGGCCGAAGGGCCTGTTCTGTGCTGTATTGTTCTATGTTCTATGTTCTATTAGCTCTGCTGGTTCAACACAATATGTAAATAAGTGTCTCATTCTGTCGCCTTCTCCCTGTAAATCTGCACATTGTTACATTGAACATGCCCACCGAATTCCCTTTTGTGTCCATTGAATCTACCCCTTGATCACTGTCATACAGGAACTTACTGACCCCACTCCCTGTGCTTAAACGGTCTTCCTAATGTCACTTTTGCTTATTTTCCTGATGACTTTCAATCTCTGCCAAATCGTTCTTGATCCTTTTCGGCCTGGGAGCATTTTCATTGCATTATTTCCTCTGTCTAAAACCCTCCTTACGTGGAAAATTCAATCAGACCAGCTTTCAGCCCTCTGTTCACCAAAGAGAACTGCCCCAACTTTCCAATCTACCTTCATGACTGACATTCCTCATGCACGGCACCATTCATTTCAACCAATTCAGTGCTGTCTGCAATGACTTCACTTCCCCGCTTCCTGAAGTAACACCCTCAGGATTGAGCGTAATACAGGTGGAGGATTCATTCGAATTACGCGGGCAAAAACTCTGCAATACTTGTTTTCACTTTGAGCAAGTGTTTCCCTTCGCCGTGTTCACTGCAATGGTACCTCTGTCCCATTCCTAATTCAGGCAGTCCGATCTGATTTAACGAAGCGGCTTTTTGAGAAAACTGACCCGGCATTTTTGCTCAGGTCAATTTAAGAAATTAAGGTTCTCCTGGGATTGGAGCCCGGCACCTCCCACACGTCTGTATAAGCTAGAAAACCCAAAGCTCGCATCATACCCCGAGACCAACGAGCCAAATACCATGTGAGTGCTCGCCTCCAAAAGCAACTGGGAGTTGCTCAGTACGAAATACATTGTACATTGCTCCCAGAATTATAAGCAGCAAAGAGTTTCAAGACCATCCGCTTCTCTTTCTGTCTCCCTGCTCCCAGGACGCTGCTGTTTGTCCCGTCCCAAGGAGCCAGGCTGTCTCCACTGGTGGATAATTGAACCATTTCGTTTCTACTAACAAGCTGTGCTGGTGGAAGGCAGAGCCCATTCACTCTTCTGCTCTCTCTCACTATTACGTGAATCAGTAGAAGTCAGTTACAGTCATGTGTAGGAAATGGGCAACTTTGAACTTGTTCCAAAGGTCCTGTTAACGGAGAGATAGAAAGATGCTGTGCTGTCGGGACAGAGAGAAATGGACACCGGAGACTCTTCCTTCAGGTAAATTGATATGAGTGCATTTTTGTGCAGCCTGTTTGGTGTTCAGAATTTGTCTTGACACAGCAATCCTGCAGAAAGTCTTTTGTTACACGGCTGTTGGTTTCTTTACTGCAGGAAATGGACAAAAACAGCAAGTCATGTGTTTCAACTTCACCGGTTCATTGCCATCTGAGAAGCTGCTCAAGGAGACACGTTCGAAACTGGTGTCAAAGACCTCCACTGCTGTCGTGTAATATGCTGTTTCACAGACGTATGGAGACGGTGTAAATATAAACTTTTTTCGCACTTCCCACATTTTGTTGGTCGAACTGTGATTTCACTCTGAATCACAGCATGTGTCACAGCGCAGACGGACGCCATGCGGCCCACCTTCACTCTGCTGGTTCGACAAAGTAAGTAAACGTGTGTCTCTATTCGTATCATTCACTTACCTTCTCTGTGTATTTCTGCATATTGTTACTTGAAATATGATCAGGCACCTCCACTAATTCTCCCCCCACATCGGCACGCCTTCCGATTTTGTAAAGTTGATCCTGCAGCCCAAAACACTGCCAAATAAATTAATTGTTTGAATCAATCGAGGAACGGACTCCTCCAGATTGGCCAAGAACAAAAGGACGTCATCAGCATGATGTTAAAGATCAGCCATTTCAGAAAGTCATTTAAATATAGGACTTTTCTAAAATTAGGTGTGAATTCTGTCTGTGTCCCAATATCGAGTCAGACTGGCATTGTTGTCCAAAAAGCTCTGCATTTAAATGAAGTTCTTGAAGGTAATTTAAAACAAGTTCTGGGATTAATGTACCAAAGAACAGAAGCCCATTCTAACATATGAAAGATTTAATCTAAAATTGTTTAGTGAAGGACATCTCCATGACCGTGGACTCCTTTGGCTATAAATTCTGTGATCATGATCTTATTGTCCACGACCACCTGATGAAAGAGCAGCACTCTGAAATGGAGTGATCAGTAAAAATGTCTCATTTGGATTCCCCAAGGTTAGAAATGGAAGCATATCTCTCCAAGGTTACAGTTTGATTTGCCCTTTCAACACTCTTGAAATGTAAGGTGTTCCATTGTAGTGTTCAATTCTGATCCATTAAAGTCAGTATCCAGTCTCATCTGAGTGCAGAACCCAATCAACTGACGGAACAAACAAAAACTTCTCGGTTTGCTTTTTAGATGTGACATTTTCTCTCCCTCCCTCTCTGGTGACCCAGCAGGACTACCAGAGCTGGAAGTACCACTCTCGAAATACGATTCCTGACCTACAGTTTTCTTGTGCTGCTGAACATAAGGATTTAAAAACTGCGATTTCCCCACGCAGGTGTGAAGCCTGCCGACTACAAAATGAGAAATGTCGTCAAAAAGAAAGAGAGACTGTTCCCCGGTTTCTTTTTTCAGATTCAAATCAGTGGAAGGTGAAAGATATTTCACTCATGTTAGGACTGGTCGGGAATCTGCAACCTACTGCCTGTCAGGGTGGTACAAGCAGATATCCACAGAGCTGCTTTTGAGGCAATGAGTCAAGTATTTGGAAATAAGACGAGAACAGTGAGGGGCGTGAAGTCGTGATCGAAATGAAGCAGCCACCTGAGGATTAATATGTTTTATTTGCCAGTGAAAGATACTGCTTCCCAAAGTTGTACTATGGAAGGGAAGCAGTGACTGTGATTATCTTTGGTTGTTCACATTGTGAATGTTCCCATTGCTGCGCATGTCCGTGTTAATGTCAGAACTCTGCAGCATGGCGGTGTCAGATCCGCACAGGGCCGGGGCCGCAATGGATGACGCATCTGACTCCAGCTCCCTGTTTGAAATGCAGCTCACAGCTTCTTCACACACCCCAAATAATCTTTCTCATTGTCGTGAAGCGGGCATAAGGTTTGAATTCCCGATCTGCGGGAATGAGACTCTTTTAACTGTCTCGCGTCGGTAAGTGTCCCTGAGAACATCAGAGTCAAGTCACAGCTCTGTAAGAGGAGAGGAAGCTGAAAGAGACCCACACGCTGCTCATGGGCACATTTCACTTTCCGCAACTCACCGCCCCAACCACTGCGGCTCCTGGGAGTGGAAAGGGAACAAACACCAAAACCCAGTCTCAGCTTTGTAAATCTTCAGGAAATAAGAAAAATGTTCATCCCTTCGGACCTTCCATCCTGGGCTGACAGGGGTGATTTTAAATGGCTGTCCAGTCAGTGTCGATTCGTTTTGGCTGAAAATATCTTCCTTATCTCATCCCAGCCTCTAGGTTGGAGAGGTAAATTGGGGATGGGGGGTGTGCTGGGGCGAAGGTAGCAAAGAGTAAAATAGGTGAATGGTGGTGGGTATGGAGGTGATAGGTCACAGAGGAGAGTGGAGCGGATAGGTGGGAAGGGAGCTTGGCAAGTAGGACAGGTCATGAGGTCAGTGTTGAGCTGGAAGTTTAAAACTGAAGTAAGGTGCGGGGAGGGGAAATGAGGAAACTGGTGAAGTCCACATTGATGCCCTGGGGTTGAAGTGTTCTGAGGTGGAAGATGAGGTGTTCTTCCTCCAGGCGTCGGGTGGGGAGGGAGTGGCGTTGAAGCAGGCCCAGGACGTGTATGTCCTTGGTAGAGTGGGGGAGGGGGGGGTTGAAATGTTGGGCATAGGACGATGGGGTTGATTGGTACCGGTGTCCCGGAGATGTGACTTGACTCTCCAGTCTCCCCAAAGTTGTAGAGATCGCATCGGGAGCAATGGATACAAAAAATTACATTCGTGGATGTACAGGTGAAAGTCGTCTCACCATCGCGGCACGGATTCGATTCCCGGGCAGCGAAGCAATTCTCAGTAGAGCTACCGAGGGGCACGCATGTCTCCCTGGTGGTCTAGTGGTTAGGATTCGGCGCTCGCACCGCCGCGGCCCGGGTTCGATTCCCGGTTAGGGAAGCAATCGTTTCCGTGTCTGTTGGCTACTAAATCTTCTTAAATGCGCTGTACAGTTATTCACTGATCTTCATAGTTCCTGGGTGCTGCAGTGTGTCGTGGATTGTTGAAATAGCATCCTGATGCAGATTTGTTTGTATGTGCAGGGATGCTTGCTTCTGTAGTAAAGTACTTGTTTCGCGTGTGTTGCTTTCCTGTAGAGGCTGTTTTGAATTTACCATTGACTGTTCGCTCTACTGTGACATCTAGAAATAACACCTTGTTGTTGTTCTCCTCTTTTGTGAATTTTATGACAGTCAGGATATTATTGATGGTGTTGTATGTTTCTTCTAATTGGTTTCATTTTCTGATGACAAAAGTATCATTGCTGTAGCGGACCCAAAGTTTGGATTGGGTCGTTGAAAGGGCTGTTTGTTCGAGTCTCTGCGTTATTACTTCTGCTAGGAATCCTGATACTGGTGGTTTCGTTGATTTGTTTGTAGGGCTTGTAACTGAATATGAAGTGGGTGGTAAGGCACAGCTCCACGAGCGTGATAGTGTTATCTTTGCTGATGAAGTTGGTGCTGTTTGGTGTTTGTGTCTTTGGTTCTTCGAGTCGTGTCTTCAGTTTTCTTTGGCCACGTGAATGTTAATGGATGTGAACAGGGCTGTTATGTCAAAGGACAACATTATTCCATCCTCTTCTACCTTGGTGTCTTTGGTGTTCAAGAGTTCTTGGATAGAGTAACTGGAATGGTGCGAATCTTCGACTTGGTGTTTTAGTCGTCTGTGGGGGTCTTTGACTAGTCTGTATATTGGTGTTCCAAGTGGTGAGACTATGGCCTGAGGGGGGCTCCTGGTTTGAAGAGGAGGAGAACAGCAACAAAGTGCCATTCCTAGATGTCACAGTAGAGCGAACAGTCAATTGGGAACTTCAAACGAGCGTCTACAGAAAAATAACACACACAAACCAAGTACTTAATCACAGAAGCAATCATCCCAACACCCACAAACGAAGCTGCAGCAGGACATTATTTCAACGAGCCAGTACACACTGCAGCACAGAGAAACGACGAAGAGCAGAAGAGAAAGACGTATATCGTGTATTTAAGGAGAAAGGGTACCCAATAAACCCAGTCCGCCAATTTCTCATTGATGCTTTCAAGCTCACTCTCAAAAATTCGGTTTGTCCTTCCATCCTGTCCTATTTTATTTTGTGGGTTTTGAAAACTTTCCCAATCCTCTGAATGAGTGTTGGAGTTGGGAAGTTATGTTGTGGCTGTACAGGGCATTGGAATATTGTGGAATAATTTTGGAATATTGTGTGCAATTCTGGTCTCCCTCCTATCAGAAGGATAATGTGAAATTTGAAAGGGTTGTGAAGCACCAATGGGTCCACATAGGGGAGAGGCCCTTCTGCTGTCCTGAGTGCGGGAAGGGATTAAGTGATTCCTCTGCAATGCTGACGGACCAGTTGGCCCACGCCAGGGACGGCTGTTCTCCGGCCCGAAGTGCGAGATGGCCTTCTGCAGTTCTTCCCACCTGCTGAGACACCAGTGGGTCCACGCCGAGGAGAGACCGTCCTTCTGCCCCGAGTGCAGGAAGGGCTTTGCTCTTTCCTCTGACCTGCTGGCCCACTGGTGGGTCCACATGAGGGAGAGTTCGTTCAGTTGCCCTAAGTGAAGGAAGGCCTTCAGCAATTCCTCAGCCCTGCTTAACCACCAATCCGTCCACACTGGAGAGAAGCCATTTTCCTGCCCCGAGTGCGGGAAGGGCTTTACCCGCCCCTCCGCCCTGTTGAAGCACCAGTGTGTCCACAGCGGGGAGAGGCCCTTCAGCTGGCCCGAGTGTGGGAAGTGATTCATGTTTTCCATCAACTTGTGGAAGCACCAGCGGGGGCACCAACACTACCAGCAATCAGATCCCACCGGTGTTCTGCCTTGGGTCACCCCATGGACTAAACCTCCTGACACTTCTGACAGTGGGTGCAGTGGAAGAGTAGGTGAGCTGTTTTTGTTTTCTGCTGGACTGCAATTGCCTCCACCAGACCCCACAACCACAACCTCACGGTGGCTCAGTGGCGTCAAGGTGACTCAGTGCGTAGCACTGCTGCCTCATGGCACCAGGAACTCAGGATGAATTCTACCCTTGGGGGTCTGCGTGCAATTTGTGGAGGATAGGAAAATGGATCTGACTGGGTTACTCTTCGGAGGATCAGTGCAGATATGTTGGGCTGAAGGACCTGTTTCCACACTGTAGGAGTTCTTCGATCCTATGAGCTTTGCTTTGAGAGGACACTGCTGCTCATTGAGCTCGGGACTGCACATTGGCAATGAAATGATCCAGAGAAACCTTAGACCGCAAGATCATCGGAGCAGAAGTTCGGCCATTCGGCCCTTCGAGTCTACTCTGCCATTCGTTAGAGTAAAAAAAAATTTCAGATGAGATTCACTACAGTGTGGAAACAGGCCATTTGTCCCGATAAGTCCAGAAGTGACCCTCTGAAGAGTAACGCCCCCAGACCCATTTCTCTCTGACTAATGCACATAACTCTATGCGCAATACAGCATGGCCAATTCACATGACCTGCACATCTTTGGACAGGACCACCCAGAGAAAACCCACGCAGACACTGGGAGAATGTGCAAACTCCTCACAGACAGCTAGCCAAGGCTGGAATCAAACCTGGGTCCCTGGCGCTGTGAGGCTGAGCCACGACATGTTGCAACCCGAAGTAGGCAAGCAGGAGGTTGGGAGAATACAGCAAGCCAGGCAGCACCAGGATGTGGAGTAGTCAGCGTTTTGGGTATTAACCATTCTTCAGGACTGAAACGTTACTTCTCTATGAGAATCGATTTATGGAATGTTGCTGGGGGTGAGAGGGTTTGAGCGACAGGGAGAGTCTGAATAGGCTGGGGCTGTTATCACAAGAGCATCAGAGGCAGAGGAGTGACCGAATAGAGGTTACAAATTCATGAGAGGCATGGACAGGGTAATAGACAAGGTATTTTCCCTGGGATGGGGGAGCCCAGAACTAGAGGGCATAGGTTTAGGGTAAGAGGCGAAATATATAAAGAGACAACTTCTTCATGCAGAGGGTGGTACTTATATGAAATGAGCTGCCAGAGTATATCGGTCAGGTGCTGTCAAATGTGAGTAGATAAATTTAGGATTTCAGGTCAGCATGGAAAAGTTGGACCAAAGGGTCTGTTTCCACGCTGTATGTGTCTCTGACTACTGGTCCTGATGAAAGTTTAAAATAAAGTCCAAGTAACTTTGAATAGTTCAATCTTGTGGCGCTTACCTCCTCAAATGTTTCAAATGAATCCCTCTGAGCGATACTGTTTAAACATGCTGGGTTGGACAAAGTATCCCATCAAGGTCAACACAAACTCAAAGTTGAAGAAGTCAGAAGTCAGAACACCAAGGGGACCAAAACTGATCACAATATTCCAGGTGCAGCTTCCTCAACATCCTGTATAACTACAACATAACTTGCCAACATCTGTACTCAATTCCCGAACTGATGAAGGTTAGTGTGCTGAAACCTTTCTTCACTGCCTTATGTACGGATGTAATCAGAGACATAGGACCTACTTTAATCTGATCCACAATCCTGCTTCTGGGAACATAGGGACGGCAAAAGGGAGATTGGTCTTTAAATGGAGTATAAAAGTAGAGAGGTTATCGTGGAGGTTTTGATTGAAAGGGCAGTGAAGATTCAACCATCTGACAGTTGATCTGAATCACATGTAGATCAGACCAGTTTCCGACAGCAGGAAACCAGATAAGTTTTTACAACAAACCACAACGATTTCATCATTAGGCTCTTAATTCCAGATTTATATTGAATTCAGATTTCACCATCTGCCGTGGCAGGTTTTGAATGCAGGTCCCCAGAACATTACCTGGGTGAATAGTCTGGTGACAATAAAGTCGGCCATCACCTCCCCTGAACACATTGGCATATTGTGTTTAGAGGTAACTAAGGAGCAAGAGGTTTCAGCAGCTGCTAAGTTGTTGATATTACACAAGGGAACATCAGCACTCTCAGTAATGGCACACACTGAAGTCAGTGTCCTGTATCAGAGGTAAGGGCTCGGGAACGATAAGAAATAGGAACAGGAATATGCCATTCAGCCCCTTGAGCCTGCTTCTCCATTCAGTAGGATTCTGGGTGATCTGGCATTCCCCACATTCACTTTCCTGCCCTTTTCCTGTAACTGTTCATCCCCCGACTCTTCACGAATCTCTCAATCCTAGTTTTAAATGTGACATGAAGGCTGTCAACAGAGTTGCTGGGGTGGGGGGGGGGGGAACGGGGGCTCAGGTCGAACTTGGGGACTAAAACAATGACTTCACGCTTCACAATATTTAACTAAGGGAATATCTATGGTTATCCAATGCTGGAAATTGGGCAGACATTCAGATAAATTATTGGTAAATTATGAATCATAGAGGAGTTGGGAGAGAAGTGGTGTTCAGGCACAGTTGGATATCATCAGTATAGATGCCAACACCAGCAGCTACGGTTAAACAAATCAGAACGGAAGACGCTAAAAGCAGACCCTCCCAGAGGATACAGTGATGCTGGAGACGGTCAGTACTGTCATTAACCTTGATCAAGGCTGTCCGCAGGTCGACGAGGGAATGTTTATCCCTGTCACCGTTACAAAGGATGTCAAACATGACCTTGATAAGAACTGTTTCAGGTGTGGAAACCAGACTCGAGGGCTTTAAACACAGAATTCTGGAAAAGATGGGAATGGCTAATTCAACAATGTTACATCCAAACCAACACTTCCATTGGTGCGATAATAATAGAAGTGGTTTGGTTTTTATTTCGAAGATTCTCAGCAACACTGAGTAAGAAGCAACAAAATTAACACAAGAAATACTGCAATTGCTACAATGTGCCTGCTCCCAATAGGGGGCCATCTGGTGTTCAATTAACTGTCTACAAGGGGCAATATTGGAAAGGAATGACCCAGTTCTTCATAGCTATAAGAGGGGAGACACAGACTGCTTAATACAAACATATAATGGGCGGGAGTAGGTCACTCGGCACTTCGAGCCTGCTGCAACATTCAATAAAATCATGGCTGATCTGAATTCAACCTCAACTCTACATTCCAACACATCCCCGACAATCTTTCATCCACTTGGTTATCAAGAACCTATCTACCTCTGCCTTAAAGATTTTGAATCCATTGCCTTTTGAAGAAGACACACAACCCTCAGAAAGAAAAGAAATCATCCTCATTTTTGTCTTCTACATTTAAAATATGACCCTGTACTTTCAGATATTAAGATAGGGACACAAGCTGCATTCAAATAATACCTGTGGTACAGTTAACTATCTCAAAGTGCTTCACATGAACATAATGAGAATTCTTTTAAAAATCACAACTTCGGAGCACAGATTAGGACAGGTGACCAAAGACTTGGTCAAAGGGGCAAATTTAGGGCAATCTTTTAAACAGGTTCAATTTCACAAACATCAGAGGACAAAGACGTGAACAGCAAACACAAAATAGCAAAGAATGGGAAACAACAGTGTAGTCATAATGTCACAGGGTGAGTAATGTTCAACATCTGGGAGAACTCTCTCAGCCTTGGGGGTCAGGCTGACTCAGCATTCTGGTCCTGCTCATTACCTGTTAAATTCTCAATTTGTTGTTCTTGTTATATTTCTACATGGTTGACACATTCCTATGTTTTAAAATGAAATTCCAGCAGACAGGAATTTTCCATGTAAGTAATCATACATTAGAGGGTTTGGAACGTGAATGTAACTTTTAAACAGAAAGTATTTATTCATGCATGGGGTGTGGGCATCGCTGGCAATGCCAGCATTTATACCCATCCTTAACCACTCTGTGGTTGGTTGGAAAAGTGCATGAAGGTGTCTGAGATTGTCTTGATCAGCACAGCAATCTCAAAGATGGGTGTGCTCAGGTAGAAGTACCCTCCACTCCCACAGCCAAGTCTGCATTCACTTCAATTCTCGATGCCATCTAAACCTCCCAGGACAAGGACAGCATGGGATGACAATCAGAATAAAGCTTCCTCTACTCTTCAATTTCAAGTGAAGCTACCTCAACACTGTCCCCAACAAACACTGTCAAGACAGAAACAGCATTGGGTTAGATACAGAGTAAAACTTCCTCTACACTTCCCCATTCATACAGTCCCAGTACATTGACAGCAGAGGGTTAAATAAACAGTGGAGCTTCTTCCATTCTGACTGGCACTTAGTACGTTCTACACCAATCCTCAAGGGAAATTCAGAGTTGAAGTATTATCTGGTACTGAATTCACACATCCTAATGGGAATGACAGCAACAGAAAATCATGAAGTGAAACACAGATAAAACACACACAATGTCCAACAAAACTAGACTGTTATTTGGATCAAAGACATTTAAATGACAGGAGACATAGTCCCTGCAGTGATCCGACTGTGAGCTGAACAACATTCTCATGTGAATAATATTCTGTGGGAATGCAATGTCCACCTCACTGCTGTCTGGTCAGTTCCTCTGCTCTCGTTCAGGGCTGAGTTGTGGCTGACCACATTGTGGCGTGGGGGTCAAGAGGTTACACAGTTAAGGTCAACTTGGAATGAGGTCATTCTTTGTCATGCCGGTGAGGTATAGGGTCGCTCATTTACTCAACTTATAATCGGGGACAAGGGGATGTCAGGCTGGGCTTGTATCAGTTTGAGTTTAGAAGAAATAGATGATCCGATGCAGCTGTATAACATCTGGAGAGGACTTAATGTAAATGTAATGTCAACTCAATTCTAGCCAGAGACTAGTCTCTCATTTAAGACAGGAGAGTTTTGTTTTTCTCACAAGTGTTCTCGAGTCTTTGAAATTCACTTTTTAAGATAGCAGCATGTGGTGGTGGCACGGTGGTTAGCACTGCTGCCTCACGGCTTCAGTGACCTGGGTTTGATCCCACTCTCGGGCCGACTGTCTGTGTGGAGTTTCCGCATTCTCCCCTTGTGTCTGCGTGGGTTTCCTCTGATGCTCTAGCCTCCTTCACAGTCCAAAGGACGTGCAGTTGAGGGTAGATTGACCATGGAAGATGCAGGGTTACAGGGATTGGGTAACGAACTGGGTCTGGGTGGGACGGTCAGTCAATGTTGACTCGATGGTCTGAATGGCCTACTTGCACGCAATTGGCCTATATCAATCAACAGTATACACTTGCTTTCTGGTGACCGACATCAAATTACATTCGTGGTTTTGGTTATTTCATCTTTTACCTTATCGTATTCAACCAACTACAGCATCTAGAAACTTGCTTAATTACTATATCCAATATCTGAAGAGTACTTTTTCTTTTTGTCACGACCATTATCTTGAACTCTGACGTGTGACCTCTTCATTGCTGTCAAAGTTCCTTATTTGTCCCGACATAGTCATGATTTTACTTTGTCGAATGTCTTCCTGCCTTTTGCAGTTAAGACCCGATATTCTGCCCTCGTCAACATTTTCCTTTACAATTCTCTACTAAGGATTTCATGAAAAACCTCAGAGTGTGGTGAGACTGTGGAACTCACCACCATAGTGAATAGTTGGGGTGGAAGACACTACAACGAAGGGTAAGCAACCCAATACAAATGAATGTCACTGCCACTAGATACACAACACAGTGAAATTAAAACATGCAATATCCCTCAATTTCTCAACTGTTCCGAACCAGACTTGATGAAGAACAGATCTTGCACATCAACATGGTAATTTAAACAAAAACCAACAATTATAAATATGGCAAATTTTCTAGGGCAAAGTTAAAGAAGATAATCTAATTAATAGCAATGATTCAAACCCTTTGATCAAATTCCCCCACCATCTCAGAGACTGAAACTTAAGCGGAAAATTAAGAAATAATTTTTTTTTTAACTGACCAATTCAAGCAAACAGTTTCCAACAATGTATTGCCAAACCTTTGTGCAATCCTTGGACTATGACTGTTTCACAGACACGTAACTGTAAATCTAATTTAAAAGTCACTACTGAATGTGAATAGACACCCCAAAGTATTCAGCCATTTTTTTACAGGCTGGGACTCATTCCCAGCAAGAGCCAACAATTCTTTAACTGGACAGTAGAATCTCGAGAGAACAGCTCCTGGGCTCAACAAGCAGCAACGCCCAATGGAATCAGTTGGCAGCGGGGCTAGGTGGGGCAAGGGCATAAAACAAAAAAGCCCACTGACACTCCCACTTCACACACACTGTCAGAAATCACAGGGGCTCAGTACTGGGAGTGACCCACAGCAGTTTTATCAAGAGAACCACACTTGATGAACAGATCTTGCACACCAGAATTATAATTTAAACAAAAACAAACAATTACGAATACCACAAATTTACTCAGGCAAAGTTAAACAAGATAATCCAGTTAATAGCAATGATTTAATCCCTTTGATCAAGTCCTCCACCATCTCAGAGGCAGAAACTTAAAGGGTAAATTAAGGAAGAGAATTTTTAAAATTATCAATTCAAGCAAACACTTTCCAACAATGGATTGCCAAGCCGTTAGGCAATCCTTCAATGATGAGTTGTTCACAGGCACATAACCGTAAATACAATTTCTAAGTCACTGCTGAATGCGAATGGACACCCTGAAGTATTCAGCTATTTCTTACAGACTGGAGCTCGTTCGTAGTCAGAGTCAAGAATTGTTTAACTGGATAAAAAAAAACTGAAGAGAACAGCGCCTGGCCTCAATGAGCAACTGCTCCCACTGGAAGCAAAGTTGCAGGGGTGGGGGAGCACAACGGCATAAAACAAAAAAATCCGACTGACTCTCCCATTATAAGCACTGTCTGAATGTGCAGGGGTTCAGTCCTCTCAGTGACCCACAGCAGTTTCACCAGCAGAATCAGATTGTTGGGAGAACTGGTGTGCCCGCTGGCGCTTCTGCAGGGTGCAGAATGATGAGAACCTCCGCTTCCACTCGGGGCAGGTGAACGGCCTCTACCCGGTATGGCCCCACCTGTGCCTCAGCAGTTGGGAGGAATTGCTGAAGGCCTTCCGCACTCTGGGCAGGGGAAGGGCCTCTCCCCCGTATGGACCCGAAGGTGAGATGCCTGGGTAAAGCCCTTCCCACACTTGAGGCAGGAGAACGGGCTCTCCCCGGTGTGGACCCGCTGTTGCCTCAGCAGGGCAGAGGTATCGCTGAAGGCATTCCCAGACTTGGAGCAGCTGAAGGGCTTCTCCAATATGTGGACCCGGCGGTGGGTCAGTCGGAAGGAGGAATAGCTGAAGGCCTTCCCGCATTCGGGGCAGGAGAATGGCCTCTCGCCTGGGTGGACCCCCTGGTGCCTCTGCAGAAAGTAGGAACTGCTGAAGGTCTTCCCGCACTCAGGGCAGGAGAACAGTCTCACCCCGGTGTGACGGCGCCCATGAGTCTCCAGGTCAGATGGGAAACTGATGCCTTTCCCACAGTTGCCACATTTTCATCGTTTCTCCACGGGATGGGATTCCTTGGGTTTCTCCATGACCGAAGCATCAGCTGCACCCAACCGCGTGTACAGCACCTCCCTGCCGTGAATTCCATTTCCCAGTCTGTATAACTTTTACTGGCTCCATAATCAGAGTGCTGCAATAGTCGGGTCTTTCTACCAGTCTCACTGATGCTGAAAACGTACTGAAAGAGGAACCAAAAAGCTTGGTTCCTTCTCACAGAATCATAGTCGAAAATTGTTATAGTCCCGATAGATTCAGTGACTGCCAGACATTGACGTGAAATTGAGGACTGCAAATGCTGGAGAGTCAGAGTCAAAGCACAGCAGATCAGGCAGCATCTGAGGAGCAGCAGAGTCAATGTTTCAGGCAAAGCTCTTCATCTATTGACTTTGAAACTTCCGTCTTCAGTTCTTCAAATAATCTGTAAAAAGAGATTACAAAAGTCATTACTGTCAGTCCAGGTTAGAAATTCCAAACAAGCCATTCTACTTTCTGCAGAACCTTCTTTTCTTTTTAGACAAAATTGAAAGCACCATCCCACCCCCTCTCACCCCTCTATTCTCACTCCACTCAAACTGATTCTCCCGACGTTACTGATTCAGGATCTTACAGAGACCGAAAAGTGAAAACATCAAGATAGACACCTCTGACTTTTGGATACCTCCATCTGAGAGTTAGTATCTTTCACGACATTTAGGAGTGAGTAAGTCTGATTTTGGGAAGCAAAAAAAAGTGTCAATTCAGGATGAACCTTCAATGCAGCTTCTTGAGAAACAACCAGACACGAAATGGTTAACATCTGGGGAGGTGGAAGTGGGCGGATGGAGGAAATGAGATATCAAGGCATTGTCACCGACACCAGACAGAAACTGAACATACAGGCAGGGCAAACATTACGGGCAAGCCAGAGTCATGGAGATACACAGAACAAAAACAGGTCCTTCAGTCCAACTCATCCATGCCGACCAGATAGCCTAAATTAATCTCGTCTCATTTACCAGCACTTGGCCCATATCCCTCTGAACTCTTCCTATTCATATACCCATCCAGATGCCTTTTAACTGTTATAATTGGACCTACATCCACCACTTCCTCCGGCAGATCATTCCTTACACTTGCCTCCCTCAACCCAAACATAATATCGTCCTGTTCTGGACTTTTCCCATCACAGGGAAATGACCTTGCCTATTTATTCTATCCATGCCTCTCATGATTCTATAAACGACTGTAAGATTACCCCTCAGCCTCTGGTATACCGGGGAAAACAGCTCAAGCAATGCACTGCGTTTACTTTTAGCTTCACACTCACAGAACCTTACTCCCGTGTAAAACATTGTTTCCCTCCAACACACTGTCCATGGGAAAACCAAAGAGTGCTGAGACTCTGGAGTTGGGGGAATGCCACGTAGAATTCCTGCAATGTGGAAACACGCCATTCAGCCCAACAAGTCCACATCGACCATCCAATGCGTAACCCATGTGGACACTTTCCCCTATCCCATTCCACTACACTTCCTGCACACTATGGGCCCATTTAGTATGGCCACTTCTCCCGAAACTGCACATCATTAGATTTTGGGAGGAAACCAGAGCACCCGGAGGAAACCCAGCAGACACGGCAGGGAGAATGTGCAAACTCCACACAGACAGTCGCCCCAAGGCTGGAATCGAAAGCGGATCCCTGGTGCTGTAAGGCAGCAGTGCGAACCACTGATCCATCATGCTGCCCATGTGTGCGGAAAGAGGTGGGGGCTGGGAACTTTGTTAATTGTACTGCACAGTGGATTGTTGAGTAAGGTTAAATCTCACGGGGTCCAGGGAGCGCTAACCAACTGGGTACAAAATTTAGAAGCGCGTTGTTGTAGATGCTGGAATCCTTCCTGAAAACAACAAATGCTGGAGATCACAGTGGGTCAGGCAGCGCTGTGCTACTGTATGACTGGATAGTGTGGACGTGGAGATGATGTTTCCACTCGGAGAAGGGTTGAGGATGCCAAGTCATTGAGGGCATTTAAGACAGAGACAGGTTCTTGATTAGTAAGGGGTCAAGGGTTATGAGGAGAGAGCAGCAGAATGGGATGGAGAAACATATCAGCCATGATCGACTGGTGGAGCAGACTCGATGGGCCAAATGGCCTCATCCTGCTCCTGTGTATTATGGTCTTAAAGCTGGGCAGATGACTTAAAGGGTTATCATAAACTATTTCAGAATCCTGAAGAGGAGTTGTTGGACTCGAAACTTTAACTCTGCTTTCTCCCCACAGATGCTTCCAGTCCTGCTGAATTTTTGCAGTGTTCTCAGTTTTTGTTTCAGATTTCCAGCATCCACAGTTCTTTGTCTTATTTATCAAATTCATTTCATGCCCTTCCCAAGTGTCTGGAACTTCATCTCCCTGATCTACAAACTGTTCACTTACCCTAGAAATGACCACTTCCTCCTTATCAAAGTAGACCCCTTTGTTGCAAAATGATTGTTCAAATCTGTGACAAAAATTATTGCATTCGTAATTACTTTCACCAAGGACTCTCAATATCTCAGGCCAGAACACAGCTAGATTGTTTCAGACGGTACATTTATGTGATTTGATGCAATTCCCTATTCCTGACTTTACCAGCGTGTTGGTGGGAATGGAGGGTTTGAATTAAGAAGAAGCTGGGACATTTTTTCCAATGGAGCCGAGGAAGTTGACAGATAAGTTTAGAGATTTTTAAAATCAGGAGGGGTATAGATAAGGTGTTATTTCCAGGAGGCTCAGAATATTTTATTGCTCCAGAAGGTGGAAAAGGGGTCAAAGCTTCAACAGAAATCGAGCAGAGCTGAGAACAGACAACATTTAAATCTGTGGGAACAGGGAGATCAGAGGACAGAGAAATCAGGACTTGAAATCCGAGCTGACACCAGACTACCATGCTATCAGTGCTTTGATTAGCAGTGCCCACCCTCTACCGTTACTGAGCTTCTCACTCGACTTTAATGCCACGTATTCCCTCGATATTCCAGATCCAACCCTTGTCATTCTGAAGCCATAGCTCTGTATGGAGTCTCAGATCATAATTATTCTCTTCAATGTGTGCAGTCAATTAATTCGCTTTTGTTACAAAGCAGCACATATTCACATACTGAGCTTTTAGTTTTATTTTTTGTGATGGTGAGAATCCAGTTTTGATTGCAAGTACATTTATTCTCCTTGTCCCTTTCTATCATTCTCTGGTGTTTGGTTTCCACATCTCTACGTTGCTCACTGACCTTGATTTGGATTGGCTATGATAAATTGCCCAGTGTCCAGGGATGTGCAGGTTAGGTGGGTTGGCCATGGGAAACGCAGTGTTATCGTTTCAAAGTAATAGAAGGCGTAGGCCATTTGGCCCATCGACTCTGCTCCGCCATTCATTAAAATCATGGCGGATCGATCAATCGTCTCAGCTCCTCCTAATTGCATTATCCCAACTTCCCTTAATTCCCCGACCACGCAAAACTCTGTCCAACAGTGTCTTAATGAAGCTGCCTCAACTGCTTCCTTGAGCACAGAATTCCATTAATTTACCATTAACCGCATAGGTCCTGCCCTGAGTTGCCTCATCAGAATGCAACAGCTCATATTTGTCTAAATTAAACTCCATCCACTACTCCTTGGCCCATCGGCTCATCTGATCAATTATAATTTATATTAAACTTTCTATCCTACCTTATTCCCTAATAGCTAAAAATCTCCATCCCACACTCTCACCCTCCATTCTCACTTTGTTGAATCTCATCACGGATGTCCTCATCCTGAAGGGTTTGGTTCATGCTGATTAACAGGCCCACATTCAAGGGGGATCTAACTGAAACGTACAGAACATTGAACGGACTGGACAGAGTGGACATTGGGAAGATGTTTTCATTGGGAGGAGAGACTAATACCCATGGGCATAGCCTTAGCATAAAGGGAGAATGGAGATTAGGAGAAATGTCTTTAGCCAGAGAGTGGTGAATCTATGGAATTCATTGTCACAGAAAACTGTGGAGGCCAGGTCACTGAGTATGTTGCACATTGAGATAGAGATGTACAGCACAGAAACAGACTGTTTGGTCCAACTTGTCCATGCCGACCAACTATCCCAACCCAATCTAGTCCCACCTGACAGTACACAGCCCCAAATTCCTTCAAACCCTTCCTATTCATACACCTACCCCAATGCCTTTTAAATGTTACAATCGTACTAGCCTTGACCACTTCCTCTGGCAGATCATTCAATAAACGTACCATCCTCTGTGTGAAATATTTGCCCCTTAGATCTCTTTTGTATCTTTCCCCTCTGACGCGAAATCCATGTCCTCTCGTTCTGGACTCACCCACCACAGGGAAAAGACTTTGTCTATTAATCCTATCCATGCCCCTCATGATTTTATACACGTACAGTTACGACGTTTAAAAGACATTTGGATAAGTACATGAATACGAAAGGTTCGAAGGTTTATGGGCCAAACACTTGTAGGTGCGACGAGTTTAGTTTGAGAACATACTCAGCATGGACGAGTTGGATAAAGGGTCTGTTCAGTGCTGTCAGACTCTGTGACTGACCTGTACTGGTCTTAAAACCATTTTCTTACCTCCCCCCATAAGCATCCACTTTTTTTTTGTTCAAAACTCAGATGAACTTAGCCTTGAATATGTTTAATGACGAAACTTCTGAACTCAATTCCTCTTCGTAATATACCACTTGCCTTGCTCATTGCCTGCTGCATCTGCCCGACAACTGGCATTGACTGGTGTGGAGGGACTCTGAGACCCTTTTGTACATCCATACATCATTCCTGATGAAGGGCTGGTGCCCGAAACGTTCACTGTCCTTCTCCTCAGATGCTGCCTGACCTGTTGTCTTTTTCCAGTGCCACATTTTTCGACTTTCACCTCCAGTCCTCACTTTCCCCACATTCCAATATATCATCATTTAAACAATGCACTGCTTTTTTTTAAACAGCAAAGGCTATAATTTCACATTGCGGCACTGCACTTGCCATGTGTTTGTCAATTGAGACACAGACCTGGACCAACTTCGGGAAGAAGCAAAAGACTGAGTTCTGAACAAAAACCGTAGCACACTCAAAACGTCGGCTCTGTTTACCTTTCCACAGATGCTGCTCGACTCGTTGGCTTTCTGCAGTATTCGCTGTGTTTGTTCGACACAAATGCTGCTTTCCATTAAAGAACTTCAATCCCTGTCCTCTGGTAACTGACCCTCGTCAGTGGCAATAGGTTCTTCTGATCATTAATCTGCCCATTCCCACCACGACTTCTCCCATCATTGCCAACAGACCCTGGAAATCTCCAGTTAACCTTCTTTGCTCCAAAGAGAACATTCCCAAACTTGGGAATGTCTCCACAAAATGGAAATTGCTCATCCCTGGACATGATGCAAATGTTACAATGGGGAAGAGGTTTTGGCAAAATATTGTCAGTTAGCAGGTGGAAAAATGTTCAGGAAGTAAAACACAAATCCCAGTCTCCAGTTTTGTGAATCTTTAGAAACTCTTTGGGAAGTGGAATTAGAGGAGAATGAAAGATGAACTGACGGACTGAGCAGAGACAGTCCAGACACCGTCCCTTTGTTTAAGAGGCTGATTGACTCTGATATTCTCGGGACATGAACTGACCCGAGGCATTGAAAGAATTCTCTGCACATCAGGAATTCAAACCCATTCTCGGCTCGGGGCCAATGAGAAAATTCGGGAAGAGGCAAAACACTGAAAGGCTCGGAGGGCGATGGCCCCGGTGTAGGAGAGCTCGTTCGTCGTGACATGGATGTGCCTGCAGATGGTGGGATCAGGCTGTCCCCATGTCTCCATAATGAATGTCCAAGGCTTTATTATGGAAAAGTAAAACTGGTAGAAGACAATGGTAATTTTGGGCGGGGTGGGTTGAATTATGAATTGAATAGTAGGTTCCTCAAAGACACTGTGGGCCTGGCGCTTGGGTCTGTCTCTGTGGCGCAATTGGTCAGCGCGTTCGGCTGTTAACGGAAAGGTTGATGGTTCGAGACCACCCAGGGATAGAGTGTTTCTTGTTCTCGCTCCTACCGCTTTCTTGGCTGCGAACGTGCACGTTTTTAATGGTTTCAGGAAAATGTTTCCCAAACGGAAATCTTTTCCACTGAGGCAGCACAAAGGGGTTTCTGAATTGATTGAATTTCTAACGTAAAGGACTGCGGATGCTGAGAATCCGAGACAGAAAGCGAAACTGCTGGAAAAACTCAGCAGGTTTGGCTGCACCTGGATGAGGAAAAAAACGAGTTCTGAAATATTGTCTCTGATTCTCTTTCCACAGATGCTGCCTGACCTGCTGAGTTGCTCCTGCAATTTCTGATTTTGACTGAACGTCCATTTCATCTTTCGGGTTGAAACACTCAGACTCGCCATTTGCAGATATTTAACCCTTTCGAAACCTGTGAAGTGATTGGATTCAAACAAACTCTGCAATGATTTACTCTGTCGCAGCTCCACAGGCAGACAAACCTGGGAAATGAAGCTGTCAGTGTGGTTCTGTATGGGGGGGCCGAGTGGTGAATGCGATGGACATGAAATCCATTGCGGTTCCCCCACGCAGGTGTGAACCCTGCCGACTACAGTTGAGAAACGACGTCAAAAGAAAAGGGAGATTGCTCCACGGTTTTTTTTTAAAATGCAATCAGTGGACGGGTTGAAATATTTCAATCACATTGGGACTGGTCGGGAATCTGTCGCCCACTGCCTGTCAGGGTGGAACAAGCAGATTCCCACAGAGCTGCTATTGAGGCGATGAGCCAAGAGTTTGGAAATGAGACTAGAACAGTGTGGGGCGTGAAATCGTGATCGAAATAAAGCACGTACCTGAGGACAAAAGTGTTTTATTTGCCAGTGAAAGATACCGCTTCACAAAGTTGGGCCTGTGGAAGGGAAACAGTGACGGTGATTATCTTTGGTTGTTCACATTGTGAATGTTCCCATTGCTGCGCATGTCCGTGTTAACGTCAGAACTCTGCAGCATGGCGGCGTCAGGTCCGCACAGTGACAGGGGCGCAATGGATGACGCATCTGACTCCACCTACCTGTTTGAAATGCAGCTCACAGCTTCTTCACACACCCCAATTAGTCTTTCTCATTGTCCTGAAGCTGGCATACGGTTTGAATTCCTGATCTGCAGGAACGAGACTCTTTTCACTGTCTCGCGTCAGTAAATGTCCCTGAGAACATCAGAGTCACGTCACAGCGCTGTCAGAGGAGGGGAAGCTGAAATAGCCCCACACGCTGCTCACGGGCACATTTCACTTTCCCCAACTCACCGCCCCAACCACTGCGGCTCTTCGGAGTGGAATGGAAACAAACACCAAAACCCAGTCTCAGCTTTGTAAGTCTTCAGGAAATAAGAAAACTGTCCATCCCTTCGGATCTTCCATCCTGGGCTGACAGCCTTGATTTTAAATGGCTGTCCAGTCAGTGCCGATTCGTTTTGGCTGAAAAAATCTTCCTTATCTCATCCCAGCATTTCTTGCCACAGAGACCTGTGTGGCAGAGTTCATGTATATATTTCCTTGTATGGCATTTTGTAAATAACATTCGTTTGCTGGTTGTTTGTATCGGGTATTTCAGGTTCATTAGCCCCTGTTTAAGTGTGTTGGTAGGTTTGTGGGCTACCATGATGCTGAGAGGGTTGAGTTGTCTGGACATCATTTCCCAGATGTCTTTAATGTAAAGTAATGTGCTAGGGTTTCTGTAGACGTTGTGTCTACTTGTGTCAGTTTGTTGATGTGAAATCGGCACACTGGGTTTATTGGGTAGGCAAAAGTGAGGACTGTAGATGCTGGAAACCAGAGTTTAGATCAGAGTGGTGCTGGAAAAGCACAGCAGGTCAGACAGCTTCCGAGGAGCAGGAAAATCGACGTTTCGGGTAAAAGCCCTTCATCAGGAATAGAGGCAGGACGCTTCCAGGGTTGGCGAGATAAATTGGGGGCTGCTGGGCCAAAGGTAGCAAAGAGTACAATAGGTGAATGGGGTTGGGGACATCGGTGACAGGTCAGAGAGCAGGGTGGAGCGGATAGGTGGGAAGGGAGATTGACAGGTAGGACAGGTCCTGAGGACAGCGCTCAGCTGGAAGGTTGGAACTCAGGTAAGGTGGGGGGAGGGGAAATGAGGAAACTGGTGCAGTCCACATTGATGTCCTGGGGTTGAATGTATCCGAGGCAGAAGTTGGGGCGTTCTTCCTCCAGGCATCGGGTGGGGAGGGAGGGGCGATGGAGGAGGCCCAGGTCCTGCATGTCCCTGGCAGAGTGGGAGGGGAGGTTGAAATGTTGGACCACTGGGCGATGGGGTTGATTATTGCGGGTGTCCTGGAGATGCTCCCTCAAACCCTGCGACTTGACGCTGCGAGGAGTCTCCAGTCTCCTCAATGTGGAAGAGACCACATCGGGAGCAATGGATACAAGAAACAACTTTGGTGGAAGCCTTCTCAATACCGTGACCCGGGTTCGATTTCCGGGCAGGGAAGCAATTTTCAGTAGAGCTGTCAAACTTCGCTGCCGTCTCCCTGGTGGTCTCGTGGTTAAGGATTCAGCGCTTTCACCGCTGCGGCCCGCGTTCGATTCCCGGTCAGGGAAGCAATTTGCAGTGTGCTTTTTTTTTGGCTGCCCATTCTCCTTAAATGCGCTGTAGAGTTACTTATTGGTCTTCGTAGTCACTGGGTGCTGCACTGTGTTGTGGCTCGTTGAAATAGTGCCCTCGTTCAGATTTGTTTGTATGTGAAGGGATGATTACTTCTGTACCTTAGTACTTGGTTCGTGTGTGTGGCTTTCCTGCAGAGGCTGTTTTGAATTTATCATTGACTGTTCGGTCTACTGTGCCATCTGGAAATGGCACTTTGTTGTTGTTCTCCTCTTTTGTGAATTTTATGCCAGGAAGGAGATTGTTGATGGTGTTGTAGATTTCCTCTAATTTGTTTCATTTTTTGATGTCAGAAGTGTTTCATGGGCGTTTCGTTGATTTGTTTGTAGGGCTTGTTACTGAATATGAAGTGGGTGATAAGGCACAGTTCCACGAGGTTGACAGTGTTATCTTTGCTGCTGAAGTTGGTTCTGTGTTTTTGTCTTTAGTTCTTCGAGTAGTGTCTTCAGTTTTCTTTGGCCACGTTGATGTTAATAGATTGAACAGGGCTGTTATGTCAAAGGACAACATTATTCCATCCTCTTCTATCTTCGTGTCTTTGGTGTTCAGGAATTCTGAGATGGAGTAAATGGAGTGGCATGAATCTTCGACTTGGTGTTTTAGTCCTCAGTGGAGGCCTTTGACTAGTCTGTATATTGGTGTTCCAAGTAGTGAGACTATGGCCTGAGGGGGGCTCCTAGTTTGAAAAAGAGGAGAACAACAATAAACTGCATTCTTAGATGTCACAGTAGAGCGAACAGTCAATGGGGAACTTCAAACGAGCATCTACAGAAAAACAACACACACAAACCAAATACTTAACCACAGAAGCAATCATCCCAACAACAACAAGCGAAGCTGCATCAGGACATTATTTCAACGAGCCACTACACACTGCAGCACAGAGAAACTACGAAGACCACAAGAGAAATACGTATATAGTGTATTTAAGGAGAACGCGTCCCCAATAAACCCATTCCGCCGATTTCTCAGTGATGCTTCCAAGCTCACTCTCAAAAATTCGGTTTGTCCCTCCATTCTTTCCTGTTTGTTTTTTGTGGGTTTTGAAAGCGTTCCCAATCCTCTGACTGAGTATTGGAGTTGGGAAGGTAAAAACAATGACTGCAGGTGCTGGAAACCAGATTCTGGATTAGTGGTGCTGGAAGAGCACAGCAGTTCAGGCAGCATCCAAGTAGCTTTGAAATCGACGTTTCAGGCAAAAGCCCTTCGTCAGGAATAAAGGCAGTGAGCCTGAAGCATGGAGAGATAAGCTTATCTCTCCATGCTTCAGGCTCACTGCCTTTATTCCTGACGAAGGGCTTTTGCCCGAAACGTCGATTTCGAAGCTGCTTGGATGCTGCCTGAATTGGAGTTGCGAAGTTATGTTGTGGCTGTACAGGACATTTGTGAGAACACTTTTAGAATATTGTGTGCAATTCTGGTGTCCCTCCAATCAGAAGGATATTGTGAAATTTGAAAGGGTTCTGAGGCACCAATGGGTCCACAGAGGGGAAGAGGCCCTTCTACTGCCCTGAGTGTGGGAAGGCCTTCAGTGATTCCTCTGCCCTGCTGACGCACCAGTTGGTCCACACCGGGGAAGGCTGTTCTCCCGCCCCAAGTGCGAAATGGCCTTCAGCAGTTCTTCCCATCTGTTGAGACACCAGTGGGTCCACACTGAGAGGCCGTTCTTCTGCCCCAACTGCAGGAGGGGCATTGCTCTTTCCTCCGATGTACTGGCCCATTGGTGTGTCCAAATGGTAGAGAGGTCGTTCAGTTGCCCTATGTGCAGGAAGGCCTTCAGCCATTCCTCGGCCCTGCTGAGGCACCAGTCTATCCACACCGGGGAGAAGCCATTCTCCTGCCCCGAATGTGGGAAGGTCTTTACCTGCTCATCCACACTGCTGAATCACCAGCTGGACCACACGGGCGTGTTGGGGGGGGGGGGGGACAGTGGCGGAGGAGGGGAGGCCATTCTGCTGCCCTAAGTGTGGGAAGGCCTTCAGCAATTCCTCTGCCCTACTGAAGCACCAATGTGCCCACACCTGGGAGATGCCCTCCAGCTGGACCGAGTGTGGGAAGAGGTTCATGTTTTCCTACAACTTGCGGAAGCACCAGCGGGGGCACCAGCGCTCCCAGCAATCAGATCCTACCAGTGATGATGCCTTCAGTCACCTCCCAGGTCTGAACCTCCTGCCATTTCTGACAGTGGGTGCAGTGGGAGAGTCGGTGGGCTGTTTTAGTCTTCTGCTGGACTGCAATTGCCTTCCCAACACCCCACAATCACAACTCCATGGTGGCTCAGGGTTAGCACTGCTGCCTCATGGCACCAGGAACTCAGGAATAATTCCACCCTTGGGAGTCTGTGTGCAAGTTATGGAGGATAGGAAAATGGATCTGAGTGGGTTAGTTTTCCGAAGATCAGTGCAGATCTGTTTGGCTGAAGGACCTGTTTCCACATTGTGGGGGTTCTATGATTCTATGAGCTTTGCCTTCAGTGGACACTGTTGCTCATTGAGCCCGGGACTGCACATTGCCAACGAAATGATCCAGAGAAACCTAAGACCGCAAGACCATCGGAGAAGAAGTTTGGCCTACTCTGCCATTCGTTAGTAACAAAAGTATTGGATGAGATTAGCTACAGTGTGGAAACAGGCCATTTGTCCCAACAAGTCCACACCGACCCTCCGAAGTGTAACCCATCCAGACCCATTTCCCTCTGACTAATGTACCTAACTCTATGGGCAATTCAGCATGGCCCATCCACATGACCTGCACATCTTTGGTTTATGGAAGAAAACAGGACCACCCAGAGAAAACTCACTCAGACATTGGGGGAAAGTGCAAATTCCTCACAGACAGCCACCCAAGGCTGGAATCAAATCTGGGTCCCTGGCGCTGCGAGGCTGCAGTGGTAATCACTGAGCCACTACATATTGCAACCCGAAGTTGGCAAGCCGGGGGTTGGGAGAATACAGCAAACCAGGTAGCACCAGGATGTGGAGTAGTCAGCGTTTTGGGTATTAACCCTTCTTCATGACTGAAAGAGTGACTTATCTATGAGAAAAGATTTACATGAATGTTGCTGGGGGTTGGAAGGTTTCAGCTGCAGGGAGCGGCTGAATAGCGTGGGGTTGTTTTCACTGGAGCATCGGAGGCAGAGAAGGGACCTAATACCGGTTATAAAATCATGAGGGGCATTGACAGTGTAATAGACAATGTCCTTTCCTTGGGTAGGGGAGTCCAGAACTAGAGGGCACAAGTTTAGGGTAAGAGGCGAAACAAATTAAAGGGACAACTTCTTCGTGCAGAGAGTGGTACTTATATGAAATGAGCTGCCAGAGTATATGGGTCAGGTGCTGTCAAATGGGAGTAGATTAATATAGGATATCAGGTCAGCATGGACAAGTTGGACCGAAGGGTCTGTTTCCATGCTGTACGTGTCTCTGACTACTGGTCCTGATGTAAGTTTAAAATAGAGTCCAAGTAACTTTGAATAGTTCAATCTTGTTGAGCTCACCTCCTGAAAAGTTTCAGATGAATCCCTCTGAGAGATACTGTTTAAACATGCTGAGTTGGACAAAGTATCCCATCAAGTTCAACACAAACCCAGAGTTGAAGAAGTCAGAAGTCGGAACACCAAGGGGACCAAAACTGATCACAATATTCCAGGTGCAGCCTCATCAACGTCCTGTATAACGACAACATAACTTGCCAACATCTGTACTCAGTTCCCTAACTGATGAAGGCCAGTGTGCTGAAACCTTTCTTCACTGCCTTATGTACCGATGTGAACAGAGATATAGGACCTACTTTAAACTGATCCACGGTCCAGCTGCTGGGAGCACAGAAGTAGAGAATTGCTGCGTGAGTGTGCTGGGTAGATAACCCAGAGGTCGATGGGTAAAAACCATGTGATTCTATTGCTCAATGTCTCTGTAAGCTGCTTTCATATACAAAGGTTCTCTGTTCTGTATCTTGCCTTTGCATCTGTTTCCCAAAGCTTCTTCAGTGGAGGCGTGGCCGCTGGAGCCCAGGAACCCCCCGGCGCTGGAGGAAGGTCCAAGCTCCAAGAAGCGCGGGGTACGGCTGGAAGCTGGATTTGCTCAATGCTTGTATTTTTAACTCATTTAAATGGTACCTACTGTATGGGGCTATGGTTTACATTAAAACCAAAGGATCATATCAGAGTGTTTATATTTAGCAGTGGTGGTTGGTAAAATGCACTTTCTGGGGGAGCACTTTCTATGATGCTGCATTTCTCGCCTTCTGCCCTTCCCCCATTTCTTATCTCCCATCTTGATTTTATATTTTTTTGGTCAAATTTAATTTCAGATTAATCAGACTTGCGATTCACTGTGTGCTATTAATTTGTTTGTTCGAATAGTTCAAGTCAAAATTAATGCTGTAATTTAATTTCTGATGTCAGAGTTTGACATTGAATGTGCAGGTGTGAATACCAGTAAGTTGTGAAAATAAATCAAGAACTTGTGGTTTTTAACAAAAAGAGCAGTTCACTGATATTCATGGCATCGTCTCATTTGGGAGTGATGATTCAAATCTAACCAACAAACCGTTTCATGCAGTCATCCAATTGAATAAAAATTTTCTTTAATTTAATAAAAGAAAATAATTCTGGCAGGCTAAGACTTATGCAATGTATTAATAAGATTATGTCCATTGCTCGCAATATGGTCTCAACCACATTGGGGAAACTGGATGCCAACTAACCGAATATTTCAGGGAACAACTCTTGGACTCTAATTCTAACCGACACACCCCCCTGTGGCTAAACAATTTATCCCACCCTCCTCTAGCTTATCTCTCCACGCTTCAGGCTCACTGCCTTATTCCTGATGAAGGGCTTTTGCCCAAAACGTCGATTTCACTGCTCGTTGGATGCTGCTTGAACTGCAGTGCTCTTCCAGCACCACTCTTCCAGTATTTGGTTTTCAGCATCTGCAGTCATTGTTTTTACCACTTTAACTCCCCCTCCCATTCCACCAAGGACATGCAAGTCCTGGGCCTCCTCCACTGCCAACCTCTTCCTACCCGACACTTGTAGGAAAAACACCTCAACTTCTGCTTTAGGACCCTCCAACCACATGGTATCAATGCAGTTTTCATCAGTTTCCTTATTTCCTCTCCCCCACCTTGTCCCAGATCCAACCTTCCAATTCGACACCAACCTCTTGACCTGTCATACCTGTCCACCTTGCTTCTCACCTATTTACTCCACCCTCATCTCTGACCTATCACCATCAATTCCTACCTCCATCTACCTATTGCACTCCCAGCTGCCTTCCCTCCAGCCCCACTTCCTTCCCATTTATCTCTCAGCCCCCTTGGGCCACCCTTTATTCCTGATGAAGAGCTTATGCTCTAAACCAAGACTGTGATGAAGCAACATCCTCAACAAATAGGAAATAGCTCCCAAGTCAGATTTCATCCCCTCTTCTGTTTCCCAGTTCTTTCAGAAATAAGGAATGTCTTTTTCTTCCACTAGAAAGTGGTCTTCCCCTTTGTGCTGTCTGAAGTGTTATCCCTCACCACTCCTTCAGACACCTTTTAAGAATCCTTTCAACCTGTTTTTCTAACAATTGTGGAGGTGACCAAAAGCAAACATTTCACTCCTCCTCAATGTCCCATTTCTCCTCCTATGAGCCATTTTGTCATGTTGTCTCTGTTACAAGCAGCCGAGTGCACTTGGTTTCTGAATTGAAATTTGGCCATTGAAGTGAACAGGATTAATATTTATCGATGGCGAGCTGTGTTTGCACTAACTGTAATTTTCCATCAATATGATGCCTTTTGTTCCACCAAAACTGGAAACAATGATCTGTGTTTATATTGCAGTCGGATGTAGAAAATCATCCCAGCGATCTTCACGTTATTATAGTTTACTGAGGCCATAACAGCATTGCGTGGCTGTTTGATGTGACTAAAACCTGGATGGCAATCTCTAGATTATGTTGTAAAAATATCGGTATAATGTTATTCACACTGCGCTGTCACCAACTGAACGAAGCGGCTGTGTGTTTAAATCCCGTGATGAACAGTTTGTGTTCGACTTCTCACATTGCGGGGAGCTGAGCACTTACCCAAACAATAGGCACGCCACCTCCCTGACACAGTGTTCACAAATCAAACTGACAGCAAAGATTCACACGTGATGGACAGCTTCTGCAAAGAACTTTCGATATAACCGACGCACTCCTTTCTTCATTTGAAATGTTAGGTGTTGATTGTAGTGAGCCTGACGTGATTTGAACACGCAACCTTCTGATCTGGAGTCAGACGCGCTACCGTTGCGCCACAAGCTCACAGATGGCCCATGCGCTCTATTCATGCTTAAGGGAAGTGATCGCACTACAATGATTTTACGTTCATGTCTGTTCTGTTTCTCCCCCTTCTCCTTCTGTCTCTCGAAACAATTTCCAACTCTCTCTCAATAAAAATCTGAAAGAACTGCGGATGCTGTATATCAGGAACAAAAAACAGGAGTTGCCGGTGACCCTTCCACAGAATTGATGGTGATTGGGAACATGTCGGTTTATATTCAGGAGATATTGTGGGAGGAAGGCGGAGATCAGGACAGAGTCCAAAGCGAAGGAAGAACTGTTGGACAGAAAAAGGTGTTGATAACGATCTGTGTGGGAGGGTGAATAACTGTGAGGGTGAATAATGGAGACTGTTCGTGGTTAAGTAGTGTGGAATGACAGACTATGTGCTAGCAAGGCTTGGTGTGTGTGGAAGGGACGGGGATACTATGGAGTTCAGGCCCTAGAATTACTGAGTTCGGTAGTGGTACCGGAGGGATGTATGGTCCCCAAGTGTAATATTCGGTGCTCTTCGTTCTGCTGGTGCTGAGCTTCGCTGGGACACTACAGCAAACCTGAGACAGAGATGTTTGCCAGGGAACAGGGTGGGGTGTGGAATTGGCAGGCAACTGGAAGCTCAGGGACTTTTTTGCCGGCAGAAAGTAGATGTTCTGTGCAGCAGTCACCCAGTTTATGCTTCGTTTTCCCCAATGTAGATGAGGCCACATTGTGAGCAGCAAATGCAGTCGACTGGGTTGTGGGTAGTGCAGGTAAAGTGCCGCTTCACCTGGAAGGTAAGTTTGGGCCCTTGGATAGCGAGGAGGGAGCAGGTAAATGGGCTGGTGTCACACATTCTGCGGTTGCAGGGGAAAGTGCAACTCAACCTGTAAGTTTACTTTGAGAAAATCCTAGACTTGAACTCCCAAGTCTCTTTGCATTTCGGATTTCTGCATTTTCTCCCCATAATCTTCTGTTCCAACAGTGACTGTCTAGTGTCAGGGCAGCACCAGTGATTTCCTGACATATGGATTGTATTTGGGGATACCATGGAATGTCAGGAATTGCGAGTATCTCAGGAGCAATCATTATTCCTGGAGGAGGCAGAGAGGAATGTAAACTCCGGAACTTTGATAACTTCATGAGGCAGCAATAAATCTTTCTGAACCAAGAAACGAAAGGGCCAATGAGAAACTGCTACAAGGGAGTTAACAAATAACATACATTAACTATCGCTGGGAAGGAGGAGGCAAAATAAATGAGCTGTTTCTTTGGACAGATGAGATAATGGTGTTTAATAACTGTGTGGCAAAAGGACAATTAATTCTGCCTGTAGAAGGAAGGCCTTGGCATAAACGGGTTAATCGCAGGACAGTCTGTTTCAAACAGGTGGAAACCCCTCAAGGATAAGAAGGTAAGCTACAGACCTGAGGTCTCCAGAAGTGTGGGGAGGTGGTGTCAGAATCTAAAGAAACGTGACACCACAAATTTGAAAGTGAGGGAACTCCACCAGAAATCAACTCCAGAATGATTTAGCAGCAGTACTTGGAAGAACAACACGGCATCAAACACTTGTAAAGTTCCAGAGATGGGCACTGTTGGTGGAAACAATGTTATATTCCACCATCACTTGGGTGATAGCCAAGATGGCGGGCTGGTGGGGGGGGGGGGGGGGCGGGTGTGGTTCGGGGGGAGAGAGAGGCTGAACTTGCTTACTTGAGGGATTCTATTTTTTGGTTGCTACCTACAATAAAGTGTAAATCATTGTTTCAACAGTTGGTTGTCTGTGCAGTTTCTGAGTCAGTATTCAAATTAAAGCGATTCACCCACAACCAGAGTGAGAGGCTGGGATTAATAATGACTCCTTTGCATTCAGCAGGACGGCACATCAATACTGTTATAAAGCGAATGCTGAATCCCCTCCCCTCTCTGAGATCTCAAACCAAAACACCAAAAGAGGAGTGCATTGCCCTATAATCTATAAAATTAGTGTTGAAAAGTGGTGTCATCTGCTCTCGTCTTAAAAACAAAAATAAATCCCTGTCACTTTAAAATCAAGGAAAAGTAATTTACGTATCCAATTTGAATGGAGAACAACTGAACTAAACTATTAACAAACCAAATAAATCCCTTCGAACTACTGACAATTCTGTCATAAAACAGGATTCTTGCTGTTCCAATAAATACAAGACCCACTAATATAACAAGAAATAGAATTTAGTCTCTCAGATTACAGCCAGGTTACATGTCTTCCAGGATATTCAATGCATCCTTCTATTGAATCTTTTGTCAGGAATGTCTCCTCCAATTCCTGCCCTTCTGGTTTTTTTTGTAAATGATGCTGACTCATTCACAGATGACTGTCAGAGCTGATGTCTCTCTCTAGTGCTGAGGACTCTTAGCTCTAGCAATGGGGAGTTAGATCTGGGGCTCTGTCCTTGATGCGATATTGAGTTTTAACAATAGGATTGGTCCTCTGTTGTCAGGTTTAGATTTAATAGGTTCTGGTAGTCAAAGGACCTGATTTAAATTAATTGTCTAAATTGAAATGTCATTATCTTGGCCCGCTAACTGTACCAACTTTTAATAGAAATGGTTCAGCTTGTGTGCTCTCTGTTGTGATGATGTTACTCCTTTAAGAAGATTATGTCGTTCTTGATTTTTTTTCCCAAGAGGGGTTGTAAAAGGCAGAGGGTCTGATTCGTTTGAGCGAAGTGACTTCACTAATGGCCAACAGGTATTGGCAAAGGCACCAAAGGGTTGAGATATTTTTTTTCTTGAACGCTTCGACCGCAAAACCGTCTGTAAGGTCACCCCTCAGCCTCTGACCCTCCAGGGAAAATAGCCCCAGTCTATTTCAGCCTCTTGCAGCAGCTCAAACCCACCAACCCTGGTCGTATATTTGTAAGTCTTTTTAGAACGCTTTCATGTTTCACAACTTGTTACAAACATGTCGACTAATTCAGAGAAGCCTCTCAAATACAGCTGTAAATGGAGAAAGTGTGTTTAATAATGAGTCATGAATAAAGGCTGTATTAATCTTTTATTGTGAAGTTTTACTCCTACATCTCCAAACAGAGCATACAAACCTGGTCAGAAGCAGCCTATGGGATTTAAGACACTATTGGCTGTTTTCCAATGAGAACTGACTTTGCACAGAAACCATAGATATTTTACATGAAAGGGGTATCATTCGTTTTAAGGTCAGGTACATTTAAGTGGCACTGCATTGGCTTAGAAATGAGAGATCCTTGACACACACACAGCTGGACTCATCACTGCGCCATTATTAACAAATTGGAATTAAGGCTGGGATGTTTTCCCCTGGAGCAGAGGAGGATGAGAGGCGAAGTTTATAAAACCGTGAGTGTTATAGATAGGGTTAAGGATTGTTGTCTCTTCCCAAGTGTGGGGGAATTTCAAGACTGGGGACACATTTGTATGATGAGTGGGGGCACATTTGTATGGTGAGAGGGGAGAGATTGTAAAATGTTTGTCCCACATAATTTTTCAGAGTGTGGTTTGCGTATGGACTGGGCTGCGAGTGGAAGTGGTTGAGGTAGGTACATTAACAACAGTTAAAATACATTTGGTCAAATACATGGAGAGGTAAGGCTTAGAAGGATAATTGCCAAGTGCAAGGAAATGGGGCGACAGTTTATGGACATTTTGGTCGGTGTGGACCAGTTTGGGCCGATGGGCCTGTTTCCATGCTGTAGCACTGATTCGTGTCTCTTTGTCGCTCCAACAGTTTTGAGTTTTCAGATGAACATCTCACTGAATCAGCCTGAATAAAATCTGATCTCAATAGTCAACTCTGATGTGGAAGTGCTGGTGTTGGATTTGGCTGGACAAGGGCAGAAGTCACACGGCACCAGGTTAGAGTCCAACAGGTTTATTTGAACTCACGAGATTTCAGAGCACTGCTCCTTTGTCGGTGAAGTGATGAAGCAGCAGCATTGAAGAAGGAGCAATGCTCCTAAAGCTTGTGATTTCAAATAAACCTGTTGGTCTGTAAGCTGGTGTTGTGTGACTTCTGATGTCTTCAGCTGTGGGTTTGTGTCGAACTTAATGGGATATTTTGTCCAACTCGGCATTTTTAAACAGTAAACTTGGAGGGATTCATTTGAAACCTTTCAAGAGGTGAGTTCAACAAGACTGAACTATTCAAAGTTACTTGGACCCATTTTAAAACTTACATCAGGACCGGTCGACATAGAGATATACAGCACGGAAACAGAACCTTTGGTCTAACTCATCGATGCTGACAAGACATCCTAAATTAATTTGGTCCCATTTGTTAGTATTTGGCCCATTATCTTTCTAAACCCTTCCTGTTCATGTCCGAAACCAGATGCCTTCTAAGTGGTATAATTGTACCAGCCTCCACTTTCTCTGGAAACTCATTCCATACACGCACTATCCTCTGCGTGAAAACATTGCCCCTTACGTCCCTTTAAATCTCTCACCCAGCCAAATAGCCTCTCCCTGCAGCTCAAACCCTCCAACCCCCGGCAACATCCTGGTAAATTGTTTCTGATACAGAAGTCAATGTTTTGCGAAGAACCCTTCTTCAGTCCTGAAGGAGGGTTAATACCTGAAACACTAACTTCACCTCTTAATGCTACCTGGCTTGCTGCGTTCTCCCAGCCTCCTGCTTACCTACTTTGGATTCCAAAAACCTCAATGTTTTTTTTGTTTCTAACAAATGGCAGAGCAGTCTCAATGGGCTGAATGGCCTAATGTCTGCTCTTGTGATCTTTGCTTTCTGCGGATCGTTTCAGTGGGAACGTGTAGTCCCGGACCCCGAGTAGCGTTGCCCACTGGAAGCAAAGTTTATGGAATCACAGAATCCCTACAGAATGTAAACAGGCCCTTTGGCCCAACAAGGCAACACCAACCCTCCGTAGAGTTACCCACCCAGACCCATTCTCTTAACCCTATTACTTTACATTTACTTGGAGAAAGTGACGACTGCAGATGCTGGAGATCACAGTCGAGAGTCTGGTGCTGGAAAAGCACAGCAGATCAGGCAGCATCCGAAGAGCAGGGGAATCAATGTTTCAGGCATCATTGCTGAGGAAGGACTTATGCCCAAAACGTCGATGCTCCTGCGCTTCAGATGCTGCCTGACCTGATGTGCTTTTCCAGCACCACACCTTTGACCAGTCTACATTTACCCCTAACTCATGCACCACGCTTACACATCCCTGAACACTATGGACAATTTAGCTCGGCTAACTCACCCTAACTTGCACATCTTTGTATTGTGGGAACAAACCGGAACACCCTGAGGAAACCCATGCAGACACAGCAGGAGAACGTACAAACTCACCACAGGCAGTCACCCCAAGAGTAGAATCAAACTCGGTCCATGGCTCTATGAGGCAGCTGTGCTAACCACTGAGCCACCATGCCGCCCTGAGCCACTGTGGGTTTGCAGTTGGGGGTGCGAGGCAGTGTGCAGTCCATAATTTTTTTTTTAAAAAGCCCACCAACTTTCCCACTGCACCCATTGCCAGAGTGGGGCACAAGGTTTAGTCCACAGTAGCGTCACTGGCCGTATCCGATTGTTGGGAGCACTGGTGCACCCGCTGGTGTCTTCGCAAGTTGCTGGAAAATGTGAACCTCTTGCCACACTCAAGACAGCTGAATGACCTCTCCCCTGTATGGACCTGCCCGTGGGTCAGCAGAGCAGAAGAATTGCTGAAGCCCTTCCTGCACTCGGCAATAGAACGGCCACTCTCCTGTGTGAACCTGCCAGTGGGGCAGTATGTGGGAGGAGCGGTTAAAGTGTTTCTCGCACTCTGGGCAGGAGAACGGCTTCTCCCCGGTGTGAACCCAATGGTGTATCAGCAGGTGGGAGGAATTGCTGAAAGCCTTCCCGCACTCGGGACAGCTGAAGGACCATTCCCACGTGTGAATCCGCTGGTGGGCCACGAGGTTGGAGGAGACCGCAAAGCCCTTCCCGCACACTGAGCAGGGGAATGGCTTCTCCCCGGTGTGGACTTGCTGGTGGGTTAGCAGTTGGGAGGGCTGGGTAAAGTCCTTCCCACACTCACGGCAGGCAAATGGCCTCTCCCCAGTGTGGACCCGCTGGTGTGTCAGCAGGGAGGAGGAACTGCTGAAGCCCTTCCCACATTCAGGGCAGGGGAACGGCTTCTTGCCTGTGTGGACCCACTGGTGCCTCAGCAGGGCAGAGGAATCGCTAAAGGCCTTCCCGCACTCGGGGCAACTGAATGGCCTCTCCCCCGTGTGGACCCGCTGGTGCTTCAGTACATCAGAGGATTTGCTGAAGGACTTCCCACAATCAGAGCAGGGGAAGGGCCTCTCTCCGGTGTGGACACGCTGGTGCGCCAGTTAATGCGAGGAGTGGGTGAAGCTGTTTCCGCACTCGGGGCAGGTGAATGGTCTCTCCCCAGTGTGGACCCAGCGGTGGACCAGCAGGTGGGAAGAGCGGATAAATCCCTTCCCACACTCTGGGCAGGAGAACGGCCTCTCCCTGGTGTGACTGCGCTGATGAATTTCCAGGGCAGATGGGACACTGAAGCCTTTCCCGCAGTCACCACACTTCCACGGTTTCTCCATGGGGCGAGATTCCTCTGGTTTCTCCATGGACAAAGCTTCAGCTGCACACAAACGCATGCACAACCCCTCCCTGCCGTGAATTCCTCTTTCCAGGCTGTATAATTGTTACAGGCTGCACACTCAATGCGCTGCCACATTAGCGTCTCTCATCCAGCTCCACTGATGCTGAAAACGTACTGAAACAGAAACCAAAGAGTTTCGCTCCTTCTCATAGAATCATAGTCGAAGATCGTTACAGTCCCAATGGATTGATTGATTGTCTGTCATTGACGTGAAAATGAGGACTACAGACTCTGGAGAGTCAGTCAAAATGTGTGGTGCTGGAAATACACGGCAGGTCAGGCAGCATCTAAGGAGCAGGAGAGTTGCTGTTTCGGCCATAAGCCCTTCAACTACTGAATTTGAAGCTTCAGTCTTCAGATCTTCAAATGCACTGGTTAAAAAAAGATTATGAAAGTCATCACTGTCAGTTAGGGTAGAAATTCAGAACAAGCAATTCTACTTTATGTGGAACATGCTTTTCTTTTGTAATTCCATGAAATTGAAAATACCATTTACCCTCCTCCGATTGCTCTACATTTACACCTGATTAATGCATCTAACCTACACATCCTGGACACGATGGACAATTTAACATGGCTAATTCACCCAAACATGCACATCTTTGGATAGTGAGAAGAAACAGGTGCACTGGAAGAAATCCTCCGCAAACACCAGTTGGAGAATGTGCAATATCCACACAGACAACGGCCCCGAGGCTGGAATCATACCTGAGGCCATGGTGCCATGACGCAGCAGCACGAACCACTGAGACACTGTACCTTCCCTTTCCAGCCCCGCCACCAAGTCATTCAGCTTAAGTTCAAGCAAAGCACTACGTTTGATTTTCGCTTCACGCTCACTGAGCTTTCAGCCGGTCCCCACTTCCTGTACGAGAAATGCAAAGAGCTGGGGGATGCCACATAGAATCCCTGCAGTGCGGAATGAGGCCATTTGGCCCAACCAGTACATACCAACACTCTAAAGAGTAACCCACCCACACCCATTTCCCTATTCCCATCATTCTCCATTTACCTCCGACTAATATACGTAACCCACACATTCCTGAACACTATGGGACAATTTAACATGGCCATTTTCACCCTAACCTGCACATCTTTGGACTGTGGGAAGAAACCGGCGCACCTGGATGAAACCCACACAGCTACGGGGGGGGGGGGGGGGGGGGGGGGACAATGTGCAAACTCCACACAGACAGTCACCTGAATCTGGAATCAAATCCTTCTCCCTGGTGCGGTGAGACAGCAGTGATAACCACTGAGCCAGCGTGCCGCCCATGTGTGCTGAAAGAGATGCAATGTGGAACTTTATTGACTGTACCGCACAGTGGATTGTTGAGTAAGGTCGAGTCTCGAAGGATCGAGAAAGAGGTAGCCAACATTCAGGAGCGCATTGCGACAGATGCTGGAATCCGTCCTGAAAACAACAAATACTGGAGATCACAGCTGGTCAGGCAGCGTCCACATAGAGAGAGCAAGCTGGCATTACAGGTTCAGATGACTCTTCATAGAGATTTATAAAATCCTGATGGATACAGAGAAGATGAATGTCAGGAGTCGTTTCCCTGGAATGAGGGATTTCAAGACTAGCAGACATATTTTTAAGGTGAGAACAGAAAGATTTAAAAACAAAATAAGGGGCAACATTTTTACACAGAGTGCTTCATGTGTGGAATGAATTTTCAGAGGAAGTGGTAGATGTGCTTAGTCACAGCATTTAAACATTTGGATAAGTACACGAATAAGAAATGTTTCACAGGATATTGGGCCAAGCACTTGTAGGTGGGACTAGTTTAGTTTGGGATTATAGTCGACATGGACTGGTTGGACCGAAGGATCTGTTTCCTGACTGTGTGACTCTGACTGGATACAGTGGATATGGGGAAGATGTTTCCACCAGTAGGACAGACAAGGACCAGAGGACATAGGCTCAGGGTGAAGGAATGGTCTTCAGAACTGAGATGAGGAGGAATTTCTGCAGCCAGAGGATGGTGAATCTGTGGATCTCATCGCTGCAGAGGGCTGTGGAGACCAAGTCATTGAAGGCATTTAAGACAGGGATAGATAGGTCCTTGATTAGAAAGGGGATCAAGGATTATGAGGAGAAGGCAACAGAATGGGGTTGAGAAACATATCGGTCATGATCGACTAGTGGAGCAGGCTCAATGGGCCAAATGGCCTCATTTTGCTCCTGTGTATTGTAGTGGTAAACCTGGGCAAATCGTGGAGGTGGTTTTCATGAACAATTTCAGAGTCCTGAAGAAAAATTGTAAAGACGTGCAGCACAGAAGCAGACCCATTAGTCCAACCCATCCATGCCGACCAGTTATCCTAACCTAATCTCGTCCCATTTGCCAGGACATGGCCAATATCCCTCTAAACCCTTCCTATTCATATACCCATCCAGATGCCTTTTAAATGCTGTAATTGTACCATCTTTCATCACTTCCTCTGACACTCATTTCATATATGCACCACCCTCTGCATGAAACATTTGCCCCTGAAGTCCCTTTTAAAGTCTTTCCCCTCTCACTCTAAACCGATGCCCCCTAGTTCTGGACACTACAAACAGGGAAAAGACCTTGCCTGTTTCTAAAATCATGAGGATTATGGATAGATTAAACATCTGGAAGGACACACCTCCCCCCCCCCCCCACCCCCACAAGCCTCTAACGCTTCAGGAAAACAGCCCCAGTCTATTCTGCCTCTCCAGATAGCTAAAATCCTCCAAACCCGGCAACATCCTTGTAAATCTTTTCTTAACCCTTTCAAATTTCACAGCATCCTCCTGTTAGGATGTAGACCAGAATTGCACACAATATTCCAACAGTGGCTTAACCAGTGTTCTGTACAGCTGCAAGATTACCTCACAATTTCTGTACTCTATGCTCTGACCAACAAAGGAAGGCATACCAAATGCCTTCCACACTGTTCTATCTACCTGCAACTCTACTGTTAAGGAGCTACAAACATGCACACCAAGGTCTCTTTGTTCAGCAACACTCCCTCGAATCTTACCTGATTTGCTTTTCCAAAAATGCAGCACCTCACATTTATCTAAATTAAACTCCATCTTCCACTCCTTAGCCCATTAGCCCATCGAATCAATATACCATTGTGATCTGAGGTAACCTTATTTGCTGACCACTACACCTCCAATTTTAGTATCATCTGCAAACTTACTAACTCTACCTCTTATGCTCACATCCAAATCATTCATATAAATGATGAAAAGCAGTGCAACCAGCACCAATCTTGTGGCACAACACTGGTCACAGGCCTCCAGGTTGAAAATCAACCCTCCACCACCACCCTCTGTCTTCTACCTTCAAGCCAGATTCTATCCAAATGGCTAGTTCTCCCTGTATTTCTCGAGATCTAACCTTGCTATCCAGTCTCTCATGAGGGACCTTGTCGAACGCCTTTCTGAAGTCCATGGAGATCACGTCTACTGCTCTGCCCTCGTCAATCCCTTGTTACTTCTTCAAAAACCTCAATAAAGTTTGTGAGACATGATTTGTCATGAACAAAGCCATGGTGACTATTCCTAATCAGTCCTTGCCTTTCCAAATACATGTAAATCCCGTCCCTCAGGATTACCTCCAACAACTTGCCCACGGGCAATGTCAGGCTCACTGGTTGATAGTTCCCTGGCTTTTCCTTACCAACTTTCTTAAATATTGGTACGACGTCAGACAACCTCCAGTCTTTCATCACCTCATGTGTGACTATCGATGATACAAATACCTCAGCAAGGGACCCAGCAATCACTTCCCGAGCTTCCCACAGAGTTCTAGGGTACACCTGATCAGATCCTGGGGATTTATCCACTTACATGCATTTCAAAACATCCAGCACCACCTCCTTTGTAATATGGACACTTCTACATTTTTCAAGATATCATCATCTTTTGCCCCAAATTCTATTTCTTCCATGCCCCTCTCGACAGTAAGCACTGATGCAAAATACTTGTTTATTATCTCCCCGATCTCCTGCAGCTCCACACATAGGCTGTCTTGCTGATCTTTGAGGGGCCCCCTTCTCTCCCTAGTTACCCTTTGCTCCTATTTATAAAAACCCTTTGGATTCTCCTTAACTCTACTTGTCGAAGCTATCTCATGTTCCCTTTTTGCCCTCCTGAGTTTACTCTTAAGTATACTCCAACTGCCTTTATACTGTCAGGATTCACTCGATCTCTCCTGTCTATACTTGTCATATGCTTCCTTCTTTTTCTGAACCAAAAGCTCAATTCCTCTAGTCATTCAGCATTCACTACACCTTTCACCCTAACAAGAATATACTGTCTCTGAACTCTCTGTTTCTTATTTTTGAAAGCTTCCCATTTTCTAGCCATCTCTTTACCTGCGAACATCTGCCCCCAGTTAACTTTTGAAAGATCTTGCCTAATACCATCAAAGTTAGCCATCCTCCAATTTAGAGTTGATCTATACTTTATCACTCTTTTATAGTTCATAGAATTATGGTCACTGGCCCCAAAGTGCTCCTCCACTGACAGCTCAGTCACCTGCCCTGCCTTATTTCCCAAAAGTAGGTCACGTTTTGCACTTTCACGAGTCAGAACATCCACTTAATGAATCCGAAAATTTTCTTGTACACATTTGAATTCCTCTCCATCTAAACCCTTAACACTATGGCAGTCCCAGTCTATGTTTGGAAAGTTAAAATCCCTGATCATAACCACCCTATTATTATTACAGATAACTGAAATCTCCTTACAAATTTTTTTCTCAATTTCCCTCTGACTATTAGGGGGTCTATAATAAAATCCCAATCTGGTGATCATCCCTTTCTTATTTCTCAGTTTCACCCAAATAAGCTTCCTGCATGTATTCCCAGGAATATCCTCCCTAAGCACAGTAATATATCCCTTCTCAAAAAAGCCACTCTCCCTCCTCTCCTCCCCCCCTTTCTATCCTTCCAATACAATGTGTGTTCTGGAACATGAAGCTGCCAGTCCTGTCCATCCTTGAACTATGTTTCTGTTACTGCCATAATATCTCAGTGCAAGGTTCCTAACCATCATCTGCCTTCCCTGTTTGGCCTCTTGCAATTGAAATAAATGCAGTTTAATTTACCAGTCCTACCTTGTTCTCTGCTTTGTTCCTTCCTGCTCGGATTGTTTGACTCAGTCCGTTTCCCAACTGGACCAGTCACAGATTGATCCCTTTCTTCGCTGTTTCTCTGGGTCCCAGCAACCCCAGCTCCCTGCCACCATCCCCCCACCCACCCCCACCTTACTATTTTAATTCATCCGGAGCAGGTCTCGCAAATCTCCCAGCAATATATTAGTCCCCTTCCAATTCGGGTGCGATCCATCCTTCTTGTACAGGTCTTTTCCACCCCAGAAGAGATTCCTATATTCACATTTTGGATCCTTTCTCCCATGCACCAGTTCCTCAGCCACGCATTCATCTGCTCTGTCCTCCTATTCCCACCCTCACGAGCAACATTCCCCATTAACTGGTTAATTCCTGGATTGCTTTTCTAAAATTCAACACCTCACGTCCGTCAAAATTAAACTCCATCTGCCAATTCTCACTCCATCAGCCCATTCGATCGATTATAATTTTGTAGCAAACTCTCTTTCCTCCCTTATTCCCTAAAAGCTGAAAATCTCCATCCCACACACTCTCCTTTCATTCTCAATTCACTGAACCTAATCCCTGCTCTGTCTCATCCTGAAGAGTCTGGTTCATGCAGATTAACAGGCCTACACTCGGATGGGGAGGGGGGGGCGGGGTGGGGATTTAATTGAAACATAAGAATGCTGAATGACTTGGACAGAGTGCATGTTGGGGGAAGTGTTTCCATTGGTAGGAAAGATGGGGCCTCGAGGGCACAGCCTTCGAGTAAACGGAAGTTCTTTTCGAACGGAGATAAGGAGAAACTTCTTCAGCCAGACTGTGGCGAATCTATGAAATTCACTGCTACCGAAAGCTGCGCTAGCCAAGTCACTGAGTATATTTAAGACTGAAACGGATAGGCTCTTGAGTATCAAGGGGAGAAAGCTGGAGAATGGGGTTGAGAAACTGATCAGCCATGATTGAATGGTGGAGCAGACCCAGTGGACTGATTGGCCTAATTTCTTTTCCTATCCCTTATGGTCTCTTGCTGTCCGAGACACAGAGAGAAAATTGAGAGCAGGAGTAGGCCATTTGGTCTTTCAAGCCTGCACCAGCATTCAACAGATTATGACTGGATATGAATCTACCTACATTTAGGTTGAGAAACTGAGATTTTTTTTCACTGGAGCATAGGATATTGAGAGGTGACCTTACAGAGGATTATAAAATCACAAAGGATAGCGATGTCCTTTCGCTCAGATGTGAGTTTCAAGATTAGGGAGCATATTTTTAAGGAGAGAGGAGAAAGAGTTTTAAAAAGACATCAGAAGCACCCTTTTTTAAGAGAGTAGTTTGTGTGTGGAATGAATGTCCAGAGAAAGCCCAGAGGTCAGATAAGTTTTCCTTCGTGTAAATCCAAGGAAAGCGATGGGTCAGATGAAGGACCAGGCCGTGCACTCAGAGCATGTGCAGATCAACTGGCAGAGGTCTTCTCGGACATCTTCAACCTCTCCCTGCAGCAGGCCACTGTCCCTGCCTGTTTCAAGAGGGCCAACATCATCCCTGTGCCTCAGAAGACTCATGCAGCACATTTCAATGACTACCTCCCAGTTGCTTGAACTTTGGTGGTCATGAATTGCTTTGAAAAGCTGGTCATGGCATTAATCAACTCCAGCCTCCACACGACTCTTGCCCCACTCCAATTTTGCCTATTGGCAAATTGGTATCCACGTCAGATGCCATATCATTTGCCCTTCCCTCCTCCCGAGAACATCTTGACACCAAGAACAGACACGTAAGAATCCTAAAAGATTGACTACAGTTCAGCCTTTAACACTGTTGTCCCCTCGAGACTGATTACTAAACTTAGTGATCTCGGACTAAGCCCCACTCTCTGCAACTGAATCCTCAGTTTCCTGACCCACAGGCCACAATCAGTGAAGACTGGGGACAATATTTGATCCTCACTAACACTTAACACGGGAGCCCTCCAGGGGTGCGTACTCAGCCCCCTACTGTACTCACTGTATACCCATGGCTGCATCGTGAAAAACCAGACTAATGCCAATTACAAGATCCTCTGGTCAAGTGCTCGTGCCTGAACTGTTGAATCTCCTGCTCCTCAGATGCTGCCTGAACCTGCTGTGCTTTTCCAGCGAACTGGAACCCACTCCTCCAACAGCAGACTTTCTCAATATTTTCGTGGTGAAGGCAGTAGAATCATATAATTCTGACATGCCATTCGGCCCATTGAATTCATACCGACCTTCCAGACAGTACCCCATCCAGATCCACCTGCTGACCCTACAGCCCTGCAGTTCCTCATGGCTAACCCACTCTAATCTGTACACTTCAGCATGGCCGATCCACCCTAAACTGCAGATCTTTGGACTGTGGGAGGAAACTAGAGCAGTCGCAGGTAACCCCCACAGACACAAGGAGGAGGACGTGCCAAAGTCCACACAGACAGTTGCCCAAGGATGGAATCAAACATGGACCCCCTGGCACTGTGAGGCAGTGGTACTAACCACTGAGCCACTATGCCGTCCAGAGTTAGCTTCTAACTTTTCACACACCCGCAGCAGAGGCTCTCTCCTGACACTTGTGGACCACATCTGCTGTAACCTCCCTTTCCCACATCTTCAGCCCTGAGCACATTGTTTCCCGAATCCTGGCACCAGATAGACACCGATGTCATCTGTCCTCCTGCTACCAACTGCAGAGACTGGAGACAATCCCTGTCACTATTTTGTCCCTTACCACCACCTCCCCAATGTTGTTCGTACTCCCAGCACCCTGCCAGTTCGTTCCCCCACTCCCTTGCAGCCCTCTCTCAGATCCCCTTTACCTGCCTGATCCACGCTCACACCTCCTGACCCTGTCCACTGACTCAATCAGAACGGTCTGTCCGGAGAGGAATGACCAACTCCTGGAATAAAATGTCTGGTTATCTTTATCCCCAAAGGTCTGCAGCCTGGCTTCCAGCTCCATCTCTCTGAGCCGAATGTCCACCAGCATGTGTTTGCCCTGGATCACAGCATCCAGAGCCTCCCACCTTCTGCAAATCAACAGACAAGTCCCACCTTACCCTCTCCAACGTGTGTTGTGTAGCTGCTTAATCATTTCTGGTGGCCGAGCAGAGGCTAAGTTCAACTTGGATTCTAAACTTGGGTATCAATAGCCATGAGGATGGCTTCAAATGGACATTTGGTTCATGTCACACAGCAGGTGACTCCACTACACTATACAGTCTCTCTCTCTCTCTCACACACAGACACAGACACACACACACACACACACACACACACACACACTCACACATACTCTCATACACACACGCTTGCACGTAAGTCAATAGTGTGAATTTGCGGAATTATATTTGCAAACACACTATATTTTGCTCAAAAAGTGCACAATCTCCAGGCAGTCAATGCATGTAATATTTTATAAATTCCTACTTTGGAAATAGAACCAGTCTGACTCAAGATTGGGATACTGACAGACTTGAACCTCACACCTTCCATGCATTGTCTGAGCTGTCACTTCTTTTTATAAAATGGAGTCATAGAGTCTTAGAGACGTAAAGCATGGAAACAGACCCTACGGTCCAATCTGTCTACGCTGACCAGACATCACAACCCAATCTAATCCCGCCTGCCAGCACCCAGCCCATATCCCTCCAAACCCTTCCTATTCATATACCCATCCAAATGCCTTTTAAATGTTACAATTGTACCAGCCTCCACCACTTCCTCTGGCAGCTCATTCCATCCACGTATCACGCTCTGCATGAAAAAGTTGCCCCTTAGGTCTCCTTGATATCTTTCCCTCTCACCCAAATGGAATGCCCTCTAGTTCTGGACTCCCCGATCCCAGGGAAAATACTTTGTCTATTTATTCTATCCATGCCCCTCATAATTTTGTAAACGTCTATAAGGTCACCCATCAGCCTCCAACGCTCCAGGCAAAACAGCCCCAGCCTGTTCAGCCTCTCCCTATAGCTCAAATCCTCCAACCCTGGCAACATCCTTGTAAATCTTTTCTGAACTCTTCCAAGTTTCACAACATCTTTCCGATAGGAAGGAGACCAGAATTGCACGCAATATACCAACAGTGGCCAAACCAATGTCCTGAACAGCTGCAACATGACCTCCCAACTCCGGTACTTAATACTCTGACCAATAAAGGAAAGCATACCAAACGCCTTCTTCACTATCCTAATTACCTTAAGTTATCTCGAGGATATGACTTAAAAGCAGTTCTAGGATTTGCATATTAATGAACTGAAACCTGCAATCCATTCTAAAAGATGAAAGACTTAACAACAATCTTGGTTTGTTCAATATATCATTTCAGTTGCATGACACTGATCTTTTGCGATAAATTCTGTGTCTTTTAGCAGCGGTTCGAAAGCTAGTGCTTCCAAATGAACCTGTTGGACTATATCCTGGTGTTATGTGATTTGTAACGTTGTTTCTCATGAACACAGCCACAACACTTCCTGCTGGTGCCAGTAAACATTGCGATGTTGATGAAACGATGCAGTACCTGAAGAGATCTTAACAGTTTCTAACGATACTTGCGACTGATTCACTACTCCTTCTGATTCAAGACTTTGGCAACATAGTGCTGGGAGCTGAGTGAGCAGCTTTGAAACAGAAGCATGTTGGATTTTAAATCTTTCAGTGTCTGAGTCCGAATTTAGGCAACCTTTATTGCGACCCAACTTTGTTACAGCTTCATGATCTCCCCAGCAAAAAAATTACAAAAAGCACCTTTCCTTTTCTTCAACAGCTGAAGCTCAAAGCACACACACACACACATCCCTGACCTCCCCTGCCACCCCAGTTGCTTTACTATTGGTAAGCACTGAGGTGTCCGTTTGTAACTGAATCCTTGGTACAGTCTTAACCCAAAGGAAGTAATGCCTCACTCAGCGATTTCAACCCATACACTATATTCAAGTAAATTTCTCCCCACTCATTTTCCAGGGGCAGGGGTGGGGACAGGGGTTTAAAGTCGACCATATTGCAGAGAGTCTGGAGTCATGTGTAGGCCTGACCGGGTAAAGGATGCATCTGGAACGACTGAGTGAATCCTTTCCCACAACAGCAATTTCCTTCCCGAAATAAACCATGAGTGAATCAGATGAGGATGCGTTCCCCCTGAAAATGGTTTCATCATTAGATTCTGAACTCCAGATTTCTGACTAAATTCCAACCTGCCGTGGCGGGATTCAAACCCGGGAGCTCCCAGAATTGAGTGGGTAATTCACTTGACAATACCCCTTGGCCATTGCTCCTTCATACCAGTGATGACACATGAACTCACTACTGCCTTCGGAAGTTGTCCACCCAACCAAATCCCTTCCTGCAGTCAGGGCAGGAGAACAGCCTCTCCCAGTGTTGACCCACTGGTATGTCTGCAGGGTGGATGAACTCATGAACCCCTTCCTGCAGTGACAGTAGGTGAACGTCCTCTCCCCAGTGCGGACCCAGGAATGTTTCAGCAGGCCAGGAGAATTGACGAATGTATTCCTGCACTTGGAGCAAGTGAATGGCTTCTCCCCGGTGTGAACATGCCAGTGCATCAGCTGGTTGCACAACCAACTGAATCCCTTCCCACACACAGAGCAGGAGAATGGCCTCGCCCCTGTGTGAATGCTTCAATGAGTCTCCAGCACTGATGGGGAAGGGAACCCTTTTCCACAGTCCCCACATTTCCACAGTTTCCCCATGGGGAGAGCTTTCCTTGTGTCGCTCTGGGTTTGAAATTACCAACAGAATGGGTACACAGTCTCTCTCCACCGTGAGGGGTGAGACTTTGATTCCCCAAACTGAGTAACTGATTCAAGCACTTTTCACAGTCAGTGTTTTGAATCTCCCTCACTCGGGTGTCTCCGTATTCTTCCTGCAAAAGTGTCCAAAATCTCTCAAGCAGACAAAAGCGAACATTTCTTCTCAATTGGAATTGTTGCTGATATTCAAGTCCCAATGAATCAAGTGGCTCTGTCAGAAGTTGATGTATCATTTGCTTTCAGATTTCTTTCTATATGTCTTCCTGCAAAAATAAATTCACAAAATACGTGATCCCAGACTGTACTGTTAAATGAACATAACATCGGTGACAATTCCTGTAGTTTGCCAGATGCCTGATCACATATTATCCAGGACACAGAAACCCGAAAACCCTCATGCAGCCAGATAGCCTTAAGTGTGTATGGAGGAAATCTTCATGTCGGTGACAATAACCTGGAACAAGCTGCTGACAAAGGCGCTGAAAATGGAGCTGAATCAAGGACAATGAAAATGAAATGTTAAGGCTACTTGAGAAAAACAGACCAGTAAAGTTGTTGAATGACTTTCTGCTGTCCTATTCAATAAAAAAGATGACAAGAAATACAGAATATAACTTCAGTGCTAGATTAGAATGTGAAAAATAATAGCCACAAAGCTTTTATAACAGCGAATAATATCAGTTATACACCACATGAAGCAACATACGTCCACATTTTATATCAACGTGCCAATCTCTTCGATTCTGCTCCATCCCACGATTAACTACCCTTTTAAATCTGAACACGAGGAAAGAAGCGATCTTTTTCCACAATGCAAATTGTATTTAAATAAACGTGTCAAACTGAGGTTAAAAAAAATTAATATACCGTTAAGAAGAACAGAGAGCGTCTGACACCTTTGCAGAGTCTGCTCCCTCCCTCGATTCACTTCAGTTGCTCCAAGTGAATAGTGTTTCCTCCCTCTCTCTCTCCGTCCCAGGATGAGGAATGGAAAGGGCGAAGATATTGCTTTGCTCCCACGATTTCACTATGATGTGGGAATCCTTGTCTCTCTCCAGCTTTGACAATCGGTTGAAAGACGACTCATGTACGGAGCGTGTTCCATCTATTGCTGCTGCGAATGGGGTGTTGCTATTTCAGGCTGTGTACCCGCTTAAAGCTCATCCCACAGTCAGTCCATTGGAACACTCTCACTCAGGTATGCATACCTCAGTCTCACTGATGTTTGAAACCTTGTGAAGCAGACAGGACAGGAGAGAAATTTTAAAAATCTACGAGATTCAAAGGCCGATGATATTCCCGTGTCAATGAATTGATTGTCTCTATCAGATCTTGTTTTGAGATTTCTGGCTGTAAATCCTCCCTTTCTCGTATCCTGTAAAAGGAGATTACAGAAGACATTGCTGTCTAGACAGTATAGAAATTCAAAACAGACAATTCTGGTTTCTGTGGAATATTCTTTCTTTTCTCCTTCCCTCCCTCAAAAATGTGAATCTTAATGCTACAGTCTCCCTCCATTCTTACTCTGCTGTAGCTATTATCACCCTCATTCCCGCTCTCCTTAAAATGCTGAAAAATGTTGACTGACAGATCTATGCTTGCCTTCTCCCGTCCTGGACACAGGCTGTAAGAGACTGGGCCAGGAGTGGGCCATTCAGCTCATGGGGCTTGTTCTGCAATTCCACAAGATCATGTCGGAGCTGCTGTGGCCTTAACTCCATTTCCTGCCTGCTGTCTATAACCTTTCACATACCTGTCACTCAAAATTATGTTCAATTCAGCCTTGAAGACATTCCATGGGCCAGAATCCATTATTCTCTGAGGGGAAGCATTACACAAATTAACGAGAGAATCAAATTCATCATTTCTGCCTGATATTGGGAGAGCCCTGATTTGTAATTTGTGTAAGTGAGCTCTAGACTTTCTGACTAGGAAGCATTTTATCAGAACCTGTGTTGATGAGAACCATCAGAGTTTTATTGGTTTAAAATGACGTCACCCCTCATTTTTCTCAAAGCCAGTGACTGCTTACCCAATCTGCTCAACCTCTCCTCATAAGACAATCCTGTTCATGCCAGGAATCAGTCGAGTGAACCTTCTCTGAACTGCTTCCAAGACAAGTACATCCCTCCTGAAGGAAATGACCCAGAAATTCACAGAATATATTTGAGCTGTGGTCTCACCAATACCATGAGCAGCTGGAACAAGCCCTCTCATCCTATAAACTCTACCCCACTTTCATCTCCTGCAAAGTCAACAAGTTAACCTCAGAATGAGAAAATAAATGGAAAAGGAGAGGGTGAGAAAAGAGTGTGTGGTACTCACAGATATCATATAGAGGAAGGAAGTTGCAGTCTGGGGTGAAGCTCAATCTTCGTTCAGAGAGAGAGGCGCAACAGCTTCAGGAACTCATGGTCCAACTTCTGCAATCAGACATAGGGGGTTCTGATTGACAGGATGACCTAACAGCCTTCCGGTCCTCCAGAAATTCCAATTGGTCAATCTCCAGGCACATGCGAGGGCAGTTGACCAATGCGAGACAGGCAGTTTAAAACACATGGACATCACTGGCTGGCACTGCGGCTCCAAGGCCTTCAAATTTCTTCCTCTCCTGGGGTCCCCAATGGTACCCCTCCAATGATGCACTGATTCATTTGGCTGAACTGGTTCTCACCCTCAATAATTTCTCCTTTGAATCCTCCCACTTCTGCCAGACCAAAGGGGTAGCCATGGGCACAGGCGTAGGCACCAGCTATGCCTGTCTCTTCATTAGGTACATAGAAAAGTCAGTCTTCCGCAGCTACACCGGGACCATTCCCCACCTTTTCCTCCGTTACATTGATGGCTGTATCGGTGCCACCTTGTGCTCCCACGTGGAGGTTGGACACTTCATCAATTTCACCAACACATTACACCTTGACTTTAAGTCCACCTAGACCATTTCAGACACTTCCCTCCCTTTCCTGGACCTCTCCCTCTAACAGAGACCGATGCAACACGGACATCTTCGACAAACCCACCGACTTCCACAGCGACCTGAACTACAGCTTCTCCCATCCTGCCTCGTGTAAAAACGATATCCCTGATTCCCAATTCTTCCGCCTCCACCACATCTGCTCCCAGGAGGACCAGTTCCACCACAGAACACATCAGATGGCCTCTTTCTTCAAAGACCACAATTTCCACTCCAAAATGATAGATGATGGCCTCCAAGCGCATCTAATCTGCTCCCCAACCCAACCCACTCTCCAATCTTGGCACCTTCCCTCACCACTGCAAGAATTGGAAAACCTGCGCACACAGCTCCCCTCTTACCTCTGTCCAATGCCCTAAAGGAGCCTTCTACGTCCATCATAGATTCACCTGCACTTCCCCACACATCATTTACTGTATCCATTGCTGCTGATGCGGTCTCCACTACCTTGGGTAGACAGGACAACTACTTGCAGAACACTTCAGAGAACATATTCAGGACAGATGCACAAAGCAACCCCACTGCCCAGTGCCTGAATGCTTTAACTCCTCCTCCCATTTCGCCAAGGACATGCAGGTCCTGGGACTCCTCAATCGTCAAAACCTAACCACCCGACGCCTGGAGGAAGAACGCCTCATCTTCCACCTTGGGACCCTTCAACCAGACGGGACTGGCGTGGATTTCACCAGTTTCTTCATTTGCCCTTTCCCCACTTTATCCCAGATCCAATCTTCTAACTCAGCACCGCCCTCATGACCTGTCCATCTTCCTTCCCACTTATCCGCTCCAAACTCCTCTCTGATCTATCGCCATTATCCCACCTTCACTACCTGTCACACTCTCAGCCACCTTCCCCCACCCACCCCCATCTCCACCCCCCTCTCATTTATTTCTCTACCCCCTTGGCTCACAAGCCTCATTCCGGAAACGCCAATTCTCCTGCTCCTCAGATGCTGCCTGACCTGCTGTGCTTTATCAGCACCACACTCTCAACACTGCGGCTCCGATTGGCTCCTCCAAGAATTCTCTGCCATGATTCTGTACGTAACAACGCAGAAGCAGCCCTATCAGTTTCAGAGTGAAACTCTGTACCTCTGCGCGACATCGGGGAGAAAAACAACGTTTCTCCTTTCCCATTCCTCGTCCTGGGAGAGAAAGAAAGGTGGCGGGGGGTGGGGTGGGGGTGGCGAAAAACCACTGTTCACTTGTAGCAACTGGAGGCCGAGGCTGTGAATCCAAGGGTAGGAATTTCAGATTCTCTCTCTCCAGGCTTTCAGATCCTCATGGCACTTATCAGTATTGGAACTTAAAAAGGGACACAGATCTGTCTGGTGTTACTGAAGCATTTAATGCCCTATTCGTGGTTCTCTAAGATTAGATAATAATTATTTGTTGTAATATTGTGTTTTAGATATGTCAATATACTTCCAATTATACTGTTATTGAAGGGGACAGGAAGTGAGTATTGGACGGAGAGTCACAACGATGTACAGCACGGAAATAGTCGAACACATTCAGTCCAACACATTCATGCCCAGCAGCTATCCTGGACAAATCTAGTCCCATTTGTCAGCGTTTGACCCATATCCCTTTAAACCCTTCCTATGAATGTCCCCATCCAGACGTCTTTTAAGTGTAGTAATTTTACTAGCGTTTAGCAAATCCGCTGGCAGCACACACCACCCTCTGTGACAAAAGGTTACCTCTTTATGCCCCTTTTAAATCTTTTCCCTCTCACCTGAAACTTCTGCCCTTGGACAGTTTTGGACACCCCACTCTGGGAAAATACCTTGTCTAATTCCCCTACCCATGTCACTCATGATTTTACACACCTCTATTAGGTCACCCTTCAGCCTCTGATACTCCAGAAAAGCAGCCACAGCCCATTCCGCCTCTCTCCATAACTCAAACACTCCAACCCTGGCAAGATCCTTGTGAATCTTTTCTGAGTCGTTTTAAGTTTAAAACCCTTCCTAAATCAGGGAGAGCCGAACTGAACACAGTATTCCACAAGTGGCCTGACCAATTTGGGATATCTGATCGGCATGGACATGTTGGAATTGAAAGGCCTGTTTCTGTGCTGTCGAGCTCTATGACTCTATCATAGGGATGTAACCCAAGTCTACATTCCCTTCTCCATCCTGCCACCTGTTGTGTGGCTCAGACCCTGGAAACCTCAGTTGGTAACGAAAACCTGACAATGTCCAAAAACCTCTTGGCATTTCTCACAAAAGCCACCAGGATTGTAAGCTTCTGTCAGAAACATTATTTTCCTATTTGTGCAACCTGAAACAATGGATGAGAATTCCCTGTTTCACATGCGTGGTCTTCTCCTGTTCCCTGTATCCGATGTTGAGGAGGGCAATGCTTGTCACGGGCCGCTCGTGTGTCAGAGAAAAGATTCAAAACAAAATGGTTGAATTATATGCCAGTGGAGAGAGTTGTTCATGTTCCCCGCATTAATGTAACTGACACCTCTCACCCCAAGAGTTTCAGAGAAAGAGGGAGAGAGAGCAGAAGAGCGAATGGACTCTTACCCTCCCCCAACCCTACATTCCCCCACCCCCCTCCCCCCAGAACAACGTGCAAGTAGAAATAAAATGGTTTAATTATCCGCCAGTGGAGATAGTCCAGTTCCTGGGGATGAGACAAACATCAGCCCCCCCGGGGACAGAATGACCAGCAGATGTTCTGGAAAGGCTTTGCTGCTTGCAATTCTTGCAGCAATGTGGAATGTACTTCACACTGAGCAAGTTTCAGCTGGCTCAGAGTCTCCAATGTTCATTGCTGTGTTTGCCGCCAGCTCAGAGAAAGAACAATATGAAGGACGTAGGAGTGAATAACGATCCTCGTGAGAGGGCGAATAACTGTTAATGGAGACTGTTAGTGGCTAACAATACGTCGTGTGTCATAGCAGACGAGGTGATAAACAGGAGTCTTTTGTGTGGTAGGGGTCAAGGACATGGGGGAGTTCAGGCCCTATAGTTATAGAACTCGATATTGAAGACCGGAGGGCTGGAAGGGCTCCAAGTGGAAAATGAGATGTTGTTCTTTCATCTGGAGCTAGAACACTGCTGCAAGCCTGAGACAGGGATGTTGGCCAGGGAACAGGGTGATGTGTTAAAGTGGCAGGCAACCGCAAGGTCAGGGCCTTTAGTTTCTGCGGGCAGAAGCGGGATGTTCTGCGAAGCAGTCACCCAGTTTATGCTTCATGCTACGTTGGGGAAACGACACTGTGAGCAGAGAATGCGGTGGAATGAAATAGCAGCAGGGAGACTGGATGAGAAGCAGCTGTTCGGGAAAGTCTTTGCCGCTTGCAATTCTGAGAGCAATCTCAAATGTATTTCATACTGAGCATGTCTCAGGTCGCTCAAGAGGTCTGGGGCATTACCTGCGAGCGTGCTTTCTGGCTCGTTGGTCTAGGCGTATGATTCTCACTTTGGGTCTGTTACTGCGCTGATTTGCGAGAGGTCCCGGGTTCAAATCCCGGACGAGCCCACGTTTTTTAACTTGACTTGTGCAAAACTGCCTGATTAACTTTCTCAAAAAGCACCTTCGTGAAACCAGCGTGGGCTGCCTGGAGTACGAATGAGGCAGAAAACAGAGAAATGAAATGGTTGGAGATCGTGTTCAACAAGCGACTTGGATGCTGCCTGAACTGCTGTGCTCTTCCAGCACCACTAATCCACAATCTGGTTTCCAGCATCTGCAGTCATTGTTTTTTAACCATAGTGTTCAACAGGTTGACGTGAGTGGTGCGGTGTTTGAGGAATGTCAGCAATCAAGGTAGATTGGAAAATTGGGAGAACCGAACTTTTCCAAGTCATGAGGGACCTAGAAACAGGAAATAATGTTGTGAAAATGCTCCCACGCCTGAAAGGATCCATAACGATTCGGCAGAATTTTAAGTCACGAGGAAAAGAAGTAAAAGTGACATTAGGAAGAACGTTTTCGTACAGGGAGTGGTGAGGGTCAGTAAGTCCCTGTCTGACATTGACAAAGAGGAAGATTCAATGGACCCAAAAGGGAATTCGGTGGTCACGTTCAGATGTACAGATTTACGCTGAGAAGGCGAGAGAATGAAACGAATAGAAACACACGTTTACTTAAGTGCATTACCAGCAGAGGGAAGGTGGGCCGCATGGCCGCCGTCTGCGCTGTGACACATGTTGCGATTCAGTGTGAAATCACAGTTCGACCGACAGAATGTGGGAATTTAGAAAAAAGTTTATATTGACACAGCCTCCATACGTCTGCGAAACAGCATATCACACGACACCAGTGGAGGTCTTTGACATCAGGCTCGAAGGTGCCTGCCGCGTGCCAGACAAAAACCTGAAGTGTTCTGTGCAACCAGCTCCCCAATCGGCAGCAGAGTGGCGCAGCGGGAGCGTGCTGGGCCCATGACCCAGAAGTCATGGATCGAAACCATCCTCTGCTATCGTTCACTGTCACCTTGATCTGCTTTCTTCAGCAAGCTGCCTTTGCATCTACTTGCCGATGTTCATATCGATCCACTCCATTCAAACGGCGTGGGTTTTTAGAGGTCTCAGTGGTATTCTGTTCTTGGTCGGTTTCCTCTGAACTGAATCGCAAAACCGGTTCTCTACGATGCTTATGAGCTGGTAAAGTTGAAACTCAGACTTCGTCCCCCATTATTAGGACGGATACCACCGATTGTGAATAACCTCAGAGAGAGAGAGAGACAAGTGACAGACAGTCGCCGTGGAATCCATGGGCTGAATGGCTTCTGCCTGCGCGAGAATGATGCTACGTGTTGCTGAGGGAGCAAAAATGGTTCATTTTTAACCGTCCCTTCCGTGTTGGACTGCCTGCAGTCCCTCAGCTCAGGGCGGTGGGGATGACTCTCAGTGAGTGAAGGTTTCACGCGGATTCTCTTCATCTGGGACACTTGGGGCTCAGATGTTAACTGCTGTGCGGTCGCAGCAAAGAAAGCGATGCCCACTTTGCAATAGACTTTCCGTAAGATTGCTGCGTGAAGACGATTTCTGAACACCATGCAGGCTGCACAACAATGTGAATTTACCTGGGCGAAGAGTCCTCGGTGTTCATTTCTCTCTGTCCTGCCAGCACAGCATCTTTCTGTCTCTCCGATAACAGACATTTGGAGAACGTTCACAATCAAAGTTGTTCATGTTCCCCGCATTAATGTAACTGACACCTCTCACCCCAAGAGTTTCAGAGAGAGAGAGAGAGAGAAAGAGGGAGAGAGAGAGCAGAAGAGCGAATGGACTCTTACCCTCCCCCAACCCTACATTCCCCCACCCCCCTCCCCCCAGAACAACGTGCAAGTAGAAATAAAATGGTTTAATTATCCGCCAGTGGAGATAGTCCAGTTCCTGGGGATGAGACAAACATCAGCCCCCCCCCGGGGACAGAATGACCAGCATATGTTCTGGAAAGGCTTTGCTGCTTGCAATTCTTGCAGCAATGTGGAATGTACTTCACACTGAGCAAGTTTCAGCTGGCTCAGAGTCTCCAATGTTCATTGCTGTGTTTGCCGCCAGCTCAGAGAAGGAACAATATGAAGGACGTAGGAGTGAATAACGATCCTCGTGAGAGGGCGAATAACTGTTAATGGAGACTGTTAGTGGCTAACAATACGTCGTGTGTCATAGCAGACGAGGTGATAAACAGGAGTCTTTTGTGTGGTAGGGGTCAAGGACATGGGGGAGTTCAGGCCCTATAGTTATAGAACTCGATATTGAAGACCGGAGGGCTGGAAGGGCTCCAAGTGGAAAATGAGATGTTGTTCTTTCATCTGGAGCTAGAACACTGCTGCAAGCCTGAGACAGGGATGTTGGCCAGGGAACAGGGTGATGTGTTAAAGTGGCAGGCAACCGCAAGGTCAGGGCCTTTAGTTTCTGCGGGCAGAAGCGGGATGTTCTGCGAAGCAGTCACCCAGTTTATGCTTCATGCTACGTTGGGGAAACGACACTGTGAGCAGCGAATGCGGTGGAATGAAATAGCAGCAGGGAGACTGGATGAGAAGCAGCTGTTCGGGAAAGTCTTTGCCGCTTGCAATTCTGAGAGCAATCTCAAATGTATTTCATACTGAGCATGTCTCAGGTCGCTCAAGAGGTCAGGGGCATTCCCCGCGTGCGTGCTTTCTGGCTCGTTGGTCTAGGCGTATGATTCTTGCTTTGGGTCTGTTACTGCGCTGATTTGCGAGAGGTCCCGGGTTCAAATCCCGGACGCGCCCTCGTTTTTTAACTTGACTTGTGCAAAACTGCCTGATTAACTTTCTCAAAAAGCACCTTCGTGAAACCAGCGTGGGCTGCCTGGAGTACGAATGAGGCAGAAAACAGAGAAATGAAATGGTTGGAGATCGTGTTCAACAAGCGACTTGGATGCTGCCTGAACTGCTGTGCTCTTCCAGCACCACTAATCCACAATCTGGTTTCCAGCATCTGCAGTCATTGTTTTTTAACCATAGTGTTCAACAGGTTGACGTGAGTGGTGCGGTGTTTGAGGAATGTCAGCAATCAAGGTAGATTGGAAAATTGGGAGAACCGAACTTTTCCAAGTCATGAGGGACCTAGAAACAGGAAATAATGTTGTGAAAATGCTCCCACGCCTGAAAGGATCCATAACGATTCGGCAGAATTTTAAGTCACGAGGAAAAGAAGTAAAAGTGACATTAGGAAGAACGTTTTCGTACAGGGAGTGGTGAGGGTCAGTAAGTCCCTGTCTGACATTGACAAAGAGGAAGATTCAATGGACCCAAAAGGGAATTCGGTGGTCACGTTCAGATGTACAGATTTACGCTGAGAAGGCGAGAGAATGAAACGAATAGAAACACACGTTTACTTAAGTGCATTACCAGCAGAGGGAAGGTGGGCCGCATGGCCGCCGTCTGCGCTGTGACACATGTTGCGATTCAGTGTGAAATCACAGTTCGACCGACAGAATGTGGGAATTTAGAAAAAAGTTTAGATTGACACAGCCTCCATACGTCTGCGAAACAGCACATCACACGACACCAGTGGAGGTCTTTGACATCAGGCTCGAAGGTGCCTGCCGCGTGCCAGACAAAAACCTGAAGTGTTCTGTGCAACCAGCTCCCCAATCGGCAGCAGAGTGGCGCAGCGGGAGCGTGCTGGGCCCATAACCCAGAGGTCGATGCATCGAAACCATCCTCTGCTATCGTTCACTGTCACCTTGATCTGCTTTCTTTAGCAAGCTGCCTTTGCATCTACTTGCCGATGTTCATATCGATCCACTCCATTCAAACGGCGTGGGTTTTTAGAGGTCTCAGTGGTATTCTGTTCTTGGTCGGTTTCCTCTGAACTGAATCGCAAAACCGGTTCTCTACGATGCTTATGAGCTGGTAAAGTTGAAACTCAGACATCGTCCCCCACTATTAGGACGGATACCACCGATTGTGAAAAACCTCAGAGAGAGAGAGACAAGTGACAGACAGTCGCCGTGGAATCCATGGGCTGAATGGCTTCTGCCTGCGCGAGAATGATGCTACGTGTTGCTGAGGGAGCAAAAATGGTTCATTTTTAACCGTCCCTTCCGTGTTGGACTGCCTGCAGTCCCTCAGCTCAGGGCGGTGGGGATGACTCTCAGTGAGTGAAGGTTTCACGCGGATTCTCTTCATCTGGGACACTTGGGGCTCAGATGTTAACTGCTGCGCGGTCGCAGCAAAGAAAGCGATGCCCACTTTGCAATAGACTTTCCGTAAGATTGCTGCGTGAAGACGATTTCTGAACACCATGCAGGCTGCACAACAATGTGAATTTACCTGGGCGAAGAGTCCTCGGTGTTCATTTCTCTCTGTCCTGCCAGCACAGCATCTTTCTGTTTCTCCGATAACAGACCTTTGGAGAAAGTTCACAATCAAAGTTGTTCATGTTCCCCGCATTAATGTAACTGACACCTCTCACCCCAAGAGTTTCAGAGAGAGAGAGAGAGAGAAAGAGGGAGAGAGAGAGCAGAAGAGCGAATGGACTCTTACCCTCCCCCAACCCTACATTCCCCCACCCCCCTCCCCCCAGAACAACGTGCAAGTAGAAATAAAATGGTTTAATTATCCGCCAGTGGAGATAGTCCAGTTCCTGGGGATGAGACAAACATCAGCCCCCCCCGGGGACAGAATGACCAGCAGATGTTCTGGAAAGGCTTTGCTGCTTGCAATTCTTGCAGCAGTGTGGAATGTACGTCACACTGAGCAAGTTTCAGCTGGCTCAGCGTCTCCAATGTTCATTGCTGTGTTTGCCGCCAGCTCAGAGAAAGAACAATATGAAGGACGTAGGAGTGAATAACGATCCTCGTGAGAGGGCGAATAACTGTTAACGGAGACTGTTAGTGGCTAACAATACGTCGTGTGTCATAGCAGACAAGGTGATAAACAGGAGTCTTTCGTGTGGTAGGGGTCAAGGACATGGGGGAGTTCAGGCCCTATAGTTATAGAACTCGATATTGAAGACCGGAGGGCTGGAAGGGCTCCAAGTGGAAAATGAGACGTTGTTCTTTCATCTGGAGCTAGAACACTGCTGCAAGCCTGAGACAGGGATGTTGGCCAGGGAACAGGGTGATGTGTTAAAGTGGCAGGCAACCGCAAGGTCAGGGCCTTTAGTTTCTGCGGGCAGAAGCGGGATGTTCTGCGAAGCAGTCACCCAGTTTATGCTTCATGCTACGTTGGGGAAACGACACTGTGAGCAGAGAATGCGGTGGAATGAAATAGCAGCAGGGAGACTGGATGAGAAGCAGCTGTTCGGGAAAGTCTTTGCCGCTTGCAATTCTGAGAGCAATCTCAAATGTATTTCATACTGAGCATGTCTCAGGTCGCTCAAGAGGTCTGGGGCATTACCTGCGTGCGTGCTTTCTGGCTCGTTGGTCTAGGCGTATGATTCTCGCTTTGGGTCTGTTACTGCGCTGATTTGCGAGAGATCCCGGACGAGCCCGCGTTTTTTAACTTGACTTGTGCAAAACTGCCTGATTAACTTTCTCAAAAAGCACCTTCGTGAAACCAGCGTGGGCTGCCTGGAGTACGAATGAGGCAGAAAACAGAGAAATGAAATGGTTGGAGATCGTGTTCAACAAGCGACTTGGATGCTGCCTGAACTGCTGTGCTCTTCCAGCACCACTAATCCACAATCTGGTTTCCAGCATCTGCAGTCATTGTTTTTTAACCATAGTGTTCAACAGGTTGACGTGAGTGGTGCGGTGTTTGAGGAATGTCAGCAATCAAGGTAGATTGGAAAATTGGGACAGCTCTCCTCGGAGAACCGAACTTTTCCAAGTCATGAGGGACCTAGAAACAGGAAATAATGTTGTGAAAATGCTCCCACGCCTGAAAGGATCCATAACGATTCGGCAGAATTTTAAGTCACGAGGAAAAGAAGTAAAAGTGACATTAGGAAGAACGTTTTCGTACAGGGAGTGGTGAGGGTCAGTAAGTCCCTGTCTGACATTGACAAAGAGGACGATTCAATGGACCCAAAAGGGAATTCGGTGGTCACGTTCAGATGTACAGATTTACGCTGAGAAGGCGAGAGAATGAAACGAATAGAAACACACGTTTACTTAAGTGCATTACCAGCAGAGGGAAGGTGGGCCGCATGGCCGCCGTCTGCGCTGTGACACATGTTGCGATTCAGTGTGAAATCACAGTTCGACCGACAGAATGTGGGAATTTAGAAAAAAGTTTATATTGACACAGCCTCCATACGTCTGCGAAACAGCACATCACACGACACCAGTGGAGGTCTTTGACATCAGGCTCGAAGGTGCCTGCCGCGTGCCAGACCAAAACCTGAAGTGTTCTGTGCAACCAGCTCCCCAAGCGGCAGCAGAGTGGCGCAGCGGGAGCGTGCTGGGCCCATAACCCAGAGGTCATGGATCGAAACCATCCTCTGCTATCGTTCACTGTCACCTTGATCTGCTTTCTTCAGCAAGCTGCCTTTGCATCTACTTGCCGATGTTCATATCGATCCACTCCATTCAAACGGCGTGGGTTTTTAGTGGTATTCTGTTCTTGGTCGGTTTCCTCTGAACTGAATCGCAAAACCGGTTCTCTACGATGCTTATGAGCTGGTAAAGTTGAAACTCAGACATCGTCCCCCACTATTAGGACGGATACCACCGATTGTGAATAACCTCAGAGAGAGAGAGAGAGAGACAAGTGACAGACAGTCGCCGTGGAATCCATGGGCTGAATGGCTTCTGTCTGCGCGAGAATGATGCTACGTGTTGCTGAGGGAGCAAAAATGGTTCATTTTTAACCGTCCCTTCCGTGTTGGACTGCCTGCAGTCCCTCAGCTCAGGGCCGTGGGGATGACTCTCAGTGAGTGAAGGTTTCACGCGGATTCTCTTCATCTGGGACACTTGGGGCTCAGATGTTAACTGCTGCGCGGTCGCAGCAAAGAAAGCGATGCCCACTTTGCAATAGACTTTCCGTAAGATTGCTGCGTGAAGACGATTTCTGAACACCATGCAGGCTGCACAACAATGTGAATTTACCTGGGCGAAGAGTCCTCGGTGTTCATTTCTCTCTGTCCTGCCAGCACAGCATCTTTCTGTCTCTCCGATAACAGACCTTTGGAGAAAGTTCACAATCAAAGTTGTTCATGTTCCCCGCATTAATGTAACTGACACCTCTCACCCCAAGAGTTTCAGAGAGAGAGAGAGAGAAAGAGGGAGAGAGAGCAGAAGAGCGAATGGACTCTTACCCTCCCCCAACCCTACATTCCCCCACCCCCCTCCCCCCAGAACAACGTGCAAGTAGAAATAAAATGGTTTAATTATCCGCCAGTGGAGATAGTCCAGTTCCTGGGGATGAGACAAACATCAGCCCCCCCCCGGGGACAGAATGACCAGCAGATGTTCTGGAAAGGCTTTGCTGCTTGCAATTCTTGCAGCAATGTGGAATGTACTTCACACTGAGCAAGTTTCAGCTGGCTCAGAGTCTCCAATGTTCATTGCTGTGTTTGCCGCCAGCTCAGAGAAAGAACAATATGAAGGACGTAGGAGTGAATAACGATCCTCGTGAGAGGGCGAATAACTGTTAACGGAGACTGTTAGTGGCTAACAATACGTCGTGTGTCATAGCAGACGAGGTGATAAACAGGAGTCTTTTGTGTGGTAGGGGTCAAGGACATGGGGGAGTTCAGGCCCTATAGTTATAGAACTCGATATTGAAGACCGGAGGGCTGGAAGGGCTCCAAGTGGAAAATGAGGTGTTGTTCTTTCATCTGGAGCTAGAACACTGCTGCAAGCCTGAGTCAGGGATGTTGGCCAGGGAACAGGGGGACCTGTTAAAGTGGTAGGCAACCGCAAGGTCAGGGCCTTTTTAGTGAAACTGACACCTCTCACCCAAAGGATTCAGAGAGAGGGAGACATCTGAACCGCAAAAGTGCTAGATCACTGTTCCTCAAAAGCATCTTTGTGAAACGAGATCGGATTGCCCGAAGTAGGGGATGGGGCTGAGCTACCATTGCAGCGAACACTGCGAAGGGAAACATTTGTCCAAAGTTAGAACATGTTTTGCAGATTGTTCGCCCACACAATCCGAGTCTGAATGAATTCTCCAGCTGCGTTATTGCTAAAAATCTGAGAGTGAAATTTCAGGAAGCGGGGAATTGAAGTGATTGGAGATAGCGCTGAAGAGGTTGTCGTGAATTGTGCCGTGTATGAGGAATGTCAATAATGAAGGCAGATTGGAAAGTTGGGACAGTTCTCCTTGGAGAACAGAAGTTTGAAATCTGGCCCAGTTGACGTTTTCCAAGACATGAGGGGTCCAGACAGAGAAAATAATATAGTGAAAATGGTACCACGCCTGAAAGAATCGCTAACAATTCGGCAGAGTCTTGAGGAAAGGAAGTAAAAATGACATTATGAAGAACGTTTTCGTGCAGAGAGTGGTTAGGGTCAGATTTACACAGTTGCGCTGGTACCCTTGTCGAACTCTGAGTTGTCTTGTCCTCTTCTGTCGCTGTGTTCTGATCTCAAGTGTGAAACCTCTTCCCTCAGATGGTAATGAACTGGTGAAGTAGAAACACATGACTTGCCGTTTTTGTCCATTTCCTGCGGTAAAGAAACAGACGCCCTTGTAACAAAATACTTTCTGCAGGATTGCTGTGTCAAGGCAAATTCTGAACACCAAACAGGTCGCACAAGAAGGCACTCATATCAATTTTCCTGAGGGAAGAGTCTCCGGTGTCCATTTCTGTCTGTCCCGATAGCACATCACCTTGTCATTTCTCCGAGAACAGACCTTTGGAACAAGTTTAAAGTTGCCATTTGATTTATTCGTGTCAATGACGTCTCCTACCCCAAGTGATAGTGAGAGAGAGCAGAAGAGCGAATGGGCTCTGCCTTCCACCAGCACAGCTTGTAAGTAGAAACAAAATGGTTCAATTATCCGCTAGTGGAGAGAGCCCGGTCCCTGGGGACGGGACAAAGAGCAGTGTTCTGGGAGCAGGAGACAGACTGAGAAGCAGATGTTCTTGAAGCTCGTTGCTGCTTGAAATTCTGGGAGCAATGTACAATGTATTTGGTACTGAGCAAGTCTCAGCTGCTTCTGGAGCTGGCTGCGCCCATGGCATGTGGCTCGTTGGTCTCAGGGTATGAACAGGTTGACGTGAATGGTGCCGCGCCTGAGGAGTGTCAGTTCTGAAGGTAGATTGGAAAGTTGGGACAGATCTCCTTGGACCTGTAGTTGCTGTGGAGGAGGATGATAAGACACAGAATATCGAATAAAATATTATAGTGTTAGCAACATAAACGATATATTGAAGAAACCTAGGTTGCTGTTGAGTCTTTCATCTTTTAAAACGGGTTGTAGATTTCGGTTCATTAATCTGTAAATCGCAGAACTTTTTAAAAGTCACATTCTCCAGGTAACTTAAGGTTCTATAAACGGAGGTGACACCTCAGGTCAGACAATGCATGAAAGCTGTGAGGGTAGGGTCTATCTGTATCCTAATCTTGAGTGAGACTGGTTCTATTTCCAAATATATAATCCTGCAAACGCAGATTCACCCCAAAGACTTCAATATGTGAGTGCATGCATGAGAGAGAGCGTGTGTGTGCGTGTGCATGCTGGGTACAGTGTCTGTGTGTGTGATGGAGTAGAAGCATGTGAGATGGTCTATGCGTAGGTTTGAGTGTGGGGATGTATTACTGTGTGTCCGAGAGAGAGCATGTCTATCAGAGAGGGTCTGCACGAGCGTGTGAGTATGTAAAAGAGTGTGCTTGTGTGTGTGAGAGAGTGTATTGTGTTGCTGGGTCTCCTGTCGTGTGACGTGAACCCAGGGTCGAGGCTGAGGCCATCCTCATGTGTTCTAAACTTGGCTATCAGCCTCTGCTCGGCCACTAGATCAAAGAGGGCTGAGGCACGAGAAAGGACGGGCGGGGGCACTGGTGGTGGTGGAGAAGGGAGAGAAATGGAGAGGGGATAGAGGTTGGGGAGTAAAGAATTACTGGGGTTCAGAGGGTTGGGGACGGAATCGGGGTGCAGTGTGAAGAGGGGAGAAAGGGCGGGGGCAGTGGGTGGGGAGAAAACGGACAAGGGGCAGAATGGGAAGCGAGAGACAGCACAAATCCCACCTTTCCCAGGACTGGTGTCAGTGTCCCACGAACTGGAACGCACTCTTTCCACAGCAGATTTGGGGCAACCATTTCTCAATATAAGCATGGTTAAGGCATATCATCCCTGCAGGCCATTCACACCGACCTTCCCAACAGCATCCCACTTAGACTCACTCGATTACGCTACAGCCCTGCAGTTCCCCATGGCTATTTTCTGATGAAGGGTTTTGCCCGAAACGTCGATTCTCCTGCTCCTCAGATGCTGCCTGACCTGCTGTGCTTTTCCAGCATCACACCCTCGACCCTGATCTCCAGCATCTGCAGTCCTCACTGTCTCCCTGTAAGGGTTGGATGTTATATTCCGAATCTTTTACATATTTTAAAATCCTTTCCCCTCACCCTAAACCATTACCCTGTAGTTTTGGAATACCTCTACCCTGGGGAAAAGACAGAAACGTTGAGCAGCCAGACAGAATGCAAAAGGAATAACATGTCAAGGCACAGGGGAAAAAACATTTCGACAAAAAATTACTTTGGTATTTTTCTCTCGTATTCGCACTTAAAATTTGTCATGATCTGGAGGTGCCCGTGTTGGACTGGGGTGTACGAAGTTAAAAATCACACAACACCAGGTTACAGTCCAATAGGCTTGATTGGAAGCACTAGCTTTCGGAGCGATGCTCCTTCATCAGGCGGTTGTGGTGGATAAGATCATAAATTCTGTGTCTTACGACCTTATACTCCACAACCGCCTGATGAAGGAGCAGCGCTATGAAAGCTAGTGCTTCCAAATAAGTCTGTTAGACTATAACCATGTGTTTTGTGATTTTTAACTTGAAAATTTGAAACAAATTCCTGCACACTGAGCATGCTCCGCGGTGTCAGCAATCAATGTGCATGACCGCCAGTGTCAGCAAAGCATTGCGCATATTCCTTGGTGTCCGCACAAACTGCGCATCAGCTCCTTTCCATGGACCAATGAAGAACCTTGGAGGACCGGAAGGAGACTGGTCCTCCTGCCAATCAGAGCTGGCCATTGTCGAAATTTGGAGGTTGGACCGTGAGCTCTGAAGCTGCTGCTGCTCCTTCCTCTGTCTAACTTTTGTGAGTACAACAGTCTGTTTCTCACCACTTTTTCCATTTTTCGTTTCATTCTGGGGTTCAATTGTTAACTTGCAGCAACTGAAAGGAAAGAGTGAATCGAGGGAGGGGACAGACTCTGGAAAAGTTGAGGTAAAAACAATGACTGCAGATGCTGAAAATCAAATACTGGATTAGTGGTGCTGGAAGAGCACAGCAGTTCAGGCAGCATCCAACCAGCAGCGAAATCAATCTTTCGGGCAAAAGCCCTTCATCAGGAATCCAGGTCTGTGTCTCAATTTGCAAATACATGGCAAATGCAGTGCCTTTGGTGTTTAAAAAAAACGCAGAGAGGAGGCGCATTGTTTAGATGGTGATATGTTGAGATGTGGTGAAAGTGAGATGATGGAGATCAGAGTTGAAAAGTGTGGCGCTGGCAAACCACAGCAGGTTAGGCAGCAACTGAGGAGGAGGAGAGTCAATGTTTTGGGCACGAGCCCTTCATCAGGAATGATGTGTGGATGGACAAAGGGGCCTCAGTGTCCTTCTACACCAGTCATTGCCAGTTGTCAGACAGGAGCAGCAAGCAATCAGCAAGGCAAGTGATATATTAGCAAGAGAAGTTGAGTTCAGAAGGGGGGATGTCTTCCTGCAGTTAGGTCAGTCATTGAATGTATTCAAGGCTGAGTTCATTTGACTTTGAAGAACAAAGAAGTGGATGGGTATTGGGGGAAGGTAAGAAAATGGTTTTAAGTCCAGTATAGAACAGTTACAGTCATACAGCACAGAAACAGACCATTAAGTCCAACTAGTCCATGCTGACTGTGTTCTGAAACTAAACTAGTCCCACCTGCCAGTATTTGGCCCAGACTCTCTGAACCTTTCCTATTACAATTGCAACATTTAAGAGGCATTTGGATGGGTATATGAATAGGAAGGGTTTGGAGGGATATGGGCCGGGTGCTGGCAGGTGGGACTAGATTGGGTTGCGATATCTGGTCAGCATGGACGGGTTGGACCGAAGGGTCTGTTTCCATGCTGTACATCTCTAGGACTCTATGTACGTATTCAAATGCCTCTTAAACACTGTAACTGTACCTGCATCCACCACCTCCTCTGGACATTGATACCACTGGAGAACCATTCTCTGTCTCAAAATAAAAAGGTGCCCCTCATGTCTTTTTAAAATATTTCTCCTCTCATCTCCAAAGTTTGCTCCCTAACCTTGAAAAACCCATTCCAAGGAAAGAACACCTGCTGTTCACCTCATCGATATCCCTGAAGATTTTATAATCCTCTCTAAGGTCATCTCTCAACGTCCGATGCTACAGTGAAAAGAATCCCACCCTGTCCACCTAGATGCCGGTATATTTATATCTAGTTATGAACTGTTCAATGCTGGTGCTGACTGGAAAGACCAAATGACCTATTCCTGCTCCCAATTCTCACACTCTGTGTTCAGGACAGCAAGAGACCATATGACATAGGTGCAGAAATTAGGCCATTCAGCCCATCAGATCTACTCCACCATTCAATCACAACTGATACGTTTCTCAACCCCATTTTGAAACGTTGATTTTGGAAAGGCAGATCAGGGCAGGATCTGCAAAGTTAATGGGGAGTGTTGTTGACCAAAGATACCTTGGAGTGCTGCTTCATAGTTTCTTGAAAGTGGAGTCGCAGGTAGACAGGATTGTGAAGGAGGTATTTGATGTGCTTGCCTTTATAGGTCAGTGCATTTCAATACAGATGTTGGGAGGTCATGTTGCCCCTGTACTGGACATTGATTAGGCCACTTTTGGAATACTGTGTTCAGTTCTGGTTACCCTGCTACAGGAAAAGTGTTGTGAACCTTTGAAAGGGTTTGGCAAAGATTTACAAGGCTATTGCTAGAGTTGCAGGGTTTGAGCTATAGGGAGAGGCTGAATAGGCCGGGGCTGTTTTCCCTGGAGCATTGGAGGCTGAGAGGTGACTTTATAGAAGTTCATAAGGAGCATGGATAGGGTGAATAGCCAAAAACATTTCCACATAGTAGGGAAGTCCAAAACTAGAGGGCATAGATTTGAGGTGAGAGGGGAAAGATTTAGAAGGAAGCTTTTGGACAACTTTCTCACACAGAGAGTGATGCAAGCATGGAATGAGCTGCCAGAGGAAGTGGTGGAGTCTGGTATAATTACAGCATTTTAAATGGCATCTGGTAACAGGGTGAATTGAGAGGGATATAGGCTAAGTGCTGACAAATGGGACTATGTTAATTTGGGATATCTGGTCAGCACAGACAGTTTGGACTGAAGGAAAGCAGAAGTATTGTTGTGAAGACTGGAATTTCAGAGCAGCTTTCAAAGATATTTTGTCCTTACTGGGAGCAGAAGCTACAATGAAATCTTTCATTTGAGAGACAGCACCTGAGTAAGTGAGGACATCCAGGATTTTGATGGAATGTGGGAATTTGTTGCCATGTGGGGTTGAAGTGTTTCAAGTAAAGTGTCCTGAGCGGGAAGCCTAGTGAAGGGTTAGGTGGGCTTTTGTTTTAAACTGATCATTTCTTTCAGCCCCCAACAATGTATTTCCAATGCTGTGCATCAGAAGGAGCGGTGAATCAGTAACTGGTATCATCAGAAATCTTACGATTTTCTGTACTGCAGGTATTACATTGTTGTATCAGCATTGTAAAGGTCACTGGCAGCAGCGGGAGGTGTGGGCTGTATTCACTGGAAGCGATGAAGCAGTTAGGTAACTCACATATGAGAGGGCAGAGTGGGGCTTGTCTTTCAATTTGCAGAAGTTGGGAGGTTGTGGGAGGTAGGTTTAAGGCAGAGGAGGAGGGACTACGTTTCCTGGAGAGTGGTGAATCTATGGAATTCTTTGCCCAAGGAAGCAATAGAAGCAGGCATATTCAAGACACAGTTCGATGGGATTTTGGATGGTAGGTGAATTTAGGCTAGTCAGGATAATGCAGGTAAGAGGAGCTGAGATGATGGATAGATCAGCCATGACCTTAAAGAATGGTGGAGTAGGCTCGATGGGCCAAATGGCCTCTTTCTGCACTGCAGGGATTTTATGATTGCTTCATATGGTGTATATCTGATATTCGCTGTTGTACACGCTGCATGGCTATGATTTTTCACCTTTTAATATAGTAATGGAATTACATCCTGTATTTCTTGTATTCATCTTTACTGAACAGGTCAGCAGGAAGTCTTTCGGCAACTTTACTGGCTTTTTTTCCTGAAGCAGCCTTGATATTTCATTTTCATATCCATATTGATTCAGCTCCATTTCCAGCACCTTTGTAGGAAGGTTGTTCCAGGTCATTGTCACCCAAATGAAGTTTTCCTCTTTATATACCTCATGCTACCTTGCTGAATGAGGGTTTTCAGGTTTCTGTGTCATGGATAATATATGATCAGCAGGTATCTGGCAATCTAAGGAATTGTCACCGATGTTATGTTCATTTGACTGTACTGACCGTGACTTATTTTGTGATTTCTTTTGCAGGAAGACATGGGGAAAGAAATCTGAAACCAAAAGATACATCAGCTTCTGAGAGAGCCACTTGATTCATTGGGACTTGAATATCAGCAGCCATTCCCGTCGAGAAGAAATGTTTGCTTTTGTCTGCTTGGACCCTGGTGTGGCAGGAAGAATACTGATACACCCGAATGAGGGAGATTCAGTGCGGTGACTGTGAAAAGTACAGTACTTCACACCAGTTACTCAGCTTGGAGGATCAAAGAGACCGTTCACTTGCTCTCCGTGCGGGAAGGGCTTCACCCACTCCTCCCACCTGCAGAGACATCAGTGAGTTCACCGACCATCGCAGGGGGATTGAAGGAACTTCGGCCGAGTGCCGTTATCGACTGCATTAATAACCCAGTTCTGGGGACTCCCGGGTTTGAATCTCACCAAAGCAGATGGCGGATTTGGAGTTCAGTCAGAAATCTGGAGTCCAGAATCTCATTATGATACCATTTTCGGGGAACAAACACCCCAATCTGATTCACTCATGCTTTAGGGGAGGAAACTGCCGTTGTGGGAAAGGATTCACTCAGTCGTCCCAGCTGCATCCTTTCCTTGGTCTGGCCTATATGTGTCTCCAGACCCACAGCAGTGTGGTTGACTCTTGACAGCCCAACTGCAAATGCGTGGGGAGAATCTTACTTGCATACAGACTATGGGTTGCAATTGCTGAGTGAAGCAATACTTCCTCCAGGCTAAGGCTGCACCAAGGATCGAATTACAAAGGGACAACTCAGCTGACCAATAGTGAAGAAAGTGGGATGCAGGGAAGGGGTGTGTATGTGTGTGTGTGTGCGCGTGTGTGTGTGTTTAAAAAAAAAGCTACTTTTTGTGCACCTTTTTGCTGGGTCGATCTGAAGCTGCAACAAAGTTGGGTCCCAACAAAAGTTACGTGAACTTATCGTCAGACTCAGACATTGAAGGCTATGAGATCCAACAGGTTTTTCTTTTAAAACTGCTCATTTCTTTAAATCTCCGGCGCGAGGTTTCCAATGTCTTATATCAGAAGGAGCAGTCAACGTGTAGCTCGTAGTATTAGAATTGTACATTTTTCAGGAGTGATGGTTCATTGTTTCCTCAGCATTGTAAACTTTACTGGCAGCAGTGGGAGGGGTGGGCTGTCTTCACTGCAAACAAAGGTAAAAATCCAGTTCTAGTCCAACAGGTTTATTTGGAAGCACTAGCTTTCGGAATGTTGCTCCTTTGTCAGGTAGCTGTACAGCAGGATCATAAGACACAGAATTTGTAGCAAAATGAAATATTGAACAAATCTCGACTGCTGTTAAGTGTTTCATCTTTAGAATGGGTTGCAGGTTTCAGTTCATTAGTATGTAAATCCCAAAACTTCTTTTCAGTTACAGTATCGAGATAACTTAAGGTTTTACAAAGAGGTGCCATCTCAGCCCAGACAATGCATGAAAGATGTGAGATTCGAGTCTGTCTTGAGTCAGACTGATTCTGTTCCCAAAGTAGGAGTTTATAAAATATTACATGGATTGACTGTCTGCAGATTGTGCACTTTTCGAGAAAATAGAATGTATCTACAAACATAATTCTGCAAATGCAAATGCACCCCATGGTCTTATCTATGTGTGCATGCATGAGAGTGAGTGAGTGTGTGCATACACAAGAGTCTGTCTGAGAGAGTGTGTGTTTGTGTGTGTGCATGCTTGGTAAAGTGAGAGTGTGCAGGAGTATAAGTCTGTGAGAGGATGTGTGTGTAGGTGAGAGTGTGAGTGGGTACATGTGTGTGCATCTGAGAGAGCGTGTATATCTGAGAGAGTGCCTGCGTGAGTATGTGAGAATGTATGGCTGTATGTGAGAGACAGAGAGACAGAATGTGTCCAGTGTAGTGGGGTCACCTGTAATGTAACATGAACCCAAGGTCCTGGTGGAGGCCATCCTCATGAGTTCCAAACTTGGCTATCAGTCTCTGCTCGGCCACTAGAAATGATTAAGCAGTTACACAATAGACACGGGAGGGGGCAGGGTGAGACTTGTCTTTTGATTTGCGAAAGGTGGAAGGCTCTGGATGATGTGATCGAGGGCAAACACAACTTGGAGGACCTTCGGCTCAGAGAGGTGGAGCTGGAAGCCAGGTTGCTGACACGCTGGGAGGGCAAGGCGGAAAGTTAATCAGATGCTTTGTATTCCGGGAGATGGTCTTTCCCTCCGGACAGAGCCTTCTGATGGGATCAGTGGACAGGGTCAGGAGGGTGTGAGCCTGGGTCAGGCAGGTAAAGGGGATCTGAGAGAAGGCTGAAGGGGAGAAGAGCTAACTGTGGGGTGGTGGGAGTAAGAACAACGTTAGGGAGGGGGAGATAAGGGACAGAATAGTGACGGCGATTGCCTCCGTTCTCTGCAGTTGGCAGCAGAAGCACAGATGGCATCAGAATCTGATGCCAGGTTTCAAGACCGCTGTACTCTGGGCTGGAGAAGTGGGAAAGGGCGGTGCAATGGGTGTGTTCCAACAATGTCAGCAGGACACAGCCTCTGCTGAGGCTACATGAGAAGTTAAAAGCTGCAAAGACAAAGCAGAACCTCAAAGCACTGGGTGGGATGGTGGCTCAGTGGTTAGCAGTGCTGTTTAATAACGCCGGGAGCCTGGGTTTGATTCCACCCTTGGGTGAGTGTCTGTGTGAAGTTTGGCATGTTCTCCCCCTTGTGTCTGTGTTGGTTACCTCTGGGTGTTCTGGCTTCCTCCCACAGTCCAAAGATCTGCACTTTAGGGTGGATCAGCTGCGCTAAAGTGTGCAGGTGAGCTTGCATCTTGGATGACCATGTTAGTTTCGGTTCCTTCATTTGTAAATCCGAGAACGTTTTTAAACTTACATTCTCAAGATAGCTTTTAACAATAGTTGTCATCTCAGCTCAGATAACGTATTGAAGGTGAGACATTAAAGTCTGTCTGTGTCCCAATGTTGGGTCAGACTGATTCTAATTCTAAAGTGGGAGCTACAGAATCTTGCATGGATTTATGCAGTTTTTGATTAATTCGGAATAAATGGACTTCTGCAAGGAAGTGTACAAACAACTGACCAGGAACACGATAGGCAACTACCAGCTGATCTGACCAAAGAGCACAAACGTGAACTGACAGCATTCATCAAGACTTCTGATCCAATCCTTCCAGAAGCTCAGCATCCATGGACTAGTTGAATCCGTGGATGTGTCAGTACTCTACACCAGCATTCCTCATGATGATGGCATCACGGTAACAGCTTCAGTACTCAATACCAACAACTGCCAATCTCTGAGCACTGTCCTCCAACTCATCTGCTTCATTTTCAACCACATTTTCACCTTTGGCAACCAGTTCTTCATCCAGACACATAGAACAGCCACGGGGACCAAATCTTCACCCCAGTATGCCAACATTTTCACGCAGAGGTTCGAACAAGGCTTCTTTTCTGCACAGGACCTCCAACCAACACTATACACCAGATATATTGATGACATTTCTTCCTCTGGACCCATGGTGAGGAGTCACTGAAACAACGATACTGTGATATTAACAAGTTTCATCCCACCATCACACTCGCCACACTCTTTAGTATCTGTCTCATTTTTGAACACATGCAGCTCTATCAAGGATGGATATCTCAGCACTTCTCTGTACCGCAAACCTACGGATAACCTGACAGTGCTACACTTCTCTAGTGAAACATATTAAAACAGCCACCCCCTCTGGACAAGCCCTTCGCATACATAGGATCTGTTCAGGTGAGGAGGAACATGGCAGACACTTGGAAGTACACAAGCATGCTCTCATAAGAACGGGGTACAATGTTCAACTCATCAACTGCCACTTCCAATGTGTCACAGCAAGAAACTGGAATGACTTCCTTTCGGAGACAGACACGAGCTGCAACCAAAATGGTACCATTTGTTGCCCAGTCCTTTCAGGAGCCGAAACACAACGCCATGTTCTTCACAGCCTGCAACACATTATTGATGAGGATGAGCACCTCGCCAAGACCTTCCCCACGCCTCCACTTCTCGCCTTCAAACAACCGCCAAACTTTAAACAGATTGTTCTCAGAAAACTGCCTGGCCTTCAGGACAAGACGAAACAACTCTGTCACGGCAGATGATGAAAGACGTATCAGAGTGTTGACACGATTACCACCATTACACGTGGGGACAGCACCCACCATGAGTGTAGCAGGTACTCATGTGACTCAACCAACATTGTTTTATCTCATACACTGCAGGCAATGATGCCCTGACTCTTGGTATATTGGCAAGACCGAGCAGAGGCTACAGCAACAGATGAATGGACACTGCACAACAATCACCAGCGAGGAGTGTTCCCTCACAGTCGGGGAACACTACAGCGGTCCGGGACATTCAGCCTTGGACCTTCGAATGACCATCCTTCAAGGTAGACTTCAGGATAGGCAACAACGGAAAGTGGCTGGGCAGAGGCTGATAGCCAAGTTCAATACCCATGGAGATGGCCTTAACCAGGACCTTGTGTTTATGTCACACTACAGGTGACCCCACTATAATATACATTCTCTCTCTCTCTCTGTCTGTCTGTCTCTCTCTGTCTCTCACACACACACAAGCATGCATTTAGACAAATACGTGCTCCTCCAAACCAACACACTCACACAGACTCTCTCTCATACACATGCGCTCTCTCAAATGCTCTCTCTCACACACACACCCTCTCACAGACTTGTACCCCATTACACTCTCTCACACACACACGATCACTTGGTTTCTCCTGCACACACTCACACACATAAAAGTTTGTGGGTTGAATTTGTACTTGCAGAATCGCATTGTATTTTGCTCAAAAGCTCAGACACGTAAGATTCTGTAATACCACGATAGAAATAGAATCCGTCTGACCTAACATTGGGACACAGACAGACTTTAACTTAACACCTTCAATGCATTATCTGATTGAGATGACACCTATTGTTAAAAGCTATTTTGAGAACGTAACTTTTGAAAAGTTCTAGAATTTACATGTGAAGGAATCAAAACTAACATGGTCATTCTAAAAGATGGTAGAGGTCAGCTAAAGTTTGATATTCCATTCCATGACACTGCAATCCTGTTGGATAAAGTCTGTGTGTTATGATTCTGCTCCACAACCAACCGATGAAGAAGCAGCGCTTCGAAAACTAGTGATTCCAAATAAACCTGTTGGGCAACAACGTGGCATTGTGTGATTTTTAACTTTGAAAATCTGTCAGTAATGCCAACATTTCCATACTGCGCATGCTACTGGGTGTCAGTAACGCACTGCGCATGTGTTATGGTGTCAGCAAGGCACTACGCATGCTCACGCAACAAGGGGAAACACTCCGTGACCTTGTTTTGATGGACCAATGAGAAGCTCTGGAGGACCGGATGGAGACTGGTCCTCCTGCCAATCACAGCAAACCCATCGTCTGGATGCGGAAGTAGGACCATGAACTTCTGAAATTGCTGCTGCTGCTCCTCTCTCTCTGAATGAAGATTGAGCTTCACGCCAGACTGCAACTTCCTTCCTCTGTCCAACATCTGTGAGTACAACACACTCTTTTCTCAACCCCGTTTCCATTCTGGGGTTGAGCTGTTGACTTGCAGGAACTGAAGGGAAACGGAGTGAATCCAGGGAGAGGACAGACTCTTGGAAAGTTAGTTCAGGTATTTTTTCAATGGCAAATACAGGAGAATTGACATTTCAGGCTTGAGCCTTTCATCAGTAATGATGTGTGGATGAACAAAGGGGCCTCTGCGTCCTTCTAATCCAGTCAGTGCAAGTTGTCAGACAGGTGCAGCAAGTAGTGAGCAAGGCAAGTGGTATATTAGCAAGAGGAATTGAGTTCAGAAGTGGGGACGCCTTCCTGCAGTTTGGGCGTAATTGAATATATCCAAGGTTGAGTTCATCTGATTTTTGAACAACAAAGATGTGATGGTTATGGGGGAAGGCAAGACCAATCCAGATCAGTTATAGAAACAGACCCTTCACTCCAACTAGTCCATGCTGACTATGTTCTCAAACTAAATTGGACCCACCTGCCTGTGTTTAACCTATATCCCTTTGAACCTTATATATTGGAGTCCTAGAGATGTACAGCACTGAAACAGACCCTTCGGTCCAATTTGTCCATGCCTACCAGTTATCCTAATCTAGTCTATTTGCCACCCCTGGGCCCATATCCCTCGAACCCCTTCTATTATAGACCAATCCAAATGCCTTTTAAATTCTGTAATTATACCAGTCTCCACCACTTCCTCTGGCTGGTCATTTCATACATGCACTACTGTGTGAAAAGGCTTCCCTTAGATCTCTTTTATGTCTCTCCCAGTTCGCCCAAAACCTTTAGTTCTGCACTCCCCCACCCCAGGAGAAGACTTTGTCTATTTACTCTATCCATGCCTCTCATGATTTTATAAACCTCAGCCTCAGCCTCCGACGCTCCAGGGAAAACAGCCCCAGCCTATTCAGCCTTTCCCGAGAGCTAATTTTTTCAAATCTGGCAACATGCTGGTAAATCTTTTCTGAACCCTTTCAAGTTTCACACCGTCCTTCTGATGGGCAGGAGACCAGAGTTGCACGCAATATTCCAAATGTGGCCTCACCAATGTCCTGTAGAGCTGCAACATCATCTACCTCCCAACTCCTTTACTCAGTGCTGTAACCGATAAAGGAAAGCATACCAAATGCTGCCTTCACTATCCTATCTACCTGGGACTCCACCTTCAAGGAACTATGAACCTGCACTCCAAGGTCTCTTTGTTCAGCAACACTCTCCAGAACCTTACCATAAAGTGTAAGGGGGGGGGGGGGGGGGGGCTGGGAATGGCGACGGCGACCGTCATGTCCTTTTAAAATCTTTCTCCTCTCTCTCTTTCAAAATTTGCTCCATAGTCTTGAACCCTCAGCCTAGAGAAAGGATTTTGGCCGTTCACCTCATCTATACCCCTCACGATTTTATAATCCTCCTCTGCTCCAGTGGAAAAAATTCCAGCTTATTAACCTGAATGTAGGTATATTCATGGCAGGTCAGGCAGCATCCGAGGAGCTGCCTGACCTGCTGTGCTTTTCCAGCACCACTCTAATCTAGACTCTGGTTCCAGCATCTGAAGTCCTTGTTTTTACCTTTTATGTCAGTATACTCATATCTACTTATGATCTGTTCTATGCTGGCGCAAGCTCGACAGGCTCAATGGCCTATTCCTGCCCCCAGTTTGAACACTCCTAGTCCAGGACAGCAAGAGACCATAAACCACAGGAGCAGAAATTAGGCCTCTCAGCCCATCAGGGTTGCTCCACTATTACGTTCTGGCTGATAAGTTTCTCAATCCCATTCTCCCACTTTCTCCCTGTAACCCTCAATCCCCTTGATACTCAAGAACCTATCTATCTCCATGTTAAATCTACTCAGTGACCTGGCCTCCACAGCCTTCTGTAGCAATAAATTCCACATATTCACCACTCACCGGCTGAAAATGTTTCGTCTTATCTTTGTTCTAAAAGATATTCCTTTTTCTCTGATGCTGTGCCCTCAGGTCCTAGACTCTCCGACCAATAGGAACATCTTCCCCATGTGCACTCTGTCCAGGCCATTCAGAATTCTGTCTGTTTGAATTAGATCTCACCCCTCCCCGAGTGTGGGCCTGTTAATCAGCATGAACCACACCCTTCAGGATGAGTTACAGCAGGAATTAGGTTCAGCAAAGTCAGAATGGAGGAAGTGTGTGTGGGATGGAGATTATCAGCTTTTGGGGGATGAGAGAGGAAACGAAGTTCAATATAAATTAGAATTGATCAGATGGGCTGATGGGCCCAGGAATGGCAAAATGAGTTAATTTAGCTAAATGTGAGGTGTTACGTTTTGTAAGGCAAATCAGGGCACGACTTACATAGTTAATGGGGAGTGTTGCGAAACAAAGTGTCCTTGCAGGTTCATAATTCCTTGAAAGTGGAATTGCAGGGAGACAGGATTGTGAAAAACGCATTTGGTACACTTTCCTTTATTGATCAGAGCATTGAGTACAGGGGTTGGGAGGTCATGTTAGGCCACTTTTGGAAAACTGTGTGCAATTCCAGTTGCCCTCCTCTGGAAGAATGTTGTGAAACTTAAAAGGGTTCAGAAAAGATTTACAAAGATATAGGCAGAGTTGGAGGTTTTGAGCGAAAGGAAAATGCTGAATACGCCAGGGATAATTTCCCTGGAGCATTGGAGGCTGATGGGTGACCTTACAAAAGTTTATAAGGGGTATAGATAGGTTGGATAGCCAAAATCTTTTCCCCATGGTAGGCGACTCCAAACCTAGAGGGCATAGGTTTCACCGTGAAAGGGGAAAGATTTAAAATGGACCTGAGGGGCAACTTTTTCACACAGAGGGTTGTGCATGTTTGGAATGAGCTGCCAGAGGATGTGGTGGAGGCTGCTACAATTACAACATTTAAAAGGCATCTGGATGGGTAAATGAATAAGAAGGATTTAGAAGGATACAGGCCAAATGCTGGCAAATGGGATTAGATGAGTTTAGGATATCTGGTCGGCATGGATGAGTTGGACCGAAGGCTGTGTTTCTGTACTGTATGACTTTAATCATCTTGCATGAAAGCAGAAGTGTTGTGAAGACTGGACTTTCAGAGCAGCTTTCAAAGATGTTTTGCCTTTACTGGAAGCAGAAGAAGTGACAATGAAGTATTTCATTGGTGAGACAGCAACTGAGTATGTGAGTACATCTAGGATTTTGGTGGAAAGTGGGAATTCATTGCACTGTGGGGGTGAAGTGCTTTAAGGCTTCCCAGCAGGAAGGACAGTGTGCTGATTGGGGTGCCCAGTGAAGGGTGAGGTGGATTTTTGAGTTAAACTGCTCATTTCGGCCAGCCTCCAACATTGTATTTCCAATGCTGTCCATCAGAAGGAGCTGTGTGTACCTGGTATTGTTAGAAGCCTTACGGTTTTCAGTACTGCAGGAATGGCATTGTTTCATCAGCATTGTAAAGGTGACTGGCAGCAGAGGGAGGTGTGGGCTGTGTTCACTAGAAACGATTAAGTATTTAGATAACATACAAATGAGGGGGCAGGGTGGGATTTGTCTTTCGATTTGCAGAAGGTGGGAGATTCCGGGAGCTGTGATCTGAGCTGTGAACTGCAGTAAATCATAGAAGCCCTACAGTGTGGAAGCAGGCTATTCAGCCCATCAAGTCCATTCTGACCCCTCCGAAGAGCATCCTGCTCATACACCCCTCCCACCCTCACCCCTTAGGGAATCAGGGGTTCGGGATAATGCAAGTAAGAAGAGCTGAGATGATGGATAGATCAAATGGCCTACTCCTGCTTCTATTACTACAAAACTATAACCCTGCATTTCCCATTGGCTAACCCACCTAACCTGTACATCCCTGGCCACTATGGGCAATTTAGTATGGCCAATCCAAATCAAGGCAGGTGAGCAATGTCGTGATGTGGAAAATGGACGTCAGAGAACAATAGAAAGGAACAACGAGAATAAACGTACCAGCAATTAAAACTGGATTCAAAAGATTACAAACAATAAAACTAAAAGGTCAGTATCTGAATGTGTGCTTGTTATGAAGGGGTAGAGGTACTGTACCTTTAAGAGAGTTAAAAAAGCGAGCAGAACAAAGTGTTCTAAACAAGATGAGATTGTATTATTTGGTCAACACAAATAGAGCAACTGGGTTGCCATGAGGCACAAACTAATTCAAATTTGGCCAATCAGTTTAAATTTTGCACCAAAATACCAAAGTCCAATCAAGTTTGAATTAAGTATTTTGATAATATTAACACCAATAAAATGATCCGATGTTTTGGAGTATAAAACCAGGCATTTTTGTGAGTTTTAACACTCTGTGTTGGACATAAAGAGTAACGTTGTTAATTTTTACTTTAAATATTTATATTACTGCATGGGGTGAATAATTTCTGTGTTGATGGTCTAATTTAGCAGAGGGGGTTACCCCGTGTCGTAACAGTGCTGCAACGTAACAAAAGTGAATGAATTGACTGCACACATTGAAGAGAATGATTTTGATCTGGGACTCCTTACAGAGACATGACTTCAGGAATGACAAGGATTGGATCCTAAATATTGAGGGGATTTGTGGCATTCAAGTCGAATGGGAAGCTAGGTAAAGGTAGAGGGTTGACACTGCTAATCAAAGCACTGATCACAGGGTCGTCTGGTGTCAGCTCGGATTTCAGGTCCTGGTTTCTTTGTCCTCTATTGATCTCCCTGTTCCCACACAGTTGTTGTCCATTCTCAGCTCTGCTTCATTTCTGCTGAAGCTTTAACCTCCTTTGACACCTTCCGGAACAATAAATCATTCAGTCAAAGTCCAACCCACAATCTCCCAGCCTGTCAACCATCCAGACACAGAGTATCATACCAGAAAATATAACAAAAAAGATGAAAAGTTAGAATTAAATAGGTGCTTGTGTCTGTTCATTGGCAAGTAAACTAGAAATAGGGGTCTGCCAAAAATCTTATAGTGCCCTAATTGAAGAATTGTCTCTCCCTTACATCTAAGTATTAGTACCCAGCTATGATTTATAACAATATTTACATCAACAGAAATAAAGCATCTGTTATGCAATAGACATAGAGATATACAGTATGGAACTAGACTTTTTCTCTCTCGTGTGTGTGTGTGTGTGTTCACACACACCAAGGTCTATGGGGTGAATTTGTATTTGCAGATACATTCCATTTTGCTCAAAAAATGCACAATCTGCAGGCAGACAATACATAGAATATTTTATAAATTCCACTTTGGATATAGAACCAGTCTGACTCAAAAACTGGGATACAGACAGACTCTGGCCTCACACCTTTCATGCATTGTCTGAGCTGAGTTGTCATCTTTTCTTATAAAGCCTTAAGTTATCTCGAGTAGGTGTCTTATAAGAAGTTCTGGGATTTACATATTAATGACACCAGCAATTCATTCTAAAAGATGAAAGACTTTACAATCCAGGTTTCTTCAATGTATCATTTCAGTGGCATGACTCTGTAATGTTTTGCTGTAAACTCAGTGTCTTATGATCTTATACTCCACAACCACCTGATGAAGGAGCAGTGCTCCGAAAGCTAGTGCTTCCAAATAAACCTGTTGGATTGGCGTCATGTGATTTTTACCTTTGCCCAGGTTAGGGTGGATTGGCCCTGCTAAATTACCCATAGTGCTCAGGGTTTTGCAGGTGTGGGAGAATTGTTCGAAGCGATTTGATTCCACCTTCTCGTGACTGTCTATGTGAGCTTTGGTATGTTCTCCCCCTTCTGTCAGCGTGGGTTACCTCTGGATGCTTTGGTTTCCTCTCTCAGTCCAAGGATCTGCGGTTTCGGATGGATCGGCTGTGCTAAAGTGTCCAGGGATGTGCAGGTTAGAGTGGGTTAGCCATGGGGAACTGCAGGGCTGTAGGGTAAGTTGATGAGTCTGGGTGGGATGCTGTGTGGAAGGTCGGTGTGAATTTGATAGGTGAAATGGCCTGCAGGGATTATATAATTCTCCTGCTTTAGCCATATGTGGATTGAGAAATGACTGCTGTGGGAGGAGTAGGTTCCAGTTCATGGGACACTGCCCCAGTCCTGGGGAAGGTGGGAATTCTGCTGTCTCTCTCCCCACCCACTGTCCCCATCCATTCTCTCTCGCCCCGCAACTCTCTGCCCCCCATTTTCTCTCTCTCCCCCTCATTCTCCTCCTCCACCCTTTGACCCCCGAGTCTTTCTTTTCTGCCCCCACCACCCTCTGGTCCCCCCAGTCTCTCAATGGCCCCCACACTCTGTCACCCTGTCCATTCTGTATCTCTTCCAACTCCCACTAAACTTTCTCATGCCTCGAGCTCTCTTTGATCGCTGTATCAAGCTCATCTCAGAAGAGAGAGAGAGAATGGTTGGTGATGACACTGCCTGGGAGATGGGGGTGCACGAGAAATGGCTGATCTTTCAAATTGATTATAGCTAAAATAATATATTCAGAAACAGCATTAAAGTTTGAACGCATGTTCAATTGTATATTAAGACAAAGCTGCAGCCATCTTTCTCAAACTTGCTTTGAACTATGTGCAGTTGAGGACAGGCTGTTCGGGGTAAATGAGCTTTTGCCCGAAATGTCAATTTGCCCGAAATGTCAATTTTCCTGCTCCTTGGATGTTGCCTGACCTGCTGTGCTTTTCCAGCACCACATTCTTGACTCTAATCTTCAGCATGTGCAGTACTCACTTTCGCCTGTTAGGGGTGAATGGCCGATTCCTAGTCTTGAATAATTGGTTCTGTTAGAAGGTGTATTGGTGTATTCTACGTGCAAGAGAGTTGAAAAGTGAGCAGAACCACCTGACATAGCACCAAGCGTTCTGAACAAGGTAATAATTTAACATTTGGTGGAACAGCTAGGTAGCTGGGTTGCCTGGAGACAAAAACATACTCAATTTTGGCCAATCGATTTAGATCTTGCCCTAAAATACTGAATTCCAATCAAGTTTGAATTTAGTATTTTGAGAATATTGGTTAGCACTGTTGCCTCACACCACCAGGGTCGATTCCAGCCTTGGGTGACTGTCTGTGTGGAGTTTGCACATTCTCCCCGTGTCTGCATGGATTTCCTCTGCGTGCTCCAATTTCCTCCCACAGTTCAAAGATGTGCAGGTCAGGTGAAGTGGCTATGCTATATTGCACGTAGTGTGCGGTGCATTCGTCAGAGGGAAATGGGTCTGGGTGGGTTACTCTTCGGAGGGTCGGTGTGGACTGGTTGGGCCGAAGGGCCTGGTGCCACACTGTAGGGAATTTAATCTAATCTAATATTAACACCAATGAAATGATTTGATGCTTTGGAGTACAAAATCAAAAAATACAGTTGAACAGTTACAGGAGAACTGCCAAAAGACCAACAAATGTAGGCTGCTAGTGAGAACTCTGAGAGGTACCTGTCCAGACAAGGAGTCTGCACAGAGAAAAAACATCGACACCGACCTGGAGAGCAAATCTACAGAGGAAGATACAAAGAGAAGATTTAACAGCTGGCTGGTTTTGAAGTTTGAATCTTTCGGTAAATCTTAATCAGGGGTTTTTATTGGACTGGTATCATACAGGGGAAGTTAGAAGATAGGTTAGAGAAAGGAGTTGTAAATAGTTGTTAATTAATTATTCTCCGTTAGACTTTAATAAATAAAGTTGTTAATTTTTACTTTAAATACTGACCTTTGGGAATAGTTTCTTGGTTCTTGAATTTTCACAGATTACTGCATGGATTAAACCTTCTCTATGTTACTGGTTTAAATTAGGTGGGGGAGGTTGCACCCAGTGTTGTAAAATTTGGGGGCTTTCGTCAGAGATTTGAACTGGTTTAGACAGATTTGAATAGATTTGGGGGTATTAAAAATCCCAGCAGATTTAAACACTTGCAAGTTAGTGTGCTAGATCATTAAATAAAACTTTAAATAGTGACTTTTAGAAACAGTTCCTTACCTCTTGAATTTTCACAATACCACATGGGGTAAATCTTTTATGGGTTTAAATTAGTGGGGGGTGCAGTCCATGTCATAACATTTCTGACTATGTAGAAATAGAGTCATAGAGTAGTGGAGCATGGAAACAAACTGTTTGTTCCATGCCAATCGGATATCCTAAATTAATCTAGGCCCATTTGCCAGCTCTTGGCCAATATCCCTCCAAACCTTCCTGTCCAAACCTTCCTGCCGTGGATGGCACAGTGGCATAGTCGTTAGCACTGTTGTCTCACAGTGCCAGAGACCCGGATTCAATTCCTGCCTAAGGCAACTGACTGTGTGGAGTTTGCACATTCTCCCTGTGTCTGCGTGGGTTTCCTCCGGGTGCTCCGGTTTCCTCCCACAGTCCAAAAATATGAAGGTCAGGTGAATTGGCCATGCTAAATTGCCCGTAGTGTTAGGTGTAGGGGAATGGGTCGGTGTGGACTTGTTGGGCCGAAGGGCCTGTTTCCACGCTGTAAGTAATCTAATATACCCATCCAGATGCCTTTTGAATATTGTAATTGTACCAGCCTCCACCACTTCTGCTGGGAGCTCATTCAATCCACGCACCACCCGCTGCGTGAAATAGTTGCCCTTTAGGTCCCTTTTAATCCTTTCCCCTCTCACCCTAATATAAATCAATTGCTGCTTTTTCTGAACAGACTCAGTGGCTGGCACTGCTGCCTTATAGCGCTAGGGACCTGGGTTTGATCTCAGTCTCTGGCAACTGCGTGAATGGAGTTTGCACCTTCTCTGTGTGGGATTCCTTTGGGTGCTCCGGTTTCTTCCCACAATCCAAAGATGTGCAGGTTTGGAGAGGGCACTTCTTGAGGGGAATTAACTTTCACACTTTTTTTCTACTCCTTAGGTCCCTTTTAAATCTTTCCCCTCTCACCTTCAACCTATGCCCTCCAGTTTGGGAGTCCCCTATCCTGAGGAAAAGATGAGTAGTCAAATAAAATGCAAAAGAAATAAAATGTCGAGCCGCAGGATAAATATAAAATGTGACTCCAGCCTTTCTTATCTCCGATTGTCATTTGGGCACAAATCCTGTCAGTAACACCAGCAACTTCACACAGCATCTTGCGCATGCTCCTCGGTGACAACACACACTGCGCATGTTCGCCGGTGTCAGCAAAACCTGCGCGTTGGGCCAATAGAAAGCCCTGGAGGACCGGAAGGAGCGTGGTCCTCCTGCTAATCAGAGACACCCCTATTGTGTGTGTGTGTGTCTCTCTCTCTCTCTCACTCTATCTCAATTTATGGAGGGGACAGATTCTGGAAAAGTTGGGCCAAGTCTGTGTCTCAGTTGGCAAACTCATGGAAAATGCAGTACCACGATGTGAAGTGATAGCATTCCCTGTTGGCGGGGTGGGGAAGCAGAAAGGAGATGCATTGTTTAAATGGTGATATATTGGGATGTGGAGAAAATGAGGACTGCAAATGTTGGAGATCAGAGTCAAAAAGTGTGGTGCTCGAAACGCACAGCAGATGAGGTAGCATCCGAGGAGCCGGAGAGTCCGCGTTACAGGCACGAGCCCTTCATCATAAATGTGTATAAAGGGGCCTCAGTGTCCTTCCATATCAGTCAATGCCAGTTGTCAGATAGGAGGAGCAGCAAGCAATGAGCAAAGCAGGTGTTATGTTAGCAAGAGGAATTGAGTCCAGAAGTGGGGATGTCTTCCTGCAGTTATGGGATCATTGAATATATTCAAGGCTGAGTTCATCTGATTTTGGATCAACAAAGAAGTGGTTGTTTATGGGGGAAGGCAAGAAAATGGTTTTCAGACCATTGCAGAACAGTTACCGAGTCAAACAGCACAGAAACAGTCCCTTCAGTCCAACTACTCCATGCTGTGTTCTCAAACTAATCTAATCCCACCTGCCAGTGTTTGGCCTATATCCCTCTGTCACAAAGCTGGTCCTTTTACTAAAAGCTGGTCCTTCTCAAGGATGCTGTGTCCTTAGTTTTTATTATCAGAGGGGTGATTAAAACGATCCGGGCTCCGAAGCGACTGGTTTAGTACAGAGATGAAAAACGGTATTGGGAGGCATTTTTGGTTATATGTGAACAGATGAGACTTGAGGCCCAAGTTTTTGTTTTAGAAGTGACCTGTACAATGAAAGGGGAGTGGTCAGTCCTGAAAGCTGAAGTCTCGTTTGGGTGAGTTAAGCAGTGGTCTATGTGGAGAAAGGCTGCTAACACTGTCTCCTTCTGGCCTTCTAACTTCAACTGTAAGCCTCTGTTTCAGTTTTACTTTGTTTAAGGGGTTTGTTTTTTGGTACTGTTGTGTACCATTGCGAAGAGTGTTAAGAGTTTCTCCACAGCTTGTACTATACTTAATAAAGTTTGGTTGTTCACAGAAGTTGGCGTATTGCAGTGTAAGAAGCTCAAGCAAAAGAACTTAACAAAGGAACCTAAGGGATAAGTCTTTCATGCAGAAAGTGGCGTGTTTAAGGAAAGAGCTGTCAGAGGAAGTGGTGGGTGCTGGTACAATTATGACATTAAAAGGCATCTGGATGGGTATACGATTAGGAAGGGTTTAGGCGATGTGGGCCAAATGCTGGCAAATCGGCCGAGATGAGGTTAGGTTATCTAGTTGGCATGGATGAATTAGACCGAAGGGTCTGTTTCTGTGCCTAATATCTCTATCACTCTGGCTTGCCACTAACATTTGCCACATCTAGATGTACAGTTTCTCTCTGGTGTCAGTGTCAATGCCTTGATATCTCATTCTTAACCGGACTGGCAGTGATGACTTTTGTAATCTTTTCTTACAGACTATCTGAAGACAGAAGTTTCAAAGTCAACAGATAAAGGGCTCATGGCCAAAATGTTGATTCTCCTGCTTCTCTGATGCTGCTTGCCGTGCTGCACTTTTCCAGCGACGCAGTTTTTGACTCTGACTCTCCAGCGTCTCCAGTCCTCACTTTCACGTCAGTGTCTGACAGTTACTCAATCCATCAGGACCGCAACAATTTTCAACTATGATTCTGTGAGAAGGAGCAAAGCTTTCTTTTTGGTTCCTGTTTGAGTACGGGGGCACTGGTTGAAAGACCCTACTGTTGCAGCGCACTGGGTGTGGAGCCTGAAACAACTCTGCTGCCTGGAAAGAAGAATTCATGGCGGGGTTGTACACGTGTGTGTGCAGGTGAAGCTTCGGCCATGGAGAAACCCGAGGAAACACAACCTGTTGAGAAACCATGGAAGTGTGGCGACTGTGGGAAGGGCTTCCGTGTCCCATCTGTCCTGGCGGCTCATCAGTGCAATCACACTGGGAAGAGGCCGTTCTCCAGCCCCGAGCGGGCAAAGGGCTTTACCTGCTCTTGTGTCCTGCTGGCCCACCAGCATATACACACTGGTGAGAGGACGTCTTACTGCTCCGTATGCGGGAAAGGGTTCACTTGGGTGGACAACCTCCAGACCCACCAGCAATTCCACACAGGGGAGAGGCTCTTCAGTTGCCACGAGTGCGGGAAAGCCTTCAGCAATTCCTCCGACCTGCTGAAGCACCGGCGAGTCCACACGGGGGAGAGGCCATTCAGCTGCCCCGAATGCGGGAAGGCCTTCAGCGACTCCTCCAACCTGCTGAGGCACCGGCGGGTCCACACGGGGGAGAGGCCCTTCAGCTGCCCAGAGTGTGGGAAGGCCTTCAGCAATTCCTCCAACCTGCTGGCCCATCAGCAGGTCCACACGGGGGAGAGGCCCTTCAGCTGCCCAGAGTGTGGGAAGGCCTTCAGTAAATCCTCCAACCTGCTGGCCCATCAGCGGGTCCACACGGGGGAGAGGCCCTTCAGCTGCCCAGAGTGCGGGAAGGCCTTCAGCAATTCCTCCGACCTGCTGAGACACCGGCGAATCCACACAGGGGAGAGGCCATTCGCCTGCCCTGAGTGTGGTAAGGCATTCAGCAATTCCTCTGACCTGTTGTCCCACCGGCGGGTCCACACCAGGGAAAGGCCATTCAGCTGCCCCGAGTGTGGGAAGGGGTTCACCCGCTCCTCCAAACTGCTGGCCCACCAATGGGTCCACACCGGGGAGAAGCCGTTTGCCTGCCCCGACTGTGGGCGGAGGTTCACATTGTCCTGCAACTTGCAGAGGCACCAGCGGGGGCACCAGTGCATCCAACAATCAGATTCCACCAGTGACGCTGCAGTGGGTCACCCACAGGGCTGAACCTCCTGCCCATTCTGACAGTGGGTGTAGTGGGTTTTTTTGTTTTGTGCTGGACTCACCATCCCCCCCTCCTTCCCCCCCCCCCACCCCCCGCAAGCCCACCTATGTGGCTCAGGGGTGGCATGGTGACTCAGTGGTTAGTACCATTGCCTCACGATGCTGACCTGGGTTCAAATCCACCCTCGGGATGACAGTCTGTGTGTAGCTTTCACGATGCCCCCCCCACATCTGTATGGGTTACCTCTGAGTGCTCCGGTTTCCTTCCCCGATCTAAAGGTGTGCAGGTTAGTTTGGATTGGCCCATCTAAATTGTCCCATAGTGTTCAGGGATGTGTAGGTATGGTGCATTAGTTGGGGTAATTGTAGAGGAATAGGGATAAGGGAATGGGTCTGGCTGGGTTACTCTGCGAGGGCCAGTGTGAACTTGTTGGGCCAAAGGAACTGTTTCCATACTGTAGGGAATCTAATCTTAAAAAAAAGATTTCCTTCAAGCGATACTGATAAAATATGCCGAGTTGGACAAAGTATCCCATCAAGTTTGAGACAAACCCAGGGTTGAAGAAGTTGGAAGTCACATGGCACCATGTCACAGTGCAACAAGTTTATTTGAAATCACAAGCTTTAGGAGCATTGCTCTTTCATGAGTGCTGCTCCTTCATCACTTCATCTGGTGCCATGTGACTTCTGACCTTGTCCTCCCCAATTCAACACCAGCACCTCTGCATCAGAGTTGACGAATGAGATTGGATTTTATTCGGCCTGATTTAGTGAGATGTTCATTTGGAAACTCAAAACTGTCGGACTGACAAAGAGACACGAATCATAGAGTCCCACAGCAGGAGACAGGCCCTTCGGTCCAACATTGTCCATACTGACCAAACTGTCCATCAACACTAAGCCCATTTCCCTGCACTTGGCCCATTTCCTTCCATACCTTTCCTATCCATGTATTTGTCCAATGCCTTTTAAATGTTGTTAATGTACCCACCTCAACCACTTCCGCTGGCATCTTATTCCATATGTCTACCACCGTCTGCATAAATAAAGTTGCCCCTCACGTTCCCTTTTATTCTTTTTCCTCTAACCTTAAACTGATGCCCTCTAGCCCTCACATCCCCAACCCTGGGGTAAAAGTCTGAGTGCATTCACCCTCTCACGATCTCTTCATTTCTCTAAGGGCCTTTCTCAGTCTCTAATGCTCTAAATAAAAATATCTTAGCTTGTCCAACCTCTCCCTTTTACACAGACCCTTGAGTCCTGGCAACATCCTTGTATATGTCTTCAGCACTCTTCCAAGTTGAATAACATATTTGTTATAGACACTGCCCTGACTACATATTTTGTTGGAGAAAGAGGACCAAATATTATCCAAACTGGATAATCTGGCTGATGGGACAGGAAACCACTTCCTTTCTTGAGACAAGTCTCCTGGAGAGAACTGGCTGGCTGACTGATCTACTGACCCTCACAGTACCCCACTGCCCTCAGTTATCTGGAGGGAGTCCACACATTTGCCTAAGGTGGTGCTTGAAACCTTTATCATCTTTGGGATGGATCCCCATTCATTCCGTGCTATGGAGTCATGCAGCCTGGAAACAGACCCTTCAGACCAACCAGTCCATGATCCCCAACTAAACTAGTGCCACCCATCTGCTCCTGGCCTGTATCCAGTTTGTTAATAGTTTTGTTCATTTGTTCACCGTGATAGTTGGATAAATAAATAGCTGATTGTTGATTTTAAAGTGTTGGGGATTTATTCTTATCACTAGAGCAGGTCACACCACTTTTCATGCTAATTTTACAGATTATTGGGCGACACGCTCCTCTGGGTGTTTCTGTTGAGAAAGGTGGTGCTGTCAGCCTTCGCTTTATAAGAGTATTGACGTGATGTACTGCTGAATGCAATGGAGTCAACATGAATCGCAGCCTCTCACTGTGGTTGTGGGTGAATCGCCTTAATTTGGCTCTTAACTCAGAAACTGCACACAATTAACTGCTGAAACAATGATTTACACTTTTTTGTATGTAACAACAAAAATAAAACTCCTCAAGTAACCAAGTTCAACCTCACTCACAACTTGGCTATCTCCCAATTGATGGCTGAATTTAACTGAGTTTCCACCAACAGTTTATGTCTCTGGAAGTGTCCAGGGATTTAATGCAGCATTCTTCTTCCAAGTACTGCTGCTACATCATTCTGAGGTTGAATTCTGGTGGAGATTCCTCACTTTCAAATCTGTGATGTGATGTTTCTTTCGATTCTAACACCACCTCCCCACACCTCTGGAGATCTCTGGTCTGTAGCTTACCTTCTTATCCTCGAGGTTTAGTGTTTTGTTTGATACAGCCTTTCCTGCAAAAAACCTTTTTACGTCAGGGCCTTCCTTCCACAGACAAACTTAATTGTCCTTTTGTCATGAGGTTATTAAACACTTCGCTCATCTGTCCCAGGAAACAGTTTGTTGTTTTGCGTCCTTCTTCCCAGGGATGGTTAACGAGCAGAAATTAGGCTATTCAGTCTGCTCCACTATTCAATCATTGCGGATACGTTCCTCAACCCAATTCTCCCCGTAACCGTTGATACTTAAGAATGCTTAAGTCAGCTCCACCATTCAATGGGCTGAATGGCCTAATTTCTGCCTCTGAGGTCTTCTGATGTAGCAGTTTCTCAGTGGCCCTTTTGTTTCTTGGTCCAGAAAGAGTTCCTGCTGACTCAGGGAGTTTGGAAAGTTCTGCAGTTTAAAGGACCACACCACATTCCCCTCTGCCTCCTCTTGCGATAGTGGCAATTCCCAAGATCCCTTGGTATCCCTGAAAACAATCGAGGTGTCTGGAAATCTCTGCTGCTACTCTGGAACAGAAGGATTATGGGGAGAAAATTCAGAAATCTGATGTGCAAAGAGACTATGGAGTTCTATTCCAGGATTCTCTCAAGGTAAACTTGCAGGTTGAGTCAGTGGTTAGGAAGGCAAATGCAATGAAGGCATTTATTTTGATCAGACTTGAATATAAAAGCAGGGATGTACTTCTGAGGCTCTGTAAGTCTCCGGTCAGGCCACAATTGGAGTACTGTATGTAGATTTGGGCCCCATATCTCAGGAAGGATGTACTGGCCCTGGAACGTGTTCAGAGGTGGTTCAAAAGAATGGTCCAGGAATGAAAAATTTAACATAAGAACATTAGAGGACTCTAGGTTTATACTTCATGGAGTTCAGAAGGATGGGGGCTGGGGTGGGATCTAATTGAAACCTACAGAATAATGAACGGTGTGAATGTTGGGAAGATGTGGCACAGTGGTTAGCACTGCTGCCTCACAGCGCCTGAGACCCGGGTTCAATTCTCGCTTCAGGCGAGTGACTGTGTGGAGTTTGCACGTTCTCCCCGGGTCTGCGTGGGTTTCCTCCGGGTGCTCCGGTTTCCTCCCACAGTCCAAAGATTGGCCATGCTAAATTGCCCATAGTGTTAGGTAAGGGGTAAATGTAGATGTAGATGTAGATGTAGGGGTAAGGGTGGGTTACGCTTCGGCGGGGCGGTGTGGACTTGTTAGCCCGAAGGGCCTGTTTCCACACTGTAAGTAATCTAATCTATGTTTCCATTGGTAGGACAAACTAGAACCTGAGGGCTCAGCTTTCCTGTCAAGGGAAGACCCTTGAGAACAGAGGGGAGAGAAACTTCTTCAGCCAGAGTATGGTGAATCTATGAAATTCACTGCCACAGAAAGCTGCGGAGGCCAAGTTACTGAGTATATTTAAGACTGAGATAGCTCGGTTCTTGAGTATCAAGGGGATCAAGGAGTTCGGGGAGAATGGGGTTGAGAAACGTATGAGCCGTGATTGAATGGCGAAGTAGACTCAATGGGCTGAATGGCCTAATTTCTGCTCCGATGGTCTTATGGTATGCTGATGTGAGGAGGGGGGAAAAGAGATGAAGAGAGAAAGACAGTTAAGGTGAAGCTCGATAGAGATGAAGGAAATATAAGAATTGTATGATAAATGGCAGAACACATAGGAGCACTGGCATAGAGGGGTCTGGGCATATAGATCAGTGGAAGTGGTAATGCAGGTGGGCACGGTGGTCAAGAATGTACACAGCACGTTTCCTTGAGTGTAAGAGTTACATTACAGCTGTTTATTCTGGCTACATTCGGAATATTGTGTGCAGTTCTGGTCACTGTGCTACTGGAAGGGTGTGGGTGCTCTGGCTGAGGATACAGACAAGGTTCACCAGGACATTGCCTAGTCTGGAGGGCTCTCGTTACGAGCAGAGGAGGCATAAACCTGGATTGTTTTCTTTGGAAAAACAGAGGCTGAAAAGAGACCTCGACAAAATGATGAGAGACACAGATTGGCTGGACAGGGGTGGCAGGGTAGCTCAGTGGTTCGCACTGGCACCTCATAGTGCCAGGGACCTGCGTTCCATTTTAGTGTCAGGCAACTAGCTGTGTGGAGTTGGCACATTATCCCTGCACCCCACCTCCCGTGTCTGCGTAGGCTTCCTCTGGCTGCTCCGGCTTCCTCCTACAATCCAAACATGTATCAGTTAGGGTGGATTAGCGATGCAAAATTACCCATAGTGTCCAGGGAGAGGCAGGTTAAGTTGGATTGTCTATGTGTAAATTGCCCCAGTGTTCAGGGATGTGTAAGTTCGGTGCATTAGTCAGGAGTAAATGTAGATAATAGGGGTAAGGGAACGGGTCTCCATGCGTTAATCTTTAGAGGGCCGGTGTTGACTTGTTGGGATGAATGGTCTGTTTCCACGCTGGAGGGATTCTGTGATAGTCAGAGGCGTTTTTTTTCCTCTCCAAAGTGGAAAGGTCAACTAAAAGAGGGCACAGGTTCAAAGTGAGCAGGGGACTGTTTGGGGGAAGAGGTGGTGGGGGTGGGGAATCACACAGAAGGGTGGTGGGGGTTCCTGGAACGCACTGCCAGTGCAGGTAGTGGAAGCAGGCACCTTAACAATGTTTAAGATGTATCTTGATAGACACATGAACGGGAGGTGAACAGAGGAACAGAAATCACACATGGGCAATAAACAGCAGGTCTAAGTAAGGATTAAGAATTATCACAGGCTTGAGGGTGTGTGTGTGCCTAAACCAAGTGAGACGGGCCTGAGACTGTGCTGTATTGTATTGATACAGCTTTCCCCCACTATTTGAAAGTAGAGTGTTCCTTTCATAAGCCGAAATGGCCTAAATCGAAGAAGCAATTACCATGAGTTAATTTGTATTATGCCTTTCTTTGTAAAAACGACAATCCTCTTCAGATTTCTTTCGCTTTGTGGGAGCAGGTATTAATGTAGGTCTTTTGTAAAAGTGAAGTAGTGGAAAGCGAACTTTGGAAAAGTGAGGGATACCTTTATGCTGATGGAGGGGAGATGGGGGGCAATGAAGAGGGGTGGATGGAGGCTCAGGTGGAGAATAAACACAGAGACCAATTGAGCAGCTTGGCCTGGTTCTGTGCTGGAGACTCAATGGGACAGAGACAAATGTATCTATTTCAGGTATACCTGCAGTATGCTCCATCCAGGATAAAAAATGTCCTTCATCTGCTTCAGCATACAGGGCAGATGAGCAGTTTCTCCCCGGTGTGGACCAAGAGGTGATGCGACTGAGTGGAGCCTTTCCCGTGCTGAATGCAGGTGAATGGCCGCTGCCCGGTGTATAAATGCTGATGAATATCGGGCAGGCGAGGAAGTGAAACCGTTCCTACATTTTCATGATTTCTCCATGGTGCAGGTGTCCTCATATTTCTCCAGGTTCAACAACTCAGTTGAAACTCGCTCACTCTTACAGCATGTGTGTGGTGTTACTGGTGAACCCGCTGAAAATTGGAGGACTCTCATTCAGTCTGTAAAGCATGTTCCAGTCACTACTCTGGTGTGTGGGTATGTGAGACTCTGAGTCTCCAGTCACACTGACGTTTAAAACCTAACAAAGCAGGCAGACCTTCTCCCCTTTGTTTTCAAGGCCATCAATATCCAAGTCCTGGTGAATCAATCGACTGTCAGACTTCGATGTGATGTTTGGTCTGAGATTTCTGCCTCCAAATTCTTCTCTTGTAATATTCCTGTGGAAAGAGATTGCAAAGGTCATCGCTGTCAGTCCACAATAGAAAATCAAAACACACAATTCTAGTTTCTGTGGAACATTCTTTCCTCTCTTAATACCCAAGATCTTTGTGCTGATGTATATGTAAATGTATACAGCAGGGTAATGTGGTGGATTGCATACTCCATGAAGAGGTCACTCAAGTTGCTGAATTGACATCTATCATGCGGTATTGACGTTCTTACTGAAGATATACAATATTCTGCAGTACAATATTATGAGCTCAGAAACAACTGCAAATCAGGCTTTTAGAGCCATAAACATTCCCTCAAATTTGCAGTGTGCGCTCCCTGCTTGGATTCATACTCTCTGCCTCCCGTTGCTGCAAGTGAACAGTGCTTCCCCCATTCTCTCTCCCTCCCAGGAGAAGGAATGGAAAGGGGGAGACATTGCTTCACTCCCAGATTTTGCCCAGAAGAGCCCCCCATTGTCTGAATGCACAAGTTGGACAATGAACTTCTGAAGCTACTGCTGCTCCTGTCTCTCTCTGAATGAAGATTGAGCTTCACCCCAGACTGCGACTCCCTTTCTCTGTCCAAACATATTTGAGCACAGCACATTTTTGTTGAAGTAAGGCATCTTTCCTGAATGTTACAATTAAAGGGGTGTATTTCCCCTCATATTCAAAGGGATGGTAAGTCAGAGAAGGACCATGCCTTCTCGGGTGCTCGTTGTTGTGGTTCTGTTCGCCGAGCTGGGAATTTGTGTTGGAGACGTTTCATCCCATGTCTAGGTGATATCCTCAGTGCTTGGGAGCCTCCTGTGAAGTGCTTCTGTGATCTTTCCTCCGGCATTTGTAGTGGTTTGTCTCTGCCGCTTCCGGTTGTCAGTTCCAACTGTCCACTGCAGTGGCCGGTATATTGTGTCCAGGTCAATGTGTTTGTTGATAGAATCTGTGGATGAGTGCCATGCCAGAGAACAGCCAGGGAATTCCTAGAGGTATGGCCTCTCGGCATTTTTCCAGATTTTTCAACTCTGAATCTGGGACAAGGTGTGTGGTGTGGGGGTGGATGGGAGGGGAAATAAAAATACTGGTGAAATCTACATTGATCCTATGTAGTTAGTGCGTCCCAAGGCAGAAGACGAGGTGTTCTTCCTACAAGCGTCAGGTAGCCAGAGCTTGGAGGGGGAGGCAGCAGAGTACTTGCATGTACTTGACGGATTGTGAGGGGGAGTTAAAGCGTTCAGCCACAAGGCGGTGGGGTTGTTTAGTTTTTGCGTCCCAGAGCTGTTTTTGAAATGTTCTGCAAGTTGGCGCCCTGTCTCCCCAATGTGGCAGAGACCACATCGAGAGCAATGGACATATAAATAAATCTTATAAACAAATTGTACAAATCTTAGCCTGCCAGAGTTATTTTCTTTAATTAAGTTAAAGAAAATTTTAATTAAATTGGGTGACTACATGAAACGGTTTGTTCGTCAGACTCAAGTCATCATCCTCAAATGAGACAATGCCATTAATATCAGTGAACTGCTTTTTTGTTAGAACCACAAGTTCTTGATTTAGTTTCACAATTTACTGATATTCACATCTGCACATTCAATGTCAAACTGACATCAGAAATGACATGACACCATTATTTTTTTCTTACAATAATCCAACAAACAAATTAATAACACAGTCAATACCAAGTCTCATTAATATGAAATTAAATTTGACCATAAAATAATGCAAAATTCAAGATGTGAGATAACAAATGGGGGAAGGGCAGAAGGCAAGAAATGCAGCATCATAGAAGGTGCTCCTCCAGGGAGTGTATTTTACCAACTACAACTGCTCAATATAAACAAACACTCTGACATGATCCTCCGGTTTTAATGTAAACCATAGCCCCATACAGTAGGTACCATTTAAATAAGTTAATAGATACAAGCCTTGAGCAAATCCAGCCTCCAGCCGGACCCCCCGCTTCTTGGAGCTCGGACCTTCCTCCAGCTCCGGGGGGTTGTTGAGCTCCTGGGCTCCGGCCGCCGCCGAAGAAGCCGCGGGCGCCGGCTCTCTCTCCTCCACCGCCGACATTTTTAATTTGTTTTCTCGTTCACCCGGTAACCGTCACCTCCCCCTTCCCGGGCCCCGGAAATTGTTTGAAAAGTTCCGTCTTTATTTTGAAATGTATTTTAAAGGTATTTTCTGAGGTAAACGATGCCGTCTGCCCCCCTCCCTCCGTCAGAAACCGCCCGCTGAGTCGATGAGAAAACCGCAGCCTCGCGCCGCCATCTTTGTTTTTCTTCTTCATTCCGTCTCCTCCTTCTGTGACGCGCGTCATCCACGCCCCCTCCAATCAGAACGCACCGTACTCTACCTGACCAATGGCGGCCGGCGTTGCAGTCAAAAAGGAAGCCACAACCCGGAATGTCGCTCTCCGATTCGTCCGCATCGACCGCATCCTTTGGGATTGGTGGAGAGGTTCGCAGGCCCTTCACTGTCCCCGCCCCTTTACTACAATGGGCTCGAGGTGTTCAGGAGGAAGGTGTTCTCACTCATTCATTCAACAGGCGATGGGCTCAATTTACTATAATGGGCTGTGGGGGGACAGTGGTCATGTCTCATGTTGAGGAGGAAGGTGTTTCCTCTCATTCAACAGAAGAGGACCTATTTACTACAGAGGTTTTTTTTGTGATGCAGCTGTAGTCTCCCAGAGAGCCCTGAGGCTCAGGTTTAAATCCCACTGCTCCAGTCTGTGTAATAACATACTCCATGTTTTTCAGTCATAAGTCACACGACTATAGTCCAACACGTCTATTTGAAATCGCACGCACTTGGAGCGTAGCCTCTTCATCAGGTGAAGACATGGAAAACAAAACGTGCAGGAAAGAGAATTCAGATAAACGATCAGCCATGGATGGTGATGAAAGACAGAGCATCTCAACAGTCAATTACCTATTCCTATTCATATTTCTGATCTTCTTAGTACATGACAAGTTGTATATTTTCCAAATATAAATTTTATTTCCATGGTTTGAAAATGAGTATTTAAGAATGGTCAGTTTATTCTTTCTCACTTGGGCACATTGTGACCCACAACTATTTCGATACCACTGTTAATATCATAGCCCCTCTCATGAGATATCAGAGGAACAATTCATAAACAAAATTTGACACTGAGTCACTCGAGTAGACACTTGAACAGAGAAAGCGCCCGACAGATATTGGGAACCTAAAGGTTATTGAAGTGAAATGTTCAGAGCAGGTGATCACCCCCAATAAGGGAACTCACCTGACTGACCTAATTATAATCACCACAGTATCCAGTGCTACTCTTCACCGAACACGGATTACTTTCCTTTTCAGTTTCTTTTGAATGCCATAATTGAATCTGACTCCAACACTCTCTCTCGCAGACCATTCCAAAGGTCGAAGATTTTCAATCATTAATGAAACATGTTCTGGATCTCTCCCAAAACACAATTCATATGGATCTTGCTTCAAATCATTTGCAGTAAGTTCTTCACATGGACAGATTTGCAGCTTAGAGCATTTGTTTAAATTTTATATCATATTGAGGTGGCACAGTGCTTGGCATTGCTACCTCACAGCACGAGGGACCCAGGTTCAATTCCAGCCTCAGGTGAGTGTCTGTGTGGAGTTTGCATGTTCTCCCTCTCTGCATGGGTTTCCTTCCACAGTCCAAAGATGTGCAGGTTAGGTGGATTGACCATGCAAAATTGCTCTGTGATGTGTCGGTTATGTGGATTAGTCATACTAAATGCAGGAGAATGGGGTGATCCTGGGTGGGATGGTCTTTGGTGTGTCAGTGCAGGCTCAATGGGACAAATGGCCTCTTTCTGCACTGTCGAGATTTTATATATATCTGTCTGATTTCTTGCACATGCTACTTTCTCAAAGGGACATTTTACTGTCATGTTCAGTACTGCAGTCTCTATATTTTCATACATACCTCTAAATTAGGTTTGAATGAAATCCCCCCATTTCACTGTATTTTAGCTACCATTCCCCCCCACCCCTTCCATTCCTTATTCATTTTTCCATTACCTGTGTTATGATCCCCTCCTCTTTATATATATTATTGTAGACAGGCTAAATCTAGTTACCATGTCCCTAAAATATGAGATGAAAAATGATTGCATACTTTGAGTCCATTACTACAGCTTGTTAAGGTCTCTTGCCAAAGAGAACTCTTAATCCTGCATCCTTCGGTAGGATTATATGAGGATATCTGGTCAGCATGGACGAGTTGGATTAAATGGTTTGTTTCTGTCCTGTGCATCTCTATGACTATGACTATCGAATAAGGGCCAGGAGCAGGCAGGTGGGACTAGTTTAGTTGGGGATCATTTACTGAAAGGTCTGTTTCCAGGCTGTATGATTACACAGCCTCAAATGAATGGGGATCAATCCCAAAGAGATATTAAAGGTCTCGAGCACCACCTTAGGCACATGTGTGGACCCCTTCCAGATAACTGAGAGCAGTGGGGCACTGTGAAGTTCAGTACATCAGTTGGCCAGCAAGTTCTCTCCGGGAGACTTGTCTCGAGAAAGGAAGCGGTTTCCTGTCCCATCAACTGGACTGTGGATTAGTTTGGAGCAGGTCCGATATCTCTGACAACATCAGTGGACAGAGTCGAGAGTGTGGTGCTGGAAAAACACAGCAGGTCAGGCAGCATCCAAGGAGGAGGGGAATTGACGTTTAGGGCATAAACCCTTCATCATCAATGAGGCTTGTGGGCCGGGAGGGCTGAGAGATAAATGGAAGGGGGGTGGTGTTGGGGAGAAGGTAGCTGAGAATGCGATAAGCAGATGAAGATGATTGGTTGGAAAGGAGGGTGGGGCGGATAGATAGGAAAGGTGATGGACAGGTCAGGAGGGCGAGTGGAGGCTTGGGGCTGTGATAAGGTGAGGGGGGAAGAGGAGGAGGAGGAGGATACATGAGGAAACTTTTGAATCCACATTGATCCCATGTGGTTGCAGGGTCCCAAGGTGGAATAAGAGGTGTTCTTCCTCCAGGCGTCAGGTGGTAAGGGTTTGGTGATGGAGACAGCCCAGGACCTCAATGATCTTGATGGAATGTGAGGGGGAGTTGAAGTGTTCAGCCACAGGGCGGTGGGGTTTGTGGGTGTCCCAGAGTGGTTCTCTGAAACAATCCACAAGTTGGCGTCCTGTCTCTCCGACGGAGAGAAGACCACATTGGATGCAATGGATACAGTGGATGACACTGGTGGAGGTCGAGGTAAATTTCTGTCAGATGTGGAAGGATCCTTTGGGCCCTTGGATGGAGGTGAGAGGAGTGGTATGGACACATGTTTTACACTTCCTGTGGTGGCGGTGAAGGGGCCGGGAGTGGGGTGTGGACTGGTTGTGGGCGCATGGACCTGACGAGGGAGTCGCAAAGGAAATGGCCTCTCTGGAATGCTGGTAGGGGTGGTGGGGTCCATTCCTGTCGCATTTGTATCCTGGAACATTAAGCTGCCAGTCCTGCCCATCCCTGAGCCACGTTTCTGTAATTGCTATGATATCATATCCCATCTTCCTAATCATGCCCTGAGTTCAACTGCCTTCCCTGTTAGTCCTCTTGCAATGAAGTAAATGCAGTTTAATTTGTTAGTCCTTCCTTGCTCTCTGCTTTGTATCTTCCTGATCTGACTGTTTGACTCACTCCCTTTCCCAACTGTACCAGTCTCAGATTGATCTCTTTCCTCACTATTTCCCTGGGTACCTCCCCACGCACCCACCTTGCTAGTTTAATTCCTCCCGAGCAGCTCTTGCAAATTTCCCAGCTAGTATTTTAGCACTCTTCCAATACTCAGGTGCAATCTATCCTTCTTGTACAGGTCATATCTACCCCAGAAGAAATTCCAATGATCCAAAAATGTGAACCCTTCTCCCATGCACCAACTCCTTAGCCATGCATTCATCTGCTCTATCCTCTCTATTCCAACTCTCACTAGCTCGTAGTACTGGCAGTAATCCAGATTTTCCTAGATTCGAGGACCTCTTTTTTTAAAAATTCGTGCCTGACTTTCCACACTTTCCCTTCAGAACCGCATCCTTTTCCCTTCCTATGTCAGTGGTTCCAATGTGTACAATGACCTCCAACCGGTCCCTCTCCCTTTTGAGAACATTCTGCACCCTCTCGGAGACATCCTTGATCCTGGCACCAGGGAGGCGACACACTATTCTGATTTTTCGCTGCTAACCACAGAAGCGTCAGTTTGTACCTCTGACTAGAGAGCCCCTTATCACAATTGATCACTTGGAACCCAACGTACCCCTCATTGCATGAGAGCATGTCTCGAGACCAGAAACTTGGCTGTTCGTGCTACATTCCCCGAGAGACCATCACCCCCTACATTTTCCAAAACAGCAGACTTGTTTGAAATGGGGACAGCCACAGAAGACTCCTGCACTACCTGCCTACCTTTCCTGGAGTTAACCCATCTCTCTGATTATAGCTGCGGCTTTTCTCCCTGCCTATCATTGCCAAACCATCATACCCCCAGGTCTTGTAAATTCCTCATTACCTCGAACTGTCGCTGCAACTTATCCACGCGATCCAATAGGATTTGCAAGCAAACACATTTACTGCGGACATAATCACCAGTAACATGGATACTCTCCCTAATCTCCCACATCTGACAGGAAGAGCATATCCCTCTCATAAAGGCCACCTTTGCTCCTTCACAATCTACAGACCCAGAAAATAGCACCGTCTTTTTGCTCTAAAAAAGTGCTCTGGGCTAACACAGTACTTGTGGTTTATATTTTTAATATTTAATCAAGAGACAGATGTCAGTAAAACATGTAATCAAGAAAGAATCCACTCCATTCACGACTGCAGACACAGCTAAGTTACACGTTAAAGACTATACACTTCTCTGTTCCTGTTCTGTGAGCTCCCCCACACAGGTTCCTCCATGGTCAGCTGTGAATTTTGCTGTTCATTAACCTTTCCCAGATGCACTGCAATGTCCAGTAACTGTGCAGATTCACTGCAATGTAAATTTCTTTTTCTCTCTCCCTCATTTTGGACTCCTATCCATGCCCCTTATAAACCTCTATAAGGTCATCTCTCAGCCTCCTACGCTCCAGGGAAAACAGCCGCAGTCTTTTCAGCCTCGCCCTATAACTCAAACCCTCCAACTCTGGAAACAGCCTTGTAAATCATTTCCAAACTCTTTTAAAGTTTCACAACATCTTTCTAACATAGGAGACCAGAACTGAATGCAGTATTCCAAAAGTGGCCTAACTAATGTCATGTACAGCCATAACATGACTCCTAACTCCTGTACTCAATGCTCTGATCAATAAAGGCAAGCGCCACCAAACGCTTTCTTCACTACCGTGTCTACCTGTGACTGCACTTTCACAGAACTACAAATCTGCACTCCATGGTCTCTTGATGCAGGAATACTCTCCATGGCCTTACCATTAAGTGTGTAAATCCTGCCTCGATGTGCCTTTCCAAGATGCAACACCTCACATTTATCTAAATGAAACTTTATCTGCCACTCCTCGACCCATCAGCCCATCCATTCAATTCTAATTTAGATTGAACTTTCTTTCCTCTCTTATTTCCTAAATGCTGAACATCTCCATCCCCACATTCTCCCTCCATTCTCACTTTGCTGAATCTAATCCATGCTGTACCTCATCCTGAAGGGTCTGGTTTACGCTGATTTACAGCCCACGCTTGGGGGATCTAATTGAAACATACAGAATACTGATTGGCCTGGATAGGGTGGATGTTGGGGAGATGTCTCCATTGGTAGGAGAGACTAGGTTCCAAGGGCACAGCCTTAGAGTAAAGGGAAGACCTTTTAGAACACAGATAAAGGGGAAACCTTTGTAGCCAGAGAGAGCGAAACCTATGGAATTCATTGCCACCGAGACTGTGTTGGACAAGTCACTGAGTATATTCAAGACAGAGATAAATAGGTTCTTGTGTATCAAGGATATTGAGGGTTGCGGGGAGAAAGCAAGAGAATTTGGTTGAGAAACTTGTCAGCCATGATTGAATGGTGGGAGCAGACCTGATTGGCTGAATGGCCTAATTTCTGCTCCTAGGTCTTATGGTCTCTTGCTGTCCTGGACATAGTGAGAGAGAACTGGGAGCAGGAGTAGGCCATTTGGTCTTTCAAGCCTGCACCAACATTGAACTGGATATGAATATACCTACATCTTGGTGGATAGGCTGGGACCTTTTTCACTGGAGCATAGGAGGTTGAGAGGTGATCTTATCAAGCTTTATAAAGTCATGAGGGGTATAGATGAGGTGAATGATGGGTTTCCTTTCCTTAGAGTGGGGGTTTCAAGGTTAGGGAGCAAATTTTGAAGGTGAGTGGAGAAAGATTTTAAAAAGACAGGAGGGACACCTTTGTTTTCCCATGGAGAATGGTTCGTATGTGGAATGAATGTCCAGAGGAAGCGGGGATGCAGGTACAGTTACAACGTTTAAAAGACATTTGGATAAGGACATGAATGGGAAAGGTTTGGAGGAGTTATGGACTAGGCCAGACCACTCAAAAACATTCTTAAGCAGGCACCGCAGACCATAACTTTGCTATTTGTTTCAGTAAGTGCACAGTGAAAATTACCCAAAGTTAGCTAGGTTGACTACCAGGATTTAAAACAGATAAATGTATTCACAAGAATACAGAATGAAACACAAAGAACAGAATATAAATACTCACAGAACTCAGTCTATCTAAACTAGACTTAATTATGCTGTTCCTTTCTCCACACAGTCCACTACTGAACTCACTCAAACAAGGCCTCAGCTTTCACAACAGATCACTTGTCTTTCATTATGCAGGTCACTTTGAAAACATAAAAGCTTGGGCCAAAAGTCTCATCGGTTGACATGTAAACAAAAAAGCCAATGAATACTCTTTCCATTTCTGTAAAAAACCATCCATTTTGGAGTCCGGGGCCATTTTACCACCACTCTGAAAAAAATGCCAGGACACAGTATCCTGGAGAAGAAGGACCAGCTTTTTAGAAAAAGGACCAGCTTTGTGACAGAGGGATATGGGCCAAACACTGGCAGATAGGATTAGTTTAGTTTGCAAACATAGCATGGACTAGTTGGACTGAAGGGTCTATTTCTGTGCTGTATGATTCTGTAATGGTCTCAAAACCATTTTCTTTACTTCCCCTATAACCATCCACTTCTTTGTTGTTCAAAAGTCAGATGACCTCAGCCTTGAATATATTCAATGACCAACCCCCCTCCACCCCAACTGCAGGAAGTCAACCCCATTTTTGAACTCAATTCCTATTGCCTTGCTGACTGCTTGCTGCATCTGCCTGACAACTGGTGCAGAAGGACGCTGAGGACCCTTTGTACATCGACACATCATTCCTGATGAAGGGCTCGTGCCCAAAGCATCGACTCTCCTGCTCCTTGGATGCTGCCTGAACTGCTGTGTTTTTCAAGCACCACACTTGACTCTGATCTCCAGCATCTGCAGTCCTCACTTTCTCCACATACCAATATATTATCATTTAAACCATGCACATCCTTTCTGCCTTTTTTTAAAGCAAGAGGCTTTAACTTTACATTGCGGTACTGCATTTGTTGTGCGTTTGCCAACTGAGACACAGACGTGGACCAACTTTTCCAAAGTCTGTCCCCCTCCTGGATTCACTCCCTTTCCCTTCAGTTCGTGCAAGTCAGTAACTGAATCCCAGAACGAAAAAGAAATGAAAAACTGGGTGAGAAAAAAAAAAGAGTGCCGTACCCACAGATGTTGGACAGAGTTGCAGTCTGGCGTGAAGCTCAATCTTCATTCAAAGAGAGAGAGGAACAACCACATCTTGAGAAACTCACAGCCCAACTTCTGCATTCAGACAAAGAGGCGGCTCTGAATGGCAGGAGGACCAGGCTCCTTCCGGTCCTCCGGGTCTCACCATTGGTCCTTCAGAAGGAAGTCAAGCGCTGTTTCCGTGGACAGTTGCTTGCATGCTCAGTGCTTTTGCTGACACCGCAGTACATGCGCAGTTGTTGCTGACACCGCAGTACATGCGCAGTTGTTGCTGACACCGCAGTACATGCGCAGTTGTCGCTGACACCGAGAAGCATGCACAGTACGCTCTGTGGGGGTGGTGGCGTGACTGACAGATTTTAAGCGTCCAAATGTCAATAGCAGAAAAAAAGCTGCAGCCACAATTTTATTTTTCCCTGTGGCTCGACATTTTAATCCTTTTGAATTTCGTCCGGCTTTGTATGTCTTTTCCCCAGGGTAGAGGAAGTCCAAAACTAGCGGCATAGGTTAAGGGTGAGAGGGGAAAGATTTAAAACGGTCTTAAGGGGTAACTTTCATGTAGAGTGTGGTGAGTGTATGGAATGAGCTGCCCAGAGGAAGTGGTGGAGGCTGGTACAATTACAACATTTGAAAGGCATCAGGGCCAGGATGGGTATCTGAATTGGAAGGTGTGAGAGAGATATGGGCGAAATGCTGTCAAATGGGTCACTAGATCAATTTAGGAGATCTGGAGGGGATGGGCGAGTTGGACTGAAGGATCTGTTTCTGTGCTGTATGACTCTATGCGTCTATTTCAATGCAAGTTTCAGAAACATTACTGCAGCTTTTTAAAAAATAAATTAATATGCTTTTAGATGTTAACAACGTTTCTGAATGTATCATTTTAGCTGTTCTTAATTTTAAAGATCAGCCATTTCTTGCGCACCCCTGTCTTCCAGGTAGAGTCATCACTATCGATTCTCTCTCTTTCCTGAGAAAGAGGTACAGCAATCAAAGAGGGCACGAGAAAGCATGGAATGGTAGAAGGGAGGGAGAATGGACAGGGGAGTGGGGGTAGAGAGAGAGAGAGAAGATGACAGGGGACAGAGGGTGGGGTGCAGAAAATGAGGGGAAGAGAGAGAAGAAGGCTGAGCACAGAGAATTGGTAGGTGCAGGGTGTGAGGAGAGAGAGTGGACGGTGACCAAAAGTTTGGGGGACTGACAGCACAAATCTCACCTTCCTCAGGACTGGTGTCAGTGTCTCATGAATTGGAACCCACTCCACCCACAGCAGACCTGAGGCAATTGTTTCTCAATAGATGCTTGGCTAATGCAGTAGAATCGTATAATCCTGACAGGCCATTTGGCCCATAAAATTCAGACTGACCTTCCAAACAGTATCCCATCCAGACCCACACGTTTTTCCTGCAGTTCCCCATGGTTACCGACCCTCAGTTGCACATATGTGGACACTTTAGCAAGGCCGATCCACCCTGAACTGCACCGAGTTAACTCACGCAGACAGAAGGGTGAGAACGTGTTAAAGTCCAGACAGACAGCTGCTCAAGTGTCCCAGGTCCCTGACATTGTGAGTCAGTGGTATGAACCACTGAGCCACCGTGCTGCCCAGAGCTTTCATGTTCTGCTTTGTCCTAGTAGATTCTAACTTCTCATGTGCCCTCAGCAGAGGCTCTCTCCTCCTGACATTCTTGGACCACACCCACTGCAACCTTCTCCAGCCCTGAGCACATCGGTTCCTGAATCCTGGCACCAAACAGACACCAATGCCATCTGTGCTCCTGCTGATAACTGCAGAGAACAGAGACCATCCCTGTCACTGTTCTGTCCCTTACCACCACCTCCCCCTCCCCAATGTTGTTTTTACTCTCACTGCCCAACCAGTTTGCTCCTACCACCTGCAGCCCTCTCTCAGATCCCCTTTACCTGCCAGACCTGCACTTACACCCTCCTGACACTGTCCACTGATGCAAACAAAAGGCTCTCTCCAGAAGGGAATGACCGTCTCCCAGAATAAAGTGCCTGGCTAACTTTCCCACTTTATCCTCAACATGTCTGCAGCCTGGCTTCCAGCTCCATCTCTGTGAACGAATGTCCTCCAGGATGTGTTTGCCCTGGATCACAGCATCCAGAGCCTCCCACCTTCTGCAAATTGAAAGACAAGCCCCAGCCTGCCCTCTCCAATGTGTGTTGTATAACTGATAGCCAAGTACGGAACCCATGAGGATGGCCTCAACATGGACCTTGGTTTCATGTCACACTATAAGTGACCCCACTTACACAGGCTTGTACCCCATTACTTACACACGTTACCAAGCATGGTCGAATGCAAACACATGCTTTTATGCACAAACACACACGCTCTCATGCATGCACACACATCACTTTATGGGGTGAAATTGTAATTGCAGAATTTTATTTGCAGGTACATTATATTTTGCTCAAAAAGCACACAATCTTCAGGCAGTCAATCCATGTGACATGTTATAAATCCTTACTTTGGAAACAGAACCAATCTGACTCAAGATTGGGTTGCAGACAGACTCGAACATGAGTGAATCAGAGGGTTTTCTTTCCCCAGAAAATGATTTCATCATTAGATTCTGAACTCCAGATTTCTGACTGAATTCCAATTCCGCCATCTGCTGTGGTGGAATTCAAACCCAGGAGTCCTGAGAAGTCCCCAGAACTGGGTTGATAGTCCAGTCAATAATGGCACTCGGCCCTTGTTCCTTCAATCACCCTGTGATGGCACATGAACTCACTGGTGCCTCCGCAGGTGGGAGGAGGGGGTGATGCCCTTTCCGCACTGAGAGCAGGTGAGCATGCTGTGCCTGGTGTGGACCCGCTCGTGTGTCTGCAGGCTGGAAGAATTGATGAATCCCTTCCTGTGCTTGGAGCAGGTGATTAGCCATTCTCTGTTGTGGACTCGCTGGTGAACTTCTAAAATCTCAAAACATATAATCAAGAAAGAACCCACTCTATTCACTACTGCAGACTTACGGCAAGGTTACACGTTAAAAACTCTGCAGTAATCTGTTCCTGTGCTGTGAGCTCTCCTACACATGTTCCTCCAAGATCAGCTGTGAATTTTGCTGTTTGTTAAATTTTCCAAGATGTTCAGAGATACATGATTTCAAACAGCAAAGGCAGTAACTATGCAGATTCACTGCTGTATCCGTTAGTAGTATATGTTTCTTTCTCTCTCTCTCTCTCTCTCTCTCTCCCTTACAGACCACGTGCTTGCTGCCTTTGGCTGTCTTTCTCCATTTTGAAATTGCTGTTGTCTTGATTTTTTTTACTCTAAAGTTCCAAAACAATGCATCAGCATATAAAACATTAATTGCTGCTCCTGGAATTCAAGGAAATCGCCTCCAACACTGAAAATACCTCAAAAAAGGAGCAGCTCTTACAGCCACAAATTTTCCAGTCCTCCATCCTGGAGTAGTTCTTGGTGAACCTTCCCATCTCCTAGGTTACAGTTATTCAAATAATTTGCTTTTCTATTTTTGCTAGAAAAGTGGATAACCTCACGTTTATCCACACTAACTGCATCTGACATACATTTGCCCACTCACTCAGACTGTCCAAATAACATTGTATCCTCCTCACAGATCACCCTTCCACCCAGCTTCGTGTCATCTGCAATTTGTGACATATTCCAATTAGTTCCCTCATCTAAATCATTGACACATACTGTGAATACCTGGGGTCCTAGTCCCAATCCCTGCAGTTATAAAACATCGATCTGACTGACCATACAAAATAGCAGATGTTAGCTTGACGTTCACAACTGACGAAGACCTGATAACCAATTATGAACCACTGAATTACTAAATCACAGAATCAGGCCATTCAGCCCATCGTGTCCATGCAGCTCTCGAAATGAGCTTTCTGACGTTGTGCAATTTTCCTGACGTTTCCTTGGAAACTGGTACATTGCTTGTCATCAAATAATTTTCCAATGCTCTTACCTGAATCTGCTTCAACCACTGTTCCATGCGATGTCTTCCAGATCTATTTACTCACTGTGTGAAATTTCTTTATCACATCACATTTTCTTCCTTGTAATCGATTTGAAATCTGCATTCTTATTCTCAATGCTTTTACCATGGTGAACAGTTTTTCACTGTCTTTTCTGGGTATGATTTTTCTCATAATTTTCAAAACTTATTTTGAATCTGACTTCAGAGATCAGTCCATGAGGCCAAGCCTCGTCAACAACACAGAAACAACCGAGCATCTAAAGGGACGGCCCCTCAGTCATCGCTGTGAGCCCCATAGCAACCATTGTTACCTGGGCGGCCATGCATTCCAAACCTGGTCTCTCAACATCACTAGTATTGTCCCACAGTTTGAGAAACTGTGATTCTCGTTATGACTATAAAAATGAAACTTTTTAAAAGCGGTTGTTGCTGAGAAGTTTAATCCTTTCTGTCCAGTAGGAAGTCAATGATGTGTTTGAGTTTGAATGATTCAGTGAATCCCTTCCCACATGTGGAGCAAGTGGATCACCACTCCCCCTGTGTGCCTGTGGGGATTACATTCCAGGTCAAACTGGGAATTCGATCTCTTCCTACAGCCTGAACATACTCCTGGTAACTCTCCAGAGGGACTGTGCTTGTGTGGCACAGGTCAGATAATTGGCTGGCTTAGTCCTGCTCCTCGAATGCTGCTGGCCTGCTGTGCTTTTCCAGCACCACTCTAATCCAGATTCTGGTTTCCAGCATCGGCACTCCTTGTTTTTACACAGTACATAAGGATGCCATTCACACTTTCATGTCTGTAATAGTTCCTGAAGCACCCACCTATTCTCCACCCCTATCTCCATCATCTTGCAACTGTCCAGCATCCTCGGTAGTGTAGTGGTTAGTATCCCCATCTGTGACTCAGGACACTGGGGGTGCAATTCCCCGATGGGGAGGATTTGATATTTTTCTGGATGTCATGTCACACAGAGGGAGTGACCCTAACCCTGGATCGGGTTCAAGTCCTGCCTGCTCCAGAGTTCAAAAGTTCACAAATATAGGAGCAGAATTAGGCCATTCAGCCTATCAAGTCTGCTGCATCATTCGATCAAGACTGCTCATCACCCCATCTTCCTGCCTGCTCCCTTGAAAGGGTTCAGAAAAGATTTACACTGATGTTTCCAGAGTTGGAGCATTTGGGAGAGGCTTAATAGGCAGGGGCTGTTTTCCCTAGAGGTTCGGAGGGTGAGGGGTGACCTTATGGACGTTTATGAAACAATGAGAGGCATGGATAGGATAAACAGACAAGGTCTTTTCGATGGGGTGGGGGAGTCCAGAACTAGTCGGCATACATTTAGGGTGAGAGGGGAAAGATGTAAAAGGGACCTAAGGGTCATGTAGAGGGTGTGCTTGTATGGAATGAGCTGCCAGAGGAAGTGGTGGAGGCTGGTAAATTACAGCATTTAACGGGCATCTGGATGAGTAGATGAATAGGAAGGGTTTAGAGGGATATGAGTCAAGTGCTGGCAAATGGGACTAGATTAGGTTAGGATATATTTTGACATGGTCAAGTTGGACTGAAGAGTGTTTCCGTGCTGCACATCTCTATGACTCTATAACAATTGTTCAATGAACTGGTCTGCAATTTCCCACATATGGCCTCCCTCCCATTCTGAATACAGGTGTTACATTAGCATTTTTCCAATCCAATGGAACCATAAGACCATACGACACAGGAGCAGAAATTAGGCCATTCAGTCCATCGAGTCTGCTCCACCATTCAATCATGGCTGAGATGTTTCTCAACTCCATTCTCCAGCCTTTCTTCCCATAACCTTTGATCCCCTTGACAATCAGGAACATATATATATATCAGTCTTAAATAAACACAATGAATCTTTCCCATGTTAAGAATTTTTGGAATATTGTAACTAATGAGTTCACGATCTCCGCTGCCACTTCCTTCAGGAGCCAGGGTGTAGGCCATCAGCATCAGTGGACTTGTCTGTCCTCAAACCAAATAGTTTCCTGTGTACCTTTACCCTCTCAACGTTGATTGTTTAAGTTCTACCCTTTCTATAGCCTCTGACTTGCCAATTCTAATAGGAATAGTTCTGTTGTCTGCCAACATAAAAACTGAGATCATCCCTGCCACTTCAATGTTCCCCCATTAACTCAGTTTTCATCTTCCAAGGTACCACACTTAGCTCAGCGACTCTGTTCCCATTCGCATATCAACAGAAGCTTTTGCTGTCCTTTTTGATATTTAGTGGAGGTCTCTTTTGTAAGTTAACATACCTATTTTTATTTATATTTTTTAATATCCCTTTATTTATGTTTGAAACTTTCCTAATGTTTGACCCTTCCAGAGGTCCTGAAGAACATTTCACAACGGGCTGAAAAGTTAAAAAAACACTACGTTTAAACTTTTTTAAATCGCACCTTTCTGGAGGCTGGGGGCCGGCCAAACGATCGCCCCGCCCCCATCGTCACCGATTGTTTGGTGGCCTCCCCAACCACGCCCCCTCAACCCAGGAGACGTCACATACCTGGGCCCCGCCCCTTGCGAGCTGGCGCATGTGCAGTGCAGGTCCTGCAGCGGGACTGAGGCGGTGTTACTGAGTGTGGGAGGAGAATGGTGCCGGTGGCTGAAGTAATAAGAACTGCTGGAAAAGCTGAGCAGGTCCGGCAGCTCGTGCCGAGAGAAATCATTTCGTGTCCCGGTGATCCTCCTTCAGAACAGGACCAGGTTTCAGAAACATCCCGGGGAGGTCGCCAGGCCCGAGCGCCAAGACCTGGCTCCTGCCCCCGGAGAGAGGAGACAGTGAGACAGGGTAGGATTGGGAACCGCGGGAGGAGGGAGACTGGGGAGTTTATAAACTCCTAGGGGAGGCCTGAGGCCTCCAATAAAATCACCACAGGCCCAGTGTTTACTTCACCGGCGAAGGCGCTCTCGGGTTGCCCGGGCAACCGGCCGCCATCTTTGTAAGGGTCAGGCGCATGTTGTCTTGGGGCGGGGAGCGCGGGCGGCCATCTTGGTGAGGGCACCATCAACTGTCATTTCTGGGAGAGAATTCCAACCTCGTGGTAACCTCGGCCTTGGCCGAGCTTAATTCCCCAGACTGTCCAGCGATGTGCAGGTTAGGGGGGGTTCAGCCATGCTCAATTACTGATAATGCCCAAGGATGTTCGAGTTAGTGTATGTTGACCATGCTAATTTACCCCCAGTGTCCAGAGATGTTCAGGTTAGCGTGGATTGGCCGAGGTAAGTTTATCCATAGTGTTCGGGGTTCTGCAGGTTAGGGTGAAGGTCTGGACCCCCTCAATCGGCTCTCTCGATCCGAGATCGGTCAAAAGAATCAGTAGGAGTACGGTCTATTTAAAGCAAGGTTATCAGCTTAATGAGATAAGGCAGCCTAGCACAGATTTGTCCAGCAACACAGGTTAAAAGCTTCTATGTTCCGTGGCAAAATTACATCATTACACTTGAAAATTACGCATTATTTATTTTTGTGACAGCACAGCCTGAATTACAAGAAAAGACCAATAAAATGTAATAAGGTGACATGATTGACAGCAGATTAGTCCAATGATATTTCATGGGAAACCGATTGTTTTACGTGCAAAATCATCCCACGCTTGCTTGTTCAAGATTAGTTCGAATACCAAATTACTTATGATTCATATTATGCAAACTCCATTGTTCTCATTTATTTCTAAATCCAACCAACTCAGTAAAGCAGCAATTCAAGTTCAATGTCAAATCATAACCTGAAGCCATTTTGTTATATTTATTTTAAAATATTATTTACAATTGAAATGCCATTTTGTGGTTAATACAAACCTACATACACCTGTTGCTCCTAACAACAGCCTAAATTCAAATTTTAAATCCTGATCTCAATAAATCAGCAGTTATCTCATTACCCAAAAGGTTGAGACCACAAACGATATAAGTACGGTTTTGATGGCTCATAACTCCTGAAAATCTTCCTACAGAAAAAAGTCACCGAGAGCTGCATATCCCAAAGAGTGATATTACTGTTTTGTAGAGCTTTTGGATTCTTCCATTCGATGCAAAACTCAGGGGAGACTACATTCCTATAGTTACAGCACGAGAAGTACTTACTTTATTCAAAATAAATACCAGGTTTAGTATAGCTCAGGGAGGGACCTTGCCAGTAAGAGGCATGCCTGTCTTTGTGACTTCCTTGAGGCTGTTCAATAGATAGGTCTTTTGGTAAGAGATGCAGTTATTGTCCCAGAACAGTTCCACCCATCCCATAATTGGGAAGACATTGGTGCCAGTAGGGGTCAAAGATTCTTTTGCTGAAGTCAGCACATAACAGACCACTTCATCTCTGCCAAATATTCTATTGTGACTTTGAAGAAACAAATTGTAATCGAAAGATAATATTTCCCTGTCTTCTCTTTTGTGGTGTGACCTATTTGGATGGGGCAAGGCTTACCAGGGTAGCTCATAGCACAACTGGTATCAAACTGGCACACAACACCTTTCCAGGGTAAAGACCATTTAGACTTGTTCTGGAAATGAACTGTTCAATCTCTGACCACTGCAATAGTCATTCTTGGTAATGTTCAGTCCCTCAGCAGACGAGGACATCTTCCTGGCATAGTTGGTACACAGTCTCTGGTTGCTCAGGATCGCACAGGTAAACTGTTCCTTCTTGTGCACCAATGCTGGCAATGGCAAGTCCACACAGCAGGGCAAGTTCGATCTTTATCATCCACCCCCCTTCCCTTGCTTGCAAGGGGCTCGTCTGATGAGCTTGCAATGATGGAGATGAGCCCAGGGGGAGGTGAGAATTTAAAATTTGATTTTAGGCTCTTGTTAGGAGCAACAGGTGTATGTAGGTTTTCATTAACCACAAAATGGCTTTTCAATTTAAAATAGCTTCAGGTTATGATTTGATCCTGTGAACTTGAATTGCTGCTTTGCTGAGTTGGTTAGCTTTGGGGAAAAGAAAACAATGGAGTTTAATAATATGATTCATATGAATTTGGTATTCAAACTAACCTTGAACTCGCAAGCACGGGATGATTTTGAGAGTAAAACCATCTGTTTCCTAGGAAATATTGGACTGGCCTGCTGTCAATCATGTCACCTTATTACATTTGATTGGTCTTTTAAGGCTGTGCTCTCTTAAAAAACATGTAAATGATGCGTAATTTTCGAACGTAATTCTGCAATGTCGCCACGGAGCTCAGAAGCTTTAACTTCTGTGTTGCTGTACAGAATTGCGTCAGACTGCCTTGCTTTATTAAACTGATAACTTTGCTTTGTACAGTCCGCATTCCGTTTGTTCTTTGACCGATCTCGAGACGGAGGGGTCCCGCCTGGGATCCAGATCTTCAAGGGTGGATTGGCCATGCTAAATTCCGTCCATAGTGTCCCGGGATGTGTAAGTTCGGTGTATTACTCTGGGATAAATGTAGGGCAATAAGGGGAGTGATATGGGTGAATTACCATTCAGAACGTTGGTTTGGACTTGTTGGGCCGAGTGGCCTGCTTCCACACTGTGAGGATTCTTTGAAGGGAAGGGATTTTTGCAAACTGCTCTCCTTCCATCTGCTGCAGAGTTCTGCTGTCGGCCTGTCCCCGCTCCCTGCCCCATTTTTGACATTACATCGTGAAAGTGGCCAGATTAGTTTCAACGTGAAATACCCTCCTCTGGGCAACTCCTCATCCTGGGAGGGAGAGAGGGAGGGGGTAATCTGTTCACTTGTAGCAACTGGAGTGAATCCAAGGAGGGAATCTACTCTGACAACTCAGGTATGTGTCTTAATTACCGAGGTGAGGAGGGACGGATGATAGCAATTGGGGAGAGGAAGATACTTTATTTTTATTTTTAAAATGCATCTGATTCCCACAAATAAATGCATCAGGTTCAAGTACAGCACGTGCAATGATCCACATTGCAGCTTCAAGCTGGCTGCAACAGTTTTACATCCTCTGTTCTTGCTCCGTGTTGGCTGCAGCACATTTGGTTTCCTTCCCTCATCTCTTCTTTCTGCTCCCCCCACCCCCGAAGTGTTGATGCTTCCAAATTGACCCTCAAAAGTTCAGGTTATACTTCCATTCTTTCCCAGTTTTCAAAACCCACAAAATACAACTTTCCCAATCCTCTGAGTATCGGAGTTGGGAGGTTATGTTGTGGCTGTGCAGGACATTGGTTAGGCCACTTTTGCTCTCACTCCTATCAAAAGGATGTTGTGAAACTTGAAAGGGTTCAGAAAAATTTACAAGGATGCTGCCAGTGTTGGAGGGTTTGAGCTGAATTGTTTTGGGCTGTTTTCCCGAGTGTGGCAAAGGTGTTTGTATACATTTATAAAATCATGAAAGGCATGGATTGGGTAAACAGACAAAATTTTGTCCCCTGGGTTTGGGGGTGTCCAGAACTAAAGTGTAATAGCTTTAGGGTGAAGTGGATGAGCAAACATTTAAAAGAAACCTAAGGGCAACTTTTTAACTCAGACGGTGGTGAGCGTAAAGAATGAGCTGCCAGAGGAAATGGTGGAGGCTGGTACAATTACAATATGTGAATGGCATCTGGATGGTTTCTGAATAGGAAGGGTTTAGAGGAGTATGGGCCATGTGCTGGCATACGGGACTAGATTAATTTAGAATATCTAGTCAACATCAATGAATTAAGACCATAAGACACAGAAGTGGAAGTAAGGCCATTCAGCCCATTGAGTCCATTCTGTCATTTAATCATGGCTGATGGACATTTCAGCTCCATTTACCCACACTCTCCCCGTAGCCCTTAATTCCTTAATTAAGAATTTATCAATCTCTGCCTTGAAGACATTTAATGTCCTGGCCTCCACTGCACTCCCTGGCAATGAATTCCACAGGCCCACACTCTCTGGCTGAAGAAATGTCTCCTCATTTCTGTTCTAAATTGACCCCCTCTAATTATCAGGCTGTGTCCCTGGATCCTAGTCTCCTCCGCCTAATGGAAACAACTTCCCAGTATCCACCCTTTCTAAGCCAAGCATAATCTTGTAAGTTTCTATTAGATCTCTCCTCAACCTACCGAACGCTAATAAATATAAACCCAGGATCATCAGCCATTCATCGTATGTTAGGCGTACCATTCCAGGGATCAATCGTGTGAATCTCTGCTGGACACACTCTAGTGCCAGTATATTCTGCTGTTACTGCCGCTGAGTCACACCTTGAACCCTGTTTAGTGGGTGAAGTGGGAGGGGCAAGAGGATCCTTTCTTTCGGACTTGCTGCTCTCGCACCCACTTTACTTCTAGTGCTGTCTGACAGCACCTGCCCTACTGAATTGATCTGCAGGAGCAGGTGGAGGACATTTTTACCCTGGATGGAGCATAATGTTTGTCCAACCCCTGCAGGTTGGTATGAAATAGATACATTTGTCTCTGTCCCATTGAGTCTCCAGCACAGGGCTAGGCTGGTCGGCTCAATTGGCCTCTATCAGTGTTTTTGCTCTGCCTGAGCCTCCACCCACCCCTCTTCATCGCCCCTTCCCATCCCACATCAGCAAACTGGTATCCCCCACTATCGCACGTTTGCTTTATGCTGCTTTGCTTTGACAAAAGACCCACATTAGTACCTGTTTTCGCTAATCAAAAGAAATCCAAAGAGGATTTTTGCTTTCATGAGAGGCAACGTCCTAGTGAACCTTCTCTGCACCCTCTCCCAGAGCATCCACGTCCTTCCGGTAGCATGCTGGCCAGAACTGCACGCAATGTTATGAACGTGGCCGGAATAAATAGCTGTAACATAACTTGCTAACTCTTACACTCTAGGCAAGTGTGCTGTATGCCTTCTTGACCATGTGCCTGCCTGCTTTGCCACTTTCAGGAATCTATATGCCCAGATCCCTCTGTATGCCAGATCTCCTATGCGTTCTCTAATTTAATGCACACTTCTTGTATTTCCTTCTCTTCCTTTCTCCCTCATCTGGATCCAGCTTCCCCTTAATTGTATTCCTCTCTTCATCTCTTTTCCCCCCCTGTTCCTCACCCCTCCACACATCAGTGTCTCATAAGACCATAGGAGCTGAAATTAGGCCATTCAGCCCATTGTGACTGCTCTGCGATTCAGTCATGGCTGATCAGTTTCTTAACCCCATTCTCCCAGTAACCTTTGATCCCTTTCATACTCAAGAAACTATCTTTCACAGCTTAAATGTACTCAATGACCTGGCCTCCACAGTCTTTGGTGGCAGTGAATTCCATTTATTCACCACTCTAGCTGAAGAAGTTTCTCTTTACCTCCACTCTAAAGGGTCTTCCCTTTGGTCTAAGGCTGTGCCCTCGGCTCCTAGCCTTTCCTACCAAAGTAAACATCTTCCCAACATCCAGTCTGTTCAGAATTCTGTCGGTTTCAATTAGATCCCCCGTCATCGTTCTAAATTCCATTAACTATAGACCCAGAGTCCTCAAACATTCATTATTTGTTCAAATGTTCATTCCTGGGACCATTCTCGCGAACCTCCTCTGAACACACGCCTAGGCCAGTACAGCCTTCCTGAGATTTGGGCCCAAAACTGCGCACAATACTCCAAATATGGCCTGACCAGAGTGTTACAAAGCCTCAACTACATCCCTACTTTTACATTCAAGTCCTGTCAAATTAAATGTCATCATTGCATTTGCCTTCCTAACTACTGTCTCAACCCGTAAGTTTACCTTGAGAGAATCCTGGACTAGAACACCCAAGTCGCTTTGCACCTTAGATTTCTGCACTTTCTTCAGTTCCAAGGGTGACTGTTGGTGTCGGGGCAGCACCAGAGATTTCCTGACATGCGGATTGTATTCGGGGGTACCAAGTAATCTGAGGAACTGGCAGTATTTCGGGAGAAATTGTTATTCCTGGAGAAGGTAGAGAGGAATGTGGTGTGATTCTGTAAACTCGAGGTCTCCAGAAGTGTGCAGAGGTGGTGTTACAATTTAACAACATAAATTTGAAAGCGAGGAAACTCCACCAGAATTCAATTATCAGACATGACAGGCCAATGGTGTCTATCTGTGATGTTCGAATTCTATGATGCTTGGAACTGAAACATAACTTTTAACCCCATGTATTTAATCTCCTTTGTAATAGAGGTCTCTATTTGTATTTTTCAATTGGTTTTTGTACCTGTCTGCTACTTTTGATGATTTGTGTACTTGGTCTCCAAAGTCTTTTTCTCCCCCTTTTATAGTGCTTAGTTGCTAATAATTTAGCAGTTCTCCAATCAGTCTTTCTTGGGTGAAAAGTAAATGGTTCTGATGTTGTCGTATTGGGTGACATTAAACATTTTTTCCACTCATTCGTTTAACCCATGAATGCTGTTTAGCTTCTTCCTGCTCCTTTCTGCACAAGTTGATGCCCCTCTGCCCCTGGATAGTTGATAGTTGACCAAGAACTGGATAGGTGTCCCCTTCATCCAACCTCTCGAGCAATAAGCTATCAGTAACCAAGGACAAAGGTCTTGGACTCCAATTGTTAGTAGTAAACCTCCACTAGGGACAGATTCTTTGGACATGATCTTTGATTTTGGCACAGAGGCAGGAAACATCTCACCTGTATCAGATAAATCAAATTACTGACTGTCAACTGCTTTGATACTGAGCAGCGTGAATTGAGTATTTACTGGCCCAACAAGAATGGATTTCCCAAACTGCCACAGTGTTTGTGACAATCATACACCCAAACCAGCTGCGAGTCGGGATCAACCTTCTCTCTGAATCAGGAGGTCACAGGTTTAAATCACAGGATGTTGCTGGTAAGAGGTTCAGTGATGGAACTGTCATTCAGCGGAAAATACTAATAGCTCCCAGAAATTATGGCGAATGTCGGGGCTAGTATAAATGAAGAACTGAAGGATATTAATAAGTATGAAACAAAAATGCATCAGAGAATTGAATAGGATTTAAAGTAGCTAAATTCCCTGGGCTTGGTGGTTAACGCTAGTTCACTGGAAAGTGGTAATTGGAAAGTGGCACATGTCATCCCACTGTTTTATAAAGAAGGAAGAGAGCACAGGGAATCTATAATGAAAGGTACAACAACAGGACAGTTAAATATTAATGATAGGACTGAGCAGAATCAACATGGGCTTATTGGAAATATATAGTGGTCAAACTCAGGTCATTATAGCTAGCAGAATATATGAATGTCCAAATTAGGAGCTGAAGTAAGCCATTCGGCTCATTAAGCTGCTCCACTCCAAGAAGATAATGGCTGATTACTTTGTGTTATACATTGCACATTCGCATCCATCCCCATAACCTTAGATTCTTCTTAAGCAAAGGAATTAATTTACTTCTGCCTTAGAAATATTCAATGGTCCTGCCTCCACTATCTTCTGTCGCAAAGTATTCCAAAGCTGCACAACCTTCCAAAAAATTTCCCTCCTTTGTCACAAATGATTGTGTTTTTTGAAGAAGTAACAGAGAGGATTGATGAGGGCAGAGCAGTAGATGTGATCTATATGGACTTCAGTAAGGCGTTCGACAAGGTTCCTCATGGGAGATTGATTAGCAAGGTTAGATCTCACGGAATACAGGAGAACTAGCCACTTGGATATAGAACTGGCTCAAAGGTAGAAGACAGAGGGTGGTGATGGAGGGTTGTGTTTCAGACTGGAGGCCTGTGACCAGTGGAGTGCCACAAGGATCGGTGCTGCACCCTCTACTTTTTGTCATCTACCAAAATGATTTTGATGCGAGCATAAGAGGTACAATTAGTAAGTTTGCAGATGACACCAAAATTGGAGGTGCAGTGGACAGTGAAGAGAGTTACCTCAGATTACAACAGGATCTTGACCAGATGGGCCAATGGGCTGAGAAGTGGCAGATGGAGTTTAATTTAGATAAATGCGAGGTGCTGCATTTTGTGAAAGCAAATCTTAGCAGGACTTATGCACTTATTGGTAAGGTCCTCGGGCTTGTTGCTGAACGAAGAGACCTTGGAGTGCAGGTTCATAGCTCCTTGAAAGTGGAGTCGCAGGTAGATAGGATAGTGAAGAAGGCATTTGGTATGCTTTCCTTTATTGGTCAGAGTATTGAGTACATGAGTTGAGAGGACATGTTGTGACTGTATTGGACATTGGTTAGCCAACTGTTGGAATATTACGTGCAATTCTGGTCTCCTTCCTGTTGGAAAGATGTTGTGAAACTTTAAAGGATTCCGAAACTATTTACAAGAATGTTGCCAGGGTTGGAGGATTTGAGCTGCTGGAGCATCGGAGGCTGAGGGGTGACCTTATAGAGGTTTACAAAATTATAAGGGCATGGATCGGATAAATAGGCAAAGACTTTTCCCTGGGGTCGGAGAGTCAAGAACTACAGGGCAGAGGTTTAGGGTGAGAGGGAAAAGATATAAAAGAGACTTAAAGGGCAACTTTTTCATGTATGGAATGAGCTGCCAGAGGAAGTGGTGGAGGCTGGTACAATTGCAACATTTAAGAGGCATTTGGATGGGTAGATGAATAGGAAGGGTTTGGAGGGATATGGGCCGGGTGCTGGCAGGTGGGACTAGATTGGGTTGGGATATCTGGTCAGCATGGACGGGTTGGACCGAAGGGTCTGTTTCTATGTTGTACATCTCTATGACTCTATAAATGGGTGATCTAATTGTTCGTTCACAACAGTAAGTAAACATCCCTCAACATCCATTTTTTGAAGACCATTCAGGCTCAAAGAAACTTCAATCAAATCACCCCTTGCTATTCCAAACTCTGGTTGAAAGTCAGACCTGCCTGTCTAATGATTTTCCATTAGACAGTCTGTTCATTCTGGGTGTCAATCTAGTTTACCTTCTGTGAATTGCCTTTAATGCATTTTCATTCTTCCTTCGGTAAGGATATCAAAACTGAGCACCGTGTTCAAGATGTCGTCCCACCATTTCTCTGTAACTGAGGCATAATCGCCTTACATTTATGTCATTGGCCTTTCTAATCACTTGCTGTGCTTGCATTCTAACTTATGACTTATTTGCAAGGCCCACGGATCCCTCTGCATCTCAGAATTATGCAGTTGTTCTCCAAGTATGTAACAAATTGCATTTTACCATTTTGCACACCACTTGCAAGAGTTTTGCTTATTTATTTAACCAATCTAACAATCTGCATCCTTGATATGTCATCCCCACAATGTACATCTCCATCTATCTTTGTGTTGCCTGCAAATGTTACCACATACCTTTGATCCCCTCCTGTAAGTCATTGTGGAAAGTTGAGGAGCCAGCAGAGGTGCCTGTTGGAACCCCACCATACATTGTCATTTACAACCAATTTGACAAAAGAACCATTTTTGCATATTCTGTTTTCTGCCAGTCGGTTGATGTTCTATAACTATACTTTACACCATGAGCTCCTCTGTGCAATATGCTTTTCGTGAAAACATGTCAAACAGCTTTAGGATATTCAAGTTCAGTATATCCACAGGCTTCAATTTACATACTCTTTCAAATAATTCCTTTCGGACAGCATGGTGGCACAGTGGCTCCCTCTCATGGCCAGAGACACCTACTTGATTTCAGCCTTGAGTCGACGATCTGGAGTTTGCATGTTCTGTCTATGTCTTTGTGAGTTTCCACTGGGGGCTCCACAGTCCAAAGATGTGTAGGTTGGGTGGAGTAGCCATGCTGGATTGCGTAATGTCCTTGGATGTACAAGCTAGGTGAGTTAGCCATGCTAAATGCAGGGTTACGGAAGTAGAGTGGCGGTCTGGATCTGGGTGGGATGCACTTGAGGGTTGGTGCAGGACATGATCGGCCAAATAGTCTCTTTCCACACTCTTGGAATTGTATGAATAAATTGGTGAAACAACATTTCGTTTTCATATTAGCATGCTGATTCTTTTCAATTACCACGAGCTTTTTGACATGGTGGTTATAATCTCCTTAATTGATTCAAAAACAAATGTTTAATTGCCATAGACTCAAGGGACCACATCTTTCCCTTCGAGAACAGAAATATTAAATATGTTACTCTCCAGTCTGAGGAAAACTTGCCTGAATCTAATAAATCTTGGAAAATTAACATTAATGCAAATATGAACTCATTAGCCACCTTTTAAAATTCTATGATGAAGTCCACCTGCACCCAGAGATTTGCCAGCCCATAGCACCATCAGTTCGCTCAATAGCATTTATCTAATGATTCTCATTTCACCAAACTCCTCTGTTTGTTCAACCTATGGGGTTAAAGGCAGGATTCTTGACCATGTGGTGGAACAGCGGGATCTTGGAGTCCAAGTCCATAGCTCGCTCAAAGTTGCCACCCAGGTTGATAAGGTTGTTACGAAGGTGTACGGTGTGTTGGCTTTCATGAGCAGCAAGTTTGAGCTTAAGAGCTGCAAGGTTATGCTGCAGCTGTATGGAGTATTGGTTAGATCACGCTTGGAATATTGTGTTCACTTTTAGTCACCTAATTTTAGGAGAGATGTGTAGGAAAAATGCCAGAGGAAACATCACAGAAGCGCTTCACAGGAGGCTGCCAAGCACTGAGTATGTCACCTAGACAGGGGACGAAATGTCTGCAACACAAATTCCCAGCTCGGCGAACAGACCCACAACAGGAAGCTGTGTAAGCTGAGAGAGGGTACAGAGGAGATTTACCTCAATGCTGCCTGGAATGGAGGGCATGTCTTAGGTTGGGGGAGCTAGGGCCTTTCTCATTGGAGCGAAGAACGATGAGAGGTGACTTTGTAGAGGTGTACTATATGTTGAGAGGCATAGATAGAACAAATAGCTAGAGACTTTTTCCCCAGGTCAGAAATGACAGTGCATAATTTTAAGGTAATTGGAAGAAGGTTTCGGGGAGATGTCAGAGGTAGGTTTTTTACTCCGATGGTGAGTGCATGGAATGCACTTCCAGGGTTGGAATGAGAGTCAGATACATTTAAGGACATTTAAGCGCCTGCTGAACAAGCACATGGACGGCAGTAAATTGAGGGGTGTGCAGGCTAGTCTCATCTTCAAGTTGGATAAAAGGCTGGTACAACATCGAGGGCTGAAGGGTCTGAACTGTGCTGTATTGTTCTATGTTCTCGCTCCAGAACGATGCAGCAGCAGTATTGGAAGAACAATATTGCGTCAAACCCCTTGACCCTTCCAGAGATGGGCACTGTCGATGGAAACTCGGTGAAATTCTGCCAGCGATCAGGTGATAGCCGGGTGGGGGGAGGGTGGCAGCCGTGAGACTGAACTTGCTTACTTGAGGGTTTTTAGTTTTAGTTGCTACGTGCAATGAAGTGTGAATCATTGTTTCAGCAGTTGGTTCTGTGTGTTGTTTCTGAGTCAGTCGCCAAATTAAGGCGATTCACCCACAACCAGAGCAAGAGGCTGGGATTAATATTGACTCCTCTGCATTCAGCATGACATCACGTCAATACTGTTAGAAAGGGAAAGCTGACACCAACTCCCACCCCACCAGAGATCTCAAACCGAAACACCCAAAGACAAGCGCATCACCCTATAATCTGTAAAATTAATGTGAAAAGTGGTGTAACCTGCTCTAATGTTTAAAAATAAATCCCTAACACTCAACAAAAATCCATTTATTTATCCAACAGTAACGGTGAACAGATGAACTAAACTATTAAAAAACTGAATAACTCCCTTCTAACGACTGACTGTTCCGGAATAAAACAAGATTCTCGTGATATGCAGATCCAATAAATATGATTCCCTCTCGTAACAAAAAATGAAATTTAGTCTCTCAGATTACAGCCAGGTTACGTGTCTGTTGGAATATTCTGTGCCGCCTTCTGTTGAATCTTCTGTCAGGAATGCCCTTCTCAGTTTTTTTTTAAATGATGCATTCTCTAATACAGAGATGACTGACATCCAATTTCCCCCTCTCAATAAAACTGAGGATTCTTGGTTCTCACGAGGGGGAGTTAGAGATCTGGGCGTTCAGTCGATTGTACCCTGAAGGTGCATATCTTTTATATCTTTCCCTTCTCACGCTAAACCATAAAGCCCTCTAGTTCTTGACTCCCCGACCCCAGGGAAAAAGACTTTGCCTATTTATAAAGAGACTGAAGGGGCAACTTTTTCATGTCGGGGTGGTGCCGATCCTTTAAGGCGTGGGAACATTTTGACGACATTACTTTCTCTGTCTAGACTTCGCATGACTTGAAAAGCTTCAATCGGGCCAGATTTCAAACTTCCGGACTCCGAAGAGAGCTGTCCCAAATTTCCAATCGACCCTCATCGCTGACATCCCTCAAACACTGCACCACTCACGTCAACTTATTCAACGCTATCTCCAATCATTTCACTTCGCTGCTTTCTGTCCCATTGGTCCTCCAGGGAGCCCAACCTCGTTTTACGAAGGTGCTTTTTGAGAAAATTAAACAAGCACTTTCGCGCGAGTCATGAAACTCGGGCTCGTCCGGGATTTGAACCCGGGATCTCTCGCACGTCTGCGTCGACGAAGACCCAAAGCGAGAATCATACCCCTAGACCAACGAGCCCCACGGTTGGTGCGCCGGCGTCCCTGCCCCCGCCCTACCTCTTGAACCAGCTGAGTCTTGCTCAGAGTAAAGTTCCAGTTGACATTGGACAGGCTGGGGCTGTTTTCTCTGGAACGTCGGAGGTTGAAGGGTGACTTTATGGAGGCTTACAAAATTATGAGGGGCATGGATAGGATAAATAGGCAAAGTATTTTCCCTGGGGTCGGGGAGTCAAGAACTAGAGGGTTTTAGGGTTTAGGGTGAGAGGGGAAAGATATAAAAGAGACCTAAGGGGCAATTTTTTCAAGCAGCGGGTGGTGCGTGTATGGAATGAGCTGCCAGACAACATGGTGGAGACTGGTACAATTGCAACATTTAAGAGGCGTTTGGATGAATATATGAATAGGAAGGGTTTGGAGGTATATGGGCCGGGTGCTGGCAGGTGGGACTAGATTGGGGTGGGATATCTGGTCGGCATGGACGGGTTGTACCGAAGGGTCTGTTTCCATGCTGTACATCTCTATGACTGTATGAACAGCTGCTTCTCATTCTGTCTCTCTGCTGCCGTTTGCCCGTCCCCAGGAACCGGGCCCTCTCTACTGGCAGAAAATTAAACCGTTTTCTTTCTCAACTTTTCTCTGACACCGGAGTGACCGGTGACAAGTATTGCCCTCCTCAACATAGGGGAGAGAGAACAGGAGAAGACCCCGCAGACCTCCACGAGTGTGTCATCTCAACTCTACATACTGGGCCTGTGTATCAATGTGAAATATTTACGTCGAAGTTTTTTGGGAAGTAGATAAGAAGGCGAGGTGCATAACAGTGCGCCGTTATACGGGAAAGCTGCTAAACTCGACATTGAGTGAAGAGGGAAGATGGTTTCCCTTCTGGGTTATGCTCCCATCGCGCACCGGCAGACATATCGCCGACGAGCAAATATTAACTCTGTCTAAATTGCCACATTCTGTTTTTACGAACCGTGATTTCACTCAGAAGCACAATTTACCTGCTCCCTCCTGAATATCCTTCCAGGTGAAGCAGCACTTTACCTGCACGTTTGCCGCAACCTAGTCTACTGCATTCGCTGCTCACAGTGTCGTTTCCCCAACGGAGCACGAAGTATAAACTGGATGACTGCTTCGCAGAACATCTCGGCTCTGCCCGCAAAAAAAGGCCCTGAGCGTCTGCTTTCCTACCACTTTAACACGCCACCATGTTCCCTGGCCAACATCTGTGTCTCAGGCTTGCAGCAGTGTTCCAGCAAAGCTCAGCTCCAGATGGAAGAACAATGCCTCATATTCCACTTCAAAACCCTACAGCCCTCCGGTCTTCCAGATCGAGTTCCATGAGTTTAGGGCCTGAAATCCCCCATGTCCTTGACCCCTACCACACACATACGAGCCCTTGTTATCACATAGTCTGCTACGACACACTACTTATTGTTAGTCACTAACGGTCTCCATTAACAGTTATTCACCCTCCCACACGGTTCGTTATTTACTCCTTTGTCTCTCCTATTGTTCTCTCTCTGAGCTGGCAGGAAAGAGAGCAATGTACACTGGAGACTCTGAGCCAGCTGAAACTTGCTCAGTGTGAAATACATTCCACTTTGCTCCAAGAATTGCAAGCAGCAAAGAGTTTGCAGAACATCTGCTTGTCATTCTGTCCACGGGATGCGGTTTCCGACATGCGGATCGTCTTGTCATTCACGTCGGAACGGACTTGGTGAACTACTGCAGGGAAGGCACGCGTTTCAATTTTATCAGTTCATTGGCATCTCAGAGAAGTGGTTTTGCGATTCAGTTCATAGGAAACCGACGAAGAACAGGAGAAGACCACTCAGACCTCCAAAAGCACGTCACTTGAACGGTTTGAAAGGCAAGGTGCGAAACAGAGTACCATCGCAAAGGCAAGTCGCTCATGGAGGCACTGAACAATAGCAGAGGATGGTTTCGATCCATCGACCTCAGGGTTATGGGCCCAGCACGCTCCCGCTGATTTACTGACCCCAACCACTCCCTGTCCAAAAGCATTCTTCCGAATGTCACTTTTGGTTCTTTTCCTCATGCCTTTAAAACTCTGCCGAATCGTTGCCGATCCTTTCAGGCGTGGGAACATTTTGACTACATTACTTTCTCTGTCTCGACTTCGCATGACTTGAAAAGCTTCAATCGGGCCAGATTTCAAACTTCCGTACTCCGAAGAGAGCTGTCCCAAATTTCCAATCGACCCTCATCGCTGACATCCCTCAAACACTGCACCACTCACGTCAACTTATTCAACGCTATCTCCAATCATTTCACTTCGCTGCTTTCTGTCCCATTGGTCCTCCAGGGAGCCCAACCTCGTTTTACGAAGGTGCTTTTTGAGAAAATTAAACAAGCACTTTCGCACGATTCATGAAACGCGGGCTCATGCGGGATTTGAACCCAGGAACTCTCGCACGTCGGCGTCGACGAAGACCCAAAGCGAGAATCATACCCCTAGACCAACGAGCCACACGATTGGTTGGCCAGCGACCCTGCCCCCGCACTACCTCTTGAACCAGCTGAGTCTTGCTCAGAGTAAAGTCCAGTTGACATTGAACAGGCTGGGGCTGTTTTCTCTGGAACGTCGGAGGTTGAAGGGTGACTTTATGGAGGTTTACAAAATTATGAGGGGCATGGATAGGATAAATAGGCAAAGTCTTTTCCCTGGGGTCGGGGAGTCAAGAACTAGAGGGCATACGTTAAGGGTGAGAGGGGAAAGATATAAAAAAGATCTAAGGGGCAACTTTTTCACGCAGGAGGTGGTGCGTGTATGGAATGAGCTGCCAGAGAAAGTGTCGGAGACTGGTACAATTGCAACATTTAAGAGGCGTTTGGATGGATATATGAATAGGAAGGGTTTGGAGGTATATGGGCCGGGTGCTGGCAGGTGGGACTAGATTGGGCTGGGATATCTGGTCGGCATGGACGGGTTGGACCGAAGGGTCTGTTTCCATGCTGTACATCTCTATGACTGTATGAACAGCTGCTTCTCATTCTGTCTCTCTGCTGCCGTTTGCCCGTCCCCAGGAACCGGGTCCTCTCTACTGGCAGAAGATTAACCCGTTTTCTTTCTAAACTTTTCTCTGACACCGGAGTGACCAGTGACAAGTATTGCCCTCCTCAACATAGGGTACAGAGAACAGGAGAAGACCCCGCAGACCTCCACGGGTGTGTCATCTCAACTCTGCACACTGGGCCTGTGTATCAATGTGAAATATTTACGTCGACGTTTTTTGGGAAGCAGATGAGAAGGCGAGGTGCACAACAGTGCGCCGTTATACGGGAAAGCTGCTAACCTCGACATTGAGTGAAGAGGGAAGATGGTTTCCCTTCTGGGTTATGCTCCCATCACGCACCGGCAGACATATCGCCGACGAGCAAACATTAACTCTGTCTAAATTGCCACATTCTATTTTTACGAACCGTGATTTCACTCAGAAGCACAATTTACCTGCTCCCTCCTGGATATCCTTCCAGGCTCGAACATACCTTCCAGGTGAAGCAGCACTTTACCTGCACATTTGCCGCAACCTAGTCGACTGCATTCGCTGCTCACAGCGTCGTTTTCCCAACGGAGCATGAAGTATAAACTGGGTGTCTGCTTCGCAGAACATCTCGGTTCTACCCGCGAAAAAAGGCCCTGAGCTTCTGCTTTCCTACCACTTTAACACGCCACCATGTTCCCTGGCCAACATCTCTCTCTCAGGCTTGCAGCAGTGTTCCAGCAAAGCTCAGCTCCAGATGGAAGAACAACGCCTCATATTCCACTTCAAAACCCTACAGCCCTCTGATCTTCAAGATCGAGTTCCATGACTTTAGGGCCTGAAATCCCCCATGTCTTTGACCCCTACCACACACATACGAGCCCTTGTTATCACATAGTCTGCTACGACACACGACTTGTTGTTAGCCACTAACGGTCTCCATTAACAGTTATTCACCGTCCCACAAGGATCGTTATTCACTCCTTTGTCCCTCCTATTGTTCTCTCTCTGAGCTGGCGGGAAAGAGAGCAATGTACACTGGAGACTCTGAGCCTGCTGAAACTTGCTCAGTGTGAAATACATTCCACTTTGATCCAAGAATTGCAAGCAGCAAAGAGTTTGCAGAACATCTGCTTGTCATTCTGTCCCCGGGATGCGGTTTCCGACATACGGATCGTCTTGTCATTCACGTCGGAACGGACTTGGCGAACTCCTGCAGGGAAGGCACGAAACCACAAGGTATGCGTTTCAATGTTATCAGTTCATTGGCATCTCAGAGAAGTGGTTTTGCGATTCAGTTCATAGGAAACCGACGAAGAACAGGAGAAGGCCACTCAGACCTCCAAAAGCAGCTTACTTGAACGGTTTGAAAGGCAAGGTGCTAAACAAACAGAGTACCATCACAAAGGTAAGTCGCTCAAGGGGGCACTGAACAAGAGCAGAGGATGGTTTCGATCCACCGACCTCTGGGTTACGGGCCCAGCACGCTCCCGCTGCCCCACTCTGCTCCTATGCACAACAGGCCGCTCCACAGGTCCCTTCAGCCTTTCGTCTGGCGCGTGGCATGCACGTTCGAGACTGATGTCAAAGATCTTCACTTCTGTCGTCTTATATGGTGTTGCGCAGACGTATGGAGGCTGTGTAAATATCAACTTTTTCTAACTTCCCACATTCTCTTATGATTTCACTCTGAATAGACGCCATGCGGCCCACCTTCGCTCTGCTGGGTCGACACAGTAAGTAAACGTGGGTCTCTATTCGTATCATTCTCTTGCCTTCTCCATGTAATTCTGCACATTGTTACTTTAAACATGACCACCGAATTCCCGTTTGCGTCTAATGCATCTGCCTCTTTGTCAGTGTCAGTTAGGGATTTACTGACCCCTCAGGTTGTCACCTCAACTGTGCACATTGGGCCAGTATATCATTGTGAAATATTTATGTCGAAGCTTTTTTTGGGAAGCGGATGTGAAGGCAAGGTGCAGAACAGAGCGCCGTTATACGGGAAAGCTGCTAAAGACGACGTTGAATGAATAGGAGAGAATGGTCTCTCTTTTGCGTTATGGTCCCAACACGCACCCGTTGTGCCATTCTCCTGCATTGTTCGGCAGTTTTTCCAGAGAAGTATTCAGCTTTTCATCTGGCGTGTGGCAGGCACGTTTGAGAATGACGTCAGAAGATCTTCTCTGCTGTCGTGTCATATGTTGTTGTGCAGACATATCGTCGATGTGCAAAAATAAACTCTGTCTAAATTCCCACATTCTGTTTTTCGAACTGTGATTTCGCTCAGAATCACTAATTTTCAAAACTCGCAATATTCAAACTTTAACAAAGTGCTCATAGAAATGATTAGTGAACACCTGGAAGAAATTCTTCCAAACTTACCTGGGGAATTTCGCTTTGAGCGGTCTTGAACTTTAAGTGGAAAGAAGGGAAGTTTGCCTCGAGGCTGTTTAATGTGGAGATGTGTTCTCCATGTAAACTGGTCGTAGTTGATCATCCCAGTGCTTCCCGATACAGGGCTGCCTGACCCCGAGGGAGGTTTACTTGTAGTAACTGGAGTGAATCCAGAGAGGGAGCAGATTCTGCAAAGGTGCTCAAGTACTTTCTCTCTCTCTTTTAGGTCTTTTCCTTGTGTATTCCCTCAGTTTGGCACGTATGCAGCAGTTTGCACCCTGGAAAATGATTGCTTTTTTCCTCATGTTCACAATTAAAAGTGTAGTTTCTCATGGAACTGAGCCGCATTGAAAGGATTGGCATATTGATATATATATGTACACGTATTTAGCTTAAGATTCGATTAGATTTGAATGAAGTTTTCCTCTAAACACACCTGAGCCTATCTGGCTGCATGAGGGATTTCAGGTTTCTATGTGCTGGGTATTATGTGATCAGCAGGCATCTGGCAAACTACAGTAACTGCCATCTATGTTCTGTTCGTTTAAGTGTACTGCCAATGATCGCTTATTTTGTGAATTTTTTTTGCAGGAAGACATGCCGCAAGAAATCTGAAAACAAATGATACGTCAACTTCTGACAGAGCCACTTGATTCATTAGGACTTGAATATCAGCAGCCATTCCAATCAAGAAGACATGGTTGCTGTTGTTTGCTTGAGAGATTTTGGACACTGGTGCGGCAGGAAGAATACTGAGACACCGAGTGAGGGAGATTCAGTGCGCTGACTGTGAAAAGTGCTTCACACCATTTACTCAGCTTGGGGGAATGAAAGTCTCATCCCTGACGGTGGGGATAGACTATGTCGCCGTTCTGATTGTAATTTCAAACCCAGACCAACACAAGGAAAGCTCCCCCAATGGGGAAACTGTGGAAATATGGGGACTAAGGGAAAGGATTCCCTTCCCCATCCGTGTTGGAAACCCACAGACGTATTCACAGCGGGGAGAGGCCATTCACCTGCTCGGTGTGCAGGAAGGGCTTCAGTCGGATCAGCCATGTGGAGACGCACCAGTGGGTCCACAAGTGAGAGAAGCCATTCACGTGCCCCATGTACGGAAGGGGGTTCACTCAGTCAACTGCACTGCTGACCCACCAGTGGGTCCACACCGGAGAGAGGCCGTTCACCTACTGTCAGTGCCGGAAGGGCTTCAACTGCTCCTCCCACCTGCGGAGGCACCAGCGCGTTCACGTGCCATTGCAGGGGGGATGGAAGGAGCGATGGCCGAGCGCCGCTAACAACCCAGCTTTGGGGACTCTCAGGTTCGAATCCCGTCGCGGCAGATGGCAAAATTGGGATTCGGTCAGTAATCTGGACTTCAGAATCTAAGGATGAAACCATTTTCAGAGGGCAAAAATCCATCTGATTCACTCATGTCCTTTTCAGTGATGGAAACTGCCGTTGCGGGAAAGGATTCACTCAGTCATCCCAGCTGCATGCTTTACCCGGCTGTACAAAGGATCCAGTTACAAAAGGACAACTCAACTAACCAATAATAAAGAAGTGTGGTGGGAGGAGTGGGGGTGAGGGTGTGCACTTTGAGCTTGAGGTGCTTTTTTTAAAAGAAAAGCTACTTTTTGTACTCCTTGTGATGTGGAGATCTGAAGCTGCAACAAAGTTGGGTCGCAGTAAAGGTTACCTGAACTTACCGTCAGGCTTAAACTCTCATTGAAAACTGGGAGATCCTACAGCTTCTCATTTCTTTCAGCCACCAGCACCGAGTTTCCAATGTCGTGTCTCAGAAGGAACAGTGAATGAGTAGATGGTATTGTTCGAAATTGTAAATTTTTTAGGACTGCAGGTTTATTGTTTCATTGGCATTGCAAAGTTTACTGGCAACAGTGGGAGGTGCGGGCTGTATTCACGAGAAACAAAGTTTTAAAATGACACAAACACCAGGGTATAGTCCAACAGGTTTATTTGGAAGCACGAGGTTTTGGAGCGCTGTTCCTTCATCAGGTAGCTGTTGAGTAGAATGGTAAGACAAAGAATATATAGCAAAAGATTATAGTGTCATGCAACATAAATGATATATTGAAGAAACCTGTTCAGTCTTTCATCTTTTAAAATGGGTTGCAGATTTCGGTTCATTCATCTGTAAATCCCAGAACTTCTTTTTAGTAACATTCTCCAGGTAACTTAATGTTTTATAAAGGGAGGTGACACCAGAATTCAGATAACGCATGAGAGCTGTGAGGTTAGAGTCGTTCTGTATCCCAGTCTTGAGTTCGACGTTTTCTATTTCCAAACATATAATCCTACAAATGCAATTCACCCCAAAGACTTCTATGTGTGAGTGCATTCATGAGACAGAGCGTCTGTGTGTGTGTGTGTGCATGATGGGTAAAGTGTGCGTGTGATGGAGTATAACTGTGTGAGAAGGTGAGTGCATGGGTGAGAGTGTGAGGGGTATATCAATGTGTGTCTGAGAGAGAGCCCTGTCTATCAGAGAGGGTCTGCACGACCGTGTGAGTACTTGTGTGTGTGTGTGTGAGAGACAGAGAGAGAGAGAGACAGAGAGAGACAGAGAGAGACAGATAGGGTTTGTATGTGTCGTGTAGCTGGGTCTCCTGTAGTGAGACATGAATCCAAGGTTTCAGCTGAGGTCATTCTCGTGTGTTGCAAACTTGTTATCAGCCTCTGCTCGGCCACTAGAAATTATTAAGCAGTTAAGCAGTTTCACAACACACACTGGAGAGGGCAAGGTGAAGGGCTTATGTCTGAAATGTTGATTCTCCTGCTCCTTGGATGCTGCCTGACCTGCTGTGCTTTTTCAACATCACACTCTCGACTCTGATCTCCAGCACCTGCAGTTCTCACTTTCTCCTCATGGGCGAGGTGGGATTTGTCTTTTATTCGCTCATTCACTCATACAGCCTATCCTTGGTTGTGGCCCAACTGTGCATCCTGAAGAAGGGCTTATGCCCGAAACGTCGATTCTCCTGTTCCTTGGATGCTTCCTGAACTGCTGCGCTTTTCCAGCAACACATTTTCAGCTCTGATCTCCAGCATTTGCAGTCCTCACTTTCTTCTCAGAGAATAGGGCCCCTCAAAGATCAGAAAGGCGGCCTTTGTGTGGAGCCACAGAAAATGGGGGACATACTAAATGAATACTTTGCATCAGTATTTACTGTGGAAAAGGATATCGAAGATATAGACTGAAGGGAAATAGATGGTGACACCTTGCAAAATGTTCAGATTACAGAGGAAGAAGTGCTGGATGTCTTGAAACGGTTAAAGATGGATAAATCCCCAGGACCTGATCAGGTGTAACCAAGAACTCTGTGGGAAGCTAGAGAAGTGATTGCTGGGCCTCTTGCTGAGTTATTTGTATCATCGATAGTCACAGGTGAGGTGCCGGAAGACTGGAGGTTGGCAAATGTGGTGCCACTGTTTAAGAAGGGCGGTAAAGACAAGCCAGGGAACTATAGACCGGTGAGCCTGACCACGATGGTGGCCAAGTTGTTGGAGGGAATCCTGAGGCGCTGGATGCACATGTATTTGGAAAGGCAAGGACTGATTCGGGATCGTCAACATGGCTTTGTGCATAGGAATTCATGTCTCAGAAACTTGAATGAGTTTTTTGAAGAAGCAACAAAGAAGATTGATAAGGGCAGAGCAGTAGATGTGATCTATATGGACTTCAGTAAGGCGTTCAACAAGGTACCCCATGTGAGATTGATTAGCAAGGTTAGATCTCAGGGAGAACTAGCCATTTGGATACAGAACTGGCTCAAAGGTAGAAGGCAGAGGGTGGTGGTGGAGGGCTGTTTTTCCGGCTGGTGGCCTGTGACCAGTGGAGTACAACAAGGATCAGTGCTGGGCCCTCTACTTTTTGTCATTTACATAAATGTTTTGGATGCGAGCATAAAAGGTACTGTTAGTAAGTTTTCAGATGACACCAAAATTGGAGTTGTAGTGGACAGCAAAGAGGGTTACCTCAGATTACAACAGGATCTGGACCAGATGGGCCAAGGAGCTGAGAAGTGGCAGATGGAGTTTAATTCAGATAAATGTGAGGTGCTGCATTTTGGGAAAGCAAATCTTCGCAGGACTTATATAATTAATGGTAAGGTCCTAGGGAGTGTTGCTGAATAAAGAGACCTTGGAGTGCAGGTTCATAGCTCCTTAAAATTGTAGTCGCAGGTAGATAGGATAGTGAAGAAGGCGTTTGGTATGCTTTCCTTTATTGGTCAGTTTATTGAGTACAGCATTTGGGAGGTCATGTTGCGGCTGTACAGGACATTGGTTAGGCCACTGTTGGAATATTGCGTGCAATTCTGGTCTCCTTCCTATCGGAAAGATGTTGTGAAACTTGAAAGGGTTCAGAAAAGATTTACAAGGATGTTGCCAGGGTTGGAGGATCTGAGCTAGAGGGAGAGGCTAAACAGACTGAGGCTGTTTTCCCTGGCGCATCAGAGGCTGAGTGGTGACCTTATAGACGTTTACAAAATTATGAGGGGCATGGATAGAATAAATAGGCAAAGGTTTTTCTCTGGGATTGGGGAGTCCAGAACTAGAGGGCATAGTTTTAGGGTGAGAGGGGAAAGATAGAAATGAGAGCGAAGGAGCAACTGGATCACGCAAAGGGTGGTACGTGTATGGAATGAGCTGCCAGAGGAAACGGTGGAGGCTGCTTCAATTGTCACATTTTAGAGGCTTTTGGATGGATACATGAATAGGAAGGGTTTGGAAGTATATGGGCTGGGTGCTGGCAGATGGGACGAGATTGGGTTGTGATATCTGGTCGGCATGGATGGGTTGGACTAAATGGTCTGTTTCCATGCTGGACATCTCTGTGACTCTATGATTTTGTTTGGCAGCTCAACGTTTGTATATCTATTCCCCAGGGTGGAGGAAATCCAAAACTAGAGGTGTTTAGACTGAGAGGGAAAAGGTTTAAAAGGGACCAAACGGGGTAACTTTTTCACGCAGAGCGTGGCGTGCGTTTGGAATAAGCTGCGAGAAGCAATGGTCGAGGCTGGTAGGATTGCAACATTTAAAAGCCATCTGGATGACGTATGAATAGGAAGGGCTGAGAGAGATATGGGCCAAATGCTGGCAAATGGATCACTCGGTTAATTTAGGCAATGTTGTAGGCGTGGATCGAAAGGTTTGTTTCTGTTCTCTGCAACTTTATGACTGTATTTCTACATATTCTGAACCAATTTCACAAGACTCGGAATAGGCCATTCCAAGTTTCCCGGCTGTCCTCAATTGTGGCCGAACTGCGCAGATTTCAAAGCAAGTTTCAGAAAGATGTCTGCAGCTTTTTTTAAACATTTGAATGTGCTTTCAGACATTACTGATGTTTCTGAATACATCATTTTAGCTATTCTCAATGTTAAAGGTCAGCCATTTCTCACGCTTCCCTTCCCCACCCCCACCCCAGGTCGCCATCACCATCCATTCTCTCTCTCTATCATTAGAAGGGGTTGATCCAGCGATCAAAGAGGGCTCAAGGCACGAGAAAGGACGGGGAGGGTACTCAGAGTGAGATTTGACCGGGGGCGCAGAGACTGAGGGAAGAGAAAGAGGGAGAATGGGTAGGAGAGCAGAGCATTGGGGGTAGAGAATGCATGGGGGTACACAGGGTGGGAGCAGACAGAGAGAATGTGGTGAAGAGGATTGGGGAGGAGAGAGAGAATGCGGAGTTGCAAAGTGTGAAGTGAAAGAAATTGGTTGCAGAGTGTGGGGAGAGAGAATGGACGGGGCAGTGGGTGGAGAGTGAATGGACTGGGGCAATGGGTGGGGAGAGAATGGAAAGGGTTAAATGGGTGGGGAGATAATGGACGGGGACAGTGCGTGGGGAGGAAATGGACGGGGAATGGGTAGGGAGAGAATGGACGGGGCAGTGGGTGTGTAGAGAATGGATGGGGAATGGGTGGGGAGAGAATGGAAGGGGTCAATGGGTGGGGAGAGATTGGAAGGGGAGCAGTAGATCAGGACAGAATGGACACGGGGCAGTGGTTGGGGAGAGAATGGAAAGGGTTCAATGGGTAGGGAGAGAATGGACGGGGCAGTGGGTGGGGAGAGAATGGACGGGGAATGGGTAGGGAGAGAATGGACGGGGCAGTAGGTGGGGAGAGAATGGATGGGGTCAATGGGTGGGGAGAGATTGGACAGGGAGCAGTGGGTGGGGACAGATTGGGGTGAGAATGGACGGGGTAGAGGGTGGAGAAGGAGAGCAACAATGAATGGCAGGCGAAGGTGGGGGAGATAAGGAATGGATGAGGGCAGCGTGTGGGAGGTGAGAGAAAATGAGTGTAAGGGAAGGGACTGGATTGGGGAAGGCAGAGGGTGGAGCGATAAAGGGAATGGATGGGGACAGAGGGTGGATGAGGGACTGGACAGAGGGCAGAGGGTGCAGAGATAGAATGGATGGGGTGGGGAGAGTGGCATGTGTGGGAGAGAGAGAGAAGGGACTGGTAGGTTAGGGTAGAGAGAGAGAGAATGGACAGGGGATGCTATGGGTGGCGGTGAGGGAATGGACATGGAACGCTATGGGGATGATTGGATGGGGAGGTGAGAATGCATCCCACCCACTCCCAGCAACCCCTTCTCTGCACATGTGCAGTGCAGACTTTTCGGAATGACACGAGAGACGAGTCTGGAACACTGTGTGAGTGCAGTCATCCTCACATCCTGGCATCAGCAAACCACTGCCTTTCTGTTTTAAAAACTAAATAAAGATGTGGGCTATATACTAAGGATGGCGAGATGTGGCTGAGAAACTGAACAGAGGGTCAGCACTTTCAGGAGAGGGGAGTTGGGCAAAGGCAGGAGGATGGAAGGATGAATTTGGGTTAGAATACATTGAAAGGTTTAGGATTTGAGAGACAGAGATTTCAGGTAGAAGAAAGAGAACGCTGTTCTGTGCAAACCAAATTTTTTTCATCCTATTTTCTGCCCTGCACTTACAGCAGTGATCTGTTTTCTGAAGTTATTAGCGGAGGAGGATTTGATTTTCAGGCATGGACAAGAAATTTAGTCAGGGCCTGAATATCAGCAGTGTTTGAATCCAGGAGGGGAAATGTTTGTCTGCAGGAAATGATTTCAAATATCAACATGCATTGAGAATCCCTGTGAATAGATGCAGCCTGCGTGGGAGTGCTCAAGGGTTCTAATTGCGGACAGAGGTTTAACTTTTTTTTTTTTTTTTAAATTTAACCCCCACACTACCGCCTAAGTGCGGTAGTGCTTATTTTTATTCCCCAGCACCCATGGTGTGTGTGCGTGTGTGTAGATGTGCGACACAGTGAAAGACGCAAAGTGCACAAATCTTTATTCAATTTCCACCACCAGGAAGATATGAAAAATACCCGCGTGGCCAGTGACAAGCACTGCCCTCCACATCAAAGGGCAATGCTGTGTGATCAAAACAGTGAAGGGGAGGGTAGGGACTAAATCAAAATAGAGTTGGAGGGGGAAATGATGCACTCCACTCCCTGCGGCGCCCACCTCTCCCTGAACGACTCCAGGGTGTCGGTGGACACCGCGTGCTCCTTCTCCAAGGACACCCGGGCTCTAACGTAACCCCGGAAGAGGGGCAGGCAGTCGGCCCTAACGACCCCCTCCACGGCCCGCTGCCTGGACCTGTTGATGGCCAGTTTGGCCAGGCCCAGGAGCAGACCCACGAGGAGGTCCTCGGACCTGCCCTCCCTCCTCCGTACCGGGTGCCCGAAGATCAGGAGCGTGGGACTGAAGTGCAGCCAGAAACAGAGGAGAAGGTTCTTGAGAAAATCAAAAAGGGAGTGCAAACGCCCACAACCAATATATACATGGTCCACGGACTCCACAGCGCCACAGAACAAGCAGTTGGGCTGGGAGTCCGTGAACCACCGCAACCTGCGGTTGCAGGGGACTGCTGCGTGCAGCACCCTCCACCCCAGATCCCCGAGAGAAAGGGGGGACAGAGGTTTAACTTTTTAGCGAAATGCAGACTAGTGTTCTCGCTATAGACGAGCCCTTCATTGGATCGTTGAATCTGCCGAACAACAACGACCCCTGCCACGTGGAAACTCTGTGGAAGCAAATTGAATTCCTCAAACTGATTGGAGTGTCAGTTTGAAGCCAGTCGATTGCCGAGAGTTGAAGATGGGATTCCTCGCAGCGCCAGGGACCTGGGTTCAATCCCACCCTCACAGTGACTGTGTGGATTTTGCACTTTCCTACCCCTCCCCCACCCCCTGTCCGCGTCGGTTTCCTCTGGGTGCTCGGGTTTTCTCCCATGTTCCAAAGATGTGCAGGCTAGAGTGGATTGGGAGTTCTAAATTCAGGGATTAGCTGTGGGGTTATCGGGTGGGTCGGGGGGTGGGGGTATGTTCTTCGGAGGGTCAGTGTGGACTTGGTGGGCCAAACGGCCTGTTTCCACAATGAATCCCCCAACGTGTCTGCAGCCTGGCTTCCAGCTCCATCTCTCTGTGCCGAAGGTCCTCCAGTATGTGTATTCCTTCGTTTCCAGCACTCAGAACGTCCCACCTTCTGCAAATCGAAAGACAAGTCCCACCCTGCCCTCTCCAATGTGTGTTGTGTAACTGCTTAATCATTTTTAGTGGCCCAGCAGAGGCTGATAGCCAAGTTCAGAAACCAGGAGGATGACCTCAATCGCGACCATGGGTTCATGTCACATGACAGGTAACCCCACTTCACTGTTACGCTCTCTCTCTCTCTCTCTCTCTCTCTCACACACACACACACTCTTACATACTCAGACGCTCGTGCAGAGCCTTTCCGATAGACATTTCTCTCTCAGACACACACTAATACGCCCCCCCACTCACACCCACGTATACATCTTCGCACGTGATTTTTCTCCATCACACACACACTTTACCCAGCATGCACACGCACATACACACTCTCTCTCTCTCATGCATGCACTCACACATTTGGGGTGAATTTGCATTTGCAGGATTATATATTTGGAAACAGAGCCAGTCTGACTCAAGATTGGGATACAGACAGACTCTCACCTCACAGCTTTCATGCGTTGTTTGATGTGAGGTGTTACCTTCTTTTATAAAACATTAAGTTTCCTGGAGAACGTGACTTAAAAGAAGTTCTGGAATGTACATATTAATGAACCGAAATCTGCAACCCATTTTAAAAGATGAAAGATTTAACAGCAATCTAGGTTTCTTCAATACGTCACTTATGTTGCATGACACTCTAATGTTTTTGCGATATATTCTGTGTCTTGTGATTCTACACCACAGCTACCTGAAGAAGGAGCAGCACTTCGAAATCTAGTGCTTCCAAATAAACATGTTAGAATATACCCTGTTGTTTGTGAGATTTTAAAACTTTGTTTCCAGTGAATACAGCCCACACCTCCCACTGTTGCCAGTAAACTTTGCAATTCCAATGAAACAATGAACATGAAGTCCTGAAAAATTATACAATTTGTAACAATATTAGCTACTCATTCACTGGTCCTTCTGAGACATGACATTAGTGCTGGAGGCTGAAAGAAATGAGCAGCTTTCAAACAAAAACCTGTTGGACCTCACAGAGTCTAAGCTGGGCGGTAAGTTCAGGTAACCTTTACTCTGACCCTATTTTGTTACAGCTTCAGATTTCCCCAGGAAAAAGACATACAAAAAGTAGTTTTTAAAGAAAACACCTCCAGCTCAAAATGCACCCACTGCCCCCATCCCACTTTCTTTGTTGGTCAGCTGAGTTGTCAGTTTGTAACTGGATCTCTGGTACAGCTGGGTAAAATATGCAGCTGGGATGACTGAGTGAACCCTTTCCCGCAACGGCAGGTTCCTTCACTAAAAAGGACATGAGTGAATCAGATGGTGTTTTTTCCCCCCGAAAAGTGGTTTCATCCTTAGATTCTGAAGTCCAGATTACTGACCGACCTCCAATTCTGCAATCGACCGCAGTGAGATTCGAACCTGGGACGCCCTCGTGCTGGGTTGATCGGAGCACTGGGCCATTGCTCCTTCAATCCCCGTGTGCTGGCACGTGAACTCGATGGTGCCTCCGCAGGTGGGAGGAGCAGGTGAAGCCCTTTTGGAACTTCCAGCAGGTGAATGGCCTCCCTCCAGTGTGGACCCACTGGTGGGTCAGTAGTGCAGCTGACTGAGTGAACTCTCCCCTGCACATGGGGCACGTGAATGGCTTCTCTCTGTCTGAACCCCTTCCTGCACACTGAGCAGGTGAACGGCCTCACCCCGTTGTGAATGCGTCTGTGGGTTTCCAGCACTGATAGGGAAGGGAATCCTTTCCCTCAGTCCCCACATTTCCACGGTTTCCCCATTGGGTGGAGCTTTCCTCGTGTTGCTCTGGGTTTGAAATTACAAACAGAGCGGGGACATAGTCTTTCCCACCGCGAGGGGTGTGATTCTAATTCCTCAATCTGAGTAAATGGTTTGAAGCACTTTTCACAGTCAGCGCACTGAATCTCCCTCACTCGGTATCTCAGTATTCTCCCTGCCACACCAGTGTCCAAAGTCTCTCAAGCAGACAAAAGCAAACATTTCTTCAGGACCATGGGGGCAATGGATGACGCATCTGACTCTACCGACTTGTTTCAACTGCAGCTCATAGCTTCTTCACACATCCCAATTAATCTTTCTCATCGTCATGAAACCGGCGTATGGGTACAATTCCTAATCTGCAGGAATGAGAATCTTTTCACTGTCTCGCGTCAGTAAATGTCCCTGAGAACATCAGAGTCAACTCACAGCGCTCTCAGAGAAGGGGATGCTGTAAAAGCCCCACACGCTGCTCATGGGCACATTTCACCTTCCCCAACACACTGCCCCAACCACTGCGGCTCTTGGGAGTGGAAAGGGAACAAACACCAAAACCCAGTCTCAGCTTTGTAAATCTTCAGGAAATAAGAAATAAGTTCATCCCTTCGGATCTTCCATCCTGGGCAGACAGTGTTGATTTTAAATGGCTGTCCAGTCAGTGTCAATTTTTTTTGGCTGAAAATATCTTCCTTATCTCATCCCAGCATTTCTTGCCACAGAAAGTTGTACGGCAGAGTTCATGTATATATTTCCTTGTCTGGTATTTTGTAAATTACATTCGTTTTCTGGTTGTTTGTATCGGGTATTTCAGGTTCATTAGCCCCTGTTTAAGTGTGTTGGTAAATTTGTGGGCTACCATGATGCTGAGAGGGTTGAGTTGTCCGGACATCATTTCCCAGATGTCTTTAATGTAAAGTAATGTGGCTCGGGTTTCTGCAGACGTTGTGTCTGCTTGTGTCAGTTTGTTGATGTGAAATCGGCACACTGGGTTTATTGGGTAGGCAAAAGTGAGGACTGCAGATGCTGGAAACCAGAGTTTAGATCAGAATGATGCTGGAAAAGCACGGCAGATCAGACAACTTCCGAGGAGCTGGAAAATCGACGTTTTGGACAAAAGCCCTTCATCGGGAATAGAGGCAGGACGCTTCCAGGGGTGGCGAGATAAATTGGGGGTGGGGTGTGCTGGGCCGAAGGTAGCAAAAAGTACAATAGGTGAATGGGGGTGGGGATGGAGGTGACAGATCGGAGAGGAGGGTGGAGCGGATAGGTGGGGAGGGAGGTTGGCAGGTAGGACAGGTCATGAGGACAGCGCTGAGCTGGAAGGTTGGAATTGATGTAAGGTGGGGGGAGGGGAAATGAGGAATCTGATGAAGTCCACATTGATGGCCTGGGGTTGAATTTACCCCAAGCGGAAGATGAGGTGTTCATCGTCCAGGCATCGTAAGGTGGGGGGAGGGAGCGGCGATGGAGGAGGCCCAGGACCTGCATGTCCTCGGCAGAGTGGGAGCGGGTTTGAAATGTTGGGCCAGAGGGCGATGGGGTTGATTGGTGCGGGTGTCCTGTAGATGTTCCCTCAAGCGCTGTGACTTGACACTGCGAGGAGTCTCCAGTCTCCCCAATGTGGAGGAGACCGCATCAGGAGCAATGGATACAAGAAATGACATTGTTGGATACACAGGTGAAAGCCTTCGACTGACCACGGCCCCCATTCGATTTCCGGGCAGGGAAGAAATTTTCAGTAGAGCTATCAGGCTAGGTTCGTATCTCCCTGGTGGTCTAGTGGTTAGGTTTCGGCGCTTTCGCCGCCACGGCTCGGGTTCGATTCCCGGTCAGGGAAACCAATTTCAGGGCGTTTATAGCCTACCCGTTTTTCTTAAATGCTCTGTACAGTTGTTTATTGATATTCGTAGTTGCTGGGTGCTGCATTGTATCGTGGCTCGTTGAATTCGTGTCCTGATTCAGATTTGTTTGTATGTGTAGTGGTGATTGCTTCTGTAGTTAAGTTCTTGGTTCGCGTGCATTGTTTTCCTGTAGACGCTGTTTTGAATTTACCATTGACTGTTCGCTCTAGTGTGACATCTAGAAATGGCGCTTTGTTGTTGTTCTCCTCTTTTGTGAATTTTATGCCAGTAAGGATATTGTTGATGGTGTTATAGGTTACCTCTAATTTGTTTCATTTTTTGATGACAAAAGTGTCATCGCTGCAGGGGACTCAAAGTTTGGGGTGGATTGTTGGAAGGGCTGTTTTTTCGAGTCTCTGCATTATTGCTTCTGCTCGGAATCCTGATGCTGGTGGTTTCATGCGTATTTCGTTGATTTGTTTGTAGGGCTTGTTATTGAATATGAAGTGGATGGTAAGGCACAGTTCCACGAGCTTGACAGTGCTATCTTTGCTGATGAATTTGGTGCTCTTTTGTGTTTGTGTCTTTGGTTCTTCGAGTAGTGTCTTCAGTTTTCTTTGGTCACGTTGATGTTCATGGATGTGAACAGGGCTGTTATGTCAAAAATAATGTCAAAAACATTATTCCATCCTCTTCTATCTCAGTGTCTTTGGTGTTCAGGAATTCTTGGATGGGGTCAATGGAGTGGAGTGAATCTTCGACTCGGTGTTTTAGCCTTCAGTGGAGGCCTTTGACTCGTCTGTATATTGGTGTTCCAAGTGGTGAGATTATGGTCTAAGGGGGGGCTCCTGGCTTGAAGGGGAGGAGAACAACAAGAACGTGGCATTCCTTGATGTCACAGTAGAGCGAACAGTCAATGGGGAACTTCAAACTGGCATCTACAGAAAAAAAACACACACAAACCAAATCCTTAACTGCAGAAGCAATCATCCCAACACCCACAAAGCTGCATCAGGACATTATTTCAACGAGCCACTACACACTGCAGCACAGAGAAACTACGAAGAGCACAAGAGAAATACGTATATAGTGTATTTAAGGAGAACGGGTCCCCAATAAACCCCCTCCGCCGATTTCTCATTGATGCTTTCAAGGTGACTCTCAAAAATTCGGTTTATCCCTCCATTCTTTCCTGTTTGTTTTTTGTGGGTTTTGAAAGCGTTCGCAATTCTCTGATTGAGTATTGGTGTTGGGAAGTTATGTTGTGGCTGTACAGGACATTTTTTAGACCACTTTTGGAATATTGTGTACAATTCTGGTTTCCCTCCTATCAGAAGGATATTGTGAAATTTGAAAGGGTTCTGAAGCACCAATGGGTCCAAAAATAGGAAGAGGCTCTTCTGCTGCCCTGAGTGTGGGAAGGCCTTCAGTGATTCCTCTGCCCTGCTGACGCACCAGTTGGTCCACACCGGGGAAGGCTGTTCTCCGGCCCCAAGTGCGAGATGGCCTTCAGCAGTTCTTCCCACCTGCTGAGACACCAGTGGGTCCATATTGAGGAGAGGCCGTTCTTCTGCCCCGATTGTAGGAAGGGCTTTGCTCTTTCCTCTGACCTGCTGGCCCATTGGTGGGTCCACATGGGGGAGAGGTCGTTCAGTTGCCTAAGTGCAGGAAGTCCTTCATCAATTCCTCAGCCCTGCTGATGCACCAGTCCGTCCACACTGGGGAGATGCCATTCTCCTGTCCGACTGTGGGAAGGGTTTAACCCGCTCCTCCACACTGCTGAAGCACCAGCTGGTCCACACGGGGGGATGGGGGGCGGAGGGGGGGAGTCCTTTCTGCTGCCCTGAATGTGGGAAGTCCTTCAGGAATTCCTCCTCCCTGCTGAAGCACCAGTGTGTCCACACCGGGGAGAGGCCCTTCAGCTGGCCCGAGTGTGGGAAGAGGTTCATGTTTTCCTGCAACTTGCGGAAGCACCAGCGGGGGCACCAGCGCTCCCAGCAATCAGGACCCACCGGTGACGCTGCCTTTAGTCACCCCCAAGGACTGAACCTCCTGCCAGTTCTGACAGTGGGTGCAGTGGGATTGCCTCCCCCACCCTCCACATGAGCTACAACCTCATGGTGGCTCAGGGTTAGCACTGCTGCCTCATGGCACCAGGAACCCAGGAAAGCTTCCACCCTTGGGGGTCTGTGTGCAATTTATGGAGGGTAGAAAAATGGATCTGAGTGGGTTACTCTTCGGAGAATCTGTGCAGATGTGTTGGGCTGAAGGACCTGTTTCCACACTGGAGGAGTTCAACCATCATATGAGCTTTGCTTTCATTGGAAACTGCTGCTCATTGAGCCAGGGACTACACATTGCCAAATGAAATGATCCAGAGAAACGTAAGACCGCAAGAGCATTGGAGCAGAAGTTAGGCCATTCGGCCCATCGAGTCTACTCAGCCATTCATTAGTGACAAAAGTAGTGCAGATGAGATGAGCTACATTGTGGAAACAGGGCATTTGTCCCAACAAGTCCACATCGACCCTCTGAAGAGTAACCCATCCAGAACCATTTCCCTCTGACTAATGTACCTAACTCTATGGGCAATTAAGCATGACCAAGCGACATGACCTGACCGTCTTTGGACTATGGAAGAAAACAGGATCACCCAGAGAAAACCCACGCAGACACTGGGAGAATATGAAAACTCCTCACAGACAGCCACCCAAGGCTGGAATCAAACCTCGGTCCCCGGCACGGTGAGCCTGCAGTGGTAAACACTGAGCCACTACATGTTGCAACCCGAAGTCAGCAAGCAGGAGGCTGGGAGAATGCAGCAAACCAGGCAGCACCAGGATGTGGAGTAGTCAGTGTTTTGGGTACTAACCCTTCTTCCGGACTTAAACGTTGACTTCTCAGTGAGAAACGATTTACGGGAATGTTGCTGGGGGTTGGAGGGTTTGAGCTACAGGGATAGGCTGAATAGGCTGGGGCTGTTATCACTGGACCATCAGAGGCAGAGGAGTGACGTAATAGAGGTTACAAAATCATGAGGGGCATAGACAGGTTAATAGACAAGGTCTTTTCCCTGGGATGGAGGAGTCCGGAACTCGAGGGCACAGGTGTAGGGTGAGAGGCGAAATATATTAAAGGGACAACTTCTTCATGCAGAGGGTGGTATATATATGAAATGAGCTGCCAGAGTATATGGGTCAGGTGTTGTCAAATGGGATTAGATTAGTTTAGGATATCAGGTCAGCATGGACAAGTTGGACCGAAGGGTCTGTTTCCATGCTGTATGTGTCTCTGACTACTGGTCCTGATGTAAGTTTAAAATAGACTCCAAGTAACTTTGAATTGTTCAATCTTGTTGAGCTCACCTCCTGAAAAGTTTCAAATGAATCCCTGTTTAAACATGCTGAGTTGGACAAAGTATCCCATCAAGTTCAACACAAACCCAGAGTTGAAGAAGTCAGAAGTCAGAACACCAAGGGGACCAAAACTGATCACAATATTCCAGGTGCAGCCTCATCAACGTCCTGTATACCTACAACATAACTTGCCAACATCTATACTCAATTCCCGAACTGATGAAGGTTAGCGTGCCTAAAGCTTTCTTCACAGCCTTGTGTACCGATGTAATCAGAGATATCGGACCTACTTAAAACTGATCCACAATCCTGCTTCTGGGAGCACAGTGACTAATAGGGAAGGCAAAAGGGAGATTGGCCTTTAAATGTAGTATAAAAGTAGGGAGGTTATAGTGGAGGTTTTGATTGAAAGTGCAGTGAAGATTCAACCAGCTGGCAGTGGTTCTGAATCACATGTAGATCAGACCAGGTTCGGACAGCAGGAAACCTGATAGGTTTTTACAACAAATCGCAATGATTTCATCATTAGACTCTTAATTCCAGATTTATATTGAATTCAGATTCCACCATCTGCCGTGGAAGGTTGTGAATCCAATTCCCCGGAACATTATCTGGGTGAATAGTCTGGTGACAATAAAGTCGGCCATCGCCTCCCCTGAACACATTGGCTTATTCTGTTTAGAGGTAATCAAGGAGCAAGAGGTTTCAGCAGTTGCTAAGTTGTTGATATTACACAAGGGAACATCAACACTCTCAGTAATGGCACACACTGAAGTCAGTGTCCTGTCACAGAGGTAAGGGCTCGGGAACGGTAAGAAATAGGAACAGGAATATGCCATTCAGCCCCTTGAGCCTGCCTCTCCCTTCAGTAGGATTCTGGGTGATCTGGCATTCCCCACATTCACTTTCCTGCACTTTTCCTGCAACTGTTCATCCCCCGACTCTTCACAAATCTATCGATCCTAGTTTTAAAGTGACATGAAGGCTCTCAACAGAGTTACTGGGGTGGGGGGTGGGGACGGAGGCTCAGGTCGAACTTTGGGGCTAAAACAATGGCTTCACACTTCACAACATTTAACTAAGGGAATGTTTATGGTTATCCAATGCTGGAAATTGAGCAGGCATTCAGATGAAATTATTGGTAAATTATGAATGACAGAGGAGTCGAGAGAGAAGTGGTGTTCAGGCACAGTTGGATATCATCAGTATAGATGCCAACACCAGCAGCTACGGTTAAACAAATAAGAACGGAAGACGCTAAAAGCAGACTCTCCCAGAGGATAGAGTGATGTTGGAGAGGGTCAGTACTGTCATTAACCCTGATCAAGGCTGTCCACAGTTCGATGAGGGAATGTTTAGCCCTGTCATTGTTACAAAGGATGTCAAATATGACCTTGATAAGAACTGTTTCAGGGGTAGAAACCAGACTCGAGGGCTTTAAACACAGAATTCTGGAAAAGATGGGAATGGCTAATTCAACAATGATACATCCAAACCAACACTTCCATTGGTGCGATAATAATAGAAGTGTTTTGGTTTTTATTTCGAAGATTCTCAGCATCACTGAGTAAGAAGCAACAAAATTAACACAAGAAACACTGCAACTGCTGCAATGTGCCTGCTCCCAATAGGGGGCCATCTGGTGTTCAACTAACTGTCTACAAGGGGCAATATTGGAAAGGAATTACCCAGTTCATAGCTATAAGAGGGGAGACACAGACTGTTTGATACAAACATATAATGGGCGGAGTAGGCCACTCGGCACTTCGAGCCTGCTGCAACATTCAATAAGATCATGGCTGATCTGAATTCAACCTCAACTCTACATTCCAACACATCCCCGACAATCTTTCATCCACTTAGTTATCAAGAACCTATCTACCTCTGCCTTAAAGATTTTGAATCCACTGCCTTTTGAAGAAGACACACAACCCTCAGAAAGAAAAGAAATCATCCTCATTTTTGTCTTCTACATTTAAAATATGACCCTGTACTTTCAGGTATTAAGATAGGGTCACAAGCTACATTCAAATAATACCTGTGGTACAGTTTACTATGTCAAAGTGCTTCACATGAACATAATGAGAATTCAATTAAAAATCACAAGACCGGAGCACAGATTAGGACAGGTGACCAAATACATGGTCAAAGGGACAAGTTTAGGGCAATCTTTTAAACAGGTTCAATTTCCCAAACATCAGAGGACAAAGACGTGAACAGCAAACACAAAATAGCAAAGAATGGGAAACAACAGTAGAGTCATAATGTCACAGGATGAGTAATCCAGGGAACATGAGTTCAAATCCCACCACAGCAAGAGGTAAGATGTGAATAATTCAAATCATAAATGGGGAACACAAAGTTAGTCTCAGTGTGGTATCGATGGCACTGACGTCAATTGTCATAAAAACCCATGTTCACCAACGTACTTTCAGGAGGGAAACTGCCATCATTGCATGGTCTGACTTACATGTGACTCCAGACCCACAACAATGTGGTTGACTCTTAAACTGCCCTCTGAATTGGCACAAGCAAGACACCTTTCACTTAGGGATGGATAACAAACATCAACCTTGTGAAAGTGTCATTACAGAAATTTCTGGAGAAACTCAGCCAGTCTGGCAACACCGGTGGAGAGAGATAGCAAGAAACAGAGTCAATATCCTGGCTTGAGTCCAGAACAGTTGTGAAGAAGGGTCACAGCACTTGAAATGCTAACTCTGCTTCTCTCTCCACATGTGCTGCCAGTCCTATTGAGTTTCTCCAGCTTTTGACGCATTTTTGTGTTTCAGATCTCCATCATCTGCAGTTCTTCATTACACTGACTTAGGGAAGCTCAAATCCCATAAAAGGGTAGAGCAGAAGGGCTGGAATTACTCAGCAAGTCTGGCACCAGCTATGGAGATAAAAACAGTTCGTACTTCGGGTCATTGAATGATCTTACATCAGGGACAAACTTTTGGGGAAGCTGCAAGGGTAAAAGGCACTGGTGCAACTTCAACATCTGGGAGAACTCTCCCAGCCATGGGGGTCAGGCTGACTCAGCATTCAGGTCCTGTTCATGACCTGTTAAATTCTCCATTTGTTGTTCTTGTTATAAATCTACATGGTTGACACATTCCTATGTTTTAAAATGAAATTCCAAACACACAAGGATTTTCCATGTAAGCAATCATACATTAGAGGGTTTGGAACGTGAATGTAACTTTTAAACAGAAAGTATTTATTCATGCATGGGGTGTGGGCATCGCTGGCAATGCCAGCATTTATACCCATTCTTAACCACCCTGTGGTTGGTTGGAAAAGTGTATAAAGGTGTCTGAGACTATCTTGATCAGCACAGCAATCTCAAAGATGGGTGTGCTCAGGTAGAAGTACCCTCCACTCCCACAGCCAAGTCTGCATTCACTTCAATTATAGATGCCATCTAAACCTCCCAGGACAAGGACAGCATGGGATGACAATCAGAATAACGCTTCCTCTACTCTTCAATTGCAAGTGAAGCTACCTCAACACTGTCCCCAACAAACACTGCCAAGACAGAGACTACACTGGGTTAGATACAGAGTAAAACTCCATCTACACTTCCCCATTCATACAGTCCCAGGAGAAGGACAGCAAAGGGTTAAATAAACAGTAGAGCTTCTTCCATTCTGACTGACACTTAGTCCGTTCTACACCAATCCTCAAGGAAAATTCAGAACTGAGACGATTATCTGTTACTGAATTCACACATCCTAATGGGAATGACAGCAACAGAAAATCATGTAGTGAAACACAGATAAAACACACACAATGTACAACACAACTGACTGTTATTGGGATCAAAGACATGTAAGTAACAGGAGATATAGTCCCTGCAATGATCCGAATGTGAGCTGAACAACATTCTCATGTGAATACTATTCTCTGGGAATGCAATATCCACCTCACTGCTGTCTGGTTAGTTCCTCTGCTCTCGTTCAGGGCTGAGGTGCGGCTGACCACATTGTGGCGTGGGGGTCAAGACTTTGGACAGTTAAGGTCAACTTGGATTGAGGGCATCCATTGTCAAACCAGTGAGGTGGAGGGTCGCTCATTTACTCAACCTATAATCGGGGACAAGGGGATGTCAGGCTGTGCTTGTGTCAGTTTGAGTTTAGAAGAAACAGATGATCCGATGGAGCTGTATAACATCTGGAGAGGACTTAATGTAAATGTAATGTCAACTCAATTCTAGCCAGAGACTAGTCTCTCATTTAAGGTAGGAGAGTTTTGTTTTTCTCACAAGTGGTCTCGAGTCTTTGAAATTCACTTCTTTAGAGAGCAGCATGTGGTGGTGTCACGGTGGTTAGCACTGCTGCCTCACGGCATCAGTGACCTGGGTTTGATCCCACCCTCGGGCCGACCTTCTGTGTGGAATTTGCACATTCTCCCCTTGTGTCTGCGTTGGCTTCCTGTGGTGCTCTGGCCTCCTCCCACGGTCCAAAGTACGTGCCGTTGAGGGTAGATTTTCCATGCAAGATGCAGGGTTACAGGGATAGGGTAATGACTGGGTCTGGGTGGGACGGTCAGTCAATGTTGACTCGATGGGCTGAATGGCCGACTTGCACGCAATTGGCCTATATCAATTAATAGTATGCACAAACCTTATGGTTACCGACATCAAATTACATGAGTGGTTTTGATTATTTCATCTCTTATTATCGTCTTAAACAAACTACGGCATCTAGAAACTTGCTTCATTACAATATCCAATATCTGCAGACTACTTTTTCTTTTTGTCACGATCATTAACTTGAACTCTGACGTGTGACCTCCTCATTGCTGTCAAAGTTCTTTATTTGTCTCTACATTGTCATGTTTTTACTTTGTCGAATGTCTTCCTGGCATTTGCAGTTAACACCCTATATTCTGCCCTCGTCAACATTTTCCCTTACAATTCTCTACTAAGGATTTCATGAAAAACCTCAGAGTGTGGTGAGACTGCGGAACTCACTACCATAGTGAATAGTTGGGGTGGAAGACACGACAACTAAGGGTAAGCAACCCAATACAAATGAATGTCACTGTCACCAGATTCACAACACAGTGAAATTTAAACATGCAATGTCCCTCAATTTCTCAACTGTTCCGAACCAGACTTGATGAAGAACAGATCTTGCTCATCAACATTATAATTTAAACAAAAACCAACAATTATAAATATGGCAAATTTTCTCGGGCAAAGTTAAAGAAGATAATCTAATTAATACCAATGATTTAAACCCTTTGATCAAGCCCCCCACCATCTCAGAGACAGAGACTTAAGCGGCAAATTAAAAAAGATTTTTTTTTTAAACTTACCAATTCAAGCAAACAGTTTCCAACAATGGATTGCCAAGCCTTTGTGCAATATTTGGACTATGACGGTTTCACAGACACGTAACTGTAAATCTAATTTAAAAGTCACTGCTGAATGTGAATAGACACCCCAGTATTCAGCCGTTTCTTACAGGCTGTGACTCATTCCCAGAAAGAGCCAACAATTCTTTAACTGGACAGTAGAATCTAGAGAGAATAGCTCCTGGTCTCAATGAGCAGCAGTGCCCAATGGAAGCAAAGTTACAGGGGTGGGGGAGCACGACGGCATAAAACAAAAACAAAACGACCGATGTCCCATGAGAAGCACTGTCAGAATGTGCAGGGGTTCAGTGCTCTCAGTGACCCACAGCAGTTTCACCAGCAGAATCAGATTGTTGGGAGCACTGGTGTGCCTGCTGGTGCTTCTGCAAGGTGCACAATGATGAGAACCTCTGCTTCCACTCGGGGCAGGTGAACGGCCTCTCCCCGGTATGGCCCCACCTGTGCCTCAGCAGTTGGGAGGAATTGCTGAAGGCCTTCCCTCACTCTGGGCAGGGGAAGGGCCTCTCCCCCGTATAGACCCGAACGTGGGAGGCCTGGGTAAAGCCCTTCCCACGGTTGAGGCAGGAGAACGGGCTCTCCCCGGTGTGGACCCGCTGTTGCCTCAGCAGGGCAGAGGTATCGTTGAAGGCCTTCCCGTACTTGGAGCAGCTTCTCTCATATGTGGACCCGGCGGTGGGTCAGTAGGACGGAGGAATAGCTGAAGGTCTTCCCGCATTCGGGGCAGGAGAATGGCCTCTCGCCTGTGTGGTCCCGCTGGTGCCTCTGCAGAAAGTAGGAACTGCTGAAGGTCTTCCCGCACTCAGGGCAGGAGAACAGTCTCACCCCGGTGTTACTGCGCCCATGAGTCTCCAGGTCAGATGGGAAACGGAAGCCTTTCCCACAGTTGCCACATTTTCATGGTTTATCCACGGGACGGGATTCCTTGGGTTTCTCCATGACCGAGGCTTCAGCTGTTCACTAACGCGTGTACAGCACCTCCCTGCCGTGAATTCCTCCTCCCAGTCTGTATAACTTTTACTGGCTCCACAATCAGAGTGCTTCAATAGTCGGGTCTCTCATCCAGTCTCACTGATGCTGAAAACGTACTGAAAGAGGAACCAAAAAGCTTGGTTCCTTCTCACAGAATCATAGTCGAAAATTGTTATAGTCCCGATGGATTCAGTGACTGCCAGACATTGACGTGAAATTGAGGACTGCAAATGCTCGAGAGTCAGAGTCAAAGCACAGCAGATCAGACAGCATCTGAGGAGCAGCAGAGTCAATGGTTCAGGCAAAGCTCTTCATCTATTGATATTGAAACTTCCGTCTTCAGATCTTCAAATACTCTGTAAAAAGAGATTACAAAAGTCATCACTGTCAGTCCAGGTTGGAAATTCCAAACAAGCAATTCTACTTTCTGCAGAACATTCTTTTCTTTTTCGACAAAATTGAAAGCACCATTCCACCTCCTCTCACCCCTCTATTCTCACTCCGCTCAAACTAATTCTCCCGACGGAACTGATTCAGGATCTTACAGAGACCGAAAAGTGAAAACATCAAGACAGACACCTCTGAATTTTGGATACCTCCATCTGAGAGTTAGTATCTTTCACGACATCGAGGAGTGAGTAAGTCTGATTTTGGGAAGCAAACAAAGGTGTCATTTCAGGATGAACCTTCAATGCAGCTTCTTGAGAAACAACCAGACATGAAATAGTTAACATCTGGGAAGGTGGAAGTGGGGAGATGGAGGAAATGAGATATCAAGGCATTGTCACCGACACCAGACAGAAACTGAACACACAGGCAGGGCAAACATTACAGGCAAGCCAGAGTCATAGAGATACACAGCACAGAAACAGGTCCTTCAGTCCAACTCATCCGTGCCGACCAGATAGCCGAAATTAATCTCGTCTCATTTACCAGCACTTGGCCATATCCCTCTGAACTCTTCCTATTCATATACCCGTCCAGATGCCTTTTAAATGTTACAATTGTACCTACATCCATCACTTCCTCCGGCAGATCATTCCTTACACTTGCCTCCCTCACCCCAAACATAATTTCGTCCTGTTCTGGACTTTTCCCATCACAGGGAAATGACCTTGTCTATTTATCCTATCCATGCCTCTCATGATTTTATAAACGTCTGTAAGATTACCCCTCAGCCTCTGGTATACCGGGGAAAACAGCTCAAGCAATGCACTGCGTTTACTTTTAGCTTCACACTCACGGAACCTTACTCCCATGTAAAACATTGTTTCCCTCCCACACACTGTCCATGGGAAAACCAAAGAGTGCTGAGACTCTGGAGTTGGGGGAATGCCACGTAGAATTCCTGCAATGTGGAAACACGCCATTAAGCCCAACAAGTCCACATCGACCATCCAATGCGTAACCCATGTGGACACATTCCCCTATCCCATTCCACTACACTTACTGCACACTATGGGCCCATTTAGTATGGCCACTTCTCCCGAAACTGCACATCTTTAGATTTTGGGAGGAAACCAGAGCACCCGGAGGAAACCCAGCAGACACGGCAGGGAGAATGTGCAAACTCCACACAGACAGTCGCCCCAAGGCTGGAATCGAAAGCGGATCCCTGGTGCTGTAAGGCAGCAGTGCGAACCGCTGATCCATCGTGCTGCCCATGTGTGCAGAAAGAGGTGGGAGCGGGGAACTTTGTTAATTGTACTGCACAGTGGATTGTTGAGTAAGGTTAAATCTCACGGCATCCAGGGAGCGCTAACCAACTGGGTACAAAATTTAGAAGCGCGTTGTTGTAGATGCTGGAATCCTTCCTGAAAACAACAAATGCTGGAGATCACAGTGGGTCAGGCAGCGCTGTGCTACTCTATGACTGGATAGTGTGGACGTGGAGATGATGTTTCCACTCGGAGAAGGGTTGAGGATGCCAAGTCATTGAGGGCATTTAAGACAGAGATAGGTTCTTGATTAGTAAGGGGTCAAGGGTTATGAGGAGAGGGCAGCATAATGGGATAGGGAAACATATCAGCCATGATCGACTGGTGGAGCAGACTCGATGGGCCAAATGGCCTCATCCTGCCCCTGTGTATTATGGTCTTAAAACTGGGCAGATGACTTAAAGGGTTATCATAAACTATTTCAGAATCCTGAAGAGGAGTTGTTGGACTCGAAACTTTAACTCTGCTTTCTCTCCACAGATGCTTCCAGTCCTGCTGAATTTTTGCAGTGTTCTCAGTTTTTGTTTCAGATTTCCAGCATCCACAGTTCTTTGTCTAATTTATCAAATTCATTCCTTGCCCTTCCCAAGTGTCTGGAACTTCATCTCCCTGATCTACAAACTGTTCACTTACCCTAGAAATGACCACTTCCTCCTTATCAAAGTAGACCACTTTGTTGCAAAATGATTGTTCAAATCTGTGACAAAAATTATTGCATTCGTAATTACTTTCACCAAGGACTCTCAATATCTCAGGCCAGAACACAGCTAGATTGTTTCAGACGGTACATTTATGTGATTTGATGCAATTCCCTATTCCTGACTTTACCAGCGTGTTGCTGGGAATGGAGGGTTTGAATTAAGAAGAAGCTGGGACTTTTTTCCAATGGAGCCGAGGAAGTTGACAGATAAGTTTAGAGATTTTTAAAATCAGGAGGGGTATAGATAAGGTGTTATTTCCAGGAGGCTCAGAATATTTTATTGCTCCAGAAGGTGTAAAAGGGGGTCAAAGCTTCAACAGAAATCGAGCAGAGCTGAGAACAGACAACATTTAAATCTGTGGGAACAGGGAGATCAGAGGACAGAGAAATCAGGACTTGAAATCCGAGCTGACACCAGACTACCATGCTATCAGTGCTTTGATTAGCAGTGCCCACCCTCTACCGTTACTGAGCTTCTCACTCGACTTGAATGCCACGTATTCCCTCGATATTCCAGATCCAACCCTTGTCATTCTGAAGCCATAGCTCTGTATGGAGTCTCAGATCATAATTATTCTCTTCAATGTGTGCAGTCAATTAATTCGCTTTTGTTACAATGCAGCACACATTCATATACTGAGCTTTTAGTTTTATTTTTTGTGATGGTTAGAATCCAGTTTTGCTTTCTAGTACATTTATTCTCCTTGTCCCTTTCTATCATTCTCTGGTGTTTGGTTTCCACATCACTACATTGCTCACTGGCCTTGATTTGGATTGGCGATTATAAATTGCCCAGTGTCCAGGGATGTACAGGTTAGGTGGATTAGCCATGGGAAACGCAGGGTTATGGTTTCAAAGTAATAGAAGGAGTAGGCCATTTGGCCGATCGACCCTGCTCCGCCATTCATTAAAATCATGGTGGATCGATCAATCGTCTCAGCTCCTCCTAATTGCATTATCCCAACTTCCTTTAATTCCCTTACCACGCAAAAAACCCATCCAACAGTGTCTTACTGAAGCTGCCTCTACTGCTTCCTTGAACACAGAATTCCATTAATTTACCATTAACCTCATAGGTCCTGCCCTGAGTTACCTCATCAAAATGCAACAGCTCATATTTGTCTAAATTAAACTCAATCCACTACTCCTTGGCCCATCGACTCATCTGATCAATTATAATTTATATTAAACTTTCTTTCCTACCTTATTCATTAAAAGCTGAAAATCTCCATCCCACACTCTCACCCTCCATTCTCACTTTGTTGAATCTAATCACGGATGTCCTCACCCTGAAGGGTTTGGTTCATGCTGATTAACAGGTCCACATTCAAGGGGGATCTAACTGAAACGTACAGAACAATGAACGGCCTGGACAGAGTGGACATTGGGAAGGTGTTTTCATTGGGAGGAGAGACTAATACCCATGGGCATAGCCTCAGCATAAAGGGAGAATGGAGATTAGGAGAAATTCCTTTAGCCAGAGAGTGGTGAATCTATGGAATTCATTGTCACAGAAAACTGTGGAGGCCAGGTCACTGAGTATGTTAAACATTGAGATAGAGATGTACAGCACAAAAACAGACTGTTTGGTCCAACTTGTCCATGCCGACCAACTATCCCAACCCAATCTTGTCCCACCTGACAGCACACTGCCCCATATTCCTCCAAACCCTTACTTTTCATACACCTACCCAAATGTCTTTTAAATGTTGCAATCGTACTCGCCTTCACCACTTCCTCTGGCAGATCATTCAATAAACGTACCATCCTCTGCGTGAAAAAGTTGCCCCTTAGATCTCTTTTGTATCTTTCCCCTCTAACACGAAACCCATGCCCTCTCGTTCTGTACTCCCCCACCCAAGGAAAAGACTTTGTCTATTAATCCCATCTATGCCTCTCATGATTTTATACACGTACAGTTACGACGTTTAAAAGACATTTGGATAAGTACATGAATACGAAAGGTTGGAAGGTTTATGGGCCAAACACTGGTAGGTGCGACGAGTTTAGTTTGAGAACATACTCAGCATGGACTAGTTGGATGAAGGGTCTGTTCAGTGCTGTCTGACTCTGTGACTGACTTGTACTGGTCATAAAACCATTTTCGAACCTCCCCCCATAAGCATCCACTTCTGTGTTGTTCAAAACTCAGATGAACTTAGCCTTGAATATGTTCAATGACCCCACTTCTGAACTCAATTCCTCTTCGTAATATATCACTTGCCTTGCTCATTGCCTGATGCATCTGCCCGACAACTGGCATTGACTGGTGTGGAGGTACTCTGAGACCCCTTAGTACAACCATACATCATTCCTGATGAAGGGCTTGTGCCCGAAACGTTCCCTGTCCTTCTCCTCAGATGCTACCTGACCAGTGACACATCTCCGTGCTTTTCCAGTGCCACATTTTTCGACTTTCACCTCTAGTCATCACTTTCTCCACATTTCAATGCGTCACCATTTAATCAATGCACTGCCTGTTTAAAAAAAACAGCAAAGGGTATAATTTCACATTGCGGTACTGCACTTGCCATGTGTTTGTCAATTGAGACACAGACCTGGACCAACTTCGGGAAGAGGCAAAAGACTGAGTTCTGAACAAAAACCGTAGCACACCCAAAACGTCGGCTCTGTTTACCTTTCCACAGATGCTGCTCGACCCGTTGGCTTTCTGCAGTATTCTCTGTGTTTGTTCGACACAAATGCTGCTTTCCATTAAAGAACTTCAATCCCTGTCCTCTGGTAACTGACCCTAGTCAGTGGCAATAGATTCTTCTGATCATTAACCTGCCCATTCACACCACGTCTTCTCCCATCATTGCCAACAGGCCCTGGAAATCTCCAGTTCACCTTGTTTGCTCCAAAGAGAACATTCCCAAACTTGGGAATGTCTCCACAAAATCGAAATTGCTCATCCCTGGACATGATGCAAATGTTACAATGGGGAAGAGGTCTTAGCAAAATATTGTCAGTTAGCAGGTGCAAAAATGTTCAGGAAGTAAAACACAAATCCCAGTCTCCAGCTTTGTGAATCTTTAGAAACTCTTTGGGAAGTGGAATTAGAGGAGAATGAAGGATGAACTGACGGACTGAGCAGAGACAGTCCAGACACTGTCCCCTTGTTTAAGAGGCTGATTGACTCTGATATTCTCGGGACATGAACTGACCCGAGACATTGAAAGAATTCTCTGTACATCAGGAATTCAAACCCATTCTCGGCTCGGGGCCAATGAGAAAATTTGGGAAGAGGCAAAACACTGAAAGGATCGGAGGGCGATGGCCCCGGTGTAGGACAGCTCGTTCCTCGTGACATGGATGTGCCTGCAGATGGTGGGATCAGGCTGTCCCCATGTCTCCATAATGAATGTCCAAGGCTTTATTATGGAAAAGTAAAACTGATAGAGGAGAATGGTAATTTTGGGCGGGGCGGGTTGAATTATGAATTGATTAGTAGGTTCCTCAAAGACATTGTGCAGGTGGTTGCTGGGGTGGTCTCTGTGGCGCAATTGGTCAGCGCGTTCGGCTGTTAACTGAAAGGTTGGTGGTTCGAAACCACCCAGAGACGCAGTGTTTCTTGTTCTCGCTCCTACCGCTTTCTTGGCTGCGAAAATGCACGTTTTTAATGGTTTCAGGAAAATGTTTCCCAAACGGAAATCTTATCCACTGAGGCAGTAAAAAGGCGTTTCTGAATTGATTTAATTTCTAACGTAAAGGACTGCGGATGCTGAGAATCCGAGACAGAAAGCGAAACTGCTGGAGAAACTCAGCAGGTTTGGATGTACTTGGATGAGGAAAAAAACGAGTTCTGAAATGTTGTCTCTGATTCTCCTTCCAAAGATGCTGCCTGGCCTGCTGAGTTGCTCCTGCAATTTCTGTTTTTGTTTTTAACTGAACGTCCATTTCATCTTTCGGGATGAAACACCCAGACTCGCCATTTGCAGATATTTAACCCTTTGGAAACCTGTGAAGTGATTGAATTCAAACAAACTCTGCAATGATTCACTCTTTCTCAGCTCCACAGGCAGAGAGACCTGGGAAATGAAGCTGTCAGTGTGGTTCTGTATTGATGGGCCGAGTGGTGAATGCGATGGACACGAAATCCATTGCGGTTCCCCCACACAGGTGTGAACCTTGCCGACTACAGTTGAGAAACGACATCAAAAGAAAAGGGAGATTGCTCCACGGTTTTTTTTAAAATGCAAATTAGTGGAGGGGTTGAAATATTTCAATCACATTGGGACTGGTCGGGAATCTGTAGCCCACTCCCTGTCAGGGTGGAACAAGCAGATACCCGCAGAGCTGCTTTTGAGGCTCTGAGCCAAGAGTTTGGAAATGAGACTAGAAAAGTGAGGGGCGTGAAGTCGTGATCGAAGTTAAACAGGCACCTGAGGACAAGGGTGTTTCATTTGCCTGTGAGAGATACTGCTTCACAAAGTTGGGACTATGGAAGGGAAGCATTGACGGTGATTATCTTTGACTGTTCCTCTTGTGAATGTTCCCATTGCTGCCCATGTCCGTGTCAACGTCAGACCTCTGCTGCATGGCGCCGGCGCAATGGATGACGCATCTGACTCCACCTACCTGTTTGAAATGCAGCTCACAGCTTCTTCACACACCCCAATTAATCTTTCTCATTGTCCTGAAGCCGAAATACGGTTTGAATTCCCGATCTGCGGGAATGAGAATCCTTTCACTGTCTCGCGTCAGGAAATGTCCCTGAGAACATCAGAGTCCCGTCACAGCGCTGTCAGAGGAGAGGAAGCATAAATAGCCCCACACGCTGCTCACGGGCACATTTCACTTTCCCCCAACTCACCGCCCCAACCACTGTGGCTATTGGGAGTGGAAAGGAAACAAACACCAAAACCCAGTCTCAGCTTTGTAAATCTTCAGGAAATAAGAAAACTGTTCATCCCTTCGGGTCTTCCATCCTGGGCTGACAGCCTTGATTTTAAATGGCTGTCCAGTCAGTGCCGATTCGTTTTGGCTAAAAAAAAATCTTCTTTATCTCATCCCAGCATTTCTTGCCACAGAGAACTGTGTGGCAGAGTTCACGTATATATTTCCTTGTATGGTATTTTGTAAGTAACATTCGTTTTCCGGTTGTTTGTATCGGGTATTTCAGGTTCATTAGCCGCTGTTTAAGTGTGTTGGTAGGTTTATGGGCTACCATGATGCTGAGAGGGTTGATTTGTCTGGACATCATTTCCCAGGTGTCTTTAATGTAAAGTAATGTGGCTAGGGTTTCTGTAGACGTTTTGTCTCCTTGTGTCAGTTTGTTGATGTGAAATCGGCACACTGGGTTTATTGGGTAGGCAAAAGTGAGGACTGTAGATGCTGGAAACCAGAGTTTAGATCAGAGTGGTGCTGGAAAAGCACAGCAGGTCAGACAGCTTCCGAGGAGCAGGAAAGTCGACGTTTCGGGCAAAAGCCCTTCATCAGGAATAGAGGCAGGACGCTTCCAGGGGTGGCGAGATAAATTGGGGGGTGCTGGGCCAAAGGTAGCAAAGAGTACAAGAGGTGAATGGGGGTGGGGACGCAGGTGACAGGTCAGAGAGGAGGGTGGAGCGGATAGGTGTGAAGGGAGATTGACAGGTCCTGAGGACAGCGCTCAGCTGGAAGGTTGGAACTGAGGTAAGGTGGGGGGAGGGGAAATGAGGAAACTGGTGCAGTCCACATTGATGTCCTGGGGTTGAATGTATCCGAGGCAGAAGTTGGGGCGTTTTTCCTCCAGGCATTGGGTGGGGAGGGAGGGGCGATGGAGGAGGCCCAGGTCCTGCATGTCCCAGGCAGAGTGGGAGGGGAGGTTGAAATGTTGGGCCAGAGGGCGATGGGGTTGATTGTTGCGGGTGTCCTGGAGATGCTCCCTCAAACGCTGTGACTTGACTCTGCGACGGGGCTCCAGTCTCCCCACTGGAGAGGAGACCGCATCGGGAGCAATGGATACAAGAAACAACTTTGGTGGAAGCCTTCTAAATACCGTGACCCGGGTTCGATTTCCGGGCACGGAAGCAAGTTTCAGTAGAGCTGTCACACTTCGCTGCTGTCTTCCTGGTGGTCTAGTGGTTAGGATTCGGCGTTTTCGGCGCTTTCACCGCTGCGGCCCGGGTTCGATTCCCGGTCAGGGAAGCTCTTTGCAGTGTGTCATTTTGGCTTCCCATTCTCCTTAAATGCGCTGCAGAGTTACTTATTGGTCTTCGGAGTCACTGGGTGCTGCACTGTGTTGTGGTTCGTTGAAATCGTGCCCTCGTTCAAATTTGTTTGTATGTGTAGGGATGATTACTTCTGTAGCTAAGTACTTGGCTCGCGTGTGTTGCTTTCCTGCAGAGGCTGTTTTGAATTTACCATTGACTGTTCGGTCGACTGTGACATCTAGAAATGGCACTTTGTTGTTGTTCTCCTCTTTTGTGAATTTTATGCCAGGAAGGAGATTGTTGATGGTGTTGTAGGTTTCCTCTAATTTGTTTCATTTTTTGATGACAGAAGTGTTTCATGGGCGTTTCGTTGATTTGTTTGTAGGGCTTGTTACTGAATATAAAGTGGGTGGTGAGGCACAGTTCCACGAGGTTGACAGTGTTATCTTTGCTACTGAAGTTGGTTCTGTGTTTTTGTCTTTAGTTCTTCGAGTAGTGTCTTCAGTTTTCTTTGGCCACGTTGATGTTAATGGATGTGAACAGGGCTGTTACGTCAAAGGACAACATTATTCCATCCTCTTCTATCTTCGTGTCTTTGGTGTTCAGGAATTCTTGGATGGAGTAAATGGAGTGGCATGAATCTTCGACTTGGTGTTATAGTCCTCAGTGGAGGCCTTTGACTAGTCTGTATATTGGTGTTCCAAGTGGTGAGACTATGGCCTGAGGGGGGCTCCTAGTTTGAAAAAGAGGAGAACAACAATAAACTGCCATTCTTAGATGTAACAGTAGAGCGAACACTTAATGGGGAACTTCAAACTAGCATCTACAGAAAAACAACACACACAAACCAAATACTTAACCACAGAAGCAATCATCCCAACACCCACAAACGAAGCTGTATCAGGACATTATTTCAACGAGCCACTGCACACTGCAGCACAGAGAAACTACAAGAGAAATACGTATATAGTGTATTTAAGGAGAACGCGTCCCCAATAAACCCATTCCGCCGATTTCTCAGTGATGCTTCCAAGCTCACTCTCAAAAATTCGGTTTGTCCCTCCATTCTGTCCTGTTTGTTTTTTGTGTGTTTTGAAAGCTTTCCTAATCCTCTGACTGATTATTAGAGTTGGGAAGGTAAAACAATGACTGCAGATGCTGGAAACCAGATTCTGGATTAGTGGTGCTGGAAGAGCACAGCAGTTCAGGCAGCATCCAAGTAGCTTCGAAATCGACGTTTCGGGCAAAAGCCCTTCGTCAGGAATAAAGGCAGTGAGCCTGAAGCATGGAGAGATAAGCTTATCTCTCCATGCTTCAGGCTCACTGCCTTTATTCCTGACGAAGGGCTTTTGCCCGAAACGTCGATTTCGAAGCTGCTTGGATGCTGCCTGAATTGGAGTTGGGAAGTTATGTTGTGGCTGTACAGGACATTGGTGAGACCACTTTTAGAATATTGTGTGCAATTCTGGTGTCCCTCCAATCAGAAGGATATTGTGAAATTTGAAGGGTTCTGAAGCACCAATAGGTCCACAGAGGGGAAGAGGCCCTTCTGCTGCCCTGAGTGTGGGAAGGCCTTCAGTGATTCCTCTGCCCTGCTGACGGACCAGTTGGTCCACACCAGGGAAGGCTGTTCTCCCGCCCCAAGTGCGAGATGGCCTTCAGCAGTTCTTCCCATCTGTTGAGACACCAGTGGGTCCACACTGAGAGGCCGTTCTTCTGCCCCAACTGCAGGAGGGGCATTGCTCTTTCCTCCGACGTACTGGCCCATTGGTGTGTCCAAATGGTAGAGAGGTCGTTCAGTTGCCCTAAGTGCGGGAAGGCCTTCAGCAATTCCTCTGCCCTACTGAAGCACCAATGTGCCCACACCTGGGAGATGCCCTCCAGCTGGACCGAGTGTGGGAACAGGTTCATGTTTTCCTACAACTTGCAGAAGCACCAGCGGGGGCACCAGCGCTTCCAGCAATCAGATCCTACCAGTGATGATGCCTTCAGTCACCTCCCAGGTCTGAACCTCCTGCCAGTTCTGACAGTGGGTGCAGTGGGAGAGTAGGTGGGCTGTTTTAGACTTCTGCTGGACTGCAATTGCCTTCCCGACACCCGACAATCACAGCTCCATGGTGGATCAAGGTTGGCACTGCTGCCTCATGGCACCAGGAACCCAGGAATAATTCCACCCTTGGGAGTCGGTGTGCAAGTTATGGAGGGTAGGAAAATGGATCTGAGTGGGTTAGTCTTCGGAAGATCAGTGCAGATGTGTTCGGCTGAAGGACCTGTTTCCACATTGTGGGGGTTCTATGATTCTATGAGCTTTGCCTTCAGTGGACACTGTTGCTCATTGAGCCCGGGACTGCACATTGCCAATGAAATGATCCAGAGAAACCTAAGACCGCAAGACCATCGGTGAAGAAGTTTGGCCTACTCTGCCATTCGTTAGTAACAAAAGTATTGGATGAGATTAGCTACAGTGTGGAAACAGGCCATTTGTCCCAACAAGTCCACACAGACCCTCTGAAGTGTAACCCATCCAGACCCATTTCCCTCTGACTAATGTACCTAACTCTATGGGCAATTAAGCATGGCCCATCCACATGACCTGCACATCTTTGGTTTATGGAAGAAGACAGGACCACCCAGAGAAAACTCACTAAGACATTGGGAGAATGTGCAAATTCCTCACAGACAGCCACCCAAGGCTGGAATCAAATCTGGGTCCCCGGCACTGTGAGGCTGCAGTGGTAATCACGGAGCCACTACATATTGCAACCCGAAGTTGGCAAGCAGGAGGTTGGGAGAATACAGCAAGCCAGGCAGCACCAGGATGTGGAGTAGTCAGCGTTTTGGGTATTAACCCTTCTTCATGACTGAAAGAGTGACTTATCTATGAGAAAAGATTTACATGAATGTTGCTGGGGGTTGGAGGGTTTGAGCTGCAGGGAGCGGCTGAATAGCGTGGGGTTGTTTTCACTGGAGCATCGGAGGCAGAGAAGTGACCTAATACCGGTTATAAAATCATGAGGGGCATGGACAGTGTAATAGACAATTTCCTTTCCTTGGGTAGGGGAGTCCAGAACTAGAGGGCATAAGTTTAGGGTAAGAGGCGAAACAAATTAAAGGCACAACTTCTTCATGCAGAGGGTGGCATATGTATAAAATGAGCTGCCAGAGTATATGGGTCAGGTGCTGTCAAATGGGAGTAGATTAATATCGGATATCAGGTCAGCATGGACAAGTTGGACCGAAGGTTCTGTTTCCATGCTGTACGTGTCTCTGACTACTGGTCCTGATGTAAGTTTAAAATAGAGTCCAAGTAACTTTGAATAGTTCAATCTTGTTGAGCTCACCTCCTGAAAAGTTTCAGATGAATCCCTCTGAGAGATACTGTTTAAACATGCTGAGTTGGACAAAGTATCCCATCAAGTTCAACACAAACCCAGAGTTGAAGAAGTCAGAAGTCAGAACACCAAGGGGACCAAAACTGATCACAATATTCCAGGTGCGGCCTCATCAACGTCCTGTATAACTACAACATAACTTGCCAACATCTACACTCAGTTCCCTAACTGATGAAGGCCAGTGTGCTGAAACCTTTCTTCACTGCCTTGTGGACCGATGTAATCAGAGATATAGGACCTACTTTAAACCGATCCACGATCCAGCTGCTGGGAGCACAGAAGTAGAGAATTGCTGCGAGAGTGTGCTGGGTAGATAACCCAGAGGTCGATTGGTAAAAACCATGTGATTCTATTGCTCAATGACTCTGTAAGCTGCTTTCATATACAAAGGTTCTCTGTTCTGTATCTTGCCTTTGCATCTGCTTCCCAAAGCTTCTTCAGTGGAGGCGTGGCCGCTGGAGCCCAGGAGTTCAACAACCCCCCGGCGCTGGAGGAAGGTCCAAGCTCCAAGAAGGAGGGGTAAGGCTGGAATCTGGATTTGCTCAATGCTTGTATTTTTAACTCATTTAAATGGTACCTAATGTATGGGGCTATGGTTTACATTAAAACCGAAAAATCATATCAGAGTGTTAAAATTTAGCAGTGGTAGTTGGCAAAATGCACTCTCTGGGGGAGCACTTTCTATGATGCTGCATTTCTCGCCTTCTGCCCTTCCCCCATTTCTTATCTCCCATCTTGATTTTATATTTTTTTGGTCAATTTAATTTCAGATTAATCAGACTTGCGATTCACTGTGTGCTATTAATTTGTTTGTTCGAATATTTCAAGTCAAAATTAATGCTGTAATTTAATTTCTGATGTCAGAGTTTGACATTGAATGTGCAGGTGTGAATACCAGTAAGTTGTGAAAATAAATCAAGAACTTGTGGTTTTTAACAAAAAGAGCAGTTCACTGATATTCATGGTATCGTTTCATTTGGGAGTGATGATTCAAATCTGACCAACAAACCGTTTCATGCAGTCATCCAATTGAATAAAAATTTTCTTTAATTTAATAAAAGAAAATAATTCTGGCAGGCTAAGACTTATGCAATCTATTTATAAGATTTTGTCCATTGCTCGCAATATGGTCTCAACCACATTGGGGAAACTGGATGCCAACTAACCGAATATTTCAGGGAACAAATCTTGGACTCTAATTCTAACCGACACACCGCTCTGTGGCTGAACACTTTATCCCACCCTCCTCTAGCTTATCTCTCCACGCTTCAGGCTCACTGCCTTATTCCTGATGAAGGGCTTTTGCCCGAAACGTCGATTTCGCTGCTCGTTGGATGCTGCCTGAACTGCTGTGCTCTTCCAGCACCACTCTTCCAGTATTTGGTTTTCAGCATCTGCAGTCTTTGTTTTTACCACTTTAACTCCCCCTCCCATTCCACCAAGGACATGCAAGTCCTGGGCCTCCTCCACTGCCAACCTCTTGCTACCCGACAATTGTAGGAAAAACACCTCAACTTCGGCTTTAGGACCCTCCAACTACATGGTATCAATGCAGTTTTCATCAGTTTCCTTATTTCCTCTCCCCCCACCTTGTCCCAAATCCAACCTTCCAATTCGACACCAACCTCTTGACCTGTCATACCTGTCCACCTTGTGTCTCACCTATTTGCTCCACCCTCATCTCTGACCTATCACCATCAATCCCTACCTCCATCTACCTATTGCACTCCCAGCTGCCTTCCCTCCAGCCCCACTTCCTTCCCATTTATCTCTCAGCCCCCTTGGGCCACCCTTTATTCCTGATGAAGAGCTTATGCTCTAAACCAAGACTGTGATGAAGCAACATCCTCAACAAATAGGAAATAGCTCCCAAGTCAGATTTAATTCCCTCTTCTGTTTCCCAGTTCTTTCAGAAATAAGGAATGTATTTTCCTTCCACTAGAAAGTGGTCTTCCACTTTGCACTGTCTGAAGTGTTGTCCCTCACCACTCCTTCAGACACCTTTTAAGAATCCTTTCAACCTGTTTTTCTAACAATTGTGGAGGTGACCAAAAGCAAACATTTCACTCCTCCTCAATGCCCCATTTCTCCTCCTATGAGCCATTTTGTCATGTTGTCTCTGTTACAAGCAGCCGAGTGCACTTGGTTTCTGAATTGAAATTTGGCCATTGAAGTGAACAGGATTAATATTTATCGATGGCTAGCTGTGTTTGCACTAACTGTAATTATCTACCAATACGATGTCTTTTGTTCCACTAAAATTGGAAAAAATGATCTGTGTTTATATTGCAGTTGGATGTAGAAAATCATCCCAGCGATCTTCACGTTATTATAGTTTACTGAGGCCATAACAGCATTACGTGGCAGTTTGATGTGACTAAAACCTGGATGGCAATCTCTAGATTATGTTGTAAAAATATCGGTATAATGTTATTCACACCCCGCGGTCACCAACTGAACGATCCGGCTATGTTTAGATCCCGTGATGAACAGTCTGTGTTTTACTTCTCACATTGTGGGGAGCTGGGCATTTACCCAAACAATGCTCAGCACACCACCTCCCTGACACAGTGTTCACAAATCAAACTGACAGCAAAGATTCACGTGAGATCGAAAGTTTCCGCAAAGAAAATTTGACACAACGTACTCCTTTCTTAAGACGTTGATTGTAGTGAGCCTGACGTGATTTGAACACGCAACCTTCTAATCTGGAGTCAGACGCGCTACCGTTGCGCCACAAGCTCACAGATGCACCATGCGAACTATTCATGCTTAAGGGAAGTGATCGCCCTACAATGATTTTACGTTCATGTCTGTTCTGTTTCTCCCCCTTCTCTTTCTGTCTCTCGAAACAATTTCCAACTCTCTCTCAATAAAAATCTGAAAGAACTGCGGATGCTGTATATCAGGAACAAAAAACAGGAGTTGCCGGTGACCCTTCCACAGAACAGATGGTGATTGGGAAAATGTCGGTTTATGTTTAGGAGATATTGTGGGAGGAAGGCGGAGATCAGGACGGACCCCAAAGAGAAGGAAGAACTGTTGGACAGAAAAAGGAGTTGATAACGATCTGCGTGGGAGGGTTAATGGAGACTGTTCGTGGCTAAGTAGTGTCGAATGACAGACTATGTGATAACAAGGCTTGGTGTGTGTGGAAGTGGCGAGGATACTGTAGAGTTCAGCCCTAGAATTATTGAATTCGATATTGGGACCGGAGGGATGTATGGTCCCCAAGTGTAATATTCGATGCTCTTCGTTCTGCTGGTGCTGAGCTTCGCTGGAACACAACAGCAAACCTGAGACAGAGATGTTGGCCAGGGAACAGGATGGGGTGTGGAATTGGCAGGCAACTGGAAGCTCATGGTCTTTTTGCGGGCAGAACGTAGATGTTCTGTGCAGCAGTCACCCAGTTTATGCTTCGTTTTCCACAATGTAGATGAGCCCATATTATGATCAGCAAATGCAGTAGACTGGGTTGTCGGTAGTGCAGGTAAAGTGCCACTTCACCTGGAAGGTAAGTTTGACCCCTTGGATAGTGAGGAGGGAAAAGGTAAATGGGCTGGTGTCACACATTCGGCAGTTGCAGGGGAAAGTGCAACTCAACCTGCAACTCTACTTTGAGAAAATCCTGGACTTGAACTCCTAAGTCTCTTTGCACTTCGGATTTTGCATTTTCTCCCCATAATCCTTCTGCTCCAACAGTGACTATCTGGTGTCAGGGTAGCACCAGTGATTTCCTGACATATGGATTGTATTTGGGGATACCAAGGAATGTCAGGAACTGCGAGTATCTCAGGAGCAATCGTTATTCCTGGGGGAGGCAGAGAGGAATGTGGTGTGGTCCTGTAAACTCCAGAACTTTGATAACTTCATGAGTCAGCAATAACTCTTTCTGGACCAAGAAACGAAAGGGCCAATGAGAAAGTGCTACAAGGGAGTTAATAAATAACATACATTAACTATCGCTGGGAAGGAGGAGGCAAAACAATGAGCTGTTCCTTTGGACAGATGAGATAATGGTGTTTAATAACTGTGTGACAAAAGGACAATTACTTCTGCCTGTAGAAGGAAGGCCTTGGCGTAAAGGGGTTAATTGCAGGACAGGCTGTTTCAAACAGGTGGAAAACCCTCAAGGATAAGAAGGTAAGCTACAGACCAGAGGTCTCCAGAAGAGTGGGGAGGTGGTGTAAGAATCTAAAGAAACGTTACACCACAAATCTGAAAGTGAGGGAACTCCACCAGAATTCAACTCCAGAATGATTTAGCAGCAGTACTTGGAAGAACAACACTGCATCAAACCCCTGTAAACTTTCAGAGATGGGCACTGTTAGGAGAAACAATGTTAAATTCCACCATCACTTGGGTGATAGCCAAGATGGAGGGGGTGTGGGGGCGGGGGGAGAGAGAGGCTGAACTTGCTTACTTGAGGAGTTTTATATTTTGGTTGCTACTTACAATAAAGTGAAAATCATGGTTCAACAGTTGGTTGTCTGTGCAGTTTCTGAGTCAGTATTCAAATCAAAGCGATTCACCCACAACCAGAGCGAGAGGCTGGGATTAATAATGACTGGTTTGCATTCAGCAGGACGGCACGTCAATACTGTTACAGCGAATGCTGAATCCCCTCCCCTCTCTGAGATCTCAAACCGAAGCACCAAAAGAGGAGCGCATTGCTCTATAATCTATAAAATTAGTGTGAAAAGTGGTGTCATCTTCTCTAGTCTTAAAAACAAAAATAAATCCCTGACACTTTAAAATCAAGAAAAAGCAATTTACGTATCCAACTTGAATGGTGAACAACTGAACTAATCTATTAACAAACCGAATAAATCCCTTCGAACTACTGACAATTCTGGCATAAAACAGGATTCTTGTCATATGCTGTTCCAATAAATAGAAGACCCACCAATACAACAAGAAATAGAATTTAGTCTCTTTGATTACAGCCAGGTTACATGTCTTCCAGAATATTCGATGCATTCTTCAATTGAATCTTTTGTCAGGAATGTCTCCTCCAATTCCTGCTCTTCTGGTTTGTTTGTAAATGATGCTCTCTCATTCACAGATGACTGTCAGAGCTGATGTCTCTCTCTAGTGCTGAGGACTCTTAGCTCTAGCAATGGGGAGTTAGTTCTGGGGCTCTGTCCAACTGTCCCCTTCTTTTATACCCTTGATGCTCTATTGAGTTTTTACAGTAGGATTGGTCCTCTGTTGTCAGATTTAGGCTCAATAGGTTTTGGTAGCCAAAGGACCCGATTTAAATTAATTGTCTAAATTGAAAAGTCATTATCTCGGCCTGCTAACTGTACGACCTTTTGATAGAAATGTTTCAGCTTGTGTGCACTCTGTTGTGATGATGTTACTCCTTTAAGAAGATTATGTTGTTCTTGATTTTTTTTCCCAACAGTGGTTGTAAAAGGCAGAGGGTCTGATCCGTTTGGGCTAAGGGACTTCACTAATGGCCAACAGATATTGGCAAAGGCAACAAAGGGTTTAGATCTTTTTTTTACTAAAATGTTTCTCCCACAAAACCGTCTGTAAGGTCACCCCTCAGCCTCTAACCCTCCAGGGGAAATAGCCCCAGTCTATTTCAGCCTCTTGCAGCAGCTCAAACCCACCAACCCTTGCAGTATCTTTGTAAGTCTTTTCAGAACCCTTTCATGTTTCACAACTTGTTACAAACATGTCGACTAATTCAAAGAAGCCTCTCAATTACAGCTGTAAATGGTGAAAGTGTGTTTAATAATGAGTCATGAATAAAGGCTGCATTAATCTTTTACTGTGAAGTTTTACTCCTACATCTCAAAACAGAGCATACACACCTGGTCAGAAGCAGCCTATGGGATTTAAGACACAATTGGCTGTTTTCCAATGAGGACTGACTTTGCACAGAAACCATAGACATTTTAAATGAATGGGGTACCATTCGTTTTAAGGGCAGGTAAACTTAAGTGGCACTGCATTGGCTTAGAAATGAGAGATCCTTGACACACACACAGCTGAAATCATCACTGCGCCATTATTAACAAATTGGAATGAAGGCTGGGATGTTTTCCCCTGGAGCAGAGGAGGATGAGAGGCGAAGTTTATAAAACCGTGAGTGTTATAGATAGGGTTAAGGATTGTTGTCTCTTCCCAAGTATGGATAATTTCAAGACTGGGGATACATTTGTATCGTGAGTGCGGACACATTTGCATGGTGAGAGGGGAGATATTGTAAAATGTTTGCCCCACATATTTTTTCAGAGTGTGGTTTGTGTATGGACTGAGCTGCCAGTGGAATTGGTTGAGGTAGGTACATTAACAACAGTTAAAATACATTTGGTCAAATACATGGAGAGGAAAGGCTTAGAAGGATAGTGGCCAAGTGCAGGGAAATGGGGTGACTGTTGATGGACATTTTGGTCAGTGTGAACTAGTTTGGGCCGATGGGCCTGTCTCCGTGCTGTAGCACTGACTCGTGTCTCTTTGTCGCTCCAACAGTTTTGAGTTTTCAGATCACTTAATCACCCTGAATAAAATTTGATCTCATTAGTCTGATGTGGACGTGCTGGTGTTGGATTGGGCTGGACAAGGGCAGAAGTTACACGGCACCAGGTTAGAGTCCAACAGGTTTATTTGAACTCACGAGATTTCAGAGCACTGCTCCTTTGTCGGTGAAGTGATGAAGCAGCAGCATTGAAGAAGGAGCAATGCCCCTAAAGCTTGTAATTTCAAATAAACCTGTTGGTCTGTAAGCTGGTGTTGTGTGACTTCTGATGTCTTTAGCTGTGGGTTTGCGTCGAACTCAATGAGATATTTTGTCCAACACGGAATTTTTAAACAGTATCACTTGGAGGGATTCATTTAAAACCTCTCAAGAGGTGAGTTCAACAAGACTGAACTATTCAAAGTTACTTGGACTCTATTTTAAAACTTACATCAGGACAGGTAGACATAGAGATTTACAGCATGGAAACAGACCCTTTGGTCCAACTCATCGATGCTGACAAGACATCCTCAATTAATTTGGTCCAATTTGTCAGTATTTGGCCCATATCCTTCCTGTTCATGCCTTCTCAGTGGCATAATTGTACCAGCCTCCACTTTCTCTGGAAACTCATTCCATACACGCACTACCCTCTGCATGAAAACATTGCCCCTTATGTCCCTTTTAAATCTCTCACCCAGCCAAATAGCCTCTCCCTGCAGCTCAAACCCTCCAACCCCCGGCAACATCCTAGTAAATTGTTTCTGATGCAGAAGTCAATGTTTTGGGAAGAACCCTTCTTCAGTCCTGAAGGAGTGTTAATACCTGAAATGCTACCTTCACCTCCTAATGCTACCTGGCTTGCTGCGTTCTCCCAGCCTCCTGCTTGCGTACTTTGGGTTCCAGCAATCGCAATTTTTATTTTGTTTCTAACAAATGGCGGAGCAGACTCAGTTGGCTGAATGGCCTAAAGTCTGCTCTTATGGTCTGAGCTTTCTGTGGATTGTTTCAGTGGGAACGTGCAGTCCCAGACTCCGAGTAGTGTTGCCCACTGGAAGCAAAGTTTATGGAATCACAGAATCCCTACAGAATGTAAACAGGCTCTTTGGCCCAACAAGGCAACACCAACCCTCCGTAGAGTTACCCACCCAGACCCATTCTCTTAACCCTATTACTTTACATTTACTTGGAGAAAGTGAGGACTGCAGATGCTGGAGATCACAGTCGAGAGTGTGGTGCTGGAAAAGCACAGCAGATCAGGCAGCATCCGAAGATCAGGGGAATCAACGTTTCAGGCATCATTGCTGAGGAAGGACTTATGCCCAAAACGTCGATTCTCCTACGCCTCAAATTTTGCCTGACCTTCTGTGATTTTCCAGCACCTCACTCTCGACCAGTCTACATTTACCCATCACTAATGCACACACTTACACATCCCTGAACACTATGGACAATTGAGCTAGGCTAACTCACCCTAACTTGTACATCTTTGTATTGTGGGAGCAGAACCGGAACACCCGGAGGAAACCCATGCAGACACGGGAGAATCAAACAGTAGAATCAAACCCGGGTCCATGGCTCTATGAGGCAGCTGTGCTAAGCACTGAGCCACCAGGTCGCCCCGAACCACGTTAGGATTGCACTTGGGGGTGCGAGGCGGTGTGTAGTCCAGAAAATTGTTTTAAAAGCCCAACAACGTTCCCACTGCACCCATTGTCAGAGTGGGGCACAAGGTTTAGTCCACAGTAGCGTCACTGGCGGTATCCGATTGTTGGGAGCACTGGTGCCCCCGCTGGTGTCTTTGCAAGTTGCTGGAAAATGTGAACCTCTTGCCGCACTCAGGGCAGCTGAATGGCCTCTCCCCTGTGTGGACCCGCCGGTGGGTCAGCAAGTTTGAGGAATCGCTGAAGCCCTTCCTGCACTCAGGGCAGTAGAACGGATACACTCCCGTGTGGACCCACGGGTGGGCCAGTAGGTGGGAGGAGCGGTTAAAGCGTTTCTCGCACTCTGGGCAGGAGAAGGGCTTCTCCCCGGTGTGAACACGCTGGTGCCTCAGCAGGTCAGAGGATGTGCTGAAGGCCTTCCCACAATCAGAGCAGGGGAAGGGCCTCTCCCCGAGTGGACACGCTGGTGCGCCAGCAAGTGGGAGGAGTGGGTGAAGCTGTTCCCGCACTCAGGGCAGGTGAATGGTCTCTCCCCAGTGTGGACCCGGCGGTGGTCCAGCAGGTGGGAAGAGCGGATAAATCCCTTCCCCCACTCTGGGCAGGAGAACGGCCTCTCCCTGGTGTGACTGCGCTGATGAATTTCCAGGGCAGATGGGACACTGAAGCCTTTCCCGCAGTCACCACACTTCCACGGTTTCTCCATGGGGCGAGATTCCTCTGTTTTCTCCATGGACAAAGCTTCAGCTGCACACAAATGCATGTACAGCCCCTCCCTGCCGTGAATTCCTCTTTCCACGCTGTCTAATTGTTACAGACTGCACACTCAATGCGCTGCCGCAGTAGCGTCTCTCATCCAGCTCCACTGATGCTGAAAGCGGATTGAAACAGAAACCAAAGAGTTTTGCTCCTTCTCATAGAATCATAGTCGAAGATCGTTACAGTCCCAATGGATTGATTGACTGTCTGTCATTGACGTGAAAATGAGGACTGCAGACGCTGGAGAGTCAGTCAAAATGTGTGGTGCTGGAAATACACAGCAGGTCAGGCAGCATCCAAGGAGCAGGAGAGTTGCTGTTTCGGGCATAAGCCCTTCAACTATTGAATTTGAAACTTCAGTCTTCAGATCTTCAAATGCACTTGAAAAAAAGACTATGAAAGTCATCACTGGCAGTCAGGGCAGAAATTCAGAACAAGCAATTCTACTTTATGCGGAACATTCTTTTCTTTTGTAATTCCATGAAATTGAAAGCACCATTATCCTACTCCGATTGCTCTACATTTACACCTGATTAATGCATCTAACCTGCACATCCTGGACACTATGGACAATTTAACATGGCTAATTCTTCCAAACCTGCACATCTTTGGATAGTGAGAAGAAACAGGTGCACTGGAAGAAATCCGCCGAAAACACCAGTTGGAGAAAGTGCAATATCCACACAGACAACGGCCCCGAGGCTGGAATCGTATCTGGGGCCCTGGTGCCGTGAGGCAGCAGCACTAACCACTGAGACACCGTACCTTCCTTTTCCAGTCCCGCCACCAAGTCACTCCACTTAAGCTCAAGCAAAGCACTACCTTTAATTTTCGCTTCACACTCACTGAACTTTCAGCCCGTCCCCACTTCCCCTGAGAGCTGGGGGTTGCCACTGAAAATCCCTACAGTGCAGAATGAGGCCATTTGGCCCAACAAGTATATACTAACACTCCGAAGAGTAACCCACCCACACCCATTTCCGTACTCCTATCACTCTCCATTTACCTCCGACTGATATACCTAACCCACACATCGCTGAATACTATAGGGCAATTTAGCATGGCCAATTCACCCTAACCTGCACATATTTGGACAGTGGGAGGAAACCGGAGCACCTGGATGAAACCCACACAGCCATGGCGGAGGGGGGGTGGGGGGGTGGAGGGGAGACAATGTGCAAAGACCACACAGACATTCACCTGAAGCTGGAGTCAAATCCTTATCCCTGGTGCTGTGAGGCAGCAGTGCTAACCAGTGAGCCACGTGCTGCCCATGTGTGCTGAAAGAGATGCAATGTGGAATTTTATTGACTGTATCGCACAGTGGATTGTTGAGTAAGGTCGAGTCTCGAAGGTTCTGGGAAGAGGTAGCCAACATTCAGGAGCGCATTGCTACAGATGCTGGAATCCGTCCTGAAAACAACAAATGCTGGAGATCACAGCTGGTCAGGCAGCGTCCACATAGAGAGAGCAAGCTAACATTTCAGGTCTTCTTAGAGATTTATAAAATCTTGCTGGATACAGAGAAAATGAATCTCAGGAGTCATTTCCCTGGAATAGGGGATTTCAAGACGAGCGGACTTATTTTTAAGGTGAGAACAGCAAGATTTAAAAACAAAATAAGGGGCAACATTTCACACAGAGACTGCTTCATGTGTGGAATGAATTTCCAGAGGAAGTGGTAGATGCTCTTACAGTCACAACATTTAAATGACATTTGGAATAGTACATGAATAAGAAATGCTCAGACGGATATTGGGCCAAACACATGTAGGTGGGACTAGTTTAGTTTGGGATTATGGTCGACATGGACTGGTTGGACCGAAGGATCTGTTTCCATGCTGTGTGACTCTGACTGGAAACAGTGGATATGGGGAAGATGTTTCCACCAGTAGGAGAAACGAGGACCAGAGGACACAGGCTCAGGGTGAAGGAATGCCCTTCAGAACTGAGAGGAGGAGGAATTTCTTCAGCCAGAGGATGGTGAATCTGTGCATCTCATTGCTGCAGAGCGCTGTTAAGGCCAAGTCATCGAGGGCATTTAAGACAGGGATAGATAGGTCTTTGATAAGTTAGGGGATCAAGGGTTACGAGGAGAAGGCAACAGAATGGGGTTGAGAAACATATCGGCTATGATCGACTGGTGGAGCAGACTCAGTGGGCCAAATGGCCTCATTCTGCTCCTGTATATTGTAGTCTTAAAACTGGGCAGATTACTGAAGTGGTTTTCAGGAACAATTTCAGAGTCCTGATGGAAAGTCGTAGAGGTGTACAGCACGGAAACAGACCCTTTAGTCCAACTCGTCCATGCTGACCAGTTATCCTAACCTAATCTCGTCCCATTTTGCCAGGACTTGGCCACTATTGCTCTCAACCCTTCCTATTCATATACCCATCCAGATGCCTTTTAAATGCAGTAATTGTACCATCCTCTATCACTTACATCCCATACATGCACCACCCTCTACATGAAACACTTGCCCCTGAGGTCCCTTTTAAAATCTTTCCCCTCTCACTCTAAACCTGTGCCCTCTAATTCTGGAATCCACAACCCAGGGAAAAGACTTTGTCTGTTTATAAAATCATGAGGATTACAGATAGAATAAACGTGTGGAAGGTGTATTTCCACCACCACCACCACCCCCCCTCCCCCGCCAAGGAAAAGCCACTTACGCTCCGGGAAAACAGCCCGAGTCTATTCTGCCTCTCCACATAGCTAAAATCTTCCAAACCCGGCAACATTCTTGTAAATCTTTTCTGAACCCTTTCAAGTTTCACAGCATCCTCCTGTTAGGAAGGAGACCAGAATTGCACACAATATTCCGAAAGTGGCCTAACCAGGTGCTCTATACAGCTGCAACGTGACCTCTCAACTTTACTACCCAATGCTCTGACCGATAATGGAAGGCATACCAAATGCCGTCCTCAATGTTGTATCTACCTGCGACTCTACTGTCAAGGTGCTTTGAACCTGCACTCCAAGGTCTCTTTGATCAGCAATACTCCCTTGGACCTTACCGGGTTTGCTTTTCCAAAATGCAGTACCTCACATTTATCCAAATTAAACTCCATCTGTCATTCCTTAGCCTGTTGTTGTGGTTCTGTTCGTCGAGCTGGGAATTTGTCTTGCAAACGTTCCGTCCCCTGTCTAGGTGACATCCTCAGTGCTTGGGAGCCTCCTGTGAAGCGCTTCTGTGCTGTTTCCTCCGGAATTTATAGTGGCCTGTCTCTGCCGCTTCCGGTTGTCAGTTCGAGCTGTCCGCTGTAGTGTCCGGTATATTGGGTCCAGGTCGATGTGTTTGTTGATAGAGTCTGTGGATGAGTGCCATGCCTCTAGGAATTCCCTGGCTGTTCTCTGTTTGGCTTGCCCTATAATGGTCGTGTTGTCCCAGTCGAATTCATGTTGCTTGTCGTCTGTGTGTGTGGCTACTAAGGATAGCTGGTCGTGTCGTTTCGTGGCTAGTTGGTGTTCGTGTAGACGGATCGTTAGCTGTCTTCCTATTTGTCCGATGTAGTGTTTTGTGCAGTCCTTGCATGGGATTTTGTACATTACATTAGTTTTGCTCATGTTGGGAAACTGAAACACCTGATCAGCGGATCCAGACAATCTATACAATCGACGCAGGAATTCTTGGACATCATCAGAAATATACACATAGACAAGGAAGAAACTATGGTCTCATTCGATGTAACGATACTGTTCACCTCCATCGACAAAACACTAGCCAAAGAAACAATTGCCAACCTGCTGGACAGACATAACAGACAATAGGACGTTGAACCTATCAACAAAGACGGCATACTTAAACTACTGGACTTGTGTCTCACAACACACTTCACATTCAATAACCAAATATACGAACAAATCAACGGAACACCCATGGGCTCACCGATCTCTGGACTCATAGCAGAAGCAGTAATGCAAAGGTTAGAACAAACAGTCTTACCACAACTTCAACCCAAACTCTGGGTCAGCTACCTTTGTAATAATTAAAAACACAGAAATAGAGAACACACACCAGATCATCAACGCCACACTCACAGGAATCCGATTCACTGCTCTGCCCTCATCAATCTCTTGTTACTTCTTCAAAAAACTCAAACAAGTTCGTGAGACATGATTTCTCACGCACAAAGCGATGCTGACTATCCCTAATCAGTCCTTGCCTTTCCAAATACATGTAAATCCCGTCCCTCAGGATTACCTCCAACAACTTGCCCTCCGGCAATGTCAGGCTCACTGGTTGATAGTTACCTGGCTTTTCCTTGCAATCTTTCTTAAATATTGGTACCACGTTAGACAACCTCCAGTCTTTCATCACCTCGCTTGAGACTATCAATCGTACAAATACCTCAGCAAGGGACCCAACAATCACTTCTCTAGCTTCCCACAGAGCTCTAGGGTACACCTGATCAGATCCTGGGGATTAATCCACTTGCATGCATTTCAAGACATCCAGCACCACCTCCTTTGTAGTATGGACATTTTTACACTTTTCAAGATATCATTATCTGTTTCCTCACATTCAATTTCTTCCATGTCCTTCCCTACAGTACACCGATGCAAAATACTTGTTTATTATCTACCCCAACCCCTGCAGCTCCACACATAGGCTGTCTTGCTGATCTTCGAGGGGCCCTGTTCTGTCCCTAGTTACCCTTTTCTCCTTAATGTATTTATAAAAACCCTTTTATTCTCCTTAACTCTACTTGTCGAAGCTATCTCATGTTCCCTTTTTGCCCTCCTGAGTTTACTCTTAATTATACTCCAACTGCCTTTGTACTGTCAGGATTCACTCGATCTCACCTGTCTATACTTGACTTATGCTTCCTTCTTTTTCTGAACCAAAAGCTCAATTCCTCGAGTCATTCAACATTCACTACACCTACCAGCCTCCCCTTTCACACTAGGTTCTGGATTAGAGTGGTGCTGGAAAAACACAGCAGTTCAGGCAGCATCCGAGGAGTAGGAAAATCGATGGTTTGGGCAAAAGCTCTTCATCTAATCTAGAATCTGGTTTCCAGCATCTGCAGTCCTTGTTTTTATCGAGTTTTTCCCGTTTCACTGTAACAGGAATATACTGTCTCTGGACTCTCAGTTTCTTATTTTTGAAGGTTTCTCATTTTCTAGCCATCCCTTTACCTGCAAACATCTGCTCCCAGTTAGCTTTTGAAAGATCTTGCCTAATACCAAGTTAGCCATCCTCCAATTTAGATCTGGTCTATACTTTATCATTACTCTTTTATTGCTCATGCAATTATGGTCACTGGCCCCAAAGTGCTCCTCCACTGACAGCTCAGTCACCTGTCCTGCCTTATTTCCCAAGAGTCGGTCACGTTTTACACCTTCACTAGTCAGAACGTCCACTTACTGAATCAGACAATTTTCTTGTACACATTTAAATTCCTCTTCATCTAAACCCTTAACACTGTGGCAGTCCCTGTCTATGTTTGGAAAGTTAAAATCCCTGACCATAACCACCCTATTATTATTACAGATAACTGAAATCTCCTTACAATTCTTTTCTCAATTTCCCTCTGGCTATTAGGGAGTCTGTAATAAAATCCCAATAAGGTGATCATCCCTTTTCTTATTTCTCAGTTCCACCCAAATAAGCTTCCTGCATGTATACACAGGAATATCCTCCCTAAGCACAGTAATATATCCCTGATTTTAAAAAAGCCACTCTCCCTCCTCTCCTGCCCCCCTTTCTATCCTTCCAATAGCATGTGTGTTCTGGAACATTAAGCTGCCAGTCCTGTCCATCCTTGAGCTATGTTTCTGTAACTGCCATGATATCTCAGTCCCAAGTTCCTAACCATCATCTGCCTTCCCTGTTCGGCCTCTTGCAATTGAAATAAATGCAGTTTAATTTACCAGTCCTACCTTGTTCTCTGCTTTGTTACTTCCTGCTCTGATTGTTTGACTCAATCCCTTTCCCAACTGGACCAGTCACAGATTGATCTCTTTCCTCACTATTTCTCTGGGTCTAGCAATCCCTGCCCCCCACCCACCCCCACCTTACTAGTTTAAATCCTCCGGAGCAGCTCTCATAAATCTCCCAGCAATATATTAGTCCCTTTCCAATTTGGGTGCGATCCATCCTTCTTGTACAGGTCTTTTCTGCCCCAGAAGAGATTCCAATATTCACATTTTTGGATCCATTCTCCCATGCACCAGTTCCTCAGCCACGCATTCATCTGCCCTGTCCACCTATTCTCACCCTCACGAGCAACATTCCCCATTAACTGGTTGAGTCCTGGATTGCTTTTCTAAAATGCAACACCTCACGTTTGTCTAAATTAACTCCATCTGCCAATCCTCGGTCCGTTATCCCGTCCGATCGATTATAATTTATAGCAAACTCTCTTTGCTCCCTTATTCGCTAAAAGCTGAAAATCTCCATCTCACACACTCTCCTTTCATTCTCATTTTACTGAACCTAATCCCTGCTCTGCCTCATCCTAAAAAGTCTGGTTCATGCTGATTAACAGTCCTACACTCAAGGGGGATTTAATTGAAACATAAGAATGCTGAATGGCTTGGATAGAGTGCATGTTGGGGGAGGTGTTTCCATTGGTAGGAGAGATGAGGACTCGAGGGCACAGCTTTCGAGTAAACGGAAGATCTTTTCGAACAGAGATAAGGAGAAACTTCTTCAGCCAGACAGTGGCGAATCTATGAAAGTTACTGCCACAGAAAGCTGTGGTACTCATGTCACTGAGTATATTTAAGACTGAAACATATAATTTCTTGAGTATCAAGGGGAGAAAGCTGGAGAATGGGGTTGAGAAACGTATCAGCCATGATTGAATGGTGGAGCAGACCCAGTGGACTGATTGGCCTAATTTCGGCTCCTGTGTGCTATAGGCTCTTGCTGTTCTGGACACAGTGAGAGAAACTTGGGAGCAGGAGTAGGCCATTTGGTCTTTCAAGCCTGCACCAGCATTCAACAGATCATGACTGGATATTAATCTACCTACATCTAGGTGGATAAACTGGGATTTTTTTTTCACTGGAGCATAGGATATTGAGAGGTGACCTTACAGAGGATGCTAAAATCATGAAGAATAGAGATGTCCTTTCGCTCAGATGTGAACTTCAAGATTAGGGAGCAAATTTTTAAGGTGAGATGAGGAAGATTTTATAAAGACATCAGAAGCACCCTTTTTTATGAGTGGTTTGTGTGTGGAATGAATGTCCAGAGAAAATCCAGAGGTCAGATCAATCCAAGGAAAGCGATGGGTCAGATGTCGGACCAGGCCGTGCACTCAGAGCATGTGCAGATCAACTGGCAGAGGTCTTCTCGGATATCTTCAACCTCTTCCTGCAGCAGGCCATTGTCCCTGCCTGTTTCAAGAGGGCCAACATCATCCCTGTGCCTCAGAAGACTCATGCAATACGTCTCAATGACTACCGCCCAGTTTCCCTAACTTTGGTGGTGATGAATTGCTTTGAAAAGCTGGTCATGGTATTAATCAACTCCAGCCTTCCCACTACTCTTGCCCCACTCCAATTTGCCTATCGACAAATTGTGATACACGTCAGATGCATTATCATTTACCCTTCCCTCCTCCCTTGAACTTCTTGACACTAAGAACAGCTACGTAAGAATCCTACTTGACTACAGTTCAGCCTTTAACACTATTATCCCCTCGAGACTGATTACGAAACTTAGTGATCTCGGACTAAGCCCCACTCTCTGCAACTGGATCCTCAGTTTCCTGACCCACGGGCCACAATCAGTGAAGACTGGGGACAACATTTGATCCTCACTAACACTCAACACTGGAGCCCTCCAGGGGTGCATACTCAGCCCCCTACTGTACTCACTGTATACCCATGACTGCATCAACAAATACAAGACTAATGCCATTTACAAGTTCACTGGTACCATCATAGTCAGTCAAATCTCAGATGGCAACGAAAGAGACTGCAGACGGGAGGTGGAAGACCTGGAAAAATTATACACTGAAAACAAACTAGATCTCAATGTTAGCAAAACCAAGAAACTCGTTATTGACTTTTGGCGGGATGTTACTCATGCCCCCATACACATTAACTGGACTACATCCACCAGTTGAACTGAATTGAATTTATTTATTGTCACATGTACTGAGGCACAGTGAAAAGCGTTGTCTTGCGATCAAAAAGGCAGATCACACAGTTAAGTGGAATCGTAAATGATAGGTAAACAGCGGCAAAAACAAAGACACAAGTTCAGGCAAATCCTGAGGTACAATGATAGGAGAGTGTCAAGCTACAGTTGTTATGGGGGATTTTAACATGCAGGTAGACTGGGAGAATCAGGATGGTATCGGGCCTCAAGAAAGAGACTTTGTGGAGTGCCTCAGAGATGGATCTTTAGAGCAGCTGGTGCTGGAGCCGACCAGGGATAAGGCGATTCTGGATCTGGTATTGTGTAACGAACCAGAATTGGTCAGTGACCTCGAAGTGAAGGAGCCATTGGGAAGTAGTGACCATAATACAATAAGCTTCAATCTGCAATTTGAGAGGGAGTGGGTACAATCTGAAGTGACAATATTTCAGTTGAATAAAGGGAAATATGGAGCTATGAGGGAGCAACTGGCCAAAGTTCAATGGTTCAATACCTTAACAGGGAAGACCGTGGAGGAACAATGGCGGATATTTCTGTGTATAATGCAGAAGATGAAGGATCAGTTCATTCCTAAAAGGAAGAAAGATCCCAGGAGGAGACATGGGCGGCCGTGGCTGACGAGGGAAGTAAAGAAACATATAAGGTTAAAAGAGAAAAAGTATAACTTAGCGAAGATAAGCGGGAAAACGGAGGACTGGGAAGCTTTTAAAGAACAACAGAGGATTAGTAAGAAGGAAATACGCAGAGAAAAAATGAGGTACGAAGGTAAACTGGCCAAGAATATGAAGGAGGATAGTAAAAGCTTTTTTAGGTATGTCCAAGGCAAAAAAAATGGTTAGGACAAAAAATGGGCCCTTGAAGACAGAAGCAGGGGAATATATTACTGGGAACGAAGAAATGGCAGAGGAATTAAATGGGTACTTCAGATCTGTGTTCACTGGGGAAGACACAAGCAATCTCCCTGAGGTAACAGTGGCTGAAGGACCTGAACTTAAGGGAATTTCTATTTGCCAGGATTTGGTGTTGGAGAGACTGTTAGGTCTGAAGGTTGATAAGTCTCCGGGACCTGATGGCCTGCATCCCAGGGTACTGAAGGAGGTGGCTCGGGAAATCGTGGATGCGCTGGTGATTATTTTCCAGAGTTCAATAGAATCGGGGTCGGTTCCTGAGGATTGGAGGGCGGCTAATGTTATGCCACTTTTTAAGAAGGGTGGGCGGGAGAAAGCAGGAAATTATAGACCAGTTAGTCTGACCTCAGTGGTGGGAAAGATGCTGGAGTCTATTATAAAGGATGAAATTACGGTACATCTGGATAATAGAAACAGGATAGGACAGAGTCAGCATGGATTTATGAAGGGGAAATCATGCTTGACTAATCTTCTTGAATTTTTTGAGGATGTAACTCGGAAGATGGAAGAGGGAGATCCAGTGGATGTAGTGTACCTGGACTTTCAGAAAGCTTTTGATAAAGTCCCACACAAGAGGTTAGTGAGTAAAATTAGGGCGCACGGGATTGGGGGCAAAGTACTAGATTGGATAGAGAATTGGTTGGCTAATAGGAAACAAAGGGTAGTGATTAACGGCTCCATTTCGAAATGGCAGGCAGTGACCAGTGGGGTACCGCAGGGATCCGTGCTGGGACCGCAGCTTTTTAGAATATATGTAAATGATATAGAAGATGGTATCAGCAATAACATTAGCAAATTTGCTGATGACACAAAGCTGGGTGGTAGGGTGAAATGTGATGAGGATGTTAGGAGATTACAGGGTGACCTGGACAAGTTAGGTGAGTGGGCAGATGCATGGCAGATGCAGTTTAATGTGGATAAATGTCTGGTTATCCACTTTGGTGGCAAGAACAGGAAGGCAGATTACTACCTCAATGGTCTCAAATTAGGTAAAGGGGCTGTTCAGAGAGATATGGGTGTTCTTGTCCACCAGTCAATGAAGGCAAGCATGCAGGTACAGCAGGTCGTGAAGAAGGCTAATAGCATGCTGGCCTTCATAACAAGAGGGATTGAGTATAGAAGCAAAGAGGTGCTTCTGCAGCTGTACAGGGCCCTGGTGAGACCACACCTGGAGTACTGTGTACAGTTCTGGTCTCCAAATTTGAGGAAAGACATTCTGGCTATTGAGGGAGTGCAGCGTAGGTTCACGAGGTCAATTCCTGGAATGGCAGGATTGCCTTACACGGAAAGACTGAAGCGACTGGGCTTGTATACCCTTGAGTTTAGAAGACTGAGAGGGGATCTGATTGAAACGTATAGGATTATGAAAGGACTGGACACTCTGGCAGGAGGGAACATATTTCCGTTGATGGGGGAGTGCCGAACCAGAGGACACAACTTAAAAATACGGGGTAGACCATTTAGGACAGAGATGAGGAGAAACTACTTCACCCAGAGAGTGGTGGCTGTGTGGAATGCTCTGCCCCAGAGGGCAGTGGAGGCCCAGTCTCTGGATTCATTTAAGAAAGAATTGGATAGAGCTCTTAAAGATAGTGGAGTCAAGGGGTATGGAGATAAGGCTGGAACAGGATACTGATTAGGAATGATCAGCCATGATCATATTGAATGGCGGTGCAGGCTCGAAGGGCAGAATGGCCTACTCCTGCATCTATTGTCTATTGTCTCCTGGGAGTGGTCATCCACAACAAGCTGTCTTGGATGTATCACTACCTAGTATGGCAACTGTACCATTCAAGATTGGAGACGGATACAGAGAGTGGTGAACTCAGCCCGGACAATCACAAAGGCCAACCTCCCATCTATAGAATCCATCTACCAGGCTTGCTGTCAAGGGAAGGCCGCCAGCATTCTTAAAGATCCATCCCACTCTGGCAACGTTTGTCTACAACCTCTACCATTGGGGAGAAGGTACAGAAGCCTGAACACACGCACCAGCCAGTTTTGTAACAGTTTCTACCCGACTATTGTTAGAACACTGAATGGACTCTCAAACTCTCATAATTTGCCTGAACCTGTGTCTTTGTTTTTGCCGCTGTTTACCTATTATTTACTATGCCACTTAACGATGTGATCTGCCTTTTTGATCACAAGACAACTGAATGAATCCTTTCCCACAACAGCAATTTCCTTCCCTAAAAACGCCATAAGTGATTCAGATGAGGATGTTTTCTCCTTGAAAATGGTTTCACCATTAGATTCTGAACTCCAGATTTCTGACCACATTCCAACCTGCCGTGGCGAGATTCAAACGCGGGAGTTCACAGAGTTGAATGTGTAATTCAGTTGACAATACCACTTCGCCATTGCTCCTTCAAGCAGCGTGATGGCACTTGAACTCATTAGTGCCTCCGGAAGTTGTCCACCCAACCAAATCCCTTCCTGCACTCAGGGCAGGAGAACAGCCTCTCCCAGTGTGGACCCACTGGTATGTCTACAGGGTGGATGAACTCATGAACCCCTTCCTGCAGTGACAGTAGGTGAACAGCCTCTCCCCAGTGCGGACCCAAGAATATTTCAGCAGGCCAGGAGAATTGACGAATGTATTCGTGTACTTGGAGCAAGTGAATGGCTTCTCCCCGATGTGAACATGCCAGTGCATCAGCTGGTTGCACAACCAACTGAATCCCTTCCCACACACAGAGCAGGAGAATTTACCTCTCCCCATGTGAATGCTTCTATGAGTCTCCAGCACTGACGGTGAAGGGAACCCTTTCCCACAGTCCCCACATTTCCACAGTTTCCCCATGGGGAGAGCTTTCCTTGTGTCGCTCTGGGTTTGAAATTATCAACAGAATGGGTACACAGTCTCTCTCCACCGTGAGGAGTGAGACTGATTTCCCAAACTGAGTAACTAGTTTCAAGCACCTTTCACAGACAGTGCACTGAATCTCCCTCACTCGGGTATCTCCGTATTCTTCCTGCTAAAGTGTCCAAAATCGCTCAAGCAGACAAAAGCAAACGTTTCTTCTCGATTTGAATGGTTACTGATATTCAAGTCCCAATGAATCAAGTGGCTCTGTCAGAAGTTGATGTATCATTTCCTTTCAGATTTCTTTCTATATGTCTTCCTGCAAAAATAAATTCACAAAATACGTGATCACAGACAGTACTGTTAAATGAACATAACATAGGTGACAATTTCTGTAGTTTGTCAGATGCCTGATCACATCTTATCCAGGACACAGAAACCCGAAAACCCTCATGCAGCCAGATAGCCTTAAGTGTGTATGGAGGAAATCTTCATTTCGGTGACAATAACCTGGAACAAGCTGCCTACAAAGGCGCTGGAAATGGAGCTGAATCAAGGACAATGAAAATGAAATATCAAGGCTACTTGAGAAAAACAAACCAGTAAAGTTGCTGAATGACTTTCTGCTGTCCTATTCAATAAAAAAGATGACAAGAAATACAGAATATAACTTCTGTGCTAGATTAGAATGTGAAAAATAATAGCCACAAAGCTTTTATAACAGCGAATAATATCAGATATACACCATATGAAGCAACATATGTCTACATTTTATATCAACGTGCCAATCCCTTAGATTCTGCTCCATCCCATGAGTAACTACCCTTTTAATTCTGAACACGAGGAAAGAAGTGGTCTTTTTCCACAATGCAAATTGTATTTAAATAAACGTATCAGACTGAGGGGAAAAAAATTAATATACCGTTAAGAAGAACAGAGAGCATCTGACACCTTTGCAGAGTCTGCTCCCTCCCTGGATTCACTTCAGTTGCTACAACTGAATAGTGTTTCCTCCCTCTCTCTCTCTCCCTCCCAGGATGAGGAATGGAAAGGGCGAAGATATTGCTTTGCTCCCACGATTTCACCATGATGTGGGAATCCTTGTCTCTCTCCAGCTTTGACAATCGGTTGAAAGACCACTCATGTACGGAATGTGTTCCATCTATTACTGCTGAGAATGGGGTGTTCCTATTTCAGGCTGTGTACCCGCTTAAAGCTCTTCCCACAGTCAGTTCATTGGAACACTCTCACTCAGGTATGCATACCTCAGTCTCACTGATGTTTGAAACCTTGTGAAGCAGACAGGACAGGAGAGAAATTTTAAAATTCTACTAGATTCAAAAGCCGATGATATTCCCGTGTCAATGAATTGATTGTCTCTATCAGATCTTGTTTTGAGATTTCTGGCTGTAAATCCTCCCTTTCTCGTATCCTGTAAAAGGAGATTACAGAAGACATTGCTGTCTAGACAGTATAGAAATTCAAAACAAACAATTCTGGTTTCTGTGAAACATTCTTTCGTTTCTCCTTCCCTCAAAAATGTGAATCTTAATGCTACAGTCTCCCTCCATTCTTAGTCTGCTGTAGCTATTATCACCCTCATTCCCGTTCTCCTTAAAATGCTGACAAATGTTGACTGACAGATCTATGCTCGCCTTCTCCCGTCCTGGACACAGGCTGTAAGAGACTGGGCCAGGAGTGGGCCATTCAGCTCATGGGGCTTGTTCTGCCATTCCACAAGATCATGTCTGTGCTGCTGTGGCCTTAACTCCATTTCCTGCCTGCTGTCTATAACCTTTCACATACCTGTCACTCACAATTATGTTCAATTCAGCCTTGAAGACATTCCATGGGCCAGAATCCATTATTCTCTGAGGGGAAGCATTACACAAATTAACGAGAGAATAAATTCATCATTTCTGCCTGATATTGGGAGGGCCCTGATTTGTAATCTGTGTAAGTGAGCTCTAGACTTTCTGACTGGGAAGGATTTTATCAGAACCTGTGTTGATGAGAACCCTCAGAGTTTTATTGGTTTAAAATGACGTCACCCCTCATTTTTCTCAAAGCCAGTGACTGCTTACCCAATCTGCTCAACCTCTCCTCATAAGACAATCCTCTTCATGACAGGAATCAGTCGAGTGAACCTTCTCTGAACTGCTTCCAATACAAGTACATCCCTCATTAAGGAAATGACCCAGAAATTCACAGAATATATTTGAGCTGTGGTCTCACCAATACCATGAGCAGCTGGAACAAGCCCACTCATCCTATAAACTCTACCCCACTTTCATCTCCTGCAAAGTCAACAAGTTAACCTCAGAATGAGAAAATAAATGGAAAAGGAGAGGGTGAGAAAAGAGTGTGTGGTACTCACAGATATCATATAGAGGAAGGAAGTTGCAGTCTGGGGTGAAGCTCAATCTTCGTTCAGAGAGAGAGGCGCAACAGCTTCAGGAACTCATGGTCCAACTTCTGCAATCAGACATAGGGGGTTCTGATTGACAGGAAGACCTAACAGCCTTGCGGTCCTCCAGGAATTCCAATTGGTCAATCTCCAGGCACATGCGAGGGCAGTTGACCAATGCGAGACAGGCAGTTTAAAACACATGGACATCACTGGCTGGCACTGCGGCTCCAAGGCCTTCAAATTTCTTCCTCTCCTGGGGTCCCCAATGGTACCCCTCCAATGACGCACTGATTCATTTGGCTGAACTGGTTCTCACCCTCAATAATTTCTCCTTTGAATCCTCCCACTTCTGCCAGACCAAAGGGGTAGCCATGGGCATAGGAGTAGGCACCAGCTATGCCTATCTCTTCATTAGGTACATAGAAAAGTCAGTCTTCCGCAGCTACACTGGGACCATTCCCCACCTTTTCCTCCGTTCCATTGATGGCTGTATCGGTGCCACCTTGTGCTCCCACGTGGAGGTTGGACACTTCATCAATTTCACCAACACATTACACCTTGACTTTAAGTCCACCTAGACCATTTCAGACACTTCCCTCCCTTTCCTGGACCTCTCCCTCTAACAGTGACAGATGCAACACGGACATCTTCTGCAAACCCACCGACTTCCACAGCGTCCTGGACTACAGCTTCCCCCATCCTGCCTCGTGTAAAAACGCTATCCCTGATTCCCAATTCTTCCGCCTCCACCACATCTGCTCCCAGGAGGACCAGTTCCACCACAGAACACACCAGATGGCCTCTTTCTTCAAAGACCACAATTTCCACTCCAATATGGTCGATGATGGCCTCCAAGCGCATCTTATCTGCTCCCCAACCCAACCCACTCTCCAATCTTGGCACCTTCCCTCACCACTGCAAGAATTGGAAAACCTGCGCCCACAGCTCCCCTCTTACCTCTGTCCAATGCCCTAAAGGAGCCTTCTACGTCCATCATAGATTCACCTGCACTTCCCCACACATCATTTACTGTCTCCATTGCTGCTGATGCGGTCTCCACTACCTTGGGGAGACAGGGCAACTACTTGCAGAACACTTCAGAGAACATATTCAGGACAGATGCACAAAGCAACGCCACTGCCCAGTGCCTGAATGCTTTAACTCCTCCCATTTCGCCAAGGACATGCAGGTCCTGGGACTCCTCAATCGTCAAAACCTAACCACCCGACGCCTGGAGGAAGAACGCCTCATCTTCCACCTTGGGACCCTCCAACCAGACGGGATTGGTGTGGATTTCACCAGTTTCTTCATTTGCCCTCCCCCCACTTTATCCCAGACCCAACCTTCTAACTCAGCACCGCCCTCATGACCTGTCCATCTTCCTTCCCACTTATCCGCTCCAAACTCCTCTCTGACCTATCGCCATTACCACACCTTCACTACCTGTCACACTCTCAGCCACCTTCCCCCACCCACCCCCATCTCTACACCCCTCTCATTTATTTCTCCACCCCCTTGGCTCACAAGCCTCATTCCTGAAACGCCAATTCTCCTGCTCCTCGGATGCTGCATGACCTGCTGTGCTTTATCAGCACCACACTCTCAAGACTGCGGCTCCGATTGGCTCCTCCAAGAATTCTCTGCCATGATTCTGTACGTCACAACGCAGAAGCAGCCCTATCAGTTTCAGAGTGAAACTCTGTACCTCTGCGCGACATCGGGGAGAAAAACAACGTTTCTCTTTTCCCATTCCTCATCCTGGGAGAGTAAGAAAGGTGGCGGGGGGTGGGGTGGGGGTGGCGAAAAACCACTGTTCACTTGTAGCAACTGGAGGCCGAGGCTGTGAATCCAAGGGTAGGAATTTCACATTCTCTCTCTCCAGGTTTCAGATCCTCATGGCACTTATCAGTATTGGAACTTAAAAAGGGACACAGATCTGTCTGGTGCTACTGAAGCATTTAATGCACTAATCGTGGTTCTCTAAGATTAGATAATAATTATTTGTGGTAATATTGTGTTTTAGATATGTCAATATACTTCCAATTATACTGTTATTGAAGGGGACAGTAAGTGAGTATTGGACGGAGAGTCACAACGATGTACAGCACGGAAATAGTCCAACACATTCAGTCCAACACATTCATGCCCAGCAGCTATCCTGGACAAATCTACTCCGATTTGCCAGCATTTGACCCATATCCCTCTAAACCCTTCCTATGAATGTCCCCATCCAGACGTCTTTTAAGTGTAGTAATTTTACAAGCGTTTAGCAAATCCGCTGGCAGCACACACCACCCTCTGTGTGAAAAGGTTACCTCTTTATGCCCCTTTTAAATCTTTTCCCTCTCACCTGAAACTTCTGCCCTTGGACAGTTTTGGACACCCCACTCTGGGAAAAGACCTTGTCTCATTACCCTACCCATGCCACTCATGATTTTATAACCCTCTATTCGGTCACCCTTCAGCCTCTGATACTCCAGAAAATCAGCCCCAGCCCATTCCGCCTCTCTCCATAACTCAAACACTCCAACCCTGGCAAGATCCTTGTGAATCTTTTCTGAGTCGTTTTAAGTTTAAAACCCTTCCTAAATCAGGGAGACCCGAACTGAACACAGTATTCCACAAGCGGCCTGACCAATTTGGGATATCTGATCGGCATGGACATGTTAGAATTGAAAGGTCTGTGTCTGTGTTGTCGAGTTCTATGACTCTATCATGGGTATGTAACCCAAGTCCACATTCCCTTCTCCATCCTGTCACTTGTTGTGTGGCTCAGACCCTGGAAACCTCAGTTGGTGAACAAACCCTGACAATGTCCAAAACCCTCTTGGCATTTCTCACAAAAGCCACCAGGATTGTAAGCTTCCGTCAGAAACATTATTTTCCTATTTGTGCAACCTGAAACAATGGATGAGAATTCCCTGTTTCACATGCGTGGTCTTCTCCTGTTCTCTGTATTCGATGTTGAGGAGGGCAATGCTTGTCACGGGACGCACGTGTGTCAGAGAAATGTTTCAAAACAAAATGGTTGAATTATATGCCAGTGGAGAGAGTTGTTCATGTTCCCCGCATCAATGTAACTGACACCTCTCACCTCAAGAGTTTCAGAGAGAGAGAGAAAGAGGGAGAGAGAGCAGAAGAGCGAATGGACTCTTGCCCTCCCCAAACCCTACTTTCCCCCACCCCCTCTCCCCCCAGAACAACGTGCAAGTAGAAATAAAATGGTTTAATTATCCGCCAGTGGAGATAGTCCAGTTCCTGGGCATGAGACAAACATCAGCCCCCCGGGGACAGAATGACAAACAGATGTTCTGGAAACGCTTTGCTGCTTGCAATTCTTGCAGCAATGTGGAATGTACTTCACACTGAGCAAGTTTCAGTTGGCTCAGAGTCTCCAATGTTCATTGCTGTGTTTGCCGCCAGCTCAGAGAAAGAACAATATGAAGGACATAGGAGTGAATAACGATCCTCGTGAGAGGGCGAATAACTGTTAATGGAGACTCTTAGTGGCTCACAATGTGTCGTGTGTCATAGCAGACGAGGTGATGAACAGGAGTCTTTCGTGTGGTAGGGGTCAAGGACATGGGGGAGTTCAGGCCCTATAGTTATAGAACTCGATATTGAAGACCGGAGGGCTGTAAGGTCTCCAAGTGGAAAATGAAATTTGTTGTTTTTTCATCTGGAGCTAGAACACTGCTGCAAGCCTGAGACAGGGCTGTTGGCCAGGGAACAGGGTGATGTGTTAAAGTGGCAGGCAACCGCAAGGTCAGGGCCTTTAGTTTCTGCGGGCAGAAGCGGGATGTTCTGCGAAGCAGTCACCCAGTTTATGCTTCATGCTACGTTGGGGAAACGACACTGTGAGCAGCGAATGCAGTGGAATGAAATAGCAGCAGGGAGACTGGATGAGAAGCAGCTGTTCGGGAAAGTCTTTGCCGCTTGCAATTCTGAGAGGAATCTCAAATGTATTTCATACTGAGCATGTCTCAGGTCGCTCAAGAGGTGTGGGGCATTACCTGCGTGCGTGCTTTCTGGCTCGTTGTTCTAGGCGTATGACTATCGCTTAGGGTCTGTTACTGCGCTGATTTGCGAGAGGTCCTGGGTTCAAATCCCGCACGAGCCTGCTTTTTTTTTTTTTAACTTGACTTGTGCAAAACTACCTGATTAACTTTCTCAAAAAGCATCTTCGTGAAACGAGCGTGGGCTGCCTGGAGTCCGAATGAGGCAGAAAACAGAGAAATGAAATGTTTGGAGATGTGTTCACTTTCACTGAGAAATTGCAGGAGGAACTCAGCGGGGCAGGCAACATCTGTGGAAAGAGAATCAGAGGCAACATTCCAGAATTTTGTTTGCTCCGACAGGTACTGTAAAACCTCTAGAGTTTCTCTTTGGGTCTCGTCTTTTCAGCATACGCAGTCCCTCAGGTTAGACATTAAGTCAATTCGCAACCCCTCTGCGGAGAAGATTTCCGTTTGGGGAACATTTTCCTGACCCCATCCAAAGCGCACAGCGTCGAAGCCTAAGGAGAGCAGCGAACGCCCCGCCTCTGGGTGGGCTCGAACCACCAACCTTTTGGTTAACAGCCGAACGCGCCGACCAATTGCGCCACAGAGACAGGCGCAAACGTTAGTGGCGCCATCGCTTAGTGATTTTATAATTCAGCCTCCCCGCCTAGAATTACAATTGTCGTCTCTCAGTTTAACTTTTCCATAATCAAGCCTGGGAGATGTATTCTGGAGATACCGGGGGCTGTCTGGAGACACATTCATGTCACGAGGAACTAGCTTTCGTACTCCGGGGCCGTCGCCCTTCGAGCCTTTCAGTGTTTTGCCTGTTCCCGAGTTCTCTCATTGGCTCGGAGGCAAGAAGGGGTTTGAATTCCTGATGTGCAGGAACGACAATTCTTTCGATGTCTCAGATCAGTTCGTGTGCCGAGAACATCAGAATCAACCTCCTGGCCTCTTCAACAAGGGGACGGTGTCTGGACTGTCGGACAGGTCATCTTTCATTCTAGTCCAAATCCGCTTCCCAAAGTGTTTCTAAAGGTTCACAAAGCTGGAGACTGGGATTTCTGTTTTGCTTCATGAACATTTGAACATTTTTCCATTTCCTAAATGACAATATTTGGCAAAATCTCTTCCCAATTGTACGCCTTGCCTCATGTCCAGGGATGAGGAATTTCCATTTTGGGGAGACATTCCCAAGGTTGAGAATGTTCGCTTTGGAGCAAACAAGGATAACTGGAGATTTCCTGGGGCTGTTGGTACTGATGGGAGAAGAAGCGGTGGGAATGGGCAGATTAATGATCAGAAGAACCAATTGCCACTGACCAGAGTCAGTTACCAGAGGACAGGGATTGAAGTTCTTGAATGAAAAGCAGCACTTGTGCCTAATAAACACGGAGAATACTACAGAAAGCCAACAGGTCGAGCAGCATCTGTGGAAAGGGAAACAGAGCTGACGTTGTGAGTCTGGTACGTTGTTTGTTCAGAACCCGAGTTTCCTGCATGGCAATCAATTCCCAGACATGAGAAAACGGGTCTTTATTGAGACGGGTTTTGTGAAGTTTGAGCGATAATGCAACCAACAGGAAGTCATTTAAAATTGCCAGTGAAGAAAGCATAGTCAGCAGGTTACCACCCTGGGCGGGGGAGCCCCAATGGATCTTTACACCAACACCTTAAGTGTTCGGCCACAACTACACGCCCAAAGTTGAGGTCTAAACTTTCTCATGGAATAGTTCTAACAGGAAAGGTGAGTATTGGGCTTGTCCTGTCCGCACCATAGCCCCAACGTTTCCTGTTCCCCTGGATTTGATCAGGACAGAGGAGGCTGATGGGAGATCGCATTGAACTAAACACATTGATGAGAGATAGAGCGGGTGGGAAGGATCCATTCCCATGCGTAGAGAGATTAATAATCAGGGCCGAAAATAAGGAACCACTTCAAGAAATATGGGGTTCATTCAGCAAAGCTAATGTCGAACTGTTCACAGAAAATTATGATGAAAGTCTCTCGAGTTATTTTGATGAGAAGTGTTGATGATGCTAATACAATCGATAGGATGAACGTAGATTGGTAAATGTATTTGGTGACAGTTCTGTTCTAGCCCTGTGAGCGAAACCTGGATCTGAAGGAGTAGAAGGGACAATTAACAACATCGATCTGAAATTGGACACGTGACAAGGAACAGAGCCATCATTCACAGTTGGCTTTTGAACAGGACAAGGTTTCTCGTGAAATTAGCTTGAGGCTTGAGGTATGCAAGGTCAAGATAATTTAGGTAAAACACGGAAACGCTATCCTCATTAGCAGACAGTGAAAGGATTACAAGACACAAATTAAACATTTTCAACAAGTGATACAGGGAACTGGGAAGATAAGTATTAGAAACTGGCAACAACAAAGTTCTGCAGCACAACACTTACATTCAAAGACCGAAAACATCTAGGTGCTGATTAATCAGATGGCATTGTGGTGCTTTTCTGCAAAACATCCACTTGCAATGTCCTACAAAAGAGTGACAAAACCCATCCCTGTCAGCCCAGGATAGAAAATCCGAAGGGATGAACGTTTGCTGATTTTCTGAAGATTCACAGAGCTTAGACTGGGTTTTGGTGATTGTTTCTTTTCCACTCCCAGGAGCCGCAGTGGTTGAGGCGTTGAGTTGGGGAGAATAAAATGTGCCCGAGAGCAGCGTGTGGGGCTATTTCAGCTTCCCCTCATATGACTGCGCTGTGAGTTGACTTCGATGTTCTCAGGGACATTTACTGACGCGAGACAGTGTAAGGATTCTCATTCCCGCAGGTCGGGAATTCAAACCGTATGCCGGCTTCAGGACAATGAGAAAGAATAATTGGGGTGTGTGAAGAAGCTGTGAGCTGCATTTCAAACCGGTAGGTGGAGTCAGATGCATCATCCATTGCGCCCCGGCCCTGTGCGGATCTCACGCCACCATGCTGCAGAGTTCTGACGCCAAGACGGACATGCGCAGCAATGGGAACATTCACAAGGTGAACAACCAAAGATAATCACCGTCACTGATTCCCTTCCACAGGCCCAACTTTGTGAAGCAGTATCTTTCACTGGCAAAGGAAATGCCTTTGTCCACAGGTGCCTGCTTCATTTCGATGACGATTTCAAGCGTCTCACTCTTTTAGTCTCATTTCCAAACACTTTGCTCATTGCCTCAAAAGAAGCTCTGCGGGTATCTGCTTGTTCCACCCGAACAGGCAGTGGGTTGCAGATTCCCACCCGTCCCAATGTGAGTGAAATATTTTTGACCCTCCACTGATTTGAATCTGAAAGAAGAAGCCGGGGAGCAAGCTCCCTTTCTTTACGACGACATTTCTCATTTTCTACTCGGCAGGGTTCACACCTGCGTGGGGAAACCGCAATGGATTTCATGTACATCGCATCAACCACTCGGCCCACGAATACAGAACCACACTGACAGCTTTATTTCCCAGGTCTGTCTGCCTGTGGAGCTGAGAAAGAGTGAATCATCGCAGAGTTTGTTTGAATCCAATCACGTCACAATGATTCGAAAGGGTTATATATCTGCATGTGGCATCTCTAGTTGTTTCGTCCCAAAAGATGAAATGAACTTTCAGTAAAAAACAAAACGAGAAATTGCAGGAGGAACTGAAAAGGTCAGGCAACGTCTGTGGAAAGAGAATCAGAGACAACATTTCAGAATTTTTTTTCTCCGACAGGTACTGTCAAACCTGCCGAGTTTCTCTTTTGGTCTCGGCTTCTCAGCATCCGCAGTCCCTTACGTTAGACATTAATTCAATTCGAACCCCCTTTGTGGAGAAGATTTCCGTTTGGGGAACATTTTCCTGACCCCATTAAAAGCGCACAGCTTCGAAGCCATGGCCTGTGTGAACTTGAGGCGCAATCGCGATTGGCTCCATTACGTCGACTCCTTATGTTTCAAATCACGAAAGGAGTCCGTTGACTCCGTATATTGGTTGTGTCAAATGTTGCCGTTTGCGTCTAATGTCAGTTCGGGATTTACTGACCTCAACCACTCCCTGTACGAAAGCATTCTTCCTCATGTCACTTCTGGCTCTTTTCCTTGTGACTTTTAAACTCTGCCGAATCGTTGCCGATCCTTTCAGGCGTGGGAACATTTTGACGACATTACTTTCTCTGTCTAGACTTCGCATGACTTGAAAAGCTTCAATCGGGCCAGATTTCAAACTTCTGTACTCTGAAGAGAGCTGTCCCAAATTTCCAATCGATCCTCATCGCTGACATCCCTCAAACATGGTACCACTCACGTCAACTTATTCAACGCTATCTCCAATCATTTCACTTCGCTGCTTTCTGTCCCATTGGTCCTCCAGGAAGCCCAACCTCGTTTTACGAAGGCGCTTTTTGAGGAAATTAAATAGGCACTTTCGCACAAGTCATGAAACCCGGGCTCCTAACCCGGGATCTCTCGAACGCCTGCGTTAATGAAGACCCAAAGCGAGAATTACACCCCGACACCAATGAGCCACACGGCTCGCCACACGGGCGCCCCTGCCCCCGCTCTACCTCTTGAACCAGCTGAGTCTTGCTCAGAGGAAAGTCCAGTTTACATTGAACAGACTGGGGCTGTTTTCTCTGGAACGTCGGAGGTTGAAAGGTGACTTTATGGAGCTTTACAAAATTATGATGGGCATGGATAGGATAAATAGGCAAAGTCTTTTCCCTGGGGTCGGGGAGTCAAGAACTAGAGGGCAGAGGTTTAGGGTGAGAGGAGAAAGATATAAAAGAGATCTAAGGGGCAACTTTTTCACGCAGAGGGTGGTGCGTGTATGGAATGAGCTGCCAGAGAAAGTGGCGGAGACTGGTACAATTGCAACATTTCAGAAGCGTTTGGATGGATATATGAATAGGAAGGGTTTGGAGGTATATGGGCCGGGTGCTGGCAGGTGGGACTAAATTGGGCTGGGATATCTGGTCGGCATGGACAGGTTGGACCGAAGGGTCTGTTTCCATGCTGTACATCTCTATGACTGTATGAACAGCTGCTTCTCATTCTGTCTCTCTGCTGCCGTTTGCCTGTCCCCAGGAACCGGGCCCTCTCTACTGGCAGAAGATTAACCCGTTTTCTGTCTAAACTTTTCTCTGACACCGGAGTGACCAGTGACAAGTATTGCCCTCCTCAACATAGGGTACAGAGAACAGGAGAAGACCCCGCAGACCTCCACGAGTGTGTCATCTCAACTCTGCATACTGGGCCTGTGTATCAATGTGAAATATTTACGTCGAAGTTTTTTGGGAAGCAGATGAGAAGGCGAGGTTCACAACAGTGCGCCGTTATACGGGAAAGCTGCTAAACTCGACATTGAGTGAATAGGGAAGATGGTTTCCATTCTGGGTTATGCTCCCATCGCGCACCGGCAGACATATCGCCGACGAACAAATATTAACTCTGTCTAAATTGCCACATTCTGTTTTTACGAACCGTGATTTCACTCAGAAGCACAATTTACCTGCTCCCTCCTGAATATCCTTCCAGGTGAAGCAGCACTTTACCTGCACATTTTCTCCAACCTAGTCTACTGCATTCGCTCGTCCTCGTGACTTTAATGCTCTGCCGAATCACGATAGATCCTTTCAGGCATGGGAGCATTGTCACAGCATTATTTCCTGTTTCTCGGCCCCTACTGACTTGGAAAACTTCGGTTCTCCGAGGAGAGCTGGCCCAATATTTCAATTTACCTTTATTGCTGACATTCCGCAAACACCGCACCACTCACGTCAACCTGTTCAACACGATCTCCAACCATTTCACTTCCCTGTTTTCTGCCTCATTCGTATTCCTAGCAGCCCAACCTCGTTTCACGAAGGTGCTTTTTGAGAAAATTAATGGGGCATTTTTGCACAAATCAAGTTAAGCGACGCAGCCTCGTCTGGGATGTGAATCCAGGACCGCACACTAGTCTGCACTGTTAAAGACTCTACCTGGGATCATGCCCCTAGACCAACAAGCCAAACAGCGATTCATTCCTCATCCACCACACACCGCTTGAGCCAGCTGAGACTTGCTTAGTGTCAAATACATTTGACATTGTTCTAAGAATTGCAAGTTACAAAGAGTTTCCAGAACAGCTGCTTCTCATTCTGTCTCCCTGCTGCTGTTTGTCCCGTCACCAGGAATCGGACTCCCTCCACTGTTTCGAAACTTTTCTCTTACACCAGAATAGCCAGTGACAAGCATTGCCCACCCCAACATAGGATACAGAGAACAGGAGACCACTCAGAGGTTGTCACCTCATCTGTGCACATTGGGCCAGTATATCATGTGAAACATTTATGTCGAAGCTTTTTTGGGAAGCGGAGGCAAGGTGCAGAACAGAGCGCCATTATACGGGAAAGCTGCTAAAGACGACGTTGAATGAATAGGAGAGAATGGTCTCTCCTTTGGGTTCTGGTTCCAACACGCACGCGTTGTGCCATTCTCTTGCATTGCTCGGCAGTTTTTCCACAGAAGTATTCAGCTTTTCATCTGGCACGTTTGAGAATGAGGTCAGAAGATCTTCACTGCCGTCGTGTCATATGCTGTTGTGCAGACATATCGTCGATGTGCAAAAATAAACTCAGTCTAAATACCCACATTCTGTTTTTCGAACTGTGATTTCGCTCAGAATCACTAATTTTCAAAACTCGCTATATTCAAACTTTAACAAAGTGCTCATAGAAATGATTAGTGAACACCTGGAAGAAATTCTTCCAAACTTACCTGGGGAATTTCGCTTTGAGGGGTCTTGAACTTTGTGGAAGGAAGGGAAATTTGCCTCGAGACTGTTTAATGTGGAGATGTGTTCTCCATGTAAACTGGTCGTAGTTGACCATCCCAGTGCTTCCCGATGCAGGGCTGCCTGACCCTCAGGGAGGTTTACTTGAAGCAACTGGAGAGAATCCAGAGAGGGAGCAGATTCTGCAAAGGTGCTCAAATAGTTTCTATCTCTCTTTTAGGTCTTTTCCTTGTGTATTCCCTCAGTTTAGCACGTATGCAGTTTGCACCCTGGAAAATGATTGCTTTTTTCCTCATGTTCACAATTAAATGTGTAGTTTCGCTTGGAACTGATCCGCATTGACAGGATTGGCATATTGATATATATATATGTACACGTATTTAGTTTAAGATTAGATTATATTTGAATGAAGTTTTCCTCTAAACACACCTAAGCCTATCTGGCTGCATGAGGGATTTCAGGTTTCTGTGTGCTGGGTATTATGTGATCAGCAGGCATCTAGCAAACTACAGGAACTGTCACCTATGTTATGTTCGTTTAAGTATACTGACAATGACCACTTATTTTGTGACTTTTTTTTTCAGGAAGACGTGCCGAATGAAATCTGAAAACAAATGATACATCAACTTCTGACAGAGCCGCTTGATTCATTGGGACTTGAATATCAGCAGCCATTCCAATCAAGAAGACATGGTTGCTTTTGTTTGCTTGAGAGATTTTGGACACTGGTGCGGCAGGAAGAATACTGAGACACCGAGTGAGGGAGATTCAGTGCGCTGACTGTGAAAAGTGCTTTACACCATTTACTCAGCTTGGGGGTATCAAAGTCTCATCCCTGACAGTGGGGATAGACTATGTCCCCGTTCTGATTGTAATTTCAAACCCAGACCAACACAAGGAAAGCTCCCCCAATGGGAAACTGTGGAAATGTGGGGACTGAGGGAAAGGATTCCCTTCCCCATCCGTGTTGGAAACCCACAGACGTAATCACAGCGGGGAGAGGCCATTCACCTGCTCGGTGTGCAGGAAGGGCTTCATTCGGATCAGCCAACTGGAGACGCACGAGTGGGTCCACAAGTGAGAGAAGCCATTCACGTGCCCCATGTACGGGAGGGGTTCACTCAGTCAGCTGCACTGCTGACCCACCAGTGGGTCCACACCCACTGATACATTGAAGAAACCTGTTAAGTCTTTCATCTTTTAAAATAGGTTCCAGATTTCGGTTCATTAATCTGTAAATCCCAGAACTTCTTTTTCGTAATATTCTCCAGGTAACTTAATGTTTTATAAAGGGAGGTGACACCTGAGTTCAGATAACGCATGAAAGCTGTGAGTTTAGAGTCGTTCTGTATCACAGTCTTGAGTCAGACTTTTTCTATTTCCAAACATACAATCCTGCAAATGCAATTCACCCCAAAGACTTCTATGTGTGAGTGCATTCATGAGACAGAGCGTCTGAGTGTGTCTGTGTGTGTGTGCATGCTGGGTAAAGTGTGCGTGTAATGGTGTATAATTGTGTGAGAAGGTGTGTGCATGGATGAGAGTGTGAGGGGTGTATCCATGTGTGTCTGAGAGAGACCCCTGTCTATCAGAGAGGGTCTGCACGACCGTGTGAGGACTTGTGTGTGTGTGTGTGTGTGTGTGTGTGTGTTTGAGAGAGAAGAGAGAGAGAGAGAGAGACAGATTCAGAGAGAGAGACAGGGTTTGTGTGTATTGTGGAGCTGGTTCTCCTGTAGTGAGACATGAATCCAAGGTTTCAGCTGAGGTCATTCTCGTGTGTTCCAAACTTGTTATTAGCCTCTGCTCGGCCACTAGAAATGATTAAGCAGTTAGGCAGTTTCACAACACACACTAGAGAGGGCAAGGTGAAGGGCTGATGTCTGAAACGTTGACTCCCCTGCTCCTTGGATGTTGCCTGACCTGCTGTGCTTTTTCAACACAACACTCTCGACTCTGATCTCCGGCATCTGCATTTCTCACTTTCTCCTCATGGGCGAGGTGGGACTTGTCTTTTATTCACTCATTCACTCTTACAGCCTGTCCTTGGTTGTGGCCCAACTATGCATCCTGAAGAAGGGCTTATGCCCGAAACGTCGATTCTCCTGTTCCTTGGATGCTTCCTGACCTGCTGCGCCTTTCCAGCAACACAATGTCAGCTCTGATCTCCAGTATTTGCAGTCCTCACTTTCTACTCAGAGAATAGGGCCCGTCAAAGATCAGAAAGGCGGTCTTTGTGTGGAGCCACAGAAAATGGGGGACATACTAAATGAATACTTTGCATCAGTATTTACTGTGGACAAGGATATGGAAGATATAGACTGAAGGGAAATAGATGGTGACACCTTGCAAAAAGTTCAGATTACAGAGGAAGAAGTGCTGGATGTCTTGAAACGGTTAAAGATGGATAAATCCCCAGGACCTGATCAGGTGTAACCAAGAACTCTGTGGGAAGCTAGAGAAGTGATTGCTGGGCCTCTTGCTGTGTTATTTGTATCATCAATAGTCACAGGTGAGGTGCCGGAAGACTGGAGGTTGGCAAATGTGGTGCCACTGTTTAAGAAGGGCGGTAAAGACAGTACAGGGAACCATAGACCGGTGAGCCTGACCACGGTGGTGGCCAAGTTGTTGGAGGGAATCCTGAGGGGCAGGATGTACATGTATTTGGAAAGGCAAGGACTGATTCGGGATAGTCAACATGGCTTTGTGCATTGGAATTCATGTCTCAGAAACTTGATTGAGTTTTTTGAAGAAGTAACAAAGAAGATTGATGAGGGCAGAGCAGTAGATGTGATCTATATGGACTTCAGTAAGGCGTTCGACAAGGTTCCCCATGGGAGATTGATTAGCAAGGTTAGATCTCAGGGAGAACTAGCCATTTGGATACAGAACTGGCTCAAAGGTAGAAGGCAGAGGGTGGTGGTGGAGGGCAGTTTTTCCGGCTGGAGGCCTGTGACCAGTGGAGTGCCACAAGGATCAGTGCTAGGCCCTCTACCTTTTGTCATTTACGTAAATGATTTGGATGCGACCATAAAAGGGACTGTTAGTAAGTTTTCAGATGACACCAAAATTGGAGGTGTCGTGGACAGCAAAGAGGGTTACCTCAGATTGCAACAGGATCTGGAGCAGATGGGCCAAGGAGCTGAGAAGTGGCAGATGGAGTTTAATTCAGATAAATGTGAGGTGCTGCATTTTGGGAAAGCAAATCTTAGCAGGACTTATACAATTAATCGTAAGGTCCTAGGGAGTGTTGCTGAACAAAGAGACCTTGGAGTGCAGGTTCATAGCTCCTGAACATTGGAGTCGCAGGTAGATAGGATAGTGAAGAAGGCGTTTGGTATGCTTTCCTTTATTGGTCAGTGTATTGAGTACAGCATTTGGGCGGTCATGTTGCGGCTGTACAGGACATTGGTTAGGCCGTTGTTGGAATATTGCGTGCAATTCTGGTCTCCTTCCAATTGGAAAGATGTCGTGAAACTTGAAAGGGTTCAGAAAAGATTTACAAGGATGTTGAGGGTTGGGGGATCTGAGCGAGAGGGAGAGGCTGAACAGGCTGGGGCTGTTTTCCCTGGCGCATCAGAGACTGAGGGGTGACCTTATAGAGGTTTACAAAATTATGAGGGGCATGGATAGAATAAATAGGCAAAGGTTTTTCTCTGGGTTCGGGGAGTCCAGAACGAGAGGGCATAGGTTTAGGGTGAGAGGGGAAAGATAGAAATGAGACCGAAGGAGCAACTGAATCACGCAGAGGGTGGTACGTGTATGGAATGAGCTGCCAGAGGAAACGGTGGAGGCTGGTACAATTGCCACATTTAAGAGGCTTTTGGATGGCTCTATGAATAGGAAGGGTTTGGAAGGATATATTTGGGTGCTGGTAGGTGGGACTAGATTGGGTTGTGATATCTGGTCGAATGGATGAGTTAGACTAAAGGGTCTGTTTCCATGCTGGACATCTCTGTGACTCTATGATTTTGTCTGGCAGCTCAACTTTTGTATATCTATTCCCCAGAGTAGAGGGTGTCCAAAACTAGAGGTGTTTAGGCTGAGAGGGAAAAGGTTTAAAAGGGACTGAACGGGGGACCTTTTTCACACAGAGCGTGGCATGCGTTTGGAATAAGCTACCAGAGGCAGTGGTCGAGGCTGGTAGAATTACAACATTTAAAAGGCATCTGGATGGAGGTATGAATAGGAAGGGCTGAGAGAGATATGGGCCAAATGCTGGCAAATGGATCACGAGGGTAATGTAGGAAATGTCGGCGTGGACCGAAAGGTTTGTTTCTGATCTCTGCAAGTCTATGACTGTATTTCTACATATTCTGAACCAATTCACAAGACTAGGAATAGGCCATTCCAAGTTTACCGGCTGTCCTCAATTGTGGCCTAACTGCGCAGATTTCAATGCAAGTTTCAGAAAGATGTCTGCAGCTTTTTTTTAAACATTTGAATGTGCTTTCAGACATTACTGATGTTTCTGAATACATCATTTTAGCTATTCTCAATGTTAAAGGTCAGCCATTTCTCACGCTTCCCTTCCCCACCCACACCCCAGGTCGCCATCACCATCCATTCTCTCTCTATCATTAGAAGGTTTTGATACAGAGATCAAAGAGGGCTCGCTCGAGGCACGAGAAAGGACGGGGGAGGGTACTCAGAGTGAGATTGAACGGGGGGGGCGCAGAGACTGGGGAAGAGAAAGAGAGAAAATAGGTAGAAGAGCAGAGCATTGGTGGTAGAGAATGCATGGGGGTACACAGGGTGGGAGCAGAGAGAGAGAATTTGGTGAAGAGGATTGGGGAGGAGAGAGAGAATGCAGAGTTGCAAAGTGTGAAGTGAAAGAAATTGGTTCCAGAGTGTGGGGAGAGAGAATGGACGGGGCAGTGGGTGGGGAGAGAATGGACGGGGGTCTGTGGTGGGGAGATAATTCATGGGGCAGTGGATGGGGAGAGATTGGACGGGGAGCAGTGGATCAGGACAGAATGGACACGGGGCAGTGGGCGGGGAGAGAATGGATGGGGCAGTAGGTGGGGAGAGAATGAATGGGGTCAATGGGTGGGGAGAGAATGGACGGGGAGCAGTGGGTGGGGAGAGAATGGACGGGCGGCAGTGGGTGGGGACAGAATGGACGGGGCAAAGGTTGGGGTGAGAATGGACGGGGTAGAGGGTGGAGAAAGAGAGCAACAATGAATGGCAGGAGAAGGTGGGGGAGAGAAGGAATGGATGGGGGCAGCGTGTGGGAGGTGAGAGAAAATGAGTGTAAGGGAAGGGACTGGATTGGGGAAGGCAGAGGGTGGAGCGATAAAGGGAATGGATGGGGACAGAGGGTGGATGAGGGACTGGACAGAGGGCAGAGGGTGCAGAGATAGAATGGACGGGGTGGGGAGAGTGGCATGTGGGGAGAGAGAGAAGGGACTGGTAGGTTAGGGTAGAGAGAGAGAATGGACAGGGGATGCTATGGGTGGCGGTGAGGGAATGGACAGGGGACGCTATGGGGATGATTGGATGGGGAGGTGACAATGCATCCCACCTCCACCCAGCATCCCCTTCTCTGCACATGTGCAGTGCAGACTTTTCTGAATGACACGAGAGACGAGTCTGGAACACTGTGTGAATGCAATCACCATCACATCCAGGCATCAGCAAACCACTGCCTTTCTGTCTTAAAAACTAAATAAAGATGTGGGCTATATACTAAGGATGGCGAGATGCGGCTGAGAAACTGAACAGAGGGTCAGCACTTTCAGGAGAGGGGAGCTGGGCAAAGGGAGGAGGATGGAAGGATGAATTTGGGTTGGAATACATTGAAAGGCTTAGGAATTGAGAGAGAGAGATTTCGGGTAGAAGATAGAGAAGGCTGTTCTGTGCAAACCAAAATTCTCTCATCCTATTTTCTGCCCTGCACTGACTGCAGTGATCTGTTTTCTCAAGTTATTAGCAGAGGAGGATTTGCTTTTCAGGCATGGACAGGAAATTTAGTCAGGGCCTGGATATCAGCAGTGTTTGAATCCAGGAGGGGAAATGTTTGTCTGCAGGAAATGATTTCAAATATCAACATGCATTGAGAATCCCCGTGAATACATGCAGCCTGCGTGGGAGTGCTCAAGGGTTCTAATTGCGGAGAGGACTTTAATTTTTCAGCGAAATGTGGACCAGTGTTCTCGCTATAGACGAGCCCTTCATTGGATCGTTCAATCTGCCGTGTAACAACGACCCCTGCCCCGTGGAAACTCTGTGAAAGCAAATTGAATTCCTCAAACTGATTGGAGTGTCACCAAGATTGGGGAGAAGCCAATCGAATGCATAGAGCTGGAGAGGGGATTCCTCGCAGCGCCAGGGACCTGGGTTCGATCCCACCCTCACAGTGACTGTGTGGAGTTTGCACTTTCCTACCCCTCCCCCAACCCCTGTTCACGTCGCTTTCCTCTGGGTGCTCGGGTTTTCTCCCATGTTCCAAAGATGTGCAGGCTAGAGTGGATTGGGCGTTCGAAATTCAGGGATTAGCTGTGGGGTTAACTGGTGGGTCGGGGAGTGGGGTTATGTTCTTCGGAGGGTCAGTGTGGACTTGGTGGATCAAACGGCCTGTTTCCACAGTGAATCCCCCAACGTGTCTGCAGCCTGGCTTCTAGCTCCATCTCTCTGTGCCGAAGGTCCTCCAGTATATGTATTCCTTCGTTTCCAGCACCCAGAACGTCTCACCTTCTGCAAATCGAAAGACAAGTCCCACCCTGCCCTCTCCAATGTGTGTTGTGTAACTGCTTAATCATTTTTAGTGGCCCAGCAAACGCTGATAACCAAGTTCGGAAACCAGGAGGATGGCCTCAATCGCGAACTTGGGTTCATGTCACATGACAGGTAACCCCACTTCACTGTTACGCTCTCTCTCTCTCACTCTCTCACTCTCACACACACTCTTACATACTCACACGCTCATGCAGAGCCTTTCCGATACACATGCTCTCTCTCAGACACACACTAATACGCCCCCCCACTCACACCCACGCATACATCTTCGCACATGATGACGCTCTATCACACACACACTTTACCCAGCATGCACACGCACATACACACTCTCTCTCTCATGCATGCACTCACACATTTGGGGTGAATTTGCATTTGCAGGATTATATATTTGGGAATAGAAGCAGTCTGACTCAAGATTGGGATACAGACAGACTCACCTCACAGCTTTCATGCGTTGTTTGATGTGAGGTGTTACCTCCTTGTATAAAACATCAAGTTTCCTGGAGAACGTGACTTAACAGTTCTGGAATGTACATATTAATGAACCGAAATCTGCAACCCATTTTAAAAGATGAAAGATTTAACAGCAATCTAGGTTTCTTCAATACGTCACTTATGTTGAATGACACTATAATGTTTTAGTGATATTTTCTGTGTCTTGTGATTCTACACCACAGCTACCTGAAGAAGGAGCAGCACTTCGAAACCTAGTGCTTCCAAATAAACCTGTTAGAATATACCCTGGTGTTTGTGAGATTTTAAAACTTTGTTTCCAGTGAATACAGCCCACACCTCCCACTGTTGCCAGTAAACTTTGCAATTCCAATGAAACAATGAACCTGAAGTCCTGAAAAAATATACAGTTTGTAACAATATTAGCGACTCATTCACTGGTCCTTCTGAGACATGACATTAGTGCTGGAGGCTGAAAGAAATGAGCAGCTTTAAAACAAAAACCTGTTGGACGTCACAGAGTCTAAGCCGGGTGGTAAGTTCAAGTAACCTTTACTACGACCCTCTTTTGTTACAGCTTCAGATTTCCCCAGGAAAAGGGCATACAAAAAGTAGTTTTTAAAGAAAACACCTCCAGCTCAAAATGCACCCACTCTCCCCCCCCCCCCACTTTCTTTGTTGGTCAGCTGAGTTGACCCTTTGTAACTGGATCCCTGGTTCAGCCGGGTAAAACATGCAGCTGGGATGACTGAGTGAACCCTTTCCCGCAACGGCAGTTTCCTTCACTAAAAAGGTCATGAGTGAATCAGATGGTGTTTTTTCCCCCTAAAAGTGGTTTCATCCTTAGATTCTGAAGTCCAGATTACTGAACGAGCTCCAATTCTGCCATCCACCGCAGTGGGATTCGAACCTGGGACGCCCCAGTGCTGGGTTGATCGGAGCACTTGGCCATCGCTCCTTCGATCCCCTTGCACTGGCACGTGAACTCGGTGGTGCCTCCTCAGGTGGGAGGAGCAGGTGAAGCCCTTTTGGAACTTACAGCAGGTGAATGGCCTCTCTCCAGTGTGGACCCACTGGTGGGTCAGCAGTGCAGCTGACTGAGTGAACTCTCCCCTGCACAGGGGGCACGTGAATGGCTTCTCTCTGTCTGAACCCCTTCCTGCACACTGAGCAGGTGAACGTCCTCACCCCGTTGTGAATGCGTCTGTGGGTTTCCAGCACTGATGGGGAAGGGAATCCTTTCCCACAGTCCCCACATTTCCACGGTTTCCTCATTGGGTGGAGCTTTCCTTGTGTTGCTCTGGGTTTGAAATTACAAACAGAGCGGGGACATAGTCTTTCCCACCGCGAGGGGTGTGATTTTAATTCCCCAATCTGAGTAAATGGTTTGAAGCACTTTTCACAGACAACGCACTGAATCTCTCTCACTCGGTACCTCAGTATTCTCCCTGCCACACCAGTGTCCAAAGTCTCTCAAGCACACAAAAGCAAACATTTCTTCAGGACCATGGGGGCAATGGATGACGTATCTGACTCCACCTACTTGTTTCAACTGCAGCCCACAGCTTCTTCACACATCCCAATTAATCTTTCTCATTGTCCTGAAACCGGCGTATGGGTACAATTCCTAATCTGCAGGAATGAGAATCTTTTCACTGTCTCGCGTCAGTAAATGTCCCTGAGAACATCAGAGTCAGTTCACAGCGCTGTCAGAGGAGGGGAAGCTGAAAGAGACCCACACGCTGCTCATGGGCACATTTCACTTTCCCCAACACACCGCACCAACCACTGCGGCTCTTGGGAGTGGAAAGGGAACAAGCACCAAAACCCAGTCTCAGCTTTGTAAATCTTCAGGAAATAAGAAATAAGTTCATCCCTTCGGATCTTCCATCGTGGGCTGACAGCGTTGATTTTAAATGGCTGTCCAGTCTGTGTCGATTCGTTTTGGCTGAAAAAATCTTCCTTATCTCATCCCAGCATTTCTTGCCATAGAGAACTGTGCGGCAGAGTTCATGTATATATTTCCTTGCATGGTATTTTGTGAATAACATTCGTTTTCTGGTTGTTTGTATCGGGTATTTCAGGTTCATTAGCCGCTATTTAGGTTGTGTTGGTAGGTTGTGGGCGACCATGATGCTGAGAGGGTTGAGTTGTCCGGACATCATTTCCCAGATGTCTTTAATGTAAAGTAATGTGGCTAGCGTTTCTGCAGACGTTGTGTCTGCTTGTGTCAGTTTGTTGATGTGAAATTGGCACACTGGGTTTATTGGGTAGGCAAAAGTGAGGACTGCAGATGCTGGAAACCAGAGTTTAGATCAGAATCGTTCTGGAAAAGCACGGCAGGTCAGACAGCTTCCGAGGAGCAGGAAAATCGACGTTTCGGGCAAAAGGCCTTCATCAGGAATCGAGGCAGGTCCCCTCCAGGGTGGAGACATAAATTGTGCGTGGGGTGTGCTGGGCCGAAGGTAGCAAAAAGTACAATAGCCGAATGGGGGTGGGGATGAAGGTGACAGATCAGAGAGGAGGGTGGAGCGGATAGGTGGGGAGGGAGATTGGCAGGTAGGACAGGTCATGAGGACAGCGCTGAGCTGGTAGGTTGGAATTGAGGTAAGGTGGGGGGAGGGGAAATGAGGAAACTGATGAAGTCCACATTGATGGCCTGGGGTTGAATTTACCCCAAGTGGAAGATGAGGCGTTCATCCTCCAGGCATCGAGTGGGGAGGGAGCGGCGATGGAGGAGGCCCAGGACCTGCATGTCCTCGGCAGAGTGGGAGGGGGTTTGAAATGTTGGGCCAAAGGGCGATGGGGTTGATTGGTGCGGGTGTCCTGTAGATGATCCCTCAAGCGCTGTGGCTTGACTCTGCGAGGAGTCTCCAGTCTCCCCAATGTCGAGGAGACCGCATCAGGAGCAATGGATACAAGAAATGACATTGTTGGATACACAGGTGAAAGCCTTCGACCGACCACAGCCCGGATTCGGTTTCCGGGCAGGGAAGAGATTTTCAGTAGAGCTATCAGGTTACTGTTGCGTCTCCCTGGTGGTCTAGTGGTTAGGATTCGGCGCTCTCACCGCCGCGGCTCGGGTTCGATTCCCGGTCAGGGAAACCGTTTTCAGGGGGTTTATCGGCTACCCGTTCTTGTTAAGTGCTCTGTACAGTTATTTATTGATCTTCGTCGTTCCTGGGTGCTGCAGTGTGTCGTGGCTCGTTGAAATAGTGTCCTGATTCAGATTTATTTGTATGTGTTGTGGCGATTGCTTCTGTAGTTAAGTTCTTGGTTCGCATGCGTTGTTTTCCTGTAGACGCTGTTTTGAATTTACCATTGACTGTTCGCTCAACTGTGACATCTAGAAATGGCACTTTGTTGTTGTTCTCCTCTTTTGTGAATTTTATGCCAGGAAGGATATTGTTGATGGTGTTGTAGGTTTCCTCTAATTTGTTTCATTTTTGATGACTAAAGTGTCATCGCTGTAGCGGACTCTAAGTTTGGGTTGGATCGTCGAAAGGGCTGTTTGTTCGAGTCTCTGCATTATTGCTTCTGCTAGGAATCCTGATGCGTATTTCGTTGATTTGTTTGTAGGGCTTGTTATTGAATATGAAGTGGATGGTAAGGCACAGTTCCACGAGCTTGACAGTGTTATCTTTGCTGATGAAGTTGATGCTGTGTTTGTGTCTTTGGTTCTTCGAGTAGTGTCTTCAGTTTTCTTTGGCCACGTTGATGTTAATAGATGTGAACAGGGCTGTTATGTCAAAGGACAACATTATTCCATCCTCTTCTATTTCAGCGTCTTTGGTGTTCAGGAATTCAAAGTTTGGGAGAAGATTTGTAGCTCGGGTGCTCGTTGTTGTGGTTCTGTTCGCCGAGCTGGGAATTTGTGTTGCAAACGTTTCGTCCCCTGTCTAGGTGACATCCTCAGTGCTTGGGAGCCTCCTGTGAAGCGCTTCTGTGATGTTTCTTCCGGCATTTATAGTGGCCTGTCTCTGCCGCTTCCGGTTGTCAGTTCGAGCTGCCCGCTGTAGTGGCCGGTATTTTGGGTCCAGGTGGATACGTTTGTTGATAGAGTCTGTGGATGAATGGCACTCAATGGCACTACAAATGGCAGAGGAAACATCACAGAAGCGCTTCACAGGAGGCTCCCAAGCACTGAGGATGTCACCTAGACAGGGGACGAAACGTTTGCAAGACAAATTCCCAGCTCGGCGAACAGAACCACAACAGTGTTCAGGAATTCTTGGATGGAGTAAATGGAGTGGAGTGAATCTTCGACTAGGTGTTTTCGCCTTCAGTGGAGGCCTTTGACGAGTCTGTATATTGGTGTTCCAAGTCGTGAGACTATGGTCTAAGGGGGGCCCCTGGTTTGACGGGGAGGAGAACAACAACAAAGTGCCATTTCTTGATGTCACAGTAGAACGAACAGTCAATGGGGAACTTCAAACTAGCATCTACAGAAAAACAACAGACCCAAAACAAGTACTTAACTGCAGAAGCAATCATCCCAACACCCACAAACGAAGCTGCATCAGGAGATTATTTCAACGAGCCACTACACACTGCAGCACAGAGAAACTACGAAGAGCACAAGAGAAATTCGTATATAGTGTATTTAAGGAGAACGGCTACCCAATAAACGTCAGTCCGCCGATTTCTCAGTGATGCTTCCAAGGTGATAATCAAAAATTCGGTTTGACCCTCCATTCTTTCCTGTTTGTTTTGTGTGGGTTTTCAAAGCTTGCCCAATCCTCTGACTGAGTATTGGAGTTGGGAAGTTATGTTGTGGTTGTACACAACATTTTTTAGACCACTTTTGGAATATTGTGTACAATTCTGGTCTCCCTCCTATCAGAAGGATATTGTGAAATTTGAAAGGGTTCTGAAGCACCAATGGGTCCACAGAGGGGAAGAGGCCCTTCTGCTGCCCTGAGTGTGGTAAGACCTTCAGTGATTCCTCTGCCCTGCTGACGCACCAGTTGGTCCACACCGGGAAGGCTGTTCTCCGGCCCCAACTGCGAGATGGCCTTCAGCAGTTCTTCCCACCTGCTGAGACACAAGTTGGTCCATATTGAGGAGAAGCCGTTCTTCTGCCCCGATTGCAGGAAGGGCTTTGTTCTTTCTTCCGACCTGCTGGCCCATTGGTGGGTCCACATGGGGGAGAGGTCGTTCAGTTGCCTAAGTGCAGGAAGGCCTTCATCAATTCCTCAGCCCTGCTGATGCACCAGTCCGTCCACACCGGGGAGAAGCCGTTCTCATGCCCGAGTGTGGGAAGGGCTTTACCCGCTCCTCCACACTGCTGAAGCACCAGCTAGTCCACACGGGGGGAAGGGGGGTGGAGAGGGGAGGCCTTTCTGCTGCCCTGAATGCGGTAAGTCCTTCAGCAATTCCTCCACCCTGCTGAAGCACCAGTGTGTCCACACCGGGGAGAGGCCCTTCAGCTGGCCCGAGTGTGGGAAGAGGTTCGTGTTTTCCTGCAACTTGCGGAAGCACCAGCGGGGGCACCAGCGCTCCCAGCAATCAGATCCCACCGGTGACGCTGCCTTTAGTCACCCCCCAGGACTGAACAGTTCTGACAGTGTGTGCAGTGGGAGAGTAGGTGGGCTGTTTCTGTTTTCTGCTGGACTGCAATTGCCTCCCCCACCACCCCCCCCCCCCCCCCCCACAACCAAAACCTCATGGTGGCTCATGGTTAGCACTGCTGCCTCATGGCACCAGGAACCCAGGAATACTTCCACCCTTGGGGGTTTGTGTGCAATTTATGGAGGGTAGGAAAATGGATCTGAGATGGATCTGAGTAGGTTACCCTTCGGAGAATCTGTGCAGATGTGTTGGGCTGAAGGACCTGTTTCCACACTGTAGGGGTTCAACCATCATATGAGCTTTGCTTTCATTGGAAGCTACTGCTCATTGAGCCAGGGACTGCACATTGCCAAATGAAATGATCCAGAGAAAAGTAAGACCGCAAAACCATCTGAGCAGAAGTTAGGCCATTCGGCCCATCGGGTCTACTCAGCCATTCGTTAGTGACAAAAGTAGTGTAAATGAGATTAGCTACAGTGTGGAAACAGGCCATTTGCCCCAACAAGTCCACATCGACCCTCCGAAGAGTACCCCATCCAGACCCATTTCCCTCTGACTAATGTACCTAACTCAATGGGTAATTAAGCATGACCAATCGACATGACCTGAACATCTTTGGACTATGGAAGAAAACAGGACCACCCAGAGAAAACCCATGCAGACACTGGGAGAATATGAAAACTCCTCACAGACAGCCACCCAAGGCGTGAATCAAACCTGGGTCCCCGGCACTGTGAGGCTGCAGTGGTAAACACTGAGCCACTACATATTGCAACCCGAAGTTGGCAAGTAGGAGGTTGGGAGAACACAGCAAGCCAGGCAGCACCAGGATGTGGAGTAGTCAGCATTTTGGGTATTAACCCTTCTTCATGACTGAAACGTTGACTTCTCCATGAGAAACGATTTACAGGAATGTTGCTGGGGCTTGGAGGGTTTGAGCTACAGGGAGAGGCTGAATAGCGTGGGGCTGTTTTCACTGGATCATCGGAGGCAGAGAAGTGACCTAATAGCGGTTAAAAAATCATGAGGGGCATGGACAGTGTAATAGACAAGGTCTTTTCTCTGGTGTGGGGGCGTCCAGAATTAGAGGGCATAAATTTAGGGTAAGAGGCAAAACATATTAAAGGGACAACTTCTTCATTCAGAGGGTGGTCCATATATGAAATGAGCTGCCAGAGTATATGGGTCAGGTGCTGTCAAATGGGACAAGATTAATATAGGATATCAGGTCAGCATGGACAAGTTGGACCGAAGAGTCTGTTTCCATGCTGTACGTGTCTCTGACTACTGGTCCTGATGTAACTTTAAAATAGAGTCCAAGTAACTTTGAATAGTTCAATCTTGTTGAGCTCACCTCCTGAAAAGTTTCACATGAATCCCTCTGAGAGATACTGTTGAACATACTGAGTTGGACAAAGTATCCCATCAAGTTCAACACAAACCCAGAGTTGAAGAAGTCAGAAATCAGAACACCAAGGGGACCAAAACTGATCACAATGTTCCAGTTGCAGCCTCATCAACGTCCTGTATAACTACAACATAACTTGCCAACATCTATACTCAATTCCCTAACTGATGAAGGCCAGTGTGCCTAAACCTTTCTTCACTGCCTTGTGTACCGATGTAATCAGAGACATAGGACCTACTTTAAACTGATCCACGATCCAGCTGCTGGGAGCACAGAAGTAGAGTAGTGCTGCATGAGTGTGCTGGGTAGATAACCCAGAGGTCGATGGGTACATACCATGTCATGCTATTGCTCAATGTCTCTGCTTTCATATACAAAGGCTCTCTGTTCTGCATCTTGCCTTTGCATCTGCTTCCCAAAGCTCCTTCAGTGGAGGCGTGGCCGCTGGAGCCCAGGAGTTCAACAACCCCCCGGAGCTGGAGGAAGGTCCATGCTCCAATAAGCGGGGGGTAAGGCTGGAAGCTGGATTTGCTCAAGGCTTGTATTTTTAACTCAGTTAAATGGTACCTACTGTATGGGGCTATGATTTACATTAAAACCGGAGGATCATATCAGAGTGTTTATATTTAGCAGTGATGTTTGGTAAAATGCACTCTCTGGAGGAGCACTTTCTATGATGCTGCATTTCTTGCCCTTTGCCCTTCCCCCATTTCTTATCTCCCATCTTGATTTTATATTTTTTGGTCAAATTATTTTTCATATTAATAAGACTTGGTATTTATTCACTGTGTGCTATTAATTTGTTTGTTCGAATATTGTAAGTCAAAATTAATGCTGTAATTTAATTTCTGATGTCAGAGTTTGACATTGAATGTGCAGGTGTGAATACCAGGAAGTTGTGAAAATAAATCAAGAACTTGTGGTTTTTAACAAAAAGAGCAGTTCACTGATATTCATGGCATCGTCTCATTTGGGTGTGATGATTCAAATCTGACCACAAACCGTTTCATGCAGTCATCCAATTGAACAAAAAAATTCTTTAATTTAATTAAAGAAAATAACTCCGGCAGGCTAAGATTTATTCAATCTATTTATAAGATTGTATCCATTGCTCGCAATATGGTCTCATCCACATTGGGGAAACTGGACGCCAACTAGCGGAACATTTCAGGGAACAACTCTGGGACTCTAAATCTAAACGACACACCGCCCTGTGGCGGAACACTTTAACTCCCCCTCCCATTCCACCAAGGACATGCAAGTCCTGGGCCACCTCCACTGCCAAATTCTTGCTACCCGACACTTGGAAGAAAACACCTCAACTTCTGCTTTAGGACCCTCCAACCACATGGTATCAATGCAGATTTCATCAGTTTCCTTATTTCCTCTCCCCCACCTTGTCCCAGATCCAACCTGCCAATTCGACACCAACCTCTTGACCTGTCATACCTGTCCACCTTGCTTCTCGCCTATTTACTTCACCCTCATCTCTGACCTATCACCATCAATCCCTACCTCCATCTACCTATTGCACTCCCATCTACCTTCACTCCAGCCCCACTTGCTTCCCATTTATCTCTCAGCCCCCTTGGGTCACCGTTTATTCCTGATGAAGAGATTATGCTCTAAACCAAGACTGTGATGAAGCAACATCCTCAACAAATAGGAAATAGCTCCCGAGTCAGATTTCATTCCCTCTTCTGTTTCTCAGTTCTTTCAGAAATAAGGAATGTCTTTTTCTTCCACTAGAAAGTGGTCTTCCCCTTTGCGCTGTCTGAAGTGTTATCCCTCACCACTCCTTCAGACACCTTTTAAGAATCCTTTCCACCTGTTTTTCTAACAATTGTGGAGGTGACCAAAAGCAAACATTTCACTCATCCTCAATGTCCCATTTCTCCTCCTATGAGCCATTTTGTCATGTTGTCTCTGTTACAAACAGCCAAGTGCACTTGGTTTCTGAATTGAAATTTGGACATTGAAGTGAACAGGATTAATATTTATCGATGGCTAGCTGTGTTTGCACTAACTGTAATTTTCCATCAATATGATGTCTTTTGTTCCACAAAACTGGAAACAATGATCTGTGTTTATATTGCATCGGATGTAGAAAATCATCCCAGCGATCTTCACGTTATTATAGTTAACTGAGACCATAACATCATTATGTGGCAGTTTGATGTCTCTGAAACCTGGATGGAAATCTCTAGATTTTATTGTAAAAATATCGGTATAATGTTATTCACACTGCGCTGTCACCAACTGAACGAAGCGGCTGTGTTTAAACCCCGTGATGAACAGTTTGTGTTTTACTTCTCACATTGCGGGGAGCTGAGCATTTCCCCAAACAAAGGGCACACCACCTCCCAGACACAGTGTTCACAAATCAAACTAACAGCGAAGATTCATGTGTGATCGAAAGTTTCCGCAAAGAACTTTTGATACATCAGATACACGGAGTGAACGTACTCCTTTCTTCATTTGAAATGTTAGACGTTGACTGTAGTGAGCCTGACGTGATTTGAACACGCAACCTTCTGATCTGGAGTCAGACGCGATACCGTTGTGCCACAAGCTCACAGATGGCCCAGGCGCTCTCTTGATGCTTAAGGGAAGTGATCGCACTACAATGATTTTCCGTTCATGTCTGTTCTGTTTCTCCCCCTTCTCCTTCTGTCTCTCGAAACAATTTCCAACTCTCTCTCAATAAAAATCTGAAAGAACTGCGGATGCTGTATATCAGAAACAAAAAACAGGAGTTGCCGGTGACCCTTCCACAGAACAGATGGTGATTGGGAAAATGTCGTTTATATGCAGGAGATATTGTGGGAGGAAGGGAAGATCAGGACAGAGCCCAAAGCGAAGGAAGAACTGTTGGACAGAAAAAGGAGTTGATAACGATCTGCGTGGAGTGGGGTGGGGGGTGGGGGGTGTGAATAACTGTTAATGGAAACTGTTCGTGGTTAAGTAGTGTGGAATGACAGACTATGTGATAACAAGGCTTGGCGTGTGCGGCAGGGACGAGGATACCATGGAGTTCAGGCCCTAGAATTATTGAATTCGATATTGGGACCGGAGGGATGTATGGTCCCCAAGTGTAATAATCGGTGTTCTTCGTTCTGCTGGTGCTGAGCTTCGCTGGAACACAACAGCAAACCTGAGACAGAGATGTTGGCCAGGGAACAGGGTGGGGTGTGGAATTGGCAGGCAACTGGTAGCTCAGGGTCTTTTTTGCAGGCAGAACGTAGATGTTCTGTGCAGCAGTCACCCAGTTTACGGTTCGTTTTCCCCAATGTAGATGAGGCCTCATTGTGAGCAGCAAATGCAGTAGACTGGGTTGTGGGTAATGCAGGTAAAGTGCCACTTCACCTGGAAGGTAAGTTTGGCCCCTTGGACAGCGACGAGGGAATAGGTAAATGGGCTGGTGTCACACATTCGGCACTTGCAGGGGAAAGTGCAATTCAACCTGTCAGTTTACTTTGAGAAAATCCTGGACTTGAACTCCCAAGTCTCTTTGCATTTCGGATTTCTGCATTTTCTTCCCATAATCTTCTGTTCAAACAATGACAATCTATGTCAGGGCAGCACCAGTGATTTCCTGACATATGGATTGTATTTGGGGATATCAAGGAACGTCAGGAACTGTGAGTATCTCAGGAGCAATCGTTATTCCTGGGGGAGTCAGAGAGGAATGTGGTGTGGTCCTGTAAACTCCAGAACTTTGATAACTTCATGAGTCAGCAATAACTCTTCCTGAACCAAGAAACGAAAGGGCCAATGAGAAACTGCTACAAGGAATTAACAAATAACATACATTAACTATCGCTTGACAGGAGGAGGCAAAACAATGAGCTGTTCCTTTGGACAGATGAGATAATGGTGTTTAATAACTGTGTGACAGAAGGACAATTAATTCTGCCTGTAGAAGGAAGGCCTTGGCGTAAAGGGGTTAATTGCAGGACAGGCTGTTTCAAACAGGTGGAAAACCCTCAAGGATAAGAAGGGAAGCTACAGACCTGAGGTCTCCAGAAGTGTGGGGAGGTGGTGTCAAAATCTAAAGCCTAGCACACTCACGCAGCATTACTCTGCTTCTGGGCTCTCAGCAGCTGGATTGTGTATCAGTTTAATGTCGGTCCTATATCTCTGACAACATCGTTACACAAGGCAGTGAAGAGAGGTTTCAGCACACTGACCTTCATTGGTTAGGGAATTGAGTACAGATGTTGGCAAGTTATGTTGTAGTTATACAGGACGTTGATGAGGCCGTACCTGGAATATTGTGATCAGTTTTGGTCCCGTTGGTGTTCTGACTTCTGACTTCTTCAACTCTGGGTTTGTGTTGAACTTGATGGGATACTTTGTCCAACTCAGCAAGTTTAAACAGTATCTCTCAGAGGGATTCATCTGAAACTTTTCAGGAGGTGAGCTCAACAAGATTGAACTATTCAAAGTTACTTGGACTCTATTTTAAACTTACATCAGGACTAGTAGTCAGAGACACGTACAGCATGGAAACAGACCCTTCGGTCCAACTTGTCCATGCTGACCTGATATCCTAAATTAATCTAGTCCCATTTGATAACACGTGACCCATATACTCTGGCAGCTCATTTCATATAAGTACCACCCTCTGCATGAAGAAGTTGTCCCTTTTTATATATTTCGCCTCTTACCCTAAACCTATGCCCTCGAGTTCTGGACTCCCCCAGCCCAGGGAAAAGACCTTGTCTATTACCCTGTCCATGCCCCTCATGATTTTGTAACCTCAATTAGATCACTCCGCTGCCACGGTGCTCCAGTGAAAACAGCCCCAGCCTATTCAGCCTCTCCCTGTAGCTCAAATCCTCCAACCCCCAGCAACATTTCCGTAAATCGTTTCTCACAGAGAAGTCAACGTTTCAGTCATGAAGAAGGGTTAATACCCAAAACGCTGACTACTCCACACCCTGGTGCTGCTTGGCTTGCTGGCTCCCAACCTCCTGCTTGCCTGCTTCGGGTTGCAATATGTAGTGGCTCAGTGGTTACACCTGCAGCCTCACAGCGCCAGGGAACCAGGTTTGATTCCAGCCTTGGGTGGTTGTCTGTGACGAGTTTGCACATTCTCCCAGTGTCTGCGTGGGTTTTCTCTGGATGATCCTGTTTTCTTCCATAAACCAAAGATGTGCAGGTCATGTGGATGGGCCATGCTTAATTGCCCATAGAGTTAGGTACATTAGTCAGAGGGAAATGGGTCTGGATGGGTTACTCTTCGGAGGGTTCGATGTGGACTTGTTGGGATGAATGGCCTGTTTCCACACTGTACCTAATCTCATCTGCACTACTTTTGTCTCTAACTAATGGCAGAGTAGACTCGTCAGGCCCATTGGCCTAACATCTGCTCTGATGGTCTTGCGGTCTTAGGTTTCTCTGGATCATTTCATTGGCAATGTGCAGTCCCTGGCTCAATGAGCAGCAGTGTCCACTGAAAGCAAAGCTCATAGGATCGTAGAACTCCTACAATGTGGAAAAACAGGTCCTTCAGCCGAACACATCTGCACTGATCTTCCGAAGACTAACCCACTCAGATCCATTTTTCTACCCTTCATAAATTGCACACAGACCCCCAAGGGTGGAATTATTCCTGAGTTCCTGGTGCCATGAGGCAGCAGTGCTAACCCTGAGCTACCATGGGGTTGGGTTTGTGGGGTGTAGGGGGGGGCAATTGCATTCCAGCAGAAAACAATAACAGCCCAACTACTCTCCCACTGCAACCACTGTCAGAACTGGCAGCAGATTCAGTCCTGGGGGGTGACCGAAGGCAGCGTCACTGGTGGGATCTGATTGCTGGGAGCGCTGGTGCCCACGCTGGTGCTTCCGCAAGTTGCAGGAAAACATGAACCTCTTCCCACACTCGGGCCAGCTGAAGGGTCTCTCCCCAGTGTGGACACACTGGTGCTTCAGCAGGGTGGAGGAATTGCTGAAGGCCTTCCCGCACTCAGGGCAGCAGAATGGCCTCCCCCTCCCCCACCCGTGTGGACCAGCTGGTGCTTCAGCAGTGTGGAGGAGCGGGTAAAGCACTTCCCACACTCGGGCAGAAGAACGTCTTCTATTTTTTATTTCAAAAATATACTTTATTCATAAAATGATTTGATGGTCTGTACATTTGATCATGCCATACATATGTCCACATTTACAAACACAGATTCGAATTTATCCTTGTCATTTACAATCCTGTGCATTTTTCAATCTTGTACATATACATATATTTGGCTGAGGCATCAGCAGAGCCCAAAAAAAACGTCCGCATGGGCCCCCTGTTCTTCTTTAGGCAGGCCGATCTTACACGGTGGTCTTTCCCCACCGCACCTTGGCGGCAGCTGCCCCAAGCTTCAGCGCGTCCCTCAGCACGTAGTCTTGGACCTTGGAATGTGCCAGTCTGCAACACTCGGTCGGGGTCAACTCCTTCAGCTGGAAGATCAACAGGTTTCGGACCGCCCAGAGAGCGTCCTTCACCGAGTTGATGATCCTCCAGGCGCAGTTAATGTTCGTCTCGGTGTGAGTCCCGGGGAACAGGCCATAGAGCACGGAGTCTCGCGTCACGGCGCTGCTCGGGACGAACCTCGACAAGCACCACTGCATTCCTCTCCAGACTTCCTCTGCATAGGCACATTCCAGAAGGAGGTGTGTGACAGTCTCGTCCCCCCCACGCAGCCACTTCGAGGGCAGCGTGCGGTGCGGCAGAGAGTCCGGGCGTGCATAAAGGATCTCACAGGCAAAGCCCTTCTCACCACCAGCCAAGCCACGTCTTGGTGCTTGTTGGAAAGTTCTGGCGATGAGGCATTCTGCCAAATGGCTTTGACAGTCTGCTCAGGGAACCGCTCGACAGGATCCGCCCTCTCCTTTTCCCGAAGGGTCTCAAGGACGCTACGTGCTGACCACTTCCTGATGGACTTGTGGTCAAGGTGTTTTTCCTCATAAATTTCTCCACGAAGGACAGGTGGTACGGAACGGTCCAACTACTCAGAGCGTTCCGCGGCAGCGAGGCCAGGCCCATCCTTCGCAACACCGGGGACAGGTAGAACCTCAGTATGTAGTGACACTTGGTGTTTGCGTACCGGGGATCCACGCATAGCTTGATGCAGCCACACACAAAGGTGACCATCAGGGTGAGGGTGGCATTGGGCATGTTTTTTCCCCCATTGCACCGGTCTTTGTACATAGAGTCTCTTCGGACCCGGTCCATCTTTGATCTCCAAATGAATTGGAAGATGGCCCGGGTGACTGCGGCGGCACAGGTCCTGGGGATAGGCCAGACCTGTGCCACATATAGCAATACTGAGAGTACCTCACACCTGATGACCAGGTTTTTTCCCGCGATGGAGAGCGACCATTGCCCCCATCTGCCTAGTTTCTGTCTCATCTTCCTGATCCGCTCCTCCCAGGTCTTGGCACACGCCCCAGCCCCCCCGAACCAAATATCCAGCACCTTCAGGTGGTCAGTCCTGACGGTGAAGGGGATAGAGGATTGGTCGGCCCAGTTCCCGAAGAGCATGGCCTCGCTCTTGCCTCGGTTTACCTTGGCCCCCGAAGCCCGTTCGAACTGGTCACAGATGCACACGAATCTGTGCACGGACAGCGGATCCGAGCAGAAAACAGCGACGTCATCCATGTACAGGGAGGCCTTAACCTGCAGGCCCCCGCTGCCAGGAATAGTCACCCCTCTCAGGCTTGCATCCTTCCTGATGGATTCTGCAAATGGCTCTATGCAACACACAAACAAGGCGGGTGAGAGGGGGCATCCCTGCCTGACTCCAGATCTTACAGGGAAGCTATCTGATTCCCACCCATTGATTGAGACTGCGTCTTCTCCCCGGTGTGAACGGACTGGTACCTCAGCATGGCTGAGGAATTGCTGAAGGCCTTCCAGCACTTCGGGCAACTGAACGACATCTCCCCCATGTGGACCCACCAATGGTAGATTCACTTAGATATAACTGCGTGACTTTACATATTAAGATATCCTTTTGAATGTGCCCACATCCCTTTGAAATGTAATCTCGTCCATTTAAACCTTTTTATTTGCAGAAATACCCATTAAAATGTCCACATCCGTTTAAAATGCAGATTGCCCCCTCTAGATATGACGCCGTTCCGTTAGATGTCGGGATATCTGTTTAAATTGAGCCGTGAGCTTTCCCAATGTAGACAGGGCTCCTCGAAACGTGGCAGTGTCCCCCCTGCAGCTGCAGAGCGAGACAGGAGAGTTTGTTTTTGTGAATGAGCAGTTGTAGCGCGAGGTGGCTGTTGCTTGGTGACGGTGAGGCTCCCCCGGCCCCGCCCATCCCTCCTGAGCTGACGTCACGCGGGGGTGAAGGCGGTTGGGAGGAGAAGGCGCTCGAGCGGGGAAGGGGCGGCCGTTAGGAAAATGGCGCCGTGCGGCTCCGGGGCAGACACCCGTCACTGGACACCGCCGCCTTCCTGGCGCAGCTGCTGTGTCACGGCCACACCGCCCGGCTGTACAGCAGGCAGGAGCCGGTGACCATTCTGGAGGCGGATGGGGTTAAGGGCCTGTTTGGGAACCCGTCGGCCGCCTGGGTGGTGGAGTTCTACTGGTCGTGGGGCGGCCCCTGTGTCAACTCTGGGGCCACCTGGAAGGTACTGGGCCCGGGAGGTGAAAGGTGAGGCAGGTTGGGGGGGGGACGGAGGGGAAGGAATGTGGGGCCTGTCCTGCCATAGTCACATTTTACACTCACTTTACATCTGATTTTACTGGGGCTTGTGCTGTTTACTCCCCTCACTGTTTGTTTAATCCTTGTGCTGTTTACCCCTCACTGTTTGTTTAATCCTTGTGCTGTTTACCCCCTCACTGTTTGTTTAATCCTTGTGCTGTTTGCTCTTTGCTGTTACTTGTGCAATTCCCTAGGGTAGTGTGTAAATACTATTGAAGGAGATTATGCACCAGCATATGTATGTTCCTCAGTCATTGAAGGGGCAGGACCTGTTGAGAATGGTTAGTAAAGTATGTGGTGCACTAAACCTTGTTAACATGGATATAGTTTGTTATTTGTCAAAATATACTTAGAGTCATAGAGATGTACAGCACGGAAACAGACCCATTCGGTCCAACCTGTCCATGCCAACCAGATACCCTACATTAATCTAGTCCCATTTGCCAGCACTTTGCTCATATCCCACTAATCCCTTCCTATTCATCTATCCATTCAGATGTGTTTTAAATGCTCTAATTATACTGACCTCCACTACTTCCTCTGGCAGTTCATTCCATACATGCACCACCCTCTACATGGAAAAGATGCCCCTTAGGTACCTTTAATATCTTTCTGCTCTCACCCTAAACCTATGCCCTCTTGTTGTGAACCTCACCCCGACACTGAGGAAAGGACATTAAAAAAGTTGAGCAGCCAGACAAAATGCAAAAGCTATAAAATGTTGAGCCACATGGGGAAAAAGAACTGTGGCTCTACCCTTTATTTTTCCTATTGGCATTTGAACACTTAAAATCTGTCAATAACACCAGCTTCACGACATAATGTCTGTTCCATGGTGTGAACAACAGCACGCCTGCTCGCTGGTGTCACCAACACATGGTCCATGCTCCTCGCTGTCGGCAGAAAAGGCGACGTCGCTTATCTCTGTTCCTAAAGGTCTTCCCTTTATTCTTAAAGTTGTGCCCTCTGGTCCTAGTCTCTCCTACCAATGGAAACATCTTCCCAATGTCATTGCACTGTGGGGATGAAGCCCTACCCTATCTGGTCATTTCTGCTGCTGGGTGAGACTAGGCCTCAAGGTGAGAGGGAGTAGCTTTCAGACAGAGATGAGGAGGAACTGCTTTTCCCAGAGGGTCGTGAATCTTTGGAATAGTCTAGATTAGAGTGGTTCTGGAAAAGGACAGCAAGTCAGGCAGCATCCGAGGAGCAAGAAAATCGGCGTTTCAGGGAAAAGCCCTTCATCAGGAAAGTGTGTGTGTGTGCATGTGAGTTTGTGTATAAGACTGCGCGTTGGTGAGTGTATTTGCATGTGTGCATGCTTGATAAATTGTGATTGTGATGGAGTATGAGCCTGTGAGAGGGTGAGAGTGTTGAGGGCGTGGTGTATGTGTATGTCTGAGAGACCATGTGTATGACAGAGGTATGGATAGAAGTGAGGGGTTACATTTTGCTAAAATAAAGACGGGCAAGACTTGAACAGGTAATGGTAGGGCCCTGGGTCGTGTTGTAGAACAGAGACCTGGAGGTGTTCAGGTTTATTGATCTTGAAAGTTACATCACTGGTAGACAGGGGTGAAGAAGGTGTTTCGCACACTTGCCTTCATTGTTCACATGCTGAGTACAGGAGTTGGGACATCATGTTGGAGATGCACACAGAAAGTACTTTACTCAGAGGGTGATAGATGTCTGGAATGCATTGTCAGGAAAAGAAGAGGCAGGGATGGTAGATTCATTTAAAGTGCATCTGGGCGGGGGAGATGGTGGCGATCCAGCAAGTCTGAGTCTGTAGTGCTCTGTCCAAGACTCAGGCAAAGTGGGCTGCCTGTCTCCACCACACCTGTCAAATCATTTAAAATAGCTTTTATTTAAATACACTAGTTATTTTGCACCAAACTTGAGCAGTTTAGTGCCCTGTTAAAATGACTAAAGGAAAGAATGCCCGCAGCTCACACTACATAGGAACCCTTCCCCAGCTGCAGTAGAGGCGTCTGCAGCTGCCCCAGGGGACTTAACTATGGTGGCGAGCCTTGTTGCAGTGATTTCTAAGCTTGAAGAGAAGATCGACACCTTCATAGAAGAGCAGGTGGGAGTCGCTCTCGGTCGCGCTGCAGAAGCACGACCAAGATATTGAAAGAATCGAACATCGAGTCGGAGGGGCGGAGCTAATGGCCGCGACCTCCCAGGCTGCTGCAGAATCAGCCGTGGGTCGGGTCTGGACTCTCGAACAGTGAGTCTGGGCCTTGGAAGATCACATCAAATACCTCACAAATCGAGGTGGTCGAGAAAATATTCGTTTGCTGGGCCTTCCCAAATGGGAAGAGGAAGGCCAGCTTACAACGTTTCTGGAGCAGTGGCTTCTGCAGTTATTGAATCTGGAGGGTGGATCAGGCCAGGTCAGGGTAGAATGGGCCCACCGGCTTGGACCAGCGCCCCCACCCGGTCCTGTTCCGGCTGCAGTGCGTTTAGGAGAAGCAGATGCTCCTGGAAGCTTCCAGAAATCTTGGGAAAGATCCCCAAGCCATGATTTACAAAGGATCGAAGATTATGCTGTTTCAAGACTTTTCTCTGGCTCTGGTCCAAAAGAGGAGGGCGTTTAAGGGATTTAAACATTCAGTACTCCCTGTGCTACCCAGCGACGCTTCGTTTTAGCCATGAAGGGTCCATGTATAAGTTCGGATCACCGGAGACGGCCAAAGAATTTTTGGAGTCTCTTAGATAAATTGTAAGAGTTAACCCTTGTGGTGAATGATGTTGTTCTGCCCTCCCCCTTCTCTGGTTCACCCTTTTTTTTCTCTTTTATTACTTTATTGCTTAATATTATCTCCGGGGAGCAGGGAGGGGGGGGCTTATTTGTTCTCCACTCTGCGATTTTCTCCTTTTTTTTGTAAATATATATAGGCCGGGTGGTCTAGTAGATTTAGGTGAGGAGGGGTCTCTGTTTTGTCTTATTTTGTCTCTTAAAACGGGGTTATTTCCCCCTGTTATTTTGTATTACCATAATTAATTATTATCTGCTGAGACTGTAATTTTATAGTTTTATATGTTTATATGTGGTATTAACATCACCAAATATATCTAGGTGTTGATGTGTGGGTGGGGAGGGGGAGGAGGGTAGGGGACTCATTGTTAACTTTAGCTTGGTCGTACACTTGAATTTTCTTCACTTTATTATGGGGTGCCTTGGTCGAGGGTGGGGCACTGGTCGGGAGAGGATATGATTGGTTTTTGGAAAGGAAGTGATTCCCCTGGAAACGGGAAAAATCTCCATTTAAATATATTATGTTGTTTTATTTAGAAATAGTTTTTTTTTATTTTATTGGTGTGAGTGTAATAAAGAATCTCAATTTTTGTGAATTTTCTACGGTCTAATCTTTTAGATTAGATTACATTACAGTGTGGAAACAGGCCCGTTGGCCCAACAAGTCCACACCGACCCACCGACGCGCAACCCACCCATACCCCTACATTTACCCCTTGCCTAACATGGGCAATTTAGCATGGCCAATTCACCTGACCTGCACATCTTTGGACTGTGGGAGGAAACCGGAGCACCCGCAGGAAACCCACGCAGACACGGAGAACGTGCAAACTCCACACAGTCAGTCGCCTGAGGCCGGAATTGACCTGGGTCTCTAGCGCTGTGAGGCAACAGTGCTAACCACTGTGCCACCGTACTGCCCAGGTGCGTTTTGGATGGTGTTTCTCCTCCCAGGGGGTCTTGGACTTGCCTGGATGATTATGGTGAGTCATTCGCTTAAATAGTGCACCTGGAATGCCAAGGGGAGTAATTCTCCAATAAAAAGGAAGAAAATATTATCAAACCTCAAAAAAGAAAGGGTTCATATAGCTCTTCTACAGGAGACCCATTTATTGGATAAAGGAGATTTGAAATTACAACAGGGTGGATTTGATCAGGCCTTCTTTTCTTCCTTCAGCTCAAAATGTAGGGGAGTAGTCATTCTTATTTGGAAGAATCTCCCTTTCAAAATCCTAAGTCAGATAAAAGATTAATCTGGACAATATAGACTAATTAAAGCCCTTATAAATGGAGAGGAATATGGGATTTTAAACCAGTATTGTCCCCCGGCGCATCCTTTCAAATTTATAACTGAAGCCTTCTCCAAACTGATGGCTCTCTGTGCTCGTCATACAATTATAGGGGGAGACTTTAATTGCATTATGGAGCCGGAAATAGACAGGATACCCAAGAGTACTGCAGGTGTATCCCCCAGATTTAGACAATTGGCGAATTTGAATCAAGAATTAGAATTAATAGATGTGTGGAGGTTCCTCCACCCGCAAGGCAGAGATTTCTCTTTTTACTCTAATCCACATAAATGTCACACGAGAATTGACATGTTTTTTTATCCCCTCGACTTTTTAAAATTCCATATCGTCCTGTAAAATAGGTGATATGATCATTTCTGATCATGCTGCTGTGTACATGGAAATCAAGGCTAGGAACAATGAGGTATCCCCCTGACATTGGCGTATGGATTCCTTCTTAATGAAGGATAGTAAATTTGCAAAATATTTTTCTCAAGAATTTAAAGCTTTCTTGGAAATTAATTCAGGTACAGCTAGTAACCCGTCAATGATGTGGGAGACTAATGAAGCTTATGCGAGAGTTGTGATCATTTCATACTCGGTGACCCGGAAAAAATTAAAAGGTAAACAACAGCGTCTACTTGAGGCTCGCTTAAAAGCAGCTGAAACAGCATACGCTGACAGACCTTCTATTGCCAAATTACAAAGGATTATGACCCTTAGGACAGCTCTGAATACCGCCTTCACTCAAACGGCAAAGAGGGAAATATTATTTGCAAAACAAAGATTATATGAATTTAGCGATAAACCTGGTAGATGCTTAGCATTTCTTGCAAGGAAAACAAAAGGGCCCCTCAAACTATCACAGCTATCAGGGAAAGTGCTGGTACTCTGATTCACATCATAAAGGGATCAACACAATCTTCAGAAAGTTTTATTCTGATCACAGGATTGTGAAGATAGAGCCAGGAGGAGCCAGTTCTTTTTTAAAAGCCTGGCCTTTCCAGACTTAATCCCCGAATAGGTATCGGTCCTGAATGCTCCCCTAACAACCCAGGAAATACTTGGTGCAATCAGGTAACTTCAGAGCGGTAAGGCACCTGGCCCAGAGGGCTTTCAGGTTGAATTTTACAAAGAGTTCACAGGAGTATTAGCTGGCCCACTTATGGACATATATAACTACACAAATAGTCAGGGCTGCCTCCTGCCTTTACTGAAAGAGGTGAATATCTCCCTTATTCTCAAAAAAGGAAAGGATCCAGAAGATTGTGCACGATACAGACCAATATCCTTGCTAACTGTAGATTTTAAAATTCTCTCTAAAACATTAGCATTGAGGCTGGAGCGGGTACTGCCATATATCATAAGAGGACCAGACTGGATTTATTAAGGGCCGTGGATCATCTAATAATATTAGAAGGGTCTTGAATGTCAATCAAGTCTGTCATCAGGAAAGAATACTGGGAATAGTAGTCTCATTGGACGCAGAGAAGGCATTCGACAGGGTTGAATGGTCATACCTGTTCTATACATTGGAAAGGTTTAGCGTTGGAAACGCATTTGCCAAATGGCACTCAACACTGTATAATGATCCCCAAGCAGTTGTGATCACCAATGGAATAGGTTTGGATAGCTTCAGTGTGGATAGGGGCTGCCGTCAGGGATGTCCTCTCTCACCATTGCTATTCACGCTAATAATTGAGCCACTAGCGGGAAGCGATATGGGCTTACTCTAATATAACGGCCCCAAGGGTTGGTGCAGGTAAACCTAAAATTACCCTATACACAGATTATGATCTCCTTTTTCTTAATAATCCTCTGATGTCCATGCCTCTCTTCATCCAAGTTATTAATACATTTAGTTCATTTTCAGGCTACAAAATTAAGTTTTCAAAATCGGAGGCCATGCCGATGGGTGGCCTCACTAATATGTCCCACTTATTGGACGGATCCCACTTCCCCTTTCGGTGGTCTCTGGGGGGTTTCTTACACTTAGGCATTTTTATCACCCCAGTGTTTGGCCAACTGTATAAAGCCAATTTGTACGTCTATTGGAAAGGGTAAGGCACGACCTTCAACGCTGGGGAGGCCTTCCAATTTCCGGGCTAGGTAGAATAGCCCTAATTAAAATGAATGTCTTGCTCCCTCTTATACCCTATGAGAATGCTTCCGGTGATGCTGCTGAGTATGGCACTGCGTAAACTGTATCATTGGCTGGGTTTTTTCATCTGGAATCCTAGACGGCCTCTCATTAAGTTAAGGAAGCTACAGCTTCCACAGGCAAGGGGAGAGGGCTGGATTTTCCAGACTTTATGAAGTCTCAGTTAAGTTCCTTGTTCAGCTACATAGCCAATTGGGTCTCGTCTGATCTGCAATCAATCTAGATGGACGTCGAGGCTTCTCAAGTACAGTGTCCTCTTATTAACCTCTTATTTTTAGATAAGATGTAAATCATCACGAACCACTGTAGAAACCCTACAGTACGAAACACAATTAAAGCTTGGAATATAATGTGGCAAAACGAGGGTAATTCACATAAAACATCCCCCTATACTCCTATAGTGGGGGCATGGGGTTTTCAACCGGAGCTTACAGATGCCATATTCAAATCCTGGAGATCCAGGGGTATCTCCTGTTTAGGGGATCTGTTTGAGGAGGGGTCCTGATGTCTTTTGAATAGCTGCATCAGAAATTTGGATGACATAATGGAGACCTGTTTCGATACTTCCAAATTCGAGACGTCATACAGAAGAAGGCTATGCTATTAGATAGTCTCTATAAATCAGATAGAGAACGTAGAGTGTTGTGGCCAATGGGTGTACCCTCGGTCAGCACTCTTTATCATTTATTACGTGATGAAATGTCGGAAGATATGGACCGTCTGCTTAGAACATGGGATCAGAATTTGGGGCTGGAAATTTCTACAGAACAGTGGAATGACATCTGGGAAAATGCCAAAAAAAATCTCCATTTGTAACAGAACCCAGGCCATTCAGGTAAAGATACTTCATAGGGCCCATATGGTACCAGAACGGTTGGCAAACTTTAGGGCAGGAGAATCTGCAATGTGTCCCAAATGTAAAACAGAGGTGGGCATTCTTACACACCACTTGTGGACATGCCATAAGATCCTCAAATACTGGACCAAAGTAGTAAACGCCCTGACAGACATCTTGGCAACGTAAATTACAGTAGATCCAGTATCTCTTCTTCTGGGCTTCTCGAGCTTACCTTCTGTGGATGTGCACGGGAGCAAATTATTTTCCATTTTCTCCTTCTGTGTAAGGAAAAATATCTTAGTAAACTGGGTGGCTGAGGGCCTTCCAGGACTTCCAAATTGGCATAGATTAATCATGGAATATATTCCCCTTGACTTCCTTACAAATATGGTGCAACAAAAAACTGAATTATTCTATAACATATAGCAGCCTTTTTTGAATTTCATAGATACAGTTATTTTGGCCATTCTATCAAGGACTTTCATCTAGTTGAGGTAACGGTTCTGGCTGGTCCGGGGCCCCTTGGGAGAGGAATCCCGCATGAATACGGGTTTTATTATGACTTGATGTTCACTCATTCCAAGCATGTACTTCACGACTTAATTACTATATTATCCTTTTTTTCTCTTGCATAATGTAATTTATTTGATCATACACTCTGGTTAGTTATGGGTTAGATTAGTAGTTAGTTGAGTTTTGTCTTTTTCTTTTTCTTTGTCAGGTTTTGGCTATTATTTAAGATTTAATTGTATATTAATGTTTGTACTTGTGTTTTTTTTATTGGTAAACTTGTAAAAACGTTAAATTTTCAATAAAAATATCTTTTTTAAAAAAAAGTGCATCTGGACAGATGCATGAGTAGGTGGAGAGCAGAGGGATATAGATTCAGGAATTGCGCGATAGGTTTAGACAGGGAATTTGGATCGGCTTAGGCTTGAAGGGCTAAAGGGCCTGTTCCTGGGTTGTAAATTTTCTTTGTTCTATGTTGAGGCTGGACAGGATGTTGGTGAATCTATTTTTTTTGGAGTACAGGGTACAGTTCTGGTCGCCCTGTCATAGGAGGAATACTATTAGAGATGGTTCGGTAATGATTTACTTGGACATTGCCAGGACTGGAGGGTTTGAGTTATAGGGAGTGGCTGGGACTTTATCACTGGAGTGGAGGAGGTTGAGGAATGACCTTATTGAGATTTGAAAAATCATGAGGGGTGAGGGTAAGGAGAATAGCGAGGAGCATGTGCGGTTATGTAGAGCCGGGGTGGGGAGGTGAAACAAAATTGTGGCTCTACCTTTTTTTCCTCCTATTGGCATTTGGCCAGTTGAATCTGTCAGTTACACCAGCATACCTACAAAGCCTACTGCACGTGCCCCTCGGTGTCAGCAAGCGCTACGCATGGTCGCCGGTGTCTGCAAAAAAAAAACTGCACATCCTTCTATGTCTGTAAAAATGGTGCATGAATTTCATTTGCCAGCCCAATGAGGAGCACTGGAACACCAGGAGGAGGAGCCTGGTCCTCCTACCATTCAGAACAGCCCTATTGTCTGAATCTGAGACGTCGATTTTCCTGCTCCTCGGATGCTGCCTAACCTGCTGTGCTTTTCTAATCTTGACCCATGAACCTCTGAAGCTGCTGCTGCTGCTGCTCTTTCTCTGAATGAAGACTGAGATTCATCCAAGACTGTAATTTCCTTCCTCTGTCCAACAGCATACTCTTCTCTCACTCCCTTTTCTATTTCTTTTATTTTCATGCTGGGATCCAATTGTTGACTTGCAGCAACTGAAAAAGGGAGTGAATCCAGAAAGAGGACAGACTCTGGAAAAGCTGGTCCCGGTCTGTGCCTCAAACATTTGGCAAATGCAGTACCACAGGGTGAAGTTATAGTCTTTACTGTGGGGAAATAAAAGCAGAAATGAGGTGTATTGTTTAAATGGTGGTATATTGGGAAGTGGAGAAAGTGAGGACTGCAAATGCTGGAGATCAGAGTTGCAATGTGTGGCACCAAAAAACTCAGCAGGTCAGGCAGCAGCCAAGCAGCAGGTTAGTTGACGTTTTGAGCACGAGCCCTTCATTAGGAATGATGTGTGGACGTACAAAGGGGCCTCAGCGTCCTCCGACGCCAGTCAGACAGGTGCAGCAAGCAATCAGCAAGGCAAGTGTTATATTAGCAAGAGGAATTGAATTTAGAAGTGGGGATGTCTCCCTGCAGTTAGGGGGTCATTGAATATATTCAAGGCTGAGTTCACATGATGTTTGAACAACAAAGAAGTGGATGGTTATTGGGGAAGGCAAGAAAATAGTTTTAAGTACAGAGCAGTAACAGTTGTACAACATAGAAACACACCCTTCAGTCCAACTAGTCCATGCTGACTGACTAAACTCATCCCACCTGCCTGTGTTTGGCCCATTTCCCTCTGAACCATTCTTATTTACGTACTTATCAAAATATATTTTAAACATTGTAACTGTATCTGCATCCACCACTTCCTCTAGACATTCATTCCACACACAAACCACTCTCTTTTTATTTTAAGAAAAAAAGTGCTCCTCATGTCTTTAGAATCGTTCTACTCTCACTTTAAAAGTTTGCGCCCTCATCTTGAAATGACACCTGCTGTTCACCTCACCTATATTCCTCATGATTTTTTAAACCTCTCGAAGGACACCTCTCAACCTCCAATGCTCCAGTGAAAAAAGTCCCAGCCTCTGCACCTAGATGTAGGGAGATCCATATCCATTTGTGATCTGTTCAATGCTGGTGCAGGCTTGAAAGACCAAATGGCCGACTCCTGCTCCCAATTCTCATGCTTTGTCCTGGACAGCAAGAGACCACAGAAATAAGAGCAGAAAGTGGGCTATTCAGCCCATCGGGTCTGCTCTTACCATTCAATCGTAGTTGATCAATTTCTGAGTACCATTCTGCTGCTTTCTCCCTGTCCCCCTCGATACTCAAGAACCTAGCTATCTCAGTCTAAATATCCTCAGTGACCTGGCCTCTGCAGTCTTCTGTGCCAATGAATTCCATAGATTCGCCACTCTGACTGAAGAAGTTTCTCCTTATCTCCATTCTAAAAAGTCTTCCCTTTACTCTAAAGCTGTGCCCTCGGGTCTTAGTTTCTCCTACTAATGGAAACATCTACCCAACATCTACCCAACATCCACTCTGTCCAGGCTGTTCAGTCTTCTGTATGTTTCAGTTAGATCTCCCCTGAGTATGGCCCTGTTAATCAGCATGAATCAGACCCTTCAGGATGAGGTACAGCAGGGATTAGGTTCAGCAAATTGAAAATGGAGGGAGAGTGTGTGGGATGGAGATCTTCAGCCTCAAAGGCATAAGAGAGGAAAGAAAGTTCACTATAACTTAGAATTGATTGGATGTGCTGATGGGCCGAGGAGGGGCAGAGAGAGTTAAACTTGGAGAAATGTGATGTGTTGCATTTTGGTCAAGCAATGCAGGCAGGACTTACACAGGGGAGGTGTTGCAGAAGAAAGAGAGCTTGGAGTGCAGGTTCATAGTTCCTTGTAAGTGGAGTTGCAGGCAGACAGGATAGTGAAGATAATGTTTGGTATGCTTTTCTCTATTGGTCAGAGCATTGAGTGAAGGAGTTGGGAGGTCATATTGTGGCTGCGCAGGACATTGGTTAGGCCACTTTTGGAATATTGTGTGTAATTCTGGTCTCCATCCTATGGAAGGATGTTGTGAAACTTGAAAGTTTTTGGAAAAGGTTTATAAGGCTGGTGTCAGAGTTGGAGGGTTTGAGCGAGAGGGAGAGGCTGAATAGGTTGGGGCTGTTTTCCCTGTAGTGTCAGAGGCTGAGGGGTGACATTATAGAAGTTTATAAGGGGCATGAATAGGTTGAATAGCCAAGGTCTTTTCCTCCGGGTAGGGGAGTCCAAAACTAGAAGGCAGAGGTTTGAGCTGAGAGGGCAAAGATTTAAAAGGGACCTGAGGGGCCACTTTTTCTCTCAGGGTTTTGCATGTATGGAATGAGCTGACAGGAAGTGGTGGAGGCTGGTACAATTACAACATTTAAGAGGCATCTGGATGGGTCCATGAATAGGAAGGGTTTTGAGGAATATGGGCCACATGCTGGCAAATGGAATAGATTGATTTTGGATATATGGTTGGCATCGACGAGGTGGATGGAAGGATCTGTTTGTGTGGTGTATGACTCTTACTGTATTCGGTGAATGCAGAAGTGTGGTTGTGAAGACTGGACTTTCAGAGCAGCTTTCAAAGATGTTTTGTCCTTACTGGGACCGGAAGAAGTTACAATGAAATCTTTTGTTTGTGAGACAGCAAGCAACTAAGTGAGTACATCTGGGATTTTGGGGGAAAGTGGGAATTCGTTGCACTTCAAGGATGAAGCCCTACCTTATCCAGTCATTTCTGCTGGTGGCTGAGACTAGGCCTTGAGCTTTGGGGGAGTAGGTTTAGGACAGAGATGAGGAGGAGGAAGTGAGGGCTGCTGCTTTTCCCAGAGAGTAGTTTATCTGCGGAATTCTCTGCCCAAGGAAGCAGGCTCCAAAATGCCCTGGTCCTAAGTCTTTGACTTGATATACCAGTGACTGTAAACTTTGAAGTGCTTTGGTTAACTGATGCAAATATTTCCCACTTGTCCAACATACAGTGTCAGCTGTTTCATCATTGGGATGGTTTTGATTCATCTACTCTTATTCGACAATATTCATGACAATGTATACGAGGTGATTCTATATAAGCAAGTTGTAGACAATTTAAAAAGGCCGACCAGGCAAGGAGGTGGCTAACAAACCCAGGGCATCTCTCTTAGAGTATGCATCTTGTTTGTTTACAAATTAAACACGCTTCAGATCTTTTCCTAGCTGCTTTCCAAAAATCTGGGTGCCACCAGGTTTGTGAGTGTTAACAATAATGTACATAATCAACTGAAATAGGCAGCAGCAAAGAATGAACACAAACCAGTCCAGCGGGGAATCACCCACATTTTGGTTTGAGTATTGAGGGATTACCCTTTTTGAGGCCCCTGTGATATCAGTCCCATACCCAGGCTAATGTGCATGTGAAGTGATGTTGCAGCTGTACAGGACTTTGGTTAGGCCACAGTTGGAGTACTGTGTGCAGTTCTGGTCGCCTCACTTTAGGAAAGATGTGGAAGCTTTGGAGAGGGTGCAGAGAAGATTTACCAGGATGTTGCCTGGAATGGAGAATAGGTCATATGAGGATAGGTTGAGAGTTCTCGGCCTTTTCTCGTTGGAACGGCAAAGGATGAGGGGTGACTTGATAAAGGTTTATAAGATGATCAGAGGAATAGATAGAGTAGACAGTCAGAAACTTTTTCCCCAGGTACAACAGAGTGTTACAAGGGGACATAAATTTAAGGTGAAGGGTGGAAGGTATAGGGGAGATGTCAGGCGTGGGTTCTTTACCCAGAGAGTGGTGGGGGCATGGAATGCGCTGCCCGTGGGAGTGGTAGAGTCAGATTCATTGGCGGCATTTGGATAGGTACATGGATGGGTGCTTAATCTAGGTTAGAAGTTCGGCACAACATCGTGGGCCGAAGGGCCTGTTCTGTGCTGTATTGTTCTATGTTCTATGAAACCAGATTATGAAGTGTTAACTTTTCTGCAAACTTCTACCTGTGTGTGTGTGTCTCTGTAACATTTTCCAACTTGCTTCATATCTCAGTTTGTCAGCTTTTGTTAATTCCTTCCTTCCTTCCAAGGCTAGCGAAGCACACACTTTCCAGAACAGTCCAAATTAGGGAGTTGAGCCTCACAAATCCTGGCTATGACACATAGCTGCTTAACCAACTGTGCAAACTCTCAATATCTGTCAGCTGTTCCATTTGCAAATCGAACACTGTTTACAAAGCAAGTTGTTTATGTCTCTGCATGAGTCCACAACCCAGGGGAAATCCAACAGTCTTTAATAGTTGCCCAATGTGACTTGTTTGCTAAATTAATTCAAGTCTGGATGTCCTGAAGCGAGCAATTATACTTATTGCAGATTTCTACTACCCAATTAAAACTAATGTCGGGAACTCGAATGGATTGGGGGCATTTTATATAATTATTCCAGACAGTGTGGAAACGGGCCCTTCAGCCCAAAAAGTCCACACCAACGCTCCGAAGAGCAACCCACCCAGACTCATTCCCCTACATTCACCCCTGACGAATGCACCTACTACGGGGCAATTTAGCATGGCCAATTCACCTAACCTGCACATCTTTGGACTGTGGGAGGAAACCGGAACACCCGGTGGAAACCCGTTCAGACACCGGGAGAATGTGCAAACACCACACAGACAATTGCTCGAAGCGGGAATTGAACGCAAATCACTCAAACTTACATTTTCCAAAGAAGCCTGTTGTTCTACAACCTGGAGTTGTGTGATTTTAAACTTTGTCCAGGTTAAAGTGGATTGGCTATGCTAAATTACCCATAGTGCCCAGGGATGTGCAGGTTAGGGTGGATTACTCAGGGTTAAATGTATAGCAATGGGTGTGGGTGGGTGACCGTGAGAGGGTCGGTGAGTACGAGTGGCCTGCTTCCACACTGGAGATTCTCTGAAGGGAGGGGGCTTTGGAAAGTGTGTTCTCCGCCACTCCAGCCGCAGCGCGGGGGCCCGCTGTCGGTCTTGCCCTGCCCCCTTTGCCGTCACTTTTCCTCGCCCCGCCCCTGGTTCCTTTATTGACGTCACAACGCGGAAATTGACCTGTCAAAGTGAATCTCCCTCCCTCTGGACAACTCTTCATCCTGGGAGGGAGACAGAGATGGAAGGAGGGGAAATTGTTCACTTGTAGCAACCGGAGTGAATCCAGGGAGGGAGTAGACTCCGCAAACTCCGGTATGTGTCTTAATTATCCGGGTGAGGAGGAACTGAAGAATCGATGTTGGGAAGACGGAGGGGTAGATAGTTTTCTGTTTTGATCTTTAAAATGAACCCGATTCCCACCACTAACTGCAACAGGTGTAAGTACAGCACATGCAATTTTCCTCATTGCAGCTTCAAGCCGGTTTTGCATGCTCTGTTCTTCCTACGCCTTGGCTCCAGCACAGTCAGCTTCCTTCCCTCATTCCCATCCCCCCGCCCTGATGTTCCAAGCTGACCCTCAAAAGATGTATTTGTCTCTCCATTCTTTTTTGTGGGTTTTGAAAACTTTCCCAATCCTCTAATTATAAGACTTGGGAAGTTATGTTGTAGCTGCACCAGACATTGGTTAGGCCACTTTTGGAATGTTGTGTGCAGTTCTGGTCTCTCTGCTAGAGGAAGGATGTTGTGAAACTTGAAAGGGTTCGGAAAAGATTGACAAGGATGTTGTCAGGGTTTGAGCTGAATAGGCTGGGGCTGTTTTCTCTCGAGCGCCAGAGGCTGAGGGGTGACCCTACCAACTTTTATAAAATCAGGAGGGGCATGATAGGGTAAATAGACCAGGTCTTTTCCCTGGATGGGTCATAGTTTTAGGGTGAGGGTGCGTGCAAAGAATGAGCTGCCAGAGGAAGTGGTGATGGCTGGTACAATTACAACATTTAAAAGGCATCAGGATTACATTGACTGCATTGGCGCCACCTCGTGCTCCCGCGAGGAAGTTGAGCAATTCATCAACTTCACGAACATTCCACCCTGACCTTAAATTTACCTGGATGATCTCTGACACCTTCCTCCCCTTCCTGGACCTCTCCATCTCCATTAATGACGACTGACTTGACACCGACATTTTTTACAAACCCACCGACTCCCACAGCTACCTGGATTACACCTCTTCCCACTCTACCTCCTGCAAAAATGCCATCCTGTATTCCCAATTCCTCTGCCGTATCTGCTCCCAGAAGGACTATTTCCACCACAGAACACACCAGATGGCCTCGTTCTTAGAAACCACAATTTCCCTTCCCACATGGTTAAAGATGCCCTCCAATGCATCTCGTCCACATCCTGCATCTCTGCCCTCAGACCCCACACCTCTAACCGTAACAAGGACAAAGACCGTTCTCTCTGTGACTACCTGGTCAGGTCCACGCCCCCCTACAACCCACCCTCCCATCCTGGCACCTTCCCCTGTCACTGCAGGAATTGAAAAACCTGCACCCTCACCTTCATCCAAGGCCCTAAAGGAGCCTTCCACATCCATCAAAGTTTTACCTGCATATCCACCAATATCATTTATTGTATCCGTTGCTCCCGATGCAGTCTTCTCTACATTGGGGAGACTGGATGCCTCCTAGCAGAGTGCTTTTGGGGACATCTCTGGGACACCTGCACCCATCAACTACACCGCCCTGTGGCCCAACGTTTCAACTCCCCCCTCCCACCCCCGGACGCTTGGAGGAAAAATGGCTCATCTTCCGCCTCAGAACACTTCAACCCCAGGGCATCAATGTGGACTTCAACAGTCTCCTCATTTCCCTTTCCTCCACCTCACCCCAGTTCCAAACACTCTGCCGCCATTTTCACTATTTTCACTTTGCTGTACCTCATCCTGAATGGTCTGGTCTGGTTCATGCTGATTAACAGGCTCACACTCAAGTGACATCCAATTGGACACAGTGGATATTGGAAAGCTGTTTCCATTGATAGGAGGGAATAGGACCTGAGGACACAGCCTAAGGGTAAAGGGAAAGCCTTTTAGAACAGAGATAAGGAGAAAGTACTTCAGCCAGAGAGCGGTGAATCTATGGAATTTAATGCCGCAGAAGGCTGCAGAGGCCAGGTCACTGAGGATATTTAAGACTGAGACAGATAGGTCCTTGAGTATCAAGGGGATCGAGGGCTACGGGAAGAAAGTGGGAGAATGGGGTTGAGAAACTTATTAAACACGATTGAATGGTATGAACAGACCTGATGGGCTGAATGGCATAATTACTGCTCCTCTGTCTTCAGTCGCTTGCTGTCCTGGACACAGAGAAAAATGGGAGCAGGGGTAGGCTATTTGGTCTTTTGAGCCTGCACCAGTATTGAACACATCATAACAGGATATGAATCTGCCTACATCTAGGTGGAGAGACTGGGACTTTTTCACTTGACCATGGGAGGTTGAGAGGGGACCTTATTGAGGTTGATAAAATCATGAAGGATATGGATGACGTTAATGGTGGGTGTCATTTCCCTCGGTGGCGGTTTCAAGATTAGGGTGCGACCTTTGAAGGTGAGAGGAGAAAGATTCAAAAGAGACATGAGGGACTCTATTTTTCTTTTTACACAGAGTGGTTTGTGTGTGGAATGAATGTCTAGAGGAAGTGGTGGATGCAGGTACAGTTACACTGTTTAAAAGACATTTGGATAAGTACGTGACTAGGAAAGGTTTGGAGGGATATGGGCCAAACACTGGCAGGTGGGGCTAGTTTAGTTTGAGAACATAGTCAGCATGGGCTAGTTGGACTGAAGGGTCTGTTCCTGTGCTGAATAACTCTCCCCCCAACCCTCTGCTCCCTCCCCCATTCTCTGTATTCTCCCCTGTATTCCCTGCCCTCACCCTCTGCCACCCTGTCCATTCTCTCTCTCACTTCTCACTGCCAAAGCCTCCATCCTTTCTTGTGCCTCAAGCCCTCTTTGCTCACTGTTTCAAGCCCTTTTGAAGATGAGGGAGATGGATGGTGCTAACTCTACGTGGGAGACTGGTGGGGGGATGGAGGAGGTTGCAGTGTGGGGGGAAGGGGAGAGAAATAGCTGATCTTTTAAGAATAGCAAAAATGATATATTCACAAACATTGTTAAAGTCTGAAAGCATGTTCAAGTTTTTAAAAGAGCTGATGGAATCTTTCTGAAACTTGCACTGAAATATGTGTAGTTAGGCCACAGCTCAGGACAGGCTATAAGGGGTGAATAGATTATTTCGGGTGTTGTGAAATTGGTTCCGACTACGTAGTAATAGAGTCACGGAGTTGCAGAGCACGGAACCAAACCCTTCAGTCCAGGCTGTTCAGATATCCGGACTTAATCTAATGACCCATTCGCCAGTATTTGATCCACATCCTTCAAAATCCTCCTTAATCATGTCCCCATCCAGATGCCTTTTAAATGTTGTAATTGTACCAGCCTCCACCACTTCCTCCAGCAGCCCATTCCATATACACACCACCCTCCGTGTGAATGGGTTGTCTCTTCAGTCTGAAATATATCTTTTCCGTATCACCCAAAACCGATGCCCTCTAGGTTGGACCGAGATGTCGGTAGATTCATATCCAGTTATGATTCGTTGAATGCTGGTGCAGGCTTGAACAAACAGATGGCCTACTCCTGCTTCCAATTCTCGCCCACTCTGTCCAGGACGGCAGGAGAACATAATTCATCGGAGCAGAAATTGGCCATTCAAGGTCAGCTCTGCCATTCGATCATGGCTGATAGGTTTCTCAACCACATTCTCCCATTTTGTCTCCATAACCCTCCATCAGCTTGATGCTCAAGAACGTCTTCATGTCAGTCTTAAATATCCTCAGTGACCTGGCCTCCACCACAGCCTTCTGTGGCAGTGAATCCCATAGATTCACCGCTTTCTAGCTGAAGAAGTTTCTCCTTACCTCAATTCTAAAAGGTCTTCCCTTTACACTGAGGCTGTGCCCACTAGTCCTACTCTCTCCAGTCAATGGAGACATCTTCCCAACTTCCACTCTTTCCAGGCCATTCGGTATTCATTACGTTTCAGTTCGGACACCCCTGCTTGTCGGCCTATTAACCAGCGTCAACTGCATCCTTCAGGATGAGTTACAGCAGGGATTAGGTTCAGCAAACTGAGAATGGAGGGAGAGTGTGTGGGATAGAGATTTTCAACTTCTAAGGAATAAGCAAGGAAAGAGAGTTCACTATAAATTAGAACTGATCAGGTGGGCTGATTGGCCAAAGTGTGGTAGATGGAGTTTAAATCCGAGAAGTGTGTGGTTTGCATTTTGGTTAAGCAATCCAGGCAGGATTGACATGGTAAAGGGGGATATTGCAGAACAAAGAGACCTTCGAGTGCAGGTTCATAGTTCCTTGAAAGCAGAGTCACCGGTAGAAAGGATAGTGAAGAAGGCATTTGGTATGCTTTCCTTTATTGGTCAGTGCATTGAATATAGGAGTTGGGAGGTCGTGTTGTGGCTGTGTAGGACATTGGTTAGTCCACGTTTGGAAGACTGTATTCATTTCTGGTCTCCCTTTTTATAGGAAAGACATTGTGAAACTTTGAAAGGGGTCGGAAAAGATTTACAAGTCTGCTGTTTGAGTGACAGGTAGAGACTCAAATGGCTGGGGATATTTTCCCGAGAGCATTGGAGGCTGAGGGGTGACCTTATAGACGTTCATAAGGGGCATGGATAGGGTGAATATCCAAGGTCTTTTCCCCAAGGTAGGAGAGTCCAAAACTAGAAGGCATACGTTTGAGATGAGTCGGAATTTTTAAAGGCATCTGAATGGGTACATGAATAGGAAGGGTTTAGAGAGATGTGGGCCACATGCAGGCAAATTGGACTAGATTAATTTAGGATATCTGTTTGGCCAGACGAGTTGGACCAAGGGGTCTGTTTCCGTGCTGTATGACTCTAATCTCCTTCGGTGAAAGCAGAAGTGTGATTATGAAGGCTGGAGTTTCAGAGCAGCTTTCAAAGATGTTTTGCCCTTAATGGGAGCAGAAGAAGTAACAATGAAATCCTGCATTTGTGAGACAGCAACTGAGTGAGTGAGTACATCCGGGATTTTGGTGGAAAGTGGGAATTCATTGCACTGTGGGGATGAAGCTCTACCTATTGAGTCATTTCTGCTGGTGAATGAAACCAGGCCTCAAGATTAGGAGGAGTAGATTCAGGACAGAGATGAAGAAGAACTGTTTTTCCTGGAGAATAGTGAATCTGTGGAGTTCTCTGCCCAAGGAATCAGTAGGGGCAGCTTCATTAAGTATATTCAAGACACAGTTGGAGGTGGTTTTTTCATGGTAGGGGAATTAAGGGTAGTTGGGACAATGCAGGGAGGAGGAGCTGAGACAATGGATAGATCAGCCATGATCTTAATGAGTGGTGCAGCAGGCTAGATGGGCCAAATGGCCTACTCCTGCTTCTATTACTATGAAACTACAAACCTGCATCTCCCATGGCTAACCCACCTAACTTCGACTTTCTGGGCAATTTAGCATGAACAATCCAAACCAAGGCCAATGAGCAACGTCGTGAAGTGGGAAATGAACTTCAGAGAATGATAGAAAGGGACAAGGAGAGTAAATATACCAGCAATCAAAACTGGATTCTAAAGATCACAAAAACTGAAACCAGAAATGGTATCTGAATGTGTGCTGCATTGTAACAGAAGTGAATGAGTTGACTGCACACATTGAAGAGAATAATTATGATCTGAGACTCCTTACAGAGACATGGCTTCAGGATGACAAGGATTGGATCCTAAATATCGAGGGTTTGGTCATATGGGAAGCGAGGTAAAGGTATAAGGTTGGTGCTGCTAATCAAAGCACTGATCACAGGGTAGTCTGGTGTCAGCTCGGATTTCAGGTCCTGATTTCTCTGTCCTCTGTTGATCTCCCTGTTCCTACAGAGTAAGATGTCAGTCTGTTGTCAGCTCTGCTGGATTTCTGCTGAAGCTTTGCACCCCCCCCCCCCCCAATTTTTTTTGTCACCTTCCGGAACAATAAAGCATTCAGCCAATCAAGCCCCAACCCACAATCTCCCAGCCTGTCAACCGTCCAGACACACAGTGTAATCATAGCAGGGAATCACACAAGAAAAATGAAACCAAATTTGAAACAAATAGTTGCTCGTGTTTAATGTTTGTTCATTCGGAAGTAAACCAGAAATGGGGGTCTCCCAGGATTCTGAGACTGTCATTTTTGAGGAATTCTCTCTCTCTTACATCTATCTATGAGAACCCAGCTATGATTTACAACAATATTTACACCAACAGAAATAGACAGAGATATACAGGATGGAAATAGACATTTTCTCTCTCTTATGTGCGTGCACACACACACATTCACTCCCGTGGACTTGTTTGTGTATGTTTGCAGAATTATATTTGCAGAGCTGGGCTAAAATGTCACTTTTTGTTATAAAACTTTAAGTTCTCTTGAGAAGGTGCCTTACATGGAGAGGGGCCAAGTGGTGGCAAATCATAGAGATGTACAGCACGGAAACAGACCCTTCGATCTAACTCGTCCTTGCCGACCAGATAGCCAACCCAATTTAGTCCCAGCACCCAGCCGGTATAGGGGCCACGTGATAACAAATGTGACTAGATTAATTTAAGAAATCTGGTCAGCTCGGACAGGTTGGACCCAAGGGTCTGTTTCTGTGCTGTGACTCTAATCGTCTTCAGTGAAAGCAGAAGTGTGGCTGTGATGACTGGACTTTCAGAGGATGTTTTGCCCTGACTGGAAGCAGAAGAGTTTGACTGAAGTGTATCGGTATTAATGCCTTGACGTCTCATTTTGCTTCCACCTTCCTGGGGTCGTTAACCATTTTGTGTCTGGTTCTTCCTCAAAAAGCTGCATTGCAGGTTCACCCTGAATTGACACTTTTTTTTGCTTCCCAAAAGCAGACCTGCTCACTCTTAGCAATATCCCAGTGTTGTGAAAGATATTAACTTTCAGGTGGAATTATCCAAAATTCAGAGAGATGTCAGTCTTGATGTTTTTTGCTCATCTGCCCCTGTAAGATCCTGAATCAGCACCTTCAGGAGAATTAGTTAGATTGGAGTGAGAACAGAGGGGGAGAGAGAGTGGGATGGTGCTTTCAATTTTGTGGAGAAACAAGAATATTCCACAGAAGGTAGAATTGCTTGTTCTGAATTCTACCCTGCACTGACAGTGATGACTTTTGCAATCTCTTTTTAAACAGTGTATTTGAAGATAGAAGTTTCAAAATCAACGCATGAAGTTCTTATGTCCGAAACGTTGACTCTCCTGCTATTCGGATGCTGCCTGACCTGTTGGCCATTTCCAGTACCACACATTTCAACACTGATTCTCCAGCGTCTGCAGTCCTCACATTGACGTCAATGACTCAATCCATCGGGACCGGAAAGAATTTTCAACTATGAGTCTGTGAGAAGGAGCAAAGCGTTTTGGTTCCTGTTTGAGTACGTTTTCAGCATCAGTGGGACTGGATGAGAGACCCTATTGTTGCAGCGCATTGAGTGTGGGGCATGTAGCAGCAGGAATTGACAGCAGGGAGGGGCTGGAAACATATTTGTGTGCAGCTGAAGCTTCGGCCATGGAGAAACCCGAGGAATCCCGCCCCGTGGAGAAACGGTGGAAGTGCAGTGATGGCGGGAATAGCTTCCATTTCCCGTCTGCCCTGCAGATTCATCAGCACATCCACACAGGGGACAGGCCATTCTCCTGCCCTGAATGTGGGATGGGCTTTGCCCAGACCTCCGCCCTGCTGAGGCACCAGCGGACCCACACCGGGGAGAGGCCATTCCCCTGCCCAGAGTGCGGGAAGGCCTTCAGTAATTGTTCCGACCTGCTGAGGCACCAGCGGTCCCACTCGGGGGAAAGGCCCTTCAGCTGCCCCAACTGCGGAAGGAGATTTACCCAGGCCTCCCACCTGCTGAGGCACCTCCGGGTCCACGCAGGGGAGAGGCCGTTCTCCTGCCCTGAGTGTGGGAAGAGATTTACCCAGGCCTCCAACCTGCTGACCCACCGGCGGTCCCACACAGGGGAGAGGCCCTTCAGCTGCCCCGAGTGTGGGAAGGCCTTCAGCAATTCCCCCAACCTGCTGAGGCACCAGCAGGTCCACACTGGGGAGAGGCCCTTCAGCTGCCCAGATTGTGGGAAGGCTTTCAGCGATTCCTCTTCCCTATTGACCCACCAGCGGATCCACAGTGGGGAGAGGCCCTTCAGCTGCCCCGAATGTGGGAAGGCCTTCAGCAATTCCCCCAACCTGCTGAGGCACCGGCGGGTCCACACTGGGGAGAGGCCTTTCAGCTGTCCCGAGTGCAGGAAGACCTTCAGCAATTCCTCAAACCTACTGAAGCACCAGCGGATTCACACGGGGGAGAGGCCCTTCAGCTGCCCTGAGTGCAGGAAGGCTTTCAGCAATTCCTCCGCCCTGCTGACCCACTGGAGGGTCCACACGGGGGAGAGGCCGTTCAGCTGCCCCGAGTGCAGGAAGGACTTCACCCGCTCCTCCCACCTCCAGAGGCACCAGCGCATTCACAAACCATCGCAGGGTGTTTGAAGGAGCAACGGCTGAGTGTCATTATCGACTGGACTATCGACCCTGTTCTTGGTGTTCCCGGGTTTGAATTCCGCTGCAGCAGATGGCGCTATACAGGGTACAGGTTGAAATTGCCGAGTGAGGCAACACTTCCTCCGGGTTAAGGCTGTACCAAGGACCCAATTAGAAAGGGACATCTCAGTGCTGATCAATAGTAAAGAAAGTGGTGGGGCGAAATGTGTGCGCTTTGATTTTGAGCTGTTCAAAAAGCAACTTTATCTCTGCCTTTTTGCTGAGGAGATCTGAAGTTGTAACAAAGTTGGGTGCAATAAAGGTTACCTGAACTTACTGCCGGGCTCAGACTCTCATTGAAAGCTTTGAGCGCCAAGGGGTTTTTGTTTTAAAGCTGCTCATTGAAACCATTAGAATTCTGAAAGGGGCTTGACAGGATAGATGCAGTTAAAATGCTCCTTTGTCGGGGGAAGTCATAGAATCCCAACAATGTGGAAGCAGGCCATTCAGCCCATCTATTTTACTCTGGCCCTCTGAAGAGTATCTCATCCATATCCATCCCCTTTCTCCGTATTTCCCATGGACAATCTATCCTAAATTGCACATCCCTGGTCGCTATGGGTAATTCAGCACAGCCAATCCACCCTAACCTCTACACCCTAATCTGTAAATTACTTCCTCAAAAATGAAGTCTAAATGCAAAATTTTTCTCTAAGAAAAATCTCAGTCTGACTCAACATTCGGACGCAGACAGGATTCACACCTATTGTTAGAAAAGCTCTGCATTTGAATGATATTCGTGAGAAGGTAATTAAAATCAAATTCTGGGATTAACATACCTTTCGAAACCCATTCAAAAGGTGAAAGATTTAATCTAAAATTGTTTGGATGTATCACATCTCCATGCCACTGGACTCCATTGGCTATAAACTCCGTGATCGTGATCTCATTCTCCACAACCACCAGATGAAGGAGCGGCGCTTCGAAAGCTAGTGCTTCCAAATAAACCTGTTGGATTATAACCTGGTGTTGTGTGAATTTTAACTTTCTCCATGGTTACTGGTTCCATCACCCATTCAAGACCATTCCAAATCGTAATAACTTGCTTATTTTCTTAAAAATTAAACCATCTCACGGCCACTACAGCCCCCTTTTTAAAAATGGCTGCACTATTTCCAATACGGTCATGCTTCCTTAATGTTACCATGTACTTCTACTTATGAACAAATCTCTTCAGATTTCAATGTATCTTTTTAAATATAAAAATGCCCCTTTACATGTAGCTCACCCTTTAAATGTGTTATGTTCCTCTCAGCGCAATCGTGCTCCTCGATAATGTATATTTACCCCTTTAGATATCAGTATGTCTCTTAAAGGGGTACTTCTGCTTAAAAGTAGGGCAACGTTTCTTCGAAATGTAGATTCACTTAGATATAACTGCGTCACTTTACATATTAAGATATCCCTTTGAATGTGCCCACATCCCTTTTGAAATATAATCTTGTCTATTTAAATCTGTTTATTTGCAAAAATAGGCCGTTAAAATGTCCACGTCACTTTAAAATACAGGTTGCCCCCTTTAGCTATGACGCCGTTCCGTTATATGTCGGAATATCTGTTTAAATTGAGCCGTGAGCTTTCCCAATGTAGACAGGGCTCCTCGGAACGTGGCAGTGTCCCCCCTGCAGCTGCAGAGCGAGACAGGAGAGTTTGTTTTTGTGAATGAGCAGTTGTAGCGCGAGGTGGCTGTTACTTGGTGACGGTGAGGCTCCCCCGGCCCCGCCCATCCCCCTGAGCTGACGTCACGCGGGGGTGAAGGCGGTTGGGAGGAGAAGTCGCTCGAGCGGGGAAGGGGCGGCCGTTAGGAAAATGGCGCCGTGCGGCCCCGGGGCAGACACCCGTCACTGGGCACCGCCGCCTTCCTGGTGCAGCTGCTGTGTCACGGCCACACCGCCCGGCTGTACAGCAGGCAGGAGCCGGTGACCATTCTGGAGGCGGATGGGGTTAAGGGCCTGTTTGGGAACCCGTCGGCCGCCTGGGTGGTGGAGTTCTACTGGTCGTGGGGCGGCCCCTGTGTCAACTCTGGGGCCACCTGGAAGGTACTGGGCCCGGGAGGTGAAAGGTGAGGCAGGTTGGGGGGGACGGAGGGGAAGGAATGTGGGGCCTGTCCTGTCATAGTGACATTTTACACTCACTTTACATCTGCTTTTATTGGGGCTTGTGCTGTTTACCCCCTCACTGTTTGTTTAATCCTTGTGCTGTTTACTCTTTGCTGTTACTTGTGCAATTGCTGAGGGTAGTGTGGAGATACTAGTGAAGGAGATTATGCCCCAGCATGTATATGTTCCTCAGTCATTGAAGGGGCAGGACCTGTTGAGAATGGTTAATAAAGTATGTGGTGCACTAAGCCTTGTTAACATGGATATAGTTTGTTATTTGGAAAAGTAGACTTTTTATTATTTAGAGTCATAAAGATGAACAGCACGGAAACAGACCCATTCGGTCCAACCTGTCCAGGTCTACCATATATCCTAAATTAATCTAGTGCCCTTTGCCAGCACTTGGCTCATATCCCTTTAAACCCTTCCTATTCATATACCCAGCCAGATACCTTTTAAATACCAGCTTCCAATACTTCCTCTGGCAGCTCATTCCATACACGCACCACCCTCCTTATGGAAACATTGCCCCTCAGATATCTTTGTGGTCTCACCCTAAACCTATGCCTTCTAGTTGTGAATCTCACCCCAACACTGAGGAAAAGACTTAAACATTGAGCAGCCACACAAATGCAAAAGCAATCAAATATCGAGCCACATGGAGGAGAAAAAAATTATGTTTGTACCCTTTTTGTTAGCCGATAGGCATTTGGAAACTTAAAATCTGTCAATAACACCAGCATTGCTACAGAGCAGATTGAGGAAAAGACATAAAAACATTGAGCAGCCAGACAAATGTAAAAGCAATCAAATATTGAGCCACATGGAAAAATAATATGGCTCTACCCTTTTTGTTCTCCCATAGGAATTTGGACACTTAAAATCTGTCAATAACACCAGCATTGCTACAGTGCATATTGTGTACACTCCTCAGTGTCAACAAGCAGCACATGTTTGCCGGTGTCACCAAAACATTGGGCGTGTTCCTCACTGTCGACATAAAAGGGGCGAGACCTACGTTTGCTGGACAAATAAGGAGCACTGGAGGACCGGAGGGAGAATTGTCCTCCTGCCATTCGGACCTCCCCTATTGGTGAATGTGGAAGATGGACCATGAGGTTCTGAAGCTCCTGCTCTTCCTCTCTCTGAATGAAGATTGAGCTTCACCTCAGACTGCAACTTCTTTCCTCTGTCCAACATCTGAGAGTACAGCACTCTCTTTTCTCACCCCCATTTCCATTTACACTTCATTCTGAGGTTCAGTTGTTGACTTGGAGCAATTGAAAGGAATGGGAGTGAATCCAGCGAGGGGACAGACTCTGGAAAAGTTAGTCCAGGCCTTTGTTTTCAATTGGCAAAATAGACAGGCAGGAGACTGAAAGAATGCAGCAAGCCAGGCAGTATTAGGAGGTGGAGAAGTCGATGTATCTGGTGTAACTCTTGTTCAGGACTGTGGGTGGGTATAGGGAGAGCTGTGGAACAAGGGTGTGCTGGGGGCATGGTATTGAAGTGGGGATAGGTGGAGACAGGTAGAGGGTACAATAGACAATAGGTGCAGGAGTAGGCTATTCTGCCCTTCGAGCCAGCACCACCATTCATTGTGATAATGGCTGATCATCCTCAATCAGTATCGTGTTCCTGCCTTATCCCCATAACCTGGTACGACCTGGTTGGTGAATGGGAGGAAGGAATCTAGTTGGCAGGGAAGAGTGAAGGGGCTGGGAAGTGAGTTGGGAGATTATTTGAAATTGGAGAACTCAGTGTTGAGTCCTCCGGGCTGTTGACTGCTCAGACAGAAGATGAGGTTTTGTTCCTCCAATTTGTGGTTTGGTTTGTTGTGGTAATGGAGGAAGCCAAAGATAGTCATGTCAGAAGGGGAGTGGGAAGGGGCATTAAAATGGGTGGAGACTGGGATGTCCGCTCAGCCTCTGTGGATCCGGCTGTGATGCTCAGCAAACCGTTCCCCGAGTTTACACTCGGTTTCCCCGATGTAGAGAAGACCACAATTGGCAAAGCACAGCAGGTCAAGTAGTATCCGAGCAGTTGGACAGTCGAAGTTTTGGGCATGAGCCCTTCATCAGGAATGATGCGTGGATGTTCAGAGGGGCATCAGTGTCCTTCTGTGCCAGTTGTCAGACAGGTGCAGCAGGCAATGAGCAAGGCAAGTGGTGTATTAGCAAGAGGAATTAAGTTCAGAAGTGGGGATGTCTTCCTGCAGTTAGGGGGTCATTGAATATATTCAAGGCTGAGTTCATCTGATTTTTATGTGAATGTTTATGGGGAAGGCAAGAAAATGGTTTTAAGACTACTATAGAACCGAGTTACAGAGCCATACAGCACAGAAACAGACCCTTAAGTCCAACTAGTCCATGCTGACTATGTTCTCAAACTAAACCAGTCCCACCTGCCAGTATTTTGGCCCATATCCCTCCAAACCTTTCCTATTCATGAACTTATCCAAATATCTTTTAAATGTTGTTACTGTACCTGCATCCACCATTTCCTCTAGACATTTAGTCTGCATGTGAACCACTCTGTATAAAAATAATTTGTGGCCTTCAAGTCTTTTTAAAATCTCTTTCTCCTGTCACCATCAAAATTTACTCCCTAATCTTGAAACCCCAACCCAAGGGGAAGGACACCCGTCATTCACCTCATCTCTCCCCTCATGATTTTGTAAACCTTGATAACGTCACCTCTCCACCTCCTATGCGCCAGTGAAAAAGTCTCAGCCCATCCACCTAGATGCAGGTAGATCCATATCCAGTCATGATCGGTTCAATGCTGGTCCCAATTCTCTCTCTCGGTCTCCATGACAGCAAGAGACCACAAGACATAGGAGCAGAAATTAGGCCACCAGGTCTGCTCATTCCATTCAATCATGGCTGATAAGTTTCTCAGTTACATTCTTCCGCTATAAGCAAAGTGAAAATGGAGGGAGTGAGTGTGGGATGGAGATTTTCAGCTTCCAGGGAATAAGAGAGGAAAGAGTTCACTATAAATTAGAATTTATGGGATCGGCTGAAGAGCCGAGGAGTGTCAGTTGGAGTTTAATTTAGAGAAATCAGAGGTTTGCATTTTGGTCAAGCAATCCAGGCAGGACTGACATAGTTAAGGGAATGTTGCAGAATAAAGAGACCTTGGAGTGCTGGAGTCTCAGGTGGACAGAGTAGTGAAGGCAGTGTTTGGTTTGCTTTCCTTCATTGCTCATAGCATTGAGTATAGGAGTTGTGAGATCATGTTATATACACTTCCCACTCGAACGTGTTATCTAACTGCTTAACTGTTTTTAGTGAATATAGTCCACATCTCCCGCTGCTGCCATCACGTGGTTTGTTTGGAAGCCCTAGCTTTCGGAGTGATTAGATTTATTTTAGATTTTATTACTTAGTGTGGAAACAGACCATTCAGCCCAAACCGACCCTTTGAAGAGCAACTCACCCAGACCCATTCCCCAACATTTACCCCTTCACCTAACTCGACAGGCAAATTAGCGTGGCCACTTCACCTAACCTGCACATCTTTGGACTGTGGGAGGAAACCCACGCAGACACGAGGAGAATGTGCAAACTCCACACTGACAGTTGCCCGAGGTGGGAATTGAACCCGGATCTCTGGCGCTCTGAAGTGCTGCTGCTGCTTCAGGTGGTTGTGGAGAATAAGATCATGGTTAGACCATTTATAGCCAACGGAGTCCAGTTCATGGAGATGTGATACATTAAACAATTTAGATTAAATCTTCCATCTTTTAGAATGGAGTTCTGTTCTTTGGTATGTTAATCCCAGAACCTGTTTTCAGTAACTTTCTCAAGAACGTAATTTAAATGCAGAGCTTTTCTATCAAAAATGTCAGGCTGACTCGACATTGGAACCCAGACAGAAGTCTCACCTATTGGTGGGTAGGCTGTGACATTTTTCATTGGAGCACAGGAGGTTGAAAGATGAAGGTATTGGGTGCCTCATTAGCAAGTTTGCAGATGACATTCAGATTGATAGAATATCAAATAGTGAAGGGGACTGTCAGAAGATACAGCAGAATATAGATTGGAGAGTTGGGAAGAGAAATGGCAGATGGAGTTCAATCCAAACAAATGCGAGTTGGTGCATTTTGGAAGATGCAATTCAAGAGCAAACTATACAGTAAATGGAAAGGTCCTGGGGGAAATTGATGTACAGAGGTCTGGGTGTTCAGGTCTACTGTTCTCTGAAGATGGCAACGCATGTCAGTAGAGTGGTCAAGGCAGCATACAACACGCGTTCCATCATCAGACAGATTGAGTAACAGAGCTGGCAGGTCATGTTAAAGTTATATAAGATTTTGGTTCGGCCGCATTTGGAATACTGAGTACAATTCCAGTCGCCAGATTTCCAAAAGGATGTGGATACTTTTGGAGAGAGTGCAGAGGAGGTTCACCAGGATGTTGCCTGTTATGGAGAGCGCTAGCTATGAGTTGAGGTTGAGTAGATTAGGATTATTTTCTTTGGAAATAAGGAGGTTGGGGGGGGGTCCTGATTGAGGCCGAAAAACCATGAGGGGTGTAAACGGGTGGATAGGAAGAATTATTTTCACAGAGGGGAAGACTTAATTACTCAGGGTTACGAGTTCAAAGTGAGGGGGTAAAGGTTTGAGGGAGATATACATGGAAAGTTCTTCACACAGAGGGTGGTAGGCGCCTCGAATGCATCGCCAGCGGAGGCAGTAGGGGTGGGATCGATAGCGTCATTTAAGATGTATCTAGACAGATACATGAATGGGCAAGGAGCAGAGGGATACAGATCCTTAGAAAATAGGCGGCAGGTTTAGATAGAGTATCTCGATCAGCATAGCCTTGGAGGGCTGAAGGGCCTGTTCCTGTGCTGTAGGGTTCTTTGTTCTCTTTTCGAGGTTTACAAAACCACAAGGGGCATAGATAAGGTGAATGGCATGTGTCGTTTGAAGATTAGGCTGCAAATTAAGGTGAGAGGAGAAAGATTTAAAAACACATGAGGAGCACCTTTTTTTTTAAAACAGTGGTTTGTGTGGAATGAATGTCCAGAGGAAATGGTGGATGCAGGTTGAGTAACAACGTTTAAAAGACATTTGGATAAGTACATGAATAGGAAAGGTTCAGAGGAATATGGGCCAAACACAGGCAGGTGGGACTAGTTTAGTTTGTGAATATAGTCAGCATGGCCTAGTTGGGTTGAAGGGTGTGTTCTGTGCTGTATGACTAACTGCTCTGTACTGGTCTTAAAATCATTTTACTTGCCTTCCCCCAGAAACATCCACTTCATGGTTGTTCTAAAATCAAATGAACTTGGCCTTGAATATATTCAATGACCCCCTAATTGCAAGAAGACATCCCTACTTCTGAACTCAATTCCTCTCACTAATACACCTCTTGCCTTGCTGATTGCTTGCTGCATCCGTCTGACAACTGGCGGTGACTGGTGTGGAAGGATGCTGATACCACTTTTTACATCCACACATCATTGCTGAGGAATGTCGATTCTCCTGCTCCTCGGATGCTGTCTGACCTCCTGTGCTTTTCCAGTACCACACTTTTCGACTCTGATCTCCAGGATCTGCAGTCCTCACTTTCTCCACATCCCAATATATCACCATTTAAACAAGGCACCTCCTTTCGGCAGTTATTTTTTCATAACAGAGGTTATAACTTCACACTGTGGGATTGCATTTGCCATGTGTTTGCCAGTTGAGACACAGACCTGGACCAACGTTTCCCGATTCTGTCCCCTCCCTTGATTCACTCGTTTTCTTTTCAGTTGCTGCAAGTCAACAAATTAACCCCAGAATGAATAAATGAAATGGTAAAGACAGTGCCGTACTCTCAGATGGCGGATAGAGGAAGGAAGTTGCAGTCTGAGGTGAAGCTCGATCTTCATTTGGAGAGGAGCAGCAGCTTCAGAACCTGATGGTCCATCTTCCACATTCAGACAATTGGGGAGCTCTGATTGGCAGGAGGACCAGGCTCCTTGTCTGGCTTCTCATTGGTCCATTTGAAGAAGGGTTTGCACTTTCTGCAGACAGAGCATGCGCGGCTTTTGCTGAACCAGCATAGAGTCAGAAGTGTACAGCATGGAAGCAGACCCTTCGGTCCAACCAGTCAATGCCGACCAGATATCCCAACCGAATCTAATCCCGCCCCTCAACACCTGCCCCACATCCCTCCAAACCTTTCCTATTCATATACCCATTCAAATGCTTCTTAAATGTTGCATTCGTACCAGCCTCCACCACTTCCTCTGGCAGCTCATTGCATACACGTACCACGCTCTGTGTGAAAACATTGCCCCGTAGGTCTCTTTTATATCTTTCCCCTCTCACCCTAAACCTATGCCCTCTAGTTCTGGACTCCCCAACCCAAGGGAAAAAACTTTGTCTATTTATCTTGTCCATGCCCCTCATAATTTTGTAAACCTTTATAAGGTCACCTCTCAGCCTCTGACACTCTAGGGAAAAGAGCCCCAGCCTGTTCAGCCTCTCCCTCTAACTATGCTCGCATCCAAATCATTTATGTAAATGACAAAAAGTAGTGGATCCAGCACCGATCCTTGTGGCACTTCACTGGTCACAGGCCTCCAGTCTGAAAAACAACCGTCCACCACTACCCTCTGTCTTCTACCTTTGAACCAGTTCTGTATCCAAATGGCTAGTTCTCTCTGTATTCCGTGAGATCTAACCTTGCTAATCAGTCTCCCATGGGGAACCTTGTGAAACGCCATACTGATGTCCATATAGATCACATTACTGCTCTGCCTTCCTGAATCCTCTTTGTTACTTCCTCAAAAAACTCAATCAAGTTTGAGAGACATGATTTACCACACACAAACCCATGTTGACTATCCGTAATCAGTCCTTGCCTTTCCAAATACATGTACATCCTCTCCCTCAGGATTCCCTCCAACAATGTGCCCACCACTGACGTTAGGCTCACTGGTCTGTAGTTCCCTGGCTTGTCCTTACCACCCTTCTTAAACAGTGGCACCACGTTAGCCAACCTCCAGTCTTCTGGCACCTCACCTGACATGCACAGTATGCTCAATGAAGATGCTGTTCCTGATGGATTTAAAGTATCCAAATGGCACAATTTCTCTCAGATGTACACACACCCTCTCACAGGCTTCTCCTCCATCACACTCCCTTTACAAAGCATGTGCACACATATTCTCTCTCTCGCGTGCGCGCACACACACACACACACACACAACGATGGGGTGCATTTGCAGAATTATATTTACAGATATATTCAATTTTGCACAAAAAGCGCACAACATGCAGGTAGTCAATCCATGTAATATTTTATAAATTCCTACTTTGAAAATAGAACCAGTTCGATTTAAGATTGTGATACTGTCACACATTTCATGCATTGTCTGGGCTGAGCTGTCACCTGTTTTAAAAACCTTAAGTGATCTTGAGAATATGACTTAATAATAGTACTGTGATGTACACATTAATGAAATAAACCAACAACCCATTCTAAAGGATGAAAGACTTAACAGCAATCTACATTTGTCAATATACCATGTCAGTTGAATGACACTGATCTTTTGCTCTTAACTCTGTGTCTTATGATCCTGCTCCACAGCTACCCAATGAAGGAGCAGCGGTCCGAAAGCTAGTGCTTCCAAATAAACCTGTTGGACTATAACCCGGTGTTGTGATTTTTAAACCTTGTCCCACCTAGTCCAACAGCACCACCTCCACTTCCTTTCTAATGAACACAGCCCATACTTCCCAGTGCTGCCAGTAAACTGCCGCTGAAACAATGCAGTGCCTGCACTCCTGAAAAATTTATAACTTCTAACGAAACCAGCTACTCATTCACTGCTCCATCTGATACACAACATTGGAAACTTAGTGCAGGAGGCTGTAAGAAATGACCAGCTTTAAAACAAAAACCGCTTGGAGCTCTAAGCTTTCAATGAGAGCCTGAGTCTGGCAGAACGTTCAGGTAACCTTTATTGTGCCCCAACATTGTTACAGCTTCAGATGCCCCCAGCAAAAAGGCAGAGAAAGTGTAGCTGTTTGTTAGACAGCTCAACAACAGGGGGAGGAGCAAGGGGCGGAGCAAGGCCAACAGCAGGCCCCCGCACTATGCCTGCATTGCCTTGCACAATTTACAAAAATTCCTTCCCCTTCAGAGACTCCCCACCGTGTGGGAGCAGGCCACTCAGCCCAAAGACTACCCACCCACACAACTCCCTTACCCCTATTGCTCAACATTTACCCCTGACTAATGCACCTAACCTGCACATCCCTGTGCACGATATCCCAACCCAATCTCGTCCCATCTGCCAGCATGGGGTCCATATCCCTCCAGTTGCCTTTTAAATGTTGTAATTGTACCAGCCTCCACCACTTCCTCTGGCAGCTCATTCCATACACGTACCACCCTCTAAATGAAAAGGTTGCCCCTTAGGTCTCTTTCATATCTTTCCCCTCTCACTGTAAACCTATGCCCTCTAGTTCTGAACTCTCCCACCCCAGGGAAAAGACTTTTTCTATCTATCCTATCCATGCCCCTCATGGTTTTATAAACCTCTATAAGGTCACCCCTCAGCCTCTGACGCTCCAGGGAAAACAGCCCCAGCCTGTTCTGACTCTCCCTATAGCTCAAATCTTCCAGTCTTGGCAACATCCTTGTAAATCTTTTCTGAACCCTTGAGTTTCGCAACATCTTTCTGATAGGAAGGAAACCAGAATTGCATGCAATATTCCAACTGTACAGCAGTAACATGACCTCCCAACTCCTGTATTCAATATTCTGACCAATAAAGGAAAGCATACAAAACACCATCTTCACTATTCTATCAACCTGCAACTCCACTTTCAAGGAGCTATGAACTTGCACTCCAAGGTCTCTTTGTTCAGCAACACCCCCTAGGACCTTACCATTAAGTGTACAAGTACTGCTAACATTTGCTTTCCCAAAATGCAGCACCTCACATTTATCTAAATTAAATTCCATTTGCCCATCTGATCAAGATCCCATTGTAATCGAAGGTAACCTCCTTCGCTGTCCACTACACCTCCAATTTTGGTGTCATCAGCAAACTTGCTTACTATACCACTTATGCTCACATCCAAAAAGTAGTGACCTATTATCTATTTTCAAAGTGGAATTTACAATATATTACATCTAATGACTCCCTGCAGATTGTGCAGTCTTTCAGCAAAGTAGAATGTTTAGGGTATAGGTTTGCTTGCTGAGAGTAGGTTTGATATCCAGACGTTTCATCACCTGGCTAGGTAACATCAATGGTGACCTCCAAGTGAAGCGAAGCTGTTGTCTCCTACTTTCTATTTATATGTTTGTCCTGGGTGGGGTTCCTAGGATTTGTGGTGATATCAAAGTTACGAAAAGAGATACATATTTTGTTTAACCAAATACAATGGCAGTGCAGAGAATTTCAGAAAAGTGCAATAAATATTTACTTTTTACCCCTTATTCAACTCATTCAAGAATTTCAAATTGAATCTGAGCTAACTTGAGAGCAAATGGCAACATTTGCTTGTTAATAGACTCACCATAAATTATGAAAGATCACTTTTATCTAAGTCATAATGTTTAATCCCAAACGGAGCAATTAAGTGCAAAGTTACTTTCAACCATTTAATAAAACACTGCAAGTTTTATTTCATATGAAAATACATTCATTTTATAATTTGGATAAGATCTTTACAAAGGAAATATACTCAAATATACTCGTGGGCCCACAGTTCAAATAGCTTTCCTGGGTATCAATATTGACAACAGTTATGCAGCTATTATTTGGCAATTGACCAACTAATTGAAATAATTTCAGAATAAATGAGCTGCTTCATTATTATACATTGAGATATTGCATATCTTGGCTTTCACCCAAGTATTCTCCGAAGGAAAAAAATGCATCTGGATGGGGACATGAATAGGAAGAATTCAGAGGGATATGGGCCAAATGCTGACAAATGGGTCACTGGATTAATTTAGGATATCTGGTTAGCCTGGACTGCAGGGTTTGTTTCTGTGTGCTCATTACAGACGCCCCTCTTCTGGGATCCCCATACCAGCTGTTATTTTCATGAAATAATCTGACAATTGTTGACTTCCATCAACCTATTCCATCTGGAGAAATATCGTCTCTCTGCAAAGTGTGGTTCACGTTGGCAAATTCAATCCTCCTCCGGTCCTCAGGAACACACTCTATAATGCGCAACGTTCTCAATACCTGTTTAACATTCAGTGGGGAAACTATTTTCGGTCCAACAGTTAAACAGAATTCCTCAGAAAAGTTTTTGGCAAATGCACTGCTCCCACAAGAACTCGTGGGCCCACAGTTCAAATGCTTTTAACAGCTTTTTTTCTAATTTACCCGCCTTCCCAGGATGCAAAATTTCTCCCACCAGAAATTGTTTGCCCTGAAAAAAATCCAGCAGGAACATGATTATGGAGCTATCAGTAAAAATGCTTCATATGGGTCAACCAAGGTTAGAAATGGAAGAACATCTCTATTCAAAGTTACTGTTTGTTTGCCCTTTCAAAATTCTTTGAATTTAAGGTGTTCCATTGAAGCATTTAATTATGATCCATTAAAAGCACTATCCAGTCTCATCTGAGTGAGGAACCGACTCAACAAGTGAAATAACTTTTCTGTCTGCTCTTTAGATGTGACATCCTCACCCTCTCTCTGTTGATGCAACAGGATTACCAGAGCTGGAAGTACCACTCTCGGAATACAATTGCTGATCAACAGTTTACTTCTGTTGCTTAACATAAGGATTTAAAAGCTGCTCGCCTGATCTCACACAAAGCACAAAAGCTAAACTGTTCACCTGTGCATACAAGAGGAGAAATTTCACTTGGAATAAATCACAAAATAAGAACTGTTACCAGTCCCACAACTCATGTGTTTCCCACGGACAAAGTTAAAAATCACACAACACCAGGTTATAATCCAACAGGTTTGTTTGGAAGCACTAGCTTTCGGAGCGCCGCTCCTTCATCAGGTGGTTGTGGAGAATGAGATCATGATCACAATTTATATCCAAAGGAGTCTAGTGTCATGGAAGTGTGACACATCAAACAATTTTAGATTAAATCCTTCATCTTTTAGAATAGGTTTCTGCTCTTTGATTTGTCAATCCCAGAACTTGTTTTTTGTTACCTTCTCAAGAATGTCATTCAAATGCAGAGCTTTTCTAACAATAGGTGTGAATCCTGTCTGCGCCCGAATGTTGAGTCAGACTAACATTTTTCTTAGAGAAAAACTCTACTTTTAAATTACATTTTTGAGAAGGTAATTTATAGATTAGTCTGTAGAGGTTAGGGTGGATAGGCTGTGCTAAATTACCCTTAGTGACCAGGGATGTGAAACTTAGGGTGGATTGGCCATGGGAAATATGGAGTAAGGAGGTTGGTATGTGTTGGATGCTCTTCAGAGGGCCAGTGTGGAATAGATGGGCTGAATGGCCTGTTTCCACATTGTTGGGATTCTATGACTCCCACCACAAAGGAGCATTTTATCTGCATTTATCCTGTCAAGCCCCTTTCAGAATTCTACTGGTTTCAATAAGATCACTTCTGGTTCAGAGAGATAGACAGCACAGAAATAGACCTTTAGGTCCAACTCATCCATGGCGACCAGGGTTCCCAAACTAAACTGGTCCCACTTGCCTGCGTTTGGCCCATATCCCTCTAAACCTTTCTATTCATGTACCCATCCAAATGTCGTTTAGACTTTGTAAACGTACCTGCATTGACCACATCCTCAGCAAGTTCATTCCGCGTGTAAACCACCCTCTATCAAAAAGTTGTCCCTCAGGTTCCTTTTAAATCTCTCTCCTCTCACTTTAAAGAAATATGCCCCCTAGTCTTGAGCTCCCCTACGCGAAGGAAGAGCCCTTTGGTGTTCACCTTACCTCCAGTCCTCATGATTTTATCAATCTCAATGATGTCAACTCCCAACCCCCTGTGCTCCAGTGAATAAAGTCCCAGCCTCTCCTTATAACTCAAACCCTTCCAATCCTGGCGAATCTTTACCAAACCCTCTCTAATAGTATTCTTTCTATTACAGGAACACGAGAACCATACTCAGTACTCTGAAAGTGGCCTCACCAACATCCTGTACAACCTCAACATGATGTCCCAACACCTATACTCAGTGGGGGGAACAATGAAGGCAAGTATGCTAAATGCCGCCTTGACCACCCTGTCTAGCAGCGATGCAACTTTCAAAGAAGTGTGTACCTGAACTCCGCCATGTCTCTCTTTTACAGCATGACACAGGGCCCTACCATTAACTGTACAAGTCCTGACTGTCCTTGCTTTAGCAAAACGCAAGCCCTTACTTTTATTCATACCTCACTCATACACACGTGCTCTCTCAGACATGCACACATACACCCCCAACACACTCACAGGCATATAGTCCATCACACTCTTATGTGCACTCATGCATAAACTCACATGCACACACTCACATATCACTTTTTGGGCAAATTTGTATTGGCAGAATTATGTTTGCAGATACATTCAATTTTGCTCGAAAAGTGCACAGTCTGCAGGCAGTCAATCCATGTAATATTTTAGAAATTCCTACTTTGGAAATAGAACCAGTCTCATTCAAAATTGAGACATTGACAGACTCGAACCTCACACCTTTAATGTCTCGGCTGAGTTGTCACTATTTTAAAAAAAAAACTTAAGTCATCTTGAGAACGTGAATCAAAAGATGTTCTGGGATTTACAGATTAATGAACTGAAACCTGCAACGCATTCTAAAAGGTGAAAGACTTAACAACAATCTTGGTTCATTCAATATATCCTATCAGTTGCATGACACTGTGATCTTTTGCTATAAAATCTGTGTCTTATGATCCTGCTCCACAGTTACCCGCTGAAGGAGCAGCACTCCAAAAGTTCATACTTCCAAATAAACCTGTTGGACTATAACCTGGTGTTGTGTGATTTTTAACTTCCATCCAGGCGAGTTCACCATCAGCTCCTCCACATCGTTTCTGGTGAACACAGCCCACACCTCCCGATGCTGCCAGGAAACTTTACAATGCTGATGAAATGACACACTCTGCACTCCTGAAAAATTGACAATTTCTAATGAAACTGGCTGCTCATTCACTGCTCCATCTGATACGCGACATTGGAAACTTAGTGCAGGAGGCTGAAAGAAATGAGCAGCTTTAAAACAAAAACCTGTTGGAGCTCAAAGCTTTCAATGAGAGTCTGAGCCAGGGGGTAAATTCAGGTAACTTTTATTGAGATCCAACTTTGTTACCAGCTTCAAACCCCCTCAGCAAAAAGGCAGAGAAAAAGGAGCAGCTTTTTAAACAGCTCAAGGTCAAAGCGCAGACGCTACCCCACCACCCCCCAACTCACCTCACTTCTTTACTATTGGTCACCACCAAGTTGTCTCTTTGTAATTGGATCCTTGGTACAGCCTTAATCCGGAGGAAGTGTTGCCTCACTCAGCAATTTCAACCCATACCCTGTATCGGACCATCAGCACTGGGATTCAAACCTGGGAGCCCCCGGAACTGGGTTGATAGTCCACTTGATACTGCCACTCAGCCATCGCGCCTTCAATCCCGCTGCGATGGTACATGAACTCACTGGTGCCTCCGGAGATTGGTAGAGCTGGTGAAGCCCTTCCCGTACAGGGGGCAGCTGAAGGGCCTTTCTCCTGTGTGGATCTGCTGGTGGGTCAGCAGGTTGGAGGCCTGGGTAAATCTCTTCCCGCACTCAGGACACATAAAGGGCCTCTTCCCCCATGTGGACCCGCTGGTGTCTCAGCAGGGTGGAGGAATAGCTGAAGGGCGTCTCCCCAGTGTGGATCCGCTGGTGGGTTAGCAGGGTGGAGGAAGTGCTGAAGCCCTTCCCGCAGACGGGACAGGGGAACGGGCTCTCCCCAGTGTGACTGCACCTCCAGGACATATGGGACATGGAAGCTTTTCCCGAAGTTGCCACACTTCCACCGTTTCTCCACGGGGCTGGATTCCTCGGGTTTCTCCATGGCCGAAGCTTCAGTTACACACAAATGCGTGTGGAGCCCCTCCCCACCGTGAATTCCTCTTCCCAGGCCGTATACTGTTTCAGGCTCCACACTCAGTGCGCTGTAACAGTAGGGTCTCTCATCCAGTCCCACTGATGCTGAAAACGTACTCAAACAGGAACCAAAACGCTTTGCCCCTTCTCACAGAATCATAGTTGAAAACCGTTGCGGTCCCGATGGATTGAGTGACTATCAGACATTGACGTCAAAGTGAGGACTGCAGACACTGGAGAGTCAGTATCGAAAAACGTGGCGCTGAAAAAGCACAACAGGTCAGGCAGCATCTGAGGAGCAGGAGAGTCAATGTTTCGGGCATAAGCCCTTCCTCTGTTGATTTTGAAGCTTCAGTCTTCAGATCTTCAAATACACTGTTAAAAACAGATTACAAAAGTCATCACTATCAGTGCAGGGTAGAAATTCAGAACAAGCAATTCTACCATCCCACTCTCCCTTCCCCTCTGTTCTCACTCCGCTCTAACTAATTCCCCTGCAGGTGCTGATTCAGGATCTTACAGGGGCAGAAAAGCAAAAACGTCAAGACTGACTTCTCTCTGAATTTTAGATACCTCCACCTGAAAGTTAATATCTTTCACAACATTGGGATACTGCTGAGAGTGAGCAGGTCTGATTTTGTGAAGCAAAAAAAAAGTGTGTCAATTCAGGGTGAACCTGCAATTCAGCTTCTTGAGGAAGAACCAGACACAAAATGGTTAACGACCCCAGGAAGGTGGGAGCAAAATGAGACGTCAAGGCATTAATACCGATACACTTCAGTCAAACTCTTCTGCTTCCAGTCAGGGCAAAACATCCTCTGAAAGTCCAGTTATCACAGCCACACTTCTGCTTTCACTGAAGACAATTAGAGTCACACAGCACGGAAACAGACCCTTGAGCACAACCTGCCCAGATATCCTAAATTAATCTAGTCACATTTGCCATCACTTGGCCCCTATATGGGCCAGGTGCTGGCAGCTGGGACTAAATTGGGTTGGCTATCTTGTCAGCAAGGACGAGTTGGACCGAAGGGTTTGTTTCTGTGCTGTACATCTGTACGACTCCAGTTTACCATCACTTGGCCTCGACCCATCTGAACCCTTCCTATTCAGATGCCCATCCAGGAGCCTATTAATTTGTCATCGTACCAGCACCCACCACTCCCTCTGGCAGCTCATGCCATCGCTCAAGCGACACCACATTGAAAGCGTCTGGTCTGGTGCATCAGATGACATCAGGATAATCTCAGATCGTTCCAGATCGCATCGATACTCAGTCAGTGGCTTTCCCGATCAGGATGTTGTACGTGATCAAGAAGGTCAGTGGGTAGGCAATCCCCCACCTCTTAGTTCAAGTATCTCTACGAGAATTCCCTTGCTGGAGGGTCCCTTGGAGACACTTCAACTGGACTTCATTGAGTTGTAGAAATGTCAGTGCTATAAATATGTTTTGCTTATTGTTGATGTCTTTTCTAAGTGGATTGAAGCCTACCCTCCTCCTAACGCTACTGCTGAGACTGTGGTGAAGATTTTGTTTAAGGAAATAATTCCCCACTTCAGTATATCTGCGTGCATTAGCTCGGACAATGGACCACACTTTGTAGGTAATGTTAACGGAGAACTCTGTTCCCAGCTTTGTATTTGTTGGCAACTGCATGGTGCTTATCATCCTCAGGCGGCCGGCCTTGTTGAATGTTTTAACCAGACTCAAGACTAAACTTGTCAAATTAATGGCAGAGTCTGGCCTCTCCTGGTTATGCTAATCCCTGTGGCCTTATTCCAGATACGATCCGTGTCTGCGGGCAAGACACTACTGTCTCCAGCTGAGAGTGTCTCTGGTCACCCTCTCCGTACCCCTTGGAATGATTTGGCTCTCTTCTCAGTCCACTTCCACCACGTGACCAAAGCAATCATTGGTTATGTTCTGGCTCTAACTAGTGTTATGCGTGCCTTTTACTCCCAGGAGCGTGCGGCCTACAGCAATGTTCCCTCCCTTTCAGCCTCATCACAGGTAGAGCCTGGTTCGTTGGTGCTTGTCAAGAACTGGACTCCAACCTCGTTGGGATGGCCCCTTCCAGGTTTTACTTCCCACCCCTACAGCGGTCAAAGTCGCTGGGTGCTCAGCTTGGGTCCAACTGTACCATTGTAAATTGATTGACCACACCAATCAAAAGGGGGGAAGAGGTGGAGAGAATACTGGAATCCCAACAAAAGGAGTGGACCCTGTCCAGTTGGGTTTTTGAATTTTGCTGTTGTTCTAATGTTAATCTTATTACAGATACTTGAAGTAAGAGGAGGGACATGTGGGGGAAATCGCTTATCTCCTCACCTTTCTGATCACGTACAACATCCTGATGGGGAAAGCCACTAAGTAATGGATGGGACCAGGAATAATCAGAGATTATCCACCACCCATGCTGAGGAGATGTCGTCCAGTGCACAGGACCAGACGCCTTTGATGTATGGAACATGATGAAGATTGATTATTGCAATGGACTCTTACATCAGAAAGACCAGATGGTCCATCTGGACAGTAGAAATCAGTGGGAGTTACCATGTCGTTACCGAACATGTCTTTTTGATTTTACCTGCAACCGCAAGCCTAGTGAGGATAAAAGCTTTCAACCCTGTTAGTATGGTAAATATTTTAAGGGCGGCCAGGAACTCCATTCCTTTTTGCAGGGCAGGCCGACTCAAGAAAAGGGAAGCCTGATAGGGGAAACTCCTCAATCCACAAACAACTTATTTATACAGGCCCACAGAACGCTCTTCACCCCAGAGGCAGTAGTATGTTACCCCTCTCGGGAGATGACTTACTTGCCCCGTCCCCAGTCCGGATTCCAATCTATTCATCAGAATTCCTACTGCCGACCCTGCGAAGAGAAATATCACTTTCCAATACCTCTGGTCTGTGTATACAAACAGCTGGTGTAACACTGGCTGGGGTACAGCAGGCCTAATGCGGCACATGGACCTGGAATGGAACCCTTCCCTTATGCATTTATAGGCCTTTTCTCTTTTCAGAATCTGATACTGTCACCAAGACCATGTACAATCGAGCTAAGGGAGCTCCCAATGGGAACAGCATTCTGAGGACCATTGTCTCCCATACAGTGCGAGTGCTCGAGTCACTTGGCCCATTTTTTACAGCGCTCAAGCAACTCCTCTTGCAAAACGTCGACCCTTTACTCCTGTAGGCCTGACCAGACCCCCTGCTGTAACATTTCAGTAACCTATTTTGACAAACTCTCCCTAATATACACCAAACCAGACTATTATTTCTTCAGCTAAGGTAAAGCTACCAATTTCCTTTTCCTTGATGGTAAAGATGTCCCTCATAAGGTCACTATCGGAGCCCTTGTTCCCACAACAGTACCTTGTCCTGGCCAGTGGACAAGTCGATGGAACCTCCATCTGAGGAGGATGCAGCGATCGGTCTCAGCCAACCTTGCTCCAACTGGAAGGATCCCAAGGGACTGGATGACAATACAGGACACCCGATAGGCTGGGGAATCCAGAGTACCCTGAGGTTGGAAGGATCAGCAGGAGTGACAAGTCAACAGAACCGCAATTCCCTCTTTTGGGGCCTGACCATTCGAGGAAATAAGACTAAAGAGGCTCTGGAACAGAGTAAACTGGGATTATCAGACCCTTGTCTTTACTCTATGCAGATTCGGTATGCCTTAGACTGTATACTCGCCCGGGAGGGTGAGGTCTGCACCATTGTCCAAGATAAATGAACGATGGGCATTCCTGATCTCACTGGCAATATTACTGAGATACAAGAAGAGATCCAGGTATTCCTTGACAGAATGACTGAAGGGACAAGTTGGAGGAACTGCAGATCGGGCTGAAGGTACAATTGGCTTATCAATTTAGCTATGTCTGTTTATCGGTATTGGTATTCTTAGGTATTTAATTGCTAGGCTTATGAGGTCCCTTAGTGATATAGATTTGCCCCAGAAGATGCTGCTTTTGCGATCTGATGGCTCACCCACACGGGTCAATGGCGATGATAAATATGACCAGATGAGCTGCGAAGATGGTGGTACCGCTCTGCAGGATGTTGATGGCTGGACCACCTTGAAGGGATTCGTTTGGACTAGCCTTCTCTTTCAGTGATCGTGGTGTAATCAAAGGGAGGAATGAGGGTGTGGGCATCTGGGTGATAAAGTCTAGAGCCTTAAAACTGGTCTTTAAACATTCAGACTAAAATGTAATGCTGAATTATTGAATACATTTACTGCACTAGAAAATAAACAGACAGGAAGGCTCAGAAAGAGGAGAGAACTTAAAGTTAGGGACACCTGAGCTCACCAAGTGATAACAGGATGCTGTAAGGCAATTACAAACGTTTGCCTCAGCATCAATGAATCTGTGTGAACAGGACACCAAGTGATAACATTCACAGCCGTTCCCTTGTGAGACCATTTTAGTGCTGAGGCTGTTGAATCCCATAGAAAATTAACTCTTAGTGCTTCTCTGCTATGGATTGAATTGAATTGCATTTTGGGACTTTGAGAGATTTTTATTCCAGGCTTCTAAAGAGTGTGATCTCCAGGACAAACCAAGAGAGAGGCTTTACAGGTCTGAGTTCTCAAAGGATTCCCTGGGCCACCTCAAATCTCCACTTTAACATGGGAGGTAGGACAAAATGGCTTCTGCTTGGCTAACTCAGTCAGAGCTGAGTCAGGCATATACCCACGACTCAGAACAAACAAGAAACCACAGACTGATGTAAATCCGGTGAAAAAACAGTGTGGAAACGGGCCCTTCAGCCCAACCAGTCCACAACGACCCTCTGAAGAGTAGTCCACTCAGACCCATCTCCCTATAACTATTGCACCTAACATTATGGGCAGTTTAGCATGGCCAATTCACCAAACCTGTACATCTTTGGATTGTGGGAGGAAACCCACACAGACACGGGGAGAATGTGCAAACTCCATACAGACAGCCACCCAAGGCTGGAATCGAACCTGGGGCTGTGAGGCAGCAGTGCTAACCACTGGGCCACTGATGAGTACACCTCGAGTGCCAGAAGAATCTGCCGACTTTTACAGAGTTTGGATAGAACTTATGTACATTGTTTAGAGTCAGACATTGAGCATGATCACATAGTAACAACCAATCAGATCCCGCAAGGTCCTCGTGCATTTTTGACTTAGCCTAGGGTGGCTCAGTGGTTAGTACTGCTGCCTCACAGCACCAGGATCCCAGGTTCGATTCCAGCCTTGGGTGACCGTCTGTGTGGAGTTTGCACATTCTCCACGTGCCTGCATGGGTTTCCTCCGGGTGCTCTGGTTTCCTCCCACAGTCCAAAGATGTGCATGTTAGGTGAATTGGCCGTGCTAAATTGCCCATAGTGTTAGGTGCATTAGTCAGAGGGAAAATGGTTCTGGGTGTGTTAGTCTTTGGAGTGTCAGTGTGGACAGGTTGGCCCGAAGGGCCTGTTTCCACACTGTTGGGAATCTAGTCTAATCTAATCCTTCTGGGCTGATCAGAATCTACTGACCCAGCCGTATCAAAGAATAAACTATTGCTTGTGTGATTGACGAAAAAGAGTCACTTCCAGGTGTGTTTATTGACCAATCCCAGAAATCCGAAGATCCGGACAGCAGTCCAGATCAGAACAACCAGATAGGAAATGGTTAATGTCCCCCAGAATGTGGGGAGCAAAATAAGACATCAAGGCATTAACAACAACACCAGGGAGAACCTGAACATACAGATGTGGCAAGCCAGAATCACAGATGTACAGCACAGAAAGAGTCCCTTCAGTCCAATTCATCCATGCTGACCAGATATCCTAAATCAATCTAGTCCCATTTGCCAGCACGTGGCCCACGTCCCTCTAAATGCTTCCCAACATATACCAATCCAGATACCTTTTAAAGGTTGTAATTGTACCAGCAGTCACCACTTCCTCTGGCAGCTCATTCTTTACACACACCACCCTCTGTGTATAGGAGTTGCCCCTTAGGTTTCTTTTAAATCTCACCCTCACCATAAACCTATGAGCAATCCCAGATCAAAGATCTTGTCTATTTACCCTCGCCATGCCCCACATTATTTTATACAAGGTTGTAGGGTCACCCCTGTAGGATATAGGTAAAGCAGTGTTACTTCTGCAACCATAATTGCTTCTGCAAGGTAAATGAACTAACGCCAGTGTATAATTGTTTCAGCCAAGAGTGGAGTTAACAAGAATGAAAGCTATGTGAAGGAAATATATAATTGCTTTTGTATTAGATAAAATGTGCGTACAAGAATGAAATGTGCCTGCAAACAATGGTAGATGTTACAGACAAAGAGATAAGATGCTGTGAGGGGAGGGGGTGTAGGTTAAGCTAGCTAATGCTCGTTCAAACAGTTATAAGCATCTGTTTCCTGCTTCTGCAAAACAAAAAAAAATCAAGGAGGTCAGAAAGCTCAGTGTCGGCGAAAAATGGGAGGAAATGTTGCTTTCGCAAACAAGGAAGCAGCTGGCAGTGAAAGAGGATAGACGCTAACACTTTGTTCACGCACAAGGCCGGGTAAGGCAAGAAATAGACAAGAGTAATGGGCGCCACCAGGAAAGAATGGAGGGACAAAGCGATCTTTTGAGGGTCAGCTTGGAACATCAGGGCGGGGGGGAGGGGGAGGGGAAGGGGGGAATGTGAATGAGGGAAAGAAGCTGAATGTGCTGGAGCAAGGTTGAGGAAGAACAGAGGATGCAAAACCGGCTTGAAGCTACAATGAGGAACATTGCATGTGCTGTACTTGTACCTGTTGCATTTACTTGTGGGAATCGGGTGCATTTTAAACATCAAAACAGAAAAGATATCCAGCCCTCCCCGTTCCCAATCTCTATTCTTCAGTCCCTCCTCACCCGGATAATTAAGACACATACCTGAGTTTGCGGAGTCTGTTCCCTCCCTACATTCACTCCAGTTGCTACAAGTGACCAATTTCCCCTCCCAGGATGAAGAGTCGTCTAGAGGGCGAGAGATTCACGTTGAAACTGACATGGCCACTTCCGCGTTGTGACGTCACAAAGGAACTAGGGGCGGGGCGAGGAAAAGTGACGGTTGGGGGGCGGGGCATGACCGACAAAGGGAAACCGCACTGCGCATGCGCTGCGCCTGCAGCAGACGAGGACGAGAACACACTTTTCAAAAACACCCCTCCCTTAAGAGAATCCCCACAGTGTGGAAGCAGGCCACTCGGCCTCACCGAACCTCCCAAGGGTCACCTACCCACACCCATTGCTCTACATTTAACCCTGAGTAATGTACCTAACCTGCACATTATGCCTAATTTCGCAGAGCCAATCCACCCTAACCTGCACATCCCTGGGCACGATGGGTATTTCAGCATGGCCAATCCACTTTAGATTAGAGTGGTACTGGAAAAGCACAGCAGTTCAGGCAGCATCCGAGGAGCAGGAAAATCGACGTTTCGCACAAAAGCCCTTCATCATGAATAGAGGCAGAGTGCCTGCAGGGTGGGGGTGGGGATTGAGAGAGATAAATTTCAGGTTGTCAGGTGTATGTTGATTTTAAAGAATATTAAGGGTCTTTTAAGAAATAGTTTTAAGCTAAGAAATTACTTGTAGCTGACCACAAAAAAAGGGCAGCGGGGCACTCTAAATAAGCTCATAGTTTGTAGGTCCGCTTTTTGGACAATCAAGATAGTAAAGGATGATCTCAAAGGTCAGACGGTTAGATAAGATAAGAGGAACTGGACAAAATAACAGGAAGGCTGTACTGAACAAGGACAGCCAAATAAGGCAGATTTAAAGAAAAACAAGCGAGGTAATTAATAAGTATGAAAGGCTTAGGCTTGGATGCAGGGAATTACCAAATGAAGGAATAACGGGCGCAAATAATAACCAAATAAAAGGGATAGAATGAAATAGACACTTATAATAGGTTTATTGGTCAGTGTAGGGGTGTCGAGAGAGCCCTCAGAAAAGTATAAAAAGCTTTGTATTTTACTGTCGGATATGTCTCTCCTCATACAGACACCCATCTTGCAACATGTTGGAATAAATGTGCTGCTTCAGAACTCTTTGACTCGGACTGAAAATTATTGATTAAGTGGGGTTCGTTTCTCACAGCACTATGGGTAATTTAGCATGGCCAATCCACCCTAACATTCACATCCCTGGGCACTATGGGTAATTCAACATGGCCAATCCACTTTTGATTAGAGTGGTGCTGGAAAAGCATGCAGTTCAGGCAGCATCCGAGAAGCAGGAAAATCGACGTTTCGGGCAAAAGCCCTTCATGAGGAATAGAGCCTGCAGGGTGGAGAGATAAATGAGAGGAGGGTGGGGGTGAGGAGAAAGTAGCATAGAGTACAATAGGTGAATGGGGGTGGGGATGGAGGGGATAGGTCAGGGAGGAGTGTGGGGGAAGGTAGCAAAGAGTACAGTGGGAGAATGGAGGTGGGAATGAAGGTGATAGGTCAGACAGGAGGGTGGAATGGCCTGTTAAGTTCCGAACTCTGCTGGTTTAAAGGTGGTCCGGAGTCCGTGTGGGATGAGTTGGTTATGGAGGCAGGCACTGACGAAGCAAATCTGGCTGTGGTAGCGAGTCTGTTTCAGGACATGGTTGAAGAGCTTCAGGGCAGAGGAAATGACCTGGGAGTTGCAGTGGGAGAGGGACTCCCTGAGATTCTTATAGAGAGAGGAGGAAAACTTCTTCAAGGCAGGTATCCTTGCAAGAGGATTCATAGTAGGGTTAAAATCAACGAGGTAAAAACAAGGACTGCAGATGATGGAAACCAGATTCTAGAATCACAACTCCAGGCTGTAGTCCAACAGACTTCTTTGGAAACAGTAACTTTTGGAGTGCTGCCTTTTCATCGGGTGGTTGTGGAGGATAAGATCCTAAGACACAATTTAGAGCAAAACATTCCAGTGTCCTGCCACTGAACTGGTATATTGAACAAACCTGGATTGTTAAGTCTTCCACCTTTTCAAATAGGTTGCAGGTCTCATTACAATGTAAATCCCAGAATTTCTTGTTGTCACCTTCTCGAGACAACAAGGTTTTATAGCAAAAGCTCACATCTCAACCCAGACAATGCATTAAAGGCGTGAGGTCAGAGTCTGCCTGTATCCCAATCTTGAGTCAGACTGGTTCTATTTCCAAAGTCGAATTTACAAACTATTACATGTATTGACTGCCTGCAGATTTTTGCTGAAAAAAATGCACATAGAATGTATTTGCAAATATACATCCCCGCCTCCCCCCCCCACCCCCCCCCCCCCCCACACACACACACACACACCAGTTGGGTGAATTCGTACTTGCTGAATTATGTCTTACTTTGCTCAAAAACTGCATGAATCCATGCAAGAATCTGTAAATCAGTTTAACCATTGTGGCACAGACAGTCTCACACAGGGGAGTTCACAATTCAATACATTATCTGGGCTGACGCGACAG